>NC_136070.1:976903308-977503308 GCF_964261635.1 Lissotriton helveticus | reverse complement strand
TTTTTCATCCCAATTAAAACCCTGTACCTATCTTTTGAAGAAGGCGTGAGCTCATGGAAGCTCCTCAAACTGTTATACACACTCAAAGAGAGACCTCAATACATGCTTATAAACTCGAGATTCTTAACTTTCTTTTTTGTAGAACAGCGCAAAATTATTTTGTGCTATAACTATCAACACCCTCCCCACTAAACGGCCTTCCTCCAAGATGGCCACCTATTTCCAAATATCTCTAACTGATGACCCTGGAGCATCTGTCCTCTTTTCACCTACGCACTACAAACACAAAAGAAAGACTGCCACTCAATTTCTCACGTCAGCTTGACGTGGGGTCGGTTGCCATCTTAGAGAGAAGCGAGTCCCGTTCCAACGCAACGGCCGAGTTCCAGGGGAGTCGTAGCGAGATGGGCTCTTAGGTTTACCGGATTGGGTAATGGTGGGCCTCGCACAATTGACAAAATAAATGGCAGTTTTTTTGAGCGATTGACAGGAATTGCCTTGTAATCTTGAAAATTCGTTCACAACAGCCATTGGCGCGAATAAGCAAACGGTCTCTTCTAAGATGGCCGCAAGATGAACGTAATGCCGGAAATGTGATATTGACTGTGTGAATCTAGGTTCTGTTTTAATTTGCTGCAATATATTAGGTCCTTCTTTGAACAATTAGAGGTGTAAATGTTTAAAAAATAGTTTAGTAATTGACGCACCAATACTGTCAGGCCGGACACGTCTGACGTCACAAGCAGCTTCTCACAACAATATTTATCAAACACCTCGCTTAGTTACTTATTTGTACCTTCTTCACCGACTGCTATGTTCCCTATAAGTATCGCTGTACATAGTGAAAGTTTAGAAAACAAGCACGCGAGTGGTGCACGCGTGCCACAGCGAGTCATCTGTTTTGAATTATCGATCCTGTGTCTGGGCACGATAATTAAAAACAGATGTGGCCTGTGCGGGTAACCACAAGCAATAGGCTGTGGGCGGAGCAAAGGCGGGACATGCACCCGCCTTTGCCCATATGTGTGCTGTCTTTCTTAGAAATATGCACGCAAAGCCTAGGAGAAAAACAAAAGCACACGCACGAGCGTGTGGTGAGCTTTCTAAAGCCCAATACTAAAAGTCGAGCAAGCAGTGCATGCGCGCTGCTCTAGACTCGACCTAAAAATGACATCTAAATAACATCAGTGGTTAATAGAAATGGAATTAAAAAAAAAAGTTGTGTCTCTGAATGAAATTAAAAGGGCACAAACCACAGGCCTTTAAGCATGCAGGGTCCCAAATTAAGTATTCAAGTTTTTTCTGGGCTATAATGTGACATACACCTGGCCTGCTACTAGCAGTTCCCCATGTGTCTGAATGAAGGAGAATGAAAACACTGACAAAAGCCATATTCAGAACTTTAAGTTTTTGTTTTAGATTTCAACCTGTGTTTCAGCAATTAAAACACAGATGTATTTCCTCACTTTAGTAAACATCACTACGTTCTTCTTCATCATCATAAAATAGACATTTATGATTGTATAAACAAACTGTCAGGTTCTTGTGTTTTATTTTTAGTCTCTGAACTAGCCACCCAACCTTGCGCAGGTGGAGGTGAGGGGACAAAAGAAAACAACTGCCAATCAATATAACACAAAACCTTCCCACTTTTAACTCAGTTACCAACATAAAACTTCTTTGTTGTCCAGTTTCAGATTTGTAAACAGTGTTAACTGCTAAGAGTCCAGCTGTGCTAGTAGAGAACAGAAGGTTCACTTACTTTGTCTTTTGTGACTTGCTTCATCACCAGGAACTCTCATGTTACCCATGTACAACTGGGAGTTCTTCGGGGCCTGAGTCGGCGATTTATTATCTCATAATGAATAGCAGCCCTCCATCTGGGTCACATCATGTTGAATGTAACACCACTGCTTATGCTACATATTGGGTGACATCAGAGGTTTAGGGAGTGTATAAATTGGGAATCCAGACACCAACTGAGCTGTTGTAGTATATGATCACATTTTAAAGAACACTGCCCATTCCTCTCTTTTGGGCATGCCAGCTTAAAAAATGGGAAACTCATCTTCTCTTGGTCCAATGTCTTAAACCACTTATAGAGGGTTTCTTCCAGTCTCCGGATTGATTACAGAACGACTCTATACCCCATAAATGAGGTCTAATAGACTACATCAGGCAACATGTTACACCCTGCATCATCCTTATACTGCGATTGAGAAGTCACCACTTTTGCCTTTTTCGTTATAGATAGGGTTTCACTCGCCTCTACTTATCTGAGAGACCGCAGACTATTACCCTCCACTTTCTCACTTTTAGGTCAATCTATACCTACCTGAAGGGAGCCTCTCTAGTCATAGATGACGAAAGTGTTTCACCCCCTTTCCATTATATCCTAACACATCACGGGCAAAAAAATAATCTCACCACTGGGCACCGTTCACCCTAGCTCCACCTTCTTCTACACAACACACCAGTGGTTCAGGCCGAAATCCAGAGCCCCTTTAAACCTGGTGTCTCTCCAATGCAACTCCAGCACCTTAGCATTCCAGCAAAATTTCCACAACCGAGTCCCTCCACTTTTATACTAGCACCAGCAGTCGTCAGCACCATCTTTCTGCTGTTGTGTCATTACCAAACAGGAAGGAGGTTACTTCATTTTTCCTCCTCCACAGCACCAGAACCATGCACCAGCTATACCGATGTTTTCAAAGCACTATATTGCTTCAATCAAGAATATTTTGCAGTCTGATGAAATTAAGCTCAGCATAAGATTACTGAGGAATGCAATTTTATTCCATGCACGGTTTGTAACCCCTCCAGAACACTATACTTAAAAAGAAAAACATCACTATTTACATTTATTACAAAACCAAGGACTCCACGAGAGGTCAATGAACTCCACGGCATAAAATACATTACCCTTTAAATTCTGTAACCATATGCCTGATGGCAGACCTTCCGTCTCTGATATGAATGGCTTAAATCAGTAGAACTACATGCTGACTTAAGTGCCTTTAACAACATAGCCTTAGCCTTACATGATATGAATGATCACTAAACTTACATCCATCTTAATGCACACGTTTCTTACCTTTAGTCCCTCTTATGATGTGTATGCTCTCCCCAGCACTGATCCTAGCCTGCACGTCAGTAGAGGTGTTTGCTCCAGGAATCACAATATCTATTGGGTGGAGGAAGGACAGATTTGGTAAGCAGTTGATATTACTAACAGGAATAAGGCATAGTTTGTTTTTCAGATCTAGATGTTTAACTCACCTGTAGTGGTGACAATCTTTTGTACCAGCACTCCAGCCCGCTGCAGGTAGTTAACTGGGAAGTTGAGAGATTGCCCCGATACACTGACATGACCTCCTGGGACATGCCGCGGTAGCATGGGGATAGGGGTGGACTGCAAAGGTCGTACGCTGGCCACTGGCTTGTCATCCAGTTGCCGCCTGTAAAAATAGAAAAACAATAGGCATGGTCAGCAAAACCTAAGCAGTTATTAATTGGATTACTGAAAAATCAGTTCTTCTGCCACCCCCTCACACTTTACTACTAAAATAAAACTTAAAGGGGAGCAAATGCACGGTCAGAGTCAATGGTGAGATAACTAGTTAACTGGTTGTCTATAATTACAAAGAAGGTGCCAAGTGGTTTCAAGGTGGCTTTGATATTGGGGATGAGGCGTTGAAGGCTATTAGTCACTGCTGCTGTGGTTAGAAATACATCGCCATCACAACCACATTGTCTATGGTAAAGGTAATATATCCAATTTTGTAATCATAATTGGCTTTTCTTATCTAACCCTACACTAATATGTAATGTTACCTCAACTTAACCCTTATTCTGACTTCACAATCGTTTATTTCAATGTTTGTTACTATTATTTTCATTTTACTCATCCAAACCTATGTTTAATTGTAACCCTTTAACCTTTTTATTTAACTTGGTAAACGTTCTTAATTTTTCCTTACATAAACAATAATTCTAGTGTTTTTTCAGTAAAATTAATTTTATGAAACTACATGAAAAATAGGAGCTGGACTAATTACATTTTAGTTTACTCCTCTGGTTCATAAACTATTAAAAAAAAACTATATATATATATATATATATACACATATATATATATATACATATATATATATATATGTATATGTATATCTATAAAAAGACACACATATACACTTTAAAAAAAACATTTGGTTAGCCCAAGTTGTTCAATTTTTCTTCAATTTAGCATTTACTCATAGCATATTACGTTTATTTTGACATTTAGGTTTTGCCCAGAGTCATTTCCCCCCAATTTTTCACACAGTCTTACAGATAGTATGTTTGACTGACGTTCTGCCACTCAGTGAGGATTAATTTACGATTCAGCAGGTTGTTTTGCTTTGAAGTCTGCGTTTACTGTACAAAGGGTTTTCTTCCTGGAGCTAATAACATCTTGCCAGTCAAAGGTGGGCTTGAGTTGAAAATTAGTTTTTTCATCAACTTAAATAGGCCAGCCTAGGCATAACACTAAGATCAGCACATGACACACAGATATTCATGACCATGACATGTGAGCCATAATGCTAAGAGGAGGTCTATACCAACGAGAAGAAGGTATTCAAGCAAGGCAATATCCTTTTCTACAAATTAGGAAAGGAAGCACAGTCGGGATTGGTAGTGCAATGAAGAAAATCTAATTTAAAGTCAGATTATAAAGTTTTAGCATTGTGTTGGTTTATGGAATGGTCTAGTCGACGGAGGCCTATAATCTATGGTCCAAAGATTCTCCTGGTGCCTCCCATAACACATCTGCTGTTTTAAGACCATCATGTAACTAGCCGAAGATCTAGGTATCACTCCCGTTTACAAACAAGAGTCTGGCCATAGGAGCAACAAACATAGTAAGAAGACTAGAGTATCGTACTTTGGGGAACTCCAAAGGTCAATATTCTCACTCTGGTATTAAAAGGAGAGATGGTGGATTTTGTGATTTTGGTACTGAAGAAACGATTATTGAATTTTTGCTTGAAAGTCATCAAGTGCAGAAAGCAAAGATCAATGATGAGACAAACCTTTTGAACTACAAAGTATAACAAATACACTTCATAATTAAGAATGTTGAGATAAATGGAATTCAAGAACAGTTTTTTCTAGAAATATCAAGAACCTAATTTCTCAGGAAGTAAGTCATAACAATGGGAAAGAGCTGAAATTTTAGGAGCTACAGAATTTAAATGACATACATTTTCCAGTACACAAACAAATCCCAAGTCCATGAGTACAAATGAATATATCAATCAATCAATCAATCAATCAATCACTGCATTTCCAAAGCGCGCTACATACCCGTGAGGGAACTGTGGCGAGGTCGAGGTTGGCTGAACGGAGGCTTCGGGTGGGGGTGTGGAAGCTGAGTCGGTTGTTGAGGTATGTAGGTCCGGTGTTGTGTAGTGCTTTGTGTGCGTGGATGAGGAGTTTGAAGGTGATCCTCTTGTTGACGGGGAGCCAGTGCAGGCCTCTCAGGTGGGGTGTGATGTGGCTGCTTCGGGGAACGTCGAGGATTAGTCGAGCCGAGGTGTTCTGGATTCGTTGTAGTCGTCTCAGGAGCTTGGTTGTTGTTCCTGAGTAAAGGGCGTTCCCGTAGTCGAGTCTGCTGGTGATGAGGGCCCGGGTGACGTTTTTTCTCGTGTCGGGGGGATACATTTGAAGATCATGCGGAGCATTCGGAGGGTGTTGAAGCAGGACGCGGAGACGGCGTTGACTAGCCTGGTCATGGAGAGGGTGGAGTCGAGGATGACCCCCAGGTTGCATGCGTGGTCTGTGGGTTCCGGGGCTGTGCCTAGCGATGTGGGCCACCAAGAGTCGTCCCAGGCTGATGGGGTGGGTCCGAGAAGGAGGACCTCCGTCTTGTCTGAATTCAGCTTCACTCTGCTGTCCTTCATCCAGTCGGCTACGGCCTTCATTCCTCTGTGAAGGTTGGATTTGGTGGTGTGGGGGTCGTCGGCGTAGGAGAGGATGTTGAGGTTATGTTGTCGTGCGACGTGGCCGAGCGGTGCCATGTAGATATTGAACAGCGTCGGGCTGAGGGAGGATGCCTGTGGGACGCCTCAGATGATCTCGGTGGTTTTTGAGCAGAAGGGTGGGAGGCGGACGCTCTGGGTTCTGCCGGAGAGTAAAGATGTGGTCCAGGCCAGGGCAGGGCCAGGGCCTTCTCTTGAATTCCGGCGTCATGCTTCCAGCTTTCCGGCAAGGTGGCTGTCTGGTGTTTGGTCGTGGAGCCATTTCTTCTCCAGCTTCCGACAGGTGCGCTTGGAGATCCGGAGGACTTCGGGGAACCAGGCGGCTTTCTTGTTGGTGTGGTTGGTTGTGGACCTTGGTGTTCTGCGCATCTGGGGAGAGGTTAAAAATCACTGGACATAGAGGTGCCTCTCAGTAGCCTGATCACACACTTTTTAATTACATCTAGGAATGATCGTCTATACACTAGACCTGGAGGCAAGCGTTTTACCGGCATTATTAGAGTGGAAGGAAAAGTTACTTGCCTGTAATACTAGTTTTTTTATCATGGGTATTCTTTCGCAATCCATAAAGTTTTATACTTTTCTAAAACAACCTGTTTCCCAGATAAAACATTTTTGTATAGTCAAAATGTTTCATTAAGTTTTCAGCAAAGATTAAATAAAGCAAACAAATCAGCAATGTAGAAAAAAAATTGTGCACTCTATGAATTACACCCCTAAGTAAAACAAGTGCATTTAGAACATAGTTGAAGCAATCTTAGGTAAAGTCTGATACAGGTTCAGAACACACTAAAAATGGTCAACAATTACACCAATGTATCATAGCAAATGAGTGGAATGAGCCGTACAATAAAAAAGGGATTATGTTTATCATCAGGAACCACTTAAGTAGCAGTGTATATGAAAGCAAATGAAATACCCCTTAAAGAATAAAGACAAATGAATACAAAAAATACAAAATAACAAGTTACTTAAATTTAGTAAGGCTCTTATTAGAGGATTCTCCATCTAAAAGCAGATTAATGTTATGTTATGTTATGTTATAAAAGCTTTTCTATAGCGCACGGCTACTCCCAGGAGTGTCCCGGCGCTTTGGCAAAAAGAAAAGTCAAAAGAAAAATACATAACACAATGCACTGCACGGGTGGCAAAGATTTTACTGGGCGAAAAGCCCCGTCTTCAGGTCTTTTCGAAAGGCAAGCAGGTTAGACGAAGTTCGCAGAGCAATAGGGAGCTCATTCAAACAGCAAGGGGCCAGAAAACGGAAAGAGCGACCTCCAGTACGAGCACGCTTAATTATGGGGACAATAGCTTTGGCTAGTCGTGCAGACCTCAAGGCCCTCATTGGAACATAAAAAGCCATCCATTTCCGGAGATACTTAGGGCCGATGTGATGAAGGGCTTTGTAGGCCAGAGTCATGATCTTAAAAGTGACTCTCTTGGCAATTGGAAGCCAATGAAGTTTCTCAAGCAACTCTGACGCACGAGCCCTTCGCGGCAGTCCAAAGATGGCTCTGGCGGCCGAGTTTTGCACGACTTGCAAACGAGCTAAGAGATATTTAGGGAGGCCTAGGTAGAGGGCATTCGCATAGTCAAGCCGCGAACCTATCAGGGCTTGAACTATAATTTTTTTGTGTTGAAGGGAAATTAGTGGGAGGAATTTCCGCAGCATCTTCAAGATGCCAAAACACTTTCCAGTCAGCCCTATAACCTGGGGTCTGAAAGAGAGATTTACATTGCATAGGATGCCCAGATTTTTGGCTTTTTGCGAAGTTTCCCCAGGCGGTGCCATATCCCGCGGCCACCAGGACCTCCACTCGGGATTAGGCGGACTTCCAAAGAAAAGCAGCTCCGACTTATCCGAGTTGCATTTCAGGCTATGACTCTGAAACCACTCAAACACGGCTTCTAAACACTCCCTAATCTGATTGCTGTCAAGATCTTCACCCTTGTTACACATGAAAAGTAGCTGGGTGTCATCAGCATAGGATATGATCTGGGCACCAAAAGATTCCGCTACCTCCGCCAGAGGAGCCATATAGATATTAAACAGGGTGGGGCTCAGAATGGACCCTTGTGGAACCCCTACCTCCAGCGGAGGCATTTCAGCGGAAAACGGGGGTGCCCAGACCACTTGACGGCGGTTGGTAAGAAATGACTTAAACCATTCCAACACCGTCCCCCGCAGACCAATCTCCCATAATCTTGAAAGGAGACCAACATGGGGGACGGTGTCGAAAGCCGCCGACAAGTCCAACATGACCAGAATAGCTTTCCCTCCACCATCCAGAGTCTCTCGAATGGCATCAGTTATCTCTAGCAAGGCTGTCTCCGTGCTGTAATTCGCACGGAAACCTGATTGAGAGTCGTGTAACAAGTTGTTGTTCTCTATGAAGCTGGCAATAGAGAAGTGCACGTGTTTCTCAATCACCTTAGCCATGGCTGGAAGAAGGGAGATTGGTCTATAATTCGCGTGAACAAGGGGGTCTGACGTTGTTTTTTTTAACAGCGGCAGAATTAGGGCGTGCTTCCAGGCCGAAGGTACCTCACCGGATGTAAGGGAGGCATTGAGCAGTGGGTTAAGCAAGGTGTTAATTGCCGGGGCAACCCTTCCAAGGCAGGTAGCAGGACAAGGGTCCAGCGGCGAACCTGATTTTAATCGGGTTAGAAGTGCAAGGGAAGAGGCCAAAGATATAGCCGGGAAGTCCGTGAGCATCGGTCCTGATTCCTTTAAAAGTGAAGGCATAGGGCTCGAATGACAAGCTCTAGCGCTAAGGCCTGTACTAGGAAAGGAATCTTGGATGAGCTTGATTTTATTAACAAAGAATTCACTAAGTTGGCAGATCCAAGCTTCCGTGTGAGAATGATTAGGAAAGCTTGCAGCAGGGGAAACAAATTCCTGAACAATTCTAAAAATGTCTTTACTCCTGCTGTCTGCTACGTCAATTCTGTGTTCAAGATAGATTTTTTTTGCATCCAAGATTTGCTTGTGGTAGAGGCGAATTTGTTCCCTGTATTTGATTTTATCTTCAGGATCATACCGGCGCCTCCAAACTCTTTCTGCCCTCTTACAGTCCTGGCGCAGCTTGCCAAGGAGAGGAGTGAACCAGGGGGCCGAGATATGTCTGCTCTCCGGTTTACCTGTCTTACCAGGGGCTAATTCCTCAAACCTAATTTCAAGCCATTTCTGGACCGATTCTATATCTTGCTCCAGGTCCCCTGATAGGGGGCAGGGGTGTTGACCAAGAGCGGCCGAAAACATTTCTGCCGTAACTCGATGAAAAGGCCGCGACTGCCTCTTGGTGTCTTCCGCTCCTCTAACATTGGACACGGCCATGATTGAGATGCGAAAATCTATCAAAAAATGGTCTGACCAGAGAACAGAACGCGGTGGGGAAACCTCTAAAGACCCGGTGGAAAAGATCTGATCGATCGTGTGGCCTTTAGAATGCGTCGGGCTACGAATGAAAGGGGACAGGCCAAGCGGACAAACTATATCAAGGAGCTTAATGGTATCAGGGTCAGCAGTGTTGTCCATGTGGAGATTAAAGTCTCCCAATAGGAGACAATGCTCAGATCTCAAACACATTACAGAGAGTGCCGCCTGTAGGTCCTCAAAAAACGAGCCCAGGGGGCCAGGTGCTCTGTAAATAATAATCCCTGTACAAGTATGACGGGAGGATAATTTAAGAGTGAAGCCCAAGGCTTCACTACCCTTGATGTTATCCACAGGGAAAGTTGAACAGGACAGACTCTTGTTGGCAATTAATGCCACCCCACCACCACGACCCACCACTCTGTCCTTCCTATAGATGGTATAGTTAGGGGGGACTGCAGTGGCAATGTCAGGGCCAGAGCATTCATTAAGCCAGGTCTCCGTCAAAAACAAACAGGAAGTTTTTGAGTCCGATATCAAATTCCAAATGTCGGTAGCATGCTTACCAAGAGATCTGGTATTAAGCAGATGACAAAGTGAGGTGACGGGGGTACGGGCAAAACAACTTGCTGCCTCGGCATAGCCCAGCCACACTCAGCACAGCCCTTCCTAAGCGAGCGACCACCAGGAAAAACATGATGACATAAAGAGAAAGATCCACGTAGCGCTGAAAGCTCAGTGGAAGAGTAGGAAAACATCATTACTACTGAGATGACTTGACCATCAAACGGCCGACTACAAGCTCTCACAAAAATCCCGCGCTTACCTCGTCGGCTTCCGAGACGCGGCGACTCAGGCGCAGAGAGGGCGCTTTCGCTGCGCGTTGCGAGCGTAGCTTTAAATAGGCAAGTCCCAGTGTCCCTGAGTGCTAGAACGCTCAGAGATGGCGCCCACAGTTCCACTCCCTCACTAAGATGGCGCTCACTGCCCCCTGCCTCCCCGAAGACCGGACCCGCTAAATAGCGGTGGGGTAAGACAATTAACGTGCAGGTGAGTGGCCAGAAGACCCTGTACTAAAATCAGGGGGAAATATAAACAATATTACATAAAATAAAAAACGGGATTTTAAAAACAGCTTCAAGCTATCCTCAGATGCCAGAGTGATTAGAGAGAACTTTAAAGCAATGCTTCTGACCAGATAGATGGTTCAGTGCCCCTCCACTGTGACAGCAGAAGTGACTGAGCAGAGTTGCATATAAATTACACTGCCCTGCACGCTTCTTACTACTTCTTCATCTGTATCCTCACATGCAGAGCACTTCAGACAATTTGCCTGTGACAATGAGCCATAATCTAATTTCGGACCTTATGATGTTCAGGAGTCTACACCACAAAATGGGCCAGTGGGAGGGCAGTGTCGAATCTGCGTTAGATTAAGTATCCACCAGAAAAAGTTAGTGGCAGAGGCGTTGAGGACCAACTCAGTGAGTTCTGTGACAATTTATGGTCCAGAAAAGTTTGACTATGATATTGCTGCTTATCAAGCCAGCTTCCACCATTTTGTGCATGAAGGCATGGGTTCAGTGTTCAAATGCACTCAATGTAATTCGTAGAGGAAGGAAACCAAAGTAGCTGTACTCACAGTTATGCATGTAAACAGTTAATGTTAATGTTATGGGTGTCTTATATAGCGCTCGGCTACTCCATGGAGTGTCCCGGCACTTTTTTCTAACCCACGACAGACTACAGAGAGCAGGCAAAAAAGGAGAAGAAAAAGACAGGTTACTGTCCATACAGCCATGTCTTCAAACCCTTTCTAAAGGCCAGCAGACTCGAAGTACAGCTGAGTGACAGAGGGAGGCCATTCTATAGCTGGGGAGCCAAGCATTTAAAAGAGCGTCCCCCAATCCTAGCTTTCTTAACAGTAGGGACAGTGGCCAGACAAAGGGATTCCGACCTAAGGGATCTAGTAGGTCGGTAGAAGGCCAGACGTTTCTGAATATATTCAGCTCCCATAGCATTGAGTGCCTTATGTGCCAGTGTCAGTGTTTTAAAAACAATCCGCTTGCGAATAGGCAACCAATGTAAGGAGTGTAAAAGATCCGAAGCTCTAGCTCGGTGGGGGAGGCAAAAAATCGCCCGTGCTGCCGAGTTTTGGACCACCTGAAGTCTTTGAAGTAAATAATCCGGGAGACCTAAATATAAAACATTAGAATAGTCCAGCCTAGAACAAATAAGAGCCTGGACAGTAGTTTTCCTATGCACTATTGGGAGCAGGGGGAGAAACTTGCGTAGCATTTTGAGCAGGCCGTAGCAAGTGCCAGTCGGACCAGGATCTGGGACTTGAGTGACAGGCCACTGTCAATTTTGATCCCCAGGTTCTTAGCAACTAGAGAGGAAGACGCAGGAGGGAACATGTTAATAGGCCACCAATCCTGCCAACTCGGATCAGCCTGACACCTGAAGAAAAGCACCTCTGACTTATCAGGGTTGCACTTGAGGCTGCTTCGTTGAAACCATTCGAAAACAGTTGACACTTCTCCATTTTTGCATTGTTATCCCTTTCAAATTTTGAGGTCTCGCCTGGCGTTAGCAGCACACATGCGCTGCTCTTACCATTGCGAGTGCCTTTTAGAATCGATATGATTCCAGAAGAACATTTGAAGCCCCGCCCCTTTTTCCATTGGCACACGTCATCGTTTATGGTAAACGATGGCGCGCGATTGGAAAGCGGGTTTCTTGTCCACTTGTAGGACGGTCCATGTGGACAGGCCGACCCCATCTTTATTTTTTTCGTTTAAGTTTTGTGTCCGCGGCCGCGCGCGCTGGGACAATCTGTTTTTTTTGCGTTTGCGCTTGTTTAATATTAGTCAGTGGGCATGCAAACCTCTACTCAAAAAGCCTTCCTTAGACCCCACTATCACGGCCAACTACAGACCCATTGCATGCCTTCCCTTTCCCGCTAAAATCGTAGAGGCCATTATGAACCAGCAGCTCTCAGAGTTCATTGAACAACACGAACTCTTGGATGATACGCAATTCGGTTTCCGGAGGGGACCCGGAACCGAAACAGCGCTGATAAAGGCCTCCGATGAAATTAGAGAAATTTTGGATTTGGGAGGAGCAGCAGTGCTCATTCTGTTGGATCTCTCGGCGGCTTTCGACACGGTCGACCATGCTATCTTGGTCGACCGTGTCGCAGCCCTGGGGATCAACCATCTGGCCAAAGATCTCATAGTTTCTTTTCTAGCTAACCGCAAACAGGCAGTTAAATTGGGCAATTATTACTCATCGACTTCTAAACTGCCATGCGGGGTCCCCCAAGGATCGTCGCTAAGTCCTGCGCTTTTTAACATTTATGTCGCAGACTTGGCAAGGGTCATAAAATCTCATGGGATGCGTTTAACTACCTACGCTGATGACACCCAACTTGTGCTGGCGGTGCATAAAAACGGACCAACAGTGGCTGCTAAGTTTCAGGAGGGGATACTAGAGATACAAGCATGGATGCATAGTAATTGCCTAAAACTGAATGCGGAGAAAACGGAGGTTATGACCTTTGGTAACATCTCTCCGGAATGGTCCCTGACTCAGATGGGTCCTCTTCCGGTCCCAGTCGCAAAGGTCAGGAATCTTGGAGTGATCTTTGATCAACAACTATCATTCAAACATCATGTAAACAAGGTTGTCTCAGCTGCCTTCTTTACGCTGAAAAAGATCAAAAAACTGCTACCGTACTTACCAGCATCAGCTGGAAAAAACCCTAATTTCCACCTTGGTGTTTTCCAAGCTTGATTACGGAAATGTCCTCTTTTTCAACACTCATAAATATATTCTGAACAAGCTCCAATCTGTTCAAAATATGGCAGCCAGAATCCTTCTCAACATGCCAAGGCGCCAGTCCACCTCGGCAGCTATACGCCATCTTCATTGGCTAAGAGTGGAGAGCAGGATCAAATTTAAGGCCTTATGCATTGCCTATAAGGCCATTCATCATACTGGCCCAAAGTTTTTAAAGGAGGCATTTCAGGTACATACCCCTATAAGGAACCTAAGATCAGCAGCTAGTTGTCTACTATCTGTTCCCCGAACAAGAACTGCCACCTGGGGAGACAGACGATTCTTGGTAGCAACTCCTAGATTGTGGAATTCTCTCCCTTCTCATATCAAAACTGCCCCCACTCTCATCTGTTTCCGTAAGGCCTTGAAGACCTGGCTCTTCATCCAATAAGTTTGTGTGCTGATTACCGTATCCTAGAGTATCTTCTGCGCCTAGACACCCTCGGGTATTAGCTGCGCAATAAAAAATCCTATCAATAAATAAATAAATAAATGCACTATGGGTGTGCTTTAAATAGCAGACCCTCCCCGATTGGATGTAAGTAATACACTCGCAGGGTAGGTTGCTCCTCTCTGCAGATTGCTTGCCTCCCATAATTGTGCGAGTGCTGCGGGAGCCAGTGCCAGTGGCTGGAGATGGGTCAGAGTCCCAGTGACACGGGCAAGTACTCAAGACAGAATTAATAAATAGATTTTGATCTAGTCATTTAATGACAGCTGTTTTCCTTGCAAAATGGTGGTCGGGCACGCCGCACTTTTGAGGCTCTTGCGGCACCCATTTCTCAAACAGCGCACTTGACTTGTTTTAAAAGCCAATTTTCTAATTGTCACACTTTAAAGACGAAAAGCTTAAAATATTGTCCACCCAGGCAGAAGAAACTTTCATGCTCATGCACGAAGCTTGGAGTGGCACCTTTGTCTTTACTAGGGTCTCAGCCCTTTTCTGTTTACCAAACCCGGAAGTGGCAGGTTAAAACTCCCAGGATCGGGGAACAGAGGGATGTTATCGCCAAGTGTTTGCCTTTGTTTGCTTACTGACTGTCAAGTGACAGTGGCAAAAAAATTTCTATAGGCCTGCAGCGCGATGCCCCTTCCATGTGGTGTGCGACCTCCCAACTGCACGGGACAATGTAATTTATTTTAAGTATTTCTCTCGTCTCTCTTCCTTCTCTCTTCTCTCCTTCCTCTTATATCTTCGTCTCTTGTTTACTTCTAGTGTATTCCGGTCTATGTATTTGCGTTGAACTCTGCCTAATTTTGCCTAATTTTGCTTGATTAGTTTTAACCTGCACATATCAATATTGTATGTACATACCAGCAGCATTATAGTCCTTACTAGTGACAAATATTATATGCAGCAACTGCTTAGTTCTCATTTTAGAACTTAAATATATGTTTCCCTCTCAGTTTTAAGTACAGAGCATTGAAGCTCAGCTTTTTGGATTTCATGCTAATATATAAAGGAGCATGACGTACAGGCACAACAGCTATTCATTCCCCCAACACAAGTTTTCAGATTACACATTGCTTGTATGACCTGAAGTAACCGATAACAGCAAACACAGATGCTGACGAGAACATTGGCTAACTAACCGCAGTTGCATTTTCACATCTCTACTCTTGTATTCAAATGCATAAAATTGACTATAAATGCATGCATGTTGGAATGTTTTCAGCTCCCGCCCCCGCCCCCTCCTCAAAATGCTGCATGCTTGGCATCTCCTTACAACAAGTACGGTTAGGCTGAATCTAGGTATCCCCAGTGATGGAAGCGGTCCTTCACTAACTGTACAGTAGTCACTTACAGTCAGGTACAAACAGGAGACGATAAGAGGCTGAGCCTGTTGAGTGTCTCTGATAACAAACAGACTGAAGTTAAGAGCTCATGTACCAAACTGTTGTCATGATTCGGAACCCACATCTGTACTATAGTGGAATATAAAAAGCCAAATTATGCAAGGACGTACGGAACATGAGGTTATATTACAACAGATTTTTACAGAGTAATAAAAGAATTGCCACCCCTCCAAACGGAATGTTGGAAGAAATAAAAATGCTCAAACAAGCATTGAAAATACAATAGGTATCGTCTTTGATTAGGTTAAAGCCATTTGCTTTGCTAATTGAATTGTATAGCAAAGCAAATGGCTTTAACTCAATGAAAGGCGAGACTAATTGTGAGAGTTTTTTTACAACCAATTAATGGAACAGCTTAGAACTGTCGAACACTTAGTCCTTTTAGCTGAAAAACAACAAACCAATTTATTTTGTCTGGGCAAAATGCTCTTTTGAGGTCTCGCCTAGGCAGCGCATGTGCTGTCTCAAGACATGCAGTGTTCAGTATATGGGATTTCATTCCACCCCTTTCTGCTGATTTGTTAAATGGTGTGCCATTTCGAAAAGCTTGTTGCTCTGTGGCTTGTTTACTTATATGTCCCTCCTTCTCGTGTGAAGTTTCCTCCACTGGAGTATTGCCTATTACGGGTTTAGTTTCTCTGCAGTGATTTTCCCTTTGTGTTGGGCACTCTTTTTTATTTTATTTTGGAGGGTGCATGTGCACACAGCTCGTGTTACACTATTCACGTACATACATTCCGTTTGTTCCACACTCTCCTCAGCCTTTCTCCTTCCCTGCTTTTATGTCCTTCTAGTCCCTGCACAGCGCTGCCTCCAGTCTTGCCGGGTTTCATACACAAAATTAAATATCACAAAGTTGACACTGGAGAACGTAAGAGCATAAACAGTTATCCATATTGCCCGACACTGTATTTCTGTGCCTCTCCGCCCCTTCCATGACATCAGTTTCGGGAAGGCATAGAAAGACACATAGGCACCAACAACATATGTAACAGTATTTCTAAGCTTCCCTTCCACTTCCTGGAGGCATATGAGTAGAACATTTGGATGTACTGTTGAAAATTAGTACGTTCTGGTGAACATTATCTGCGCCATCTTGCCTCTTCCCCTGATGCCACACTTTTGTCGTGCGCGCCCGCCATTTTGTTAGATGCCCCGATCAGAACGAACCCTTTTGCATGCCGCTGGCCCCTGACATAGCCTTTCGCCTTCACTAAGCCTGCACGCTGACCACCCCCTGCTTGCACCTGCCTTGAGTCATAAACCCCTCTTCGGCGCTGCTCTGCCCCAGGCCCCCATCCTGTTCCCAGCGCGACACCTCCCTGCTTCCCTTTCATGATCTCCGGCCCTTAGATGCAAACCCCCCTTTTCCCCGTGTGCCCGTTTTGTCTTCCCCGTTCCCAGGCCGACACCCAGCTCTGCCGATACCATTCCTTGCCCCTCCCCGTACAATAGAAAGCTTCCCCCATCAAAGGATCCCCGGGTTGATCAAAGCCCCCGCTCCATGAGATCCGATCAAACCCCCCACATTCCGTGAATCGGCGGAATATCCAGCTGCGTGATACTCATCACCTGTTATGACTAGGGTGGGGACTTCAACTGTAAATGTGTGTGGGAACGGGCCCCAAAGGGGGATTCCGGGAATGTCTTTCCGTATATCAAAGCTTTGTCACATGTATGTAAACTATAATAAAAACCACAAACACTGTATATAAGGGGCCAGGCCTCAAACGTAAGTAGAGCACCTCAGAACGATACCTTCTGTCCGTTTCGTTGTGTTCTCCTCCGGAGAGAATAAAAAACCTTGTTTCCTGCCTTCCAGTCTCCAGCGCCTGCCTCTTCATTGATTAATTAACTAGAGGGTCACAGAGGCCATACCGCCGGGCAAATATCGATTGTCCCCGACCCGCATCAGGTTTTTACAATTGGCGTCCCAAGCGTGGGGCCCATCAGCGACTCGTGGATCCAGTGGGAGAGGTCCCGACGACAGAGTGAACGACTGCAACGATCGGGAGAGCTCTTGCCCAATAGACCCTCGTCTGGCAGCCGATCATCCGAACTTCACTAGTTCCGAACAGACCTCTCTCGAGTGATCTACGGTCCTGACTGGGAACCATCAGGAGTGCCGTGAGAAATACGAGAAAAAGAGGACGATCGGGCGCTGGACTCGGAAGACAAGAAACTGTCCATACGGTCCGGGTAAGGTCGTGTTACCACGACAAGTTGCGAAAAATTGCTTGATTGCTTGTTTGTTTAAAAAATACTAGTATTGCTCTTTTTTATTTTATTTTGGAGATTCACTGTCTGCAAACGGAGAAACAACGGGCTCTCTCTTTGCAAGCAGTGGAGGATAGGTAGGGCAGTAGCCGTGCTTATTTTTTTCTCCCCCACTCAATAATTACTTGAAACTGAACTGTTGTTCGCAAACTATTGTTTCCTGGAGATTCCCTGTCTGCAAACAGGGAAGAGACCACCCTTTTTGCAGATAGTGAAAAGGGTAGGTAACGCAGATCTTTGCGGACCTACTCATTCTCCCCATTGTTATTTATTGGTCGTTTGGTTTTTATTATCATTTTTTTTTGATCCATGAGGTATTCACTGCCTGCAAACAACGTCGAATAGAAATATTCTGTACGGTCTTTGCACCTAGTGATAAGATAGGCAGTGCTGACTTTTTAGTCCCTCGTTACGAGCCGTCATGTCTGTCTTCTCCCCACTGATAAATAGCCTGTTTAGCCCGGACCGCGTATTAGAGGTGGACCATATAGCTCCATTAGAAGGCACCCCTAATAAGGACATGTTCATAAACTATGGATTAGTCACCATAGCCTATAATAAATTGTGGCACAAGTATACCGAAGAGAGTCAAGACAAACAGTGGCCACTGACAGGATCCTTTGACCTTGATAAAATAGAAACGTTAGAAATAGCCCTTCGAAATAATAAGACAACGCCAATTATGCTCGACAGTCTCGGTATGTGGCGCAGAGAAGCTACGAAACGACAGAGAAAAGACGAGGACAAACCAAGTAGAGAAATATACCGACAGGACAACCCCAGGACACCGCTACCCACAACTTATCCCCCGACACTGTGCAAAAGACGACTAGACTTAGGGCCAGACCAATGCGCTTTCTGTAGGTATGTCGGACACTGGAAAGCCCAATGCCCGACTCTACTGAGCGTGAGTAAAGGCAAAGGGCCGACAGGAACGACAGACCGGCAGTACGGGAAAAAGCGCGAGACAAAGAAGAACCCGACTTACATAGACAGACCAGACAGAACCACCACGTTTGATTATGCCCGATGGCACAGATTTCGCCAGGAAAATCTCAGCGGCATGCTCAAGTTCTCCTAGGTCGGGAAATGTCAAGACAGGAACCCAGCCTCGTTTCAAATTCACAGACGGAAAGAGATAATTATGACCAATAACTGTTTTATATTCGTCTTGGGTCTTTGTATGTCGTACTTGTACTGTCCCCCGTCTGAGTTTGTGTGTATGTAATGTACAAATCTGCGTCATCCCTCTACACGTGTTTCCGTGTTACTCAACCTCTGTTAGCAGAAACTTAGCATAAAAGCAACCTTGAAAGAAAGAAATGGTAAAACAAAATCCGTAGACCATTAATGAACTTGAACTTTTAATTTAGCACAACAAACAAGGAATAATAACGGTAAAACTGTAGAAAAATGAAAGTCAAACAGAACATTCGCCCCCCCCCCCCCATTCTGGAACCTTCCAAAGTTGGGCAGGGTTACGGCTACGCCCAACCAACGGCAACCCATATAAGGCGGGCCCGGCCGCCAACTCTTGGTCAGGAAATCTTAACGTATGGGGGAGCCGGAGGAGAGGCAGGAGCCAGCAGCCCGGGCTGTTGTAGGTAGTCCCGCCACATGTCCAGAGGAGAACGAGGCACCTTTTTTCCTTTTCTCTTCCGTAACAGCCGCAGCAGCTCTGGACGGCGGGATGTCCTGCACGTACCTCCACAACAATTTGTCCAAGTTGGGCTGGGAGGGAGAGGCGACGCGGACGAGCCTCTCCCACCTCCACCGGTAGGAGGTTTCCCAGCCCCCGGCCCGACGCCGAACACCCCCAGTCAGGCGATGGTGCCCATACTTCCACAGCACCGAACATACCATGGTGGCACCCCAGTACTTGCGCAGCACCGAACGTACAATGGTGGCCATACTCCCACAGCACCGAGCACAGGACTTGGGGAACACCGGATGTGGAGAAACCTTCATGCGGGGCGATGAAAAGGAGCGGCATGGAGTGCACCGGGAGAAGGAGACGATGCAAACCAGTCTCCCTCGCCCCCCCAGGTGGGGGCATCACAGCTGCACCCCAGCCGAACGTCCCGCTTTCACAAAACAGGGACCTCTTCCTTTCACTCCGAAGGGTCTCTTCCACTCTTGCAAACTCGACGAGAGTGGCCCCGGTAGGGCCTCAAAATGGCGTCTGGGTCCGCTGGAAGACGGGCCCCGGCCACTAGAGTAACTTTGACCAGCCATATAAATCGAACATTTGCCCCCGGGAGCACGAACCCCCATCTCCGACAGCATCTCCGCAGCCTTGAAGATCCTACAAAGGTCCCCGACGGAACCTTCGGCCTTTGCAGGTTTCCGGTAAGGGACGGCTGCCTTGATCGCCAACGAAACAAACATGACATTGCCACTCCTTCTGTTAGCATGAATTCTAGAACTGCCGAAAAGGACTCTGGTCCAAACTGCCAGTAATGGGAAACATTTCCCCCTGATGCTGCTTCCGGACTGAGCCGGCCCCGCCCAAAATGGCGCTGGTATCAATCGGAACTTACAAACACCTCGTGGTGTTCCTTCACACTAATATAAACTTGATGTTCTGAGATTTTATATGATCCTTTGTACACTTGGCTAGAAAAGACAAGGAGAACTCACTCGACGAACAGTATGAAAGAATCCCCGATACAAATGTTAATTACAAATGTACAATGTATTATATTTTTATAACTGATGTAAACCTCATTTACGACGCACACGTACGGTATGCATATAGAAAATCTGATTACAACCATTGTGATTATGCTTCTAAATTATGAAAATAAATGCCCCCGAACCCCCAGCCAATTAATAGACGTTTTAGTTTCTTACAAATGAATGAGTAACACTTTCCGATGTTTTTATTGCTGCAAGCGACACCCCCCACTGTATGCACTTTAGCCGTTGCCACGACCGGCCGAATACGACCGCACCCTCATAATCCACATGCTGAAATAATTTTTGCAAAATAAAGATTTTTGAACTATGGACGGGTATTGCATGCTTTATTTTAAAAATGTGGGATCGGTGGGAAAGTTCTTTTCTGTGCACCCTACTCTGCTCTCTCTTTAAGGTTAAAAGAAGATGGTTGCCCAGCCCCGGAGGACGGATCGGATCGACAACACGACACTCCGCCTTCAAAGTACGCGACTGACCCATGAACTCTCGCGTAGAGGAAGACCTTGACTTCCAAGGATGGGTAAAACGAACGGTGTAAATGAGGGAATGTAAAAGGAGGGTGAAATGAAATAATATAAATGTTATAAAGTACCACGTTCCAAAGTATCAGGGACCCAAGAACCGAAGAACCTTAGACCGCCACAGCGTTGAAAGAGGTTTAAGGACCCCGATAGTGAGATACATCCTTTGACTAGATACCTCGCACTAGGCACCTCTGGTTTCCTTTTTACGTTTCCCCGCACACGACCTATATGGACACACTACCCCCCCTCGACTCCAGAAACCATATCCCCGGGGACCCTGCCCCGAGGAGGAAAGACGAGTAAGAGGTAAGTAAAGGACTTATGAATCCATGTATTTGAATGTGCGCGAACGCTGTCTCCCCCACCCCCTTTTTTTCCTCCCTCTGCAGGTTACATCAGAAATTACAGCCGAGGTGTGGCGAAGATCCGAAGCCTTGCCATGTCTAATACACGAAGCGGACTAGCGCCGCAAGGTGGTGTCTAAGCACGCCTGCAAACTACTCACGTATCGAACAAACCCGAAAGAAATTAGCACAACCTGATAAAAAGTGATCACCCTTAAACCGGATCGGACGAATGAACCCATGTCACGTATGATGCGAAACTATGAGGGAATGTGTGTGTGTGACTGAGGCGTTGACCCAACTGGTCGAAGGATCGAGAATGCGAGAAGTGCGACAAAATGGTACCTCCTTTCTTCTTTCCCTTTTTTCTCAAAGCACGTCCCCTCTACCCTGTCTAATGCTCAAACTGCATGATTACAAGATTCTAACGCAGACCCGTGAATGCCTTTTACTGTGTAATGCACTAAATAGCCTTTCTTGAATACACTGCCACCCTCTCTGTTGCACGTGTACTATTTAGTCTGCCGTTGCGCGCGCTCTCTCTCTCTCTCTCTCTCTCTCTCTCTCTCTCTCTCTCTCTCTCTCTCTCTCTCTCTCTCTCTCTCTCTCTCTCTCTCTCTCTCTCTCTCTCTCTCTCTCTCTCTCTCCCTCCCTCTCTCCCTCCCTCTCTCTCTCTCTCTCTCTCTCTCTCTCTCTCTCTCTCTCTCTCTCTCTCCCTCTATTTTTTTGCACTCCCACTCTTCCGAGTGATTAGCCCCGAAATTGGCAGACTGCCACCCCTAGCACACCACCTAATTGGCTTCAAATACCGTCAGTATTTGCACAAAAACTTGTCTTTAATACAATCACCCTGAGGCCGCGTCGTTACCTCTCCTTTTCCGCTAGAAGTCAATGAACCAAGGTTGGGCCGTAAGGGAAAGGACAGGTAAGACGACAGAAGTTCCCTAATCTGACCCGAAAATAAGGGAACTACATGTCAACGGCTCCTATAGTATAAAACAAGGACCTCAGAATACGCGACCCTCCCCTCCCCGAATTGTCGCAATACCCAAACCGGAAAAATGATCACCCCTGTTACCCCCCCCTGTATCAGCCGCCCAAAAACTGGAATTATGAAACTACCCCCCCATTTCCGGTTGTGAGAGATGGGTCGATTTGTGCCCTTACCACAAGTTTCCTATGTCCCTGGTTGTTTCCCATAAAACCCCTGTCCTTCCTAATTAAGTAATCGGGCTATAAAAGGTTATGTAGGACCCAGAATGATGTTTTACAAGGTTAACAGACTAGTCCAAGGTAAAGAAATCATCAAAATGAACCCCGTAGTAGTTGAAAAGCAGGATGCATCCATAGAAAGGAAATGTTTAGCCATGTTCGTCTCTCAGCAAAATACCTGTGTAGTAACTAATTGTAAAGGAAAGTCATAGTAAATCCAACAAACCCGTCACCGGTCATTCATATGCCAGTTGTAAACACTAACATAACGGGCATTTTTCATTCTTTGCCTGGAGCTGGGAGAGAAATAGACTTTTTGATTATCTTCATCTGCAAATTCACTAAAGACTGTCTTTTCAAACTTGTTTAAGGGTACTGCTGTTGGAGGAGAGAAGGACCGGATGTGGGAGCACGAGGCCCGACTGCAGACTAAGGAACACCTGCGACATTAGCCAAGGCGAGACCACGACTGAAAAGAGCTGCAGGACGAGGCACTGTTTTCGACAACATGAGAAGAAAGGGTCGACCTGATGCCCCTGCTCGATGTCCAGTGCCTGTCGACAAGTCCCCGCTCTCTGAATTCGGTCACACGCCCGCCTATTCGAAGTCTCTCGTTCCCCTAGTTTGTTCCTAATTTGGCCTTGCTCCATCCCCCTTTTCCTCTGACCTACCCTATGGACTGTTTTGTACGCTCTTCTTCCATTTGAACTTTCTGACAATCACCTCAAAGGACACAGGGCGAAAAGGACCTTTCCGACCAGAAACGCGAGGAAAGGGTCGTGCCCTGCAACGCAGAACTTAGAACAGAGCTGGACTCGTAGCTCCACCGCCGGTGCTCAACAGCGCCAACGAAAGGCAACAAAGAATGAACATTTGACATCCCCAATCGCCGTTTCTGCTAGACCTCATTTCTCTCCCAGCCGCCATTGTATTGATCATGCCCCAATCCGAACCTGATATATATGTAATAACCTGCCAGTATGAAATATGCTTGCTGCTCACGCTACAGAATCGTTTTTGTATTGCATTTCTATGACTTTCCTGCTAAAACAAATCGATCAAAGTTTATCAAATAGGCTCACCTCCTAAAAACTAGAAATGTTAAAATGTATTGTTTACAACTCTTTTCCTCTAGGGTTCCTACCGTTTCCTTTCTCATGCCCATCACAATAGAACCAAGTAGAAAATGAACCAGCAAGATGTCTTGAATATGTTAAAGGGAGGACTGTTGAAAATTAGTACGTTCTGGTGAACATTATCTGCGCCATCTTGCCTCTTCCCCTGATGCCACACTTTTGTCGTGCGCGCCCGCCATTTTGTTAGATGCCCCGATCAGAACGAACCCTTTTGCATGCCGCTGGCCCCTGACATAGCCTTTCGCCTTCACTAAGCCTGCACGCTGACCACCCCCTGCTTGCACCTGCCTTGAGTCATAAACCCCTCTTCGGCGCTGCTCTGCCCCAGGCCCCCATCCTGTTCCCAGCGCGACACCTCCCTGCTTCCCTTTCATGATCTCCGGCCCTTAGATGCAAACCCCCCTTTTCCCCGTGTGCCCGTTTTGTCTTCCCCGTTCCCAGGCCGACACCCAGCTCTGCCGATACCATTCCTTGCCCCTCCCCGTACAATAGAAAGCTTCCCCCATCAAAGGATCCCCGGGTTGATCAAAGCCCCCGCTCCATGAGATCCGATCAAACCCCCCACATTCCGTGAATCGGCGGAATATCCAGCTGCGTGATACTCATCACCTGTTATGACTAGGGTGGGGACTTCAACTGTAAATGTGTGTGGGAACGGGCCCCAAAGGGGGATTCCGGGAATGTCTTTCCGTATATCAAAGCTTTGTCACATGTATGTAAACTATAATAAAAACCACAAACACTGTATATAAGGGGCCAGGCCTCAAACGTAAGTAGAGCACCTCAGAACGATACCTTCTGTCCGTTTCGTTGTGTTCTCCTCCGGAGAGAATAAAAAACCTTGTTTCCTGCCTTCCAGTCTCCAGCGCCTGCCTCTTCATTGATTAATTAACTAGAGGGTCACAGAGGCCATACCGCCGGGCAAATATCGATTGTCCCCGACCCGCATCAGGTTTTTACAGTACCTAGATTCTATGCAGTTCATGCAATATTATTAAAAGGCTCTGATAACTATTATGTTTGTTGTAGCACAGGCACCAGTTCCACCATGCAGCTTTCCTATTGGCTCGAGTCTTAGCTGCCCATCAGAACCATATGAGCACGTACTAGGCATCACTTAGCAACCACTTGTGCGCCCCTGTGAATCACAGAGCTCCATAAGGAGGACTTGCTAACACGCTGGGCAAGCGATCTCTCTCCCAGCTCTTGGACAGGTGTCTACAACATGGCCGACCGTATCCGTAATCATGTGAAAGGATGGCTTATTGCCTGACCCGTCGTGACTACTGGTGAATTTGGGCCTGCCTCAAAGGCTGCCCTTCAAATGGTTTCTCTGTTAGGGCACAACTCATTTAATTTCAGTGACTGTTCTTAGTCAGTAGAGCGGAGTAATTGACACAGTACTGATCAACACTGCATTTATATAGCCATGGCAAAGGTAGTAGTGGTCACCGGAGGTAGGTCAGCACCCCTGCTAACGCACTGCTTCAGGCAATCCAACTATACTCGTCTCATTATACAACACTAGACAATAATAATGCTTTGTTGGCAGGAGTAGGCATGCATATAATGTCAAGCTTAGATTATTTTTGCATCATTTTATTGTATATTCTTGAAACAGCGGCCCCTTTAAAGACTCCCTGCAGCCTATCATATGCATGCGCAGCTGTGGAACACGTGTTCACCCCTCTCAGCTTCTAGGCTCTGTAGAATCTGACCCCTGCCATGTCTGAATCTACTTCTACCAGCTTGGTGTTTCAGTGTTTCCTCTCCATAATAGGTGCCGAGGCATCTGCTAGGCATTCTCTAGCCCTTGTATATGCCCCTAAGGTCTGTCAGGAATCCTCTACTTGCATGTGCCCCTGCAGACTAACAGTCAGGCTCTCTCTGTTCTTGACTAGTGATGGGGATTTCGTTACTTCCATGCCAAATGTTCTTTCTCGGTCTCATCTAGATGCTTTCTCCCCTTGACATGTATCCCATACCTATGCATCTCCCTCCCCGTACATGGGGCGCCCTTCTCCCTCTCAAGTATCCCTCGGCTCTCTCTTCCAGGTGTTCTCGGTCTCCCTGATGCATGCCTATGGTCTTTCAACATACCTACCCAACCCCCTCTTCACAGTGTCCTCTCTCGCTCTTGCAGATGTTCTCTCTCCATGACAAGTACCCATAGGCTATTCATCTGCCAATGCATGTGCTCCCTCTATTTCTTCCAGGTGTTCACAGTCCCTTACAGGTGTCCCAGATATTGTTCCACCACTCTACCTTCGCCTGTGCTCCCTTTCTCCCTGACAAATGTTCACGGTCTTGCTATCTCCGCATGCCTGCACCTGGATCCGAAGGTGGAGGTGGATCCGAAGCCTGTCCCGGTATGGTGGGGTGAACAGGGTCGACGTCTGTACTCACGCCCTGTTGACCAGCTTGAAGATAGTCATCTTCGGATTGATCCTCGGCTCCAGAAGCTGAATCCTCTGCTTTGTAAGCGATGTCATCATGCTGCTGTTCTTCGGCGTCTACTTCAATCAGAGCCTCGTCTATGAAGAGGTCTGGTGTCGATGAAGATGACTGCGCCATTACTCTTCGACGCCGACCGTCCCTGATGGTTTTCTTTGACAGGAAGGAAGTGCAGGCCTCACAGTCTCTACTCTCGTGCTCTGGAGATAAGCACAGATGGCAAACCTCATGAAGATCGGTGTGAGGGAATTTGTGTCCACACCGAGGGCACTTCTTGAAGGGTGTTCTTTCCATGAGCCAAAGGCCCAATGGAGCAGTTGGGCCCGACGGCCCAGACGAATGCTGGAATCGAGAAGTGAAGCCTCTCTTCGACGCTGGTAACCGGAATCACTGTCGACAACGATGCCGATGGTATTATGATTGATTTATGGATTCGAAAAGAGATCGGTAACTGGTCCGAACGATTAACACATCCGAGCCCGAAGGCGGAAATAAACAATCTGAAGATGGAGTCGATGCCCATGCGACTACGATCTAAGGGAGGAGTCATCCAACAGACAAAGACTCTTCCCAGACAACAACAAAGTGTATTCATCCGGGCCCACCACCAGATGGTGATCTAATGCAATAGTGTGTGGTCTGCAGCCCATATGCCTTGAACATATGGTTTGGGCAACAGAAGGGACAAACTCAAGCGGGACAGCCTCAAGCAAATAAAGCCAGCACATAGGAAGCAAGCAACCGTGAGTTACTAATCACGTAGCCAATGATCAGCAATTAGGGAAATGCATTTTCAGGGAAACTTTCCGAATGTCCTCAAGATGTAGTTAGTAAACCAGACAGCCGTGCTGCCTGGTAGGCTTCAACCTAAAAGGGAATTTTTAGACTTACCACGAGCTTTAAAGTCAATGAATACCAGTTTAGGGTTAATACAGCCATAATTCATTAAAGTTACATATGAAGAGAAGACTACTTCTGAACCTCCAGATCACCTGATAGAATTTCTTTAACTTCGTAAAGAAGAGAGAGCAGAGGTTGGCAAAACTTAATTCCATTCATTATATGGTTTGCTTTATAAAATTTGCTTTAATTCATAGGCTTATAAATGTGATGTCTTGATTTTATACTTGTCTTGTGGTTTGTCTTATGGTTTGTAACGTTTTACATGGTTGATACAAACTTGGTTTATTGTTTATCTTTTTCCAGGTAACCGGTCTGTCATGGTGAAGTATATGGATACTCACGTCCACTATTTTCTTGTCACGCATTCACATAGTCTTCTCAGAATAGTTTTTCATTCATTTCTTCTATGTTGGGATAAATGTATTTAATTGTGATTCACCAGACCACTGTGTTTTTGTGATTTACTAGTCGATTCTTTCTCTGGATTTTTTCTTTTTCCAGTTTCCAGGGGTTTGGGTTTATCAAGTTTTTGGAAGCTATTGGAATGGGCACTTCTCCATACCAAATTTCAAATGTGTTTTTCCACCTTAATTATAATTAGGTCTCCCTGTTTTATGGTATTTATTTTTCTACATTTCCGTCTGTATTTATCCATATTTATTTTTAGCAAATTTTGTCTGTATTTATCCATTTCTATTTTGTGTTTTCTGTATAAATGAAGCTGCCATGGGTATTTTTCCACATTTATTTGACTGATAAATGTATACTCGCATTTGAATGTCCAAAAGGTTTCAGCAGTATACAGTGCAATAGCGTTCTCTGAAAACACTTGCATTGTAGAATAGCATCAATAACTGTAGATCTGCACTTAATTAAACTTCATTAGGAAAACTATTGTCTTTTTTCATCTCCCCTACCTCTCAATCTATACACCTACTGACCTGGCACTCATGATTTACAGTAGAAAAAAAAGATCCAAAGAAGACATATTTTCCGTATTTTTCTGTTTTTAAAAATAAATACAGACAGGAAAAAATTGTTTTCTGTCTGTATTTATCTGTAAAAATCAGTATAAACGGAAAACTGGGAGCCCTAATTATAATGCTGTGGTTAAAGTCAAGTCAAATTCTTATCATATCTTTTTATTTACTCTTTCTGGGATTTTTTTTTTTTGTAATCCCAGTCAATGCTATTGCTTTTCACTTCTCTGCCTTACAGATAATGTTGATTTCCTTTTTGTGTATCTGTATGTTTTGTGGCTTATTTTGTCCTGACTAATGTGCATATAACTTCAGCCTCATGTTTGTTAGTTATTTATACTCTCTTCCCTTGGGTCACATATAATGTATAATGTCTGTTGTTTTATGGAACGCTAAGGGCTTATGTAACCCAATAAAACGGCAAAGAGTTCTTTTACATTTGTCTAAATTCAAAATTTTATATTGCAAGAAAAGAATGTAACTCAGAAATACATCAGTTTGTTAAAAATGGGTTGGGTTGGCCAAGCAAATTACTACCATTTCTTTTTTACAAAACTCTTTCATTGGCTATAGAAAATCAAGAAACGGACTACGACGGTTGATGGAAATGCTTTGATTTTGTCTCCTGCTCAATACTAAATGTTTAAAATCCTAATTGGGTTGATGTACAATTATGGGTACACATCTCATCAAGGTTGATGTCCCATTTTAATATTAAACTCATAGTTGGAGAAATCTGCAATTAATTGATAAATCCAATATTGACAGCTGCTCAATCTTTAAATATGTGTATCTTATGCAAAAAGCTCAAATAAAGGCAATTTTCTACAGGGGTGTTAGTTGACGAATTGCCGAATTTGCAATCTTGATCTGTAACAAAAAGGGTTCTGCCCATGTAATCCGCCCGGTTTTTTCACTTATGATCACCTCATTTTTAGCCTTTATACGGTGGAGGAGCCTGGTAACTCACCCACAGTAATCGCACAGTAACTAGACTGCACGTGTTTACCACCAGTGTCTGCCTTTTAAGAGAAGTCTGCATTAACGCAGCAGGGGTAAGGGTCACTTGGATGGTTACACGAGAGCACACACACACGGGCTGCATTTGTGAGACTACCATTGTCCGCAGCACGGTAAATGCATGCAAGGAATCTGCAGGATTAGATATTAACCTGGGATAGGTCTTATACTGTCAGTGTACATTAATAAGGAATTCAGTGTGATATACGGTTTTGTTTGCAGGACACTATGATACACATAGGGGAAATCTGCATTAGCGTTTCAATTACCTTTGGCCTACAAAGTTCAATAATATATCAAAATGGGGCCGAACATGTGTGACAAGATCAAGTCTACAATGTCCAAGAAGGTGTCTGTACATGTTATGGGTCACACAGAATTATCATATTTCTCTGATGCAGTTCAAGATCAGAGCCCAGGTTTTTTGTTAAACTGCTAGGCCAAGTTAAATACATTGTTCTACAGCACCACCAGGAACAAAGCCCCAGCACATAGGGAGCAATTAACAGTGCTTTACACAGATCCTGAGAAGGAAGGGGTGGGGAAGAAGAATCTGGATAAAAAACATTAGGTGACACGCTGTACTAGTAATTTGAGAGCCCAGGCCCACTAAATGAAGGAGGGAATCCAGACAACTGGAACCAAAACAGGAAAGGGCTCCTCTTTGACGTTTTGGTGGGAAAAGTCCTGGCAGTGATGTCAGTGAGAGGTGAAGGTGAGGCCCCCAGGAAAGAGGTGACCAGTGACACCTGGATGACGACATCTTGAATTGTCTCAGCATGCTGTGCAGAAGGGTTGAGATAGGAGCAGAAAGGTGATGTGGTATCCTAGGAGTGGCCAGGGGTGATCAGTGAGAGGGTGCTTCTTGTTGGAGCTGGACATTGAACTGGAGGCTGCAGCCATGGCCACCTGGAAGTAGGAACCCCCTGATGTCTACCTGGGCTAAGGACTCTGGCTACAGTTGACCTCCGGACCAGTGTGTCTCTCCCTAGGACCAGGGACACTGGTCCCCTTAAACTCCTTAAAACTAGTTAGGGGAAGAACTGGACTTCTACACCCAGTAGGAGAGAAGCCCCAGAGGAGAAAAGGGAAAAGGCTGGTGCAGGGAGCCAGAAGAACCAGCTCCATGCAGAGAGTGCCAACTTAGAGTTCAGGATGCCTAAGTAAAGGCTCCAGGTGGCTAGGGAACGACACCATGAGTCCACGATTGTGCAAATCAGCCCACTGGGGCCCGAGTGATGTGAAGGAAAAGGATTCAAACTTTGACCCCTCTGTGCGGACACAGGAGTGCTTGGAGCACCGCTCCAAGTTGGAAAAACACCCTAGGGTTGGCTCACGGATGCTAATTAATTTTTAACACTGGGAGGAGCGCATGTGTGGGGCTCCCTCCCCATAGCTCTGAAGGCTTGAGGATTCCAGCTCCTGGGCCGGACATCATATATGGGGCCTAAGACCCTATATAAGGGCTTTCCATCACTGAAAGAAAAGCATTGCAACCCCAGAGAGGCACGAATGGGCCCGGGATCCCAACTCCATGCCTCAGATGTGAGCAGTAAAAGGGGGAATGTCGTCGCAGAGGAGGGGCTGAGGATCCCAACTATGGGACGGTCAGAATAAAATAGGAAAGGGAGGGCCGTGCTTCCCCTAGCAGTCACTGGGCCCATGCCTGGGGAAGAGCTAGCAGCCACCACTGAAGCAAACTCCCTGCCCACAGGAGAGGGGAGGGGAGAAGAGTTGCCGGCTCCCACTGCAGCAAGGAGGATGCAGTTTCAGCGGGGAGTTGGACTGGGGCTGCCATGGGTGGGCTCCCCAGCTGCCCCCAGCAGACAAGGCATACAGGCGTATAGACTGGGACAGGGAACCCCTATGAAAATAATACAAAAAGGAAAACCACAAGGCACCTAAAAAAGAATGTCATCAGATCCACTAATTTAATATTCACACTCCTGGGAGGGAGTACCTCATAATGCCTTGCAGTGCTTTGCTGAGCCTAGGGTTTTCAGAAAAGTGGTGCCCAGATGGCAAGGGCACAGCCAATGATGCAGAGAGTGTGGGGGCAGCAGGAGTGCAGCAGCTCCTTTCAAGGAAATTCACCAAAAGGACTGACCGTATTTTTGAAGGGTGAAAGAAAAGATGACCACCCTCAGCTTTTTCATTCAGTTTCAAGCATTCCGAAAGGAGTGCAACACCCTCTAGGGGAGGACTCTATGGCTACATTTTAAGAAGCTGGATGGTTGTTAATAAAACACACAAGTATGTTTGAAAAATGCTTTATTTAAATGTTCTTTTCACAATGGTTTGAACAATACACAATTAAAAATTATTATTCGCAATGTTTAAAACAATGCTTAATCTAAAGGATATTTACCATGCTTTATTTAAAGGACTGTTAATGCTGATAGTAATGCATATTCCTGAAAGGCTGCAATGTTTTTTTAATGATAATGTGATCGCAATGCATGATTACTCATAATAAATTCAGCGGGATTATGGTTACTGGAGCCAGTGACTCAATGTGGTATTTTGACCAGTGATTCTGGTCTTTAGTGTGGTAACATCGACTTGACATAAAGTGACACCACCCTATATGGCTCTTTGCAATGTTGTACATGGGTGGGAGGAGCCGGGGGTACTGTGATTTATGGGGTCATGACACATTAGGGCGCTGTAACAAAAACGGCCCCCAGGGGCCCCAAACCGACCCCCCACCCGTGCGGCGCACCGGGGGATTGCCCGGTGCCTGCTACGGCCAGTCCAGCCCTGGTCCGCAGTAATGTTGCCTAAGGTATTTCCACTGGCCTTATATATTTTGTAAAGTATTACGTAGTATTAAGCAGTGTGTGTGTGAGTAATAAATGTACATTTACTTTCCTAAAGTAAATGCACAGACAGCACAATCATTTATTGAGTGTTAATATTGCAGGTCAGAGAATGGTGATTACTGGCTGACACCACCTCCACCTTGAGTAGGCTTTGGACTGCTCTGTTAATTTACCCTGAGAGAGTCAAGACCTACAATGGGGTGCTTGGTTCCCAGTGAAAGGGGTAAACATGGAACCGTTATATGTACAAGCTACACAAGCAATGCCCCCTTTACTCACATGATCTTAAAGAATATACTTTTTATTTACCTGCTCATCACTCCACATCTACAATAGACTATATGTTTCTGGGCAAAAACCTCACCCCTTTCTTAATCAATGCTGAGATAGGTGCAATTCTAGTCTTGGACCGTGCCCCTGGTTGTAATGATTTGCATCTTGATAAACTATGCTCAAATAGATGACCTTTGAATAACGATTTGCCATAGTTGTTTTTAATATAAAAAACAATAAAGAACTCAGAGTTTAATGTTATTTTGGACTAGTTTAAAGCAACAACAATGGTCTATATAATTAAAAGATAGTTTAGCTTGTCGTACTCAAGCAAAGTTTGTAGGAAGCTGGCTCTGTATATACTATATCAAAGTGAGGTTAAGTGTGCACATTGTCCAGTGGATCCCCAAAGTTAGGAAGAGGTAAATAGCAGACGTTAGATAGCACCTCATTCTCTATTTGTGGTAGTGCGGTCGAGCAGTAAGGCAGTGTCAGAGGACAGTGTTAATCATTTGTTGTACACAGTCAGACAATCAATCCACCCACTCAAAGACTGAACTTCAGACCGATTGTTTTTGTATGAAAATATTCTTTGTTATTTTATTTTCCAGAACCAAGCAAGCCTGGCACAGGTAAGTTGATACATACTTTGCAGTAAATGTACAGTTTGAAATGCAACTGTAAATGTACTTTGAAATGGTTACAGTTTGAATTACTAGTAATGCAATACTCTGAAATGGTGCACATACACTTAAAATCAGTTTTGCACTATTGTTATTTTTCAGGTTTCCATACAAATCAACTCCACACTTGGAACATTTTTCTGAGAAAAACAGTCAATGAGTTCCTATGGAGGGAAATGAAGTTAACGGTTACCAGCTAAGTAATCGGTCTTAGGAGTTGAGCTTCTGGGGTTAGAACAAGGGTTCCCAAGGGTCAAGGATGCACTCTTGCTACACCCTCAGCTGCACTAGGGCGGCCGGTTGCAGAGTGCTGAGGCCCGATGTTATCCTATGGGGGATAGGGGGCCTCCGAATGGTGGCTGTTGGCAATCAGGCCAATGGGTTGTGGGAGCAAAGCTCCTGGACTTTAGCTCAGAGCAAATGGGGAAACAAAGGAGCACATAAGGTGCACCCTCAGCGGCACTTGAGTGGCCGGGTGCAGGGTGCTGTTTCGACGTGGGGGGCGCCCTGTTGGTTTCAATGGGGAACCTCTGGTTTGCAAAGGCTCGTGGACAAAGGTCTTCTGGGTGCGACCACCACTTCGAGAGGTAAGTTGGGAAGTTAGGGGTTGGTTAGGCACTGTCGGTTTGGGCACACAAGGCCATGGGGCGTCGGGTGCAGGGGTGCCTTTTAGGGTCGGATCTTCGTACCAGCTTCTGGTTGCGGTTAAGGGAGGGGCCTTCTGGATTTAGGCTGCAGGCGTTGGCTGGAGGCTTGAGCAAGTCAGGGGATGCCGGATCTCGGGTCAGGATCGCCGGGGTGACCTTCTCGGGGTGTTTGCCCAATCGAGCGCAGGCCGTGGACGGCAGGTGCAGAGTTGGGTAGATCCGCGGTGTCCGGCCAGAGGTTTCAGATGAACAAATCCGGTGTTCACGGGAGACAAAGTCTTTCTAGTTGAAGGCAGACAGGTCCTCCGGGGGTTTTGAGGTTGCTGGCTGCAGGACATACTGGGATTTCGCAGGAGCAGGTTCGAGGGGGAGAAAGGCTGGTAGGGCTGGGCCCAAGTCAGTGGGCGTCTTCTTCATAGCTGCTGCATGGCTGTTCGGTCCTCGTTTTCTTGCAGGTTCTGGAGTGCTCCTAACTATTAGATTTAGGGACGTTACAGGTAGGTAAGAGGCAGGGACCAATGGGTCCCTTCCATGGGATGGGTAAACCCCTATTATGCCTCCCTCCAGTGGGAGGGGGGGGGGGCAAGAGCCTGTCACTGCTTGGCTGAATCCCCCCATCGTCAAGATGGCATGGACTGAGAGTTCTGCTTCAACTCGCCTCCCCCCACCTGAGGGGTGGAGTTGGCAGAGGTGGGCACACCTCTCTTCCTCACTTGTTTTTCCTGCTGGTTCTCCCGTCCAAAGTGGGGGTCAGAACCATTGTGGACCAGTTGCTGAAAGCAGCAAGTGGCCTGGGGAAGCTCACAAAGGTGGCAAGCCTTTGAAGCTTCCCCTTCGTGAACCCTGCCCATCCTGGGGAGGAGGCTTGGCACATTGTCCCAGGATGTGCATTGTTTCAGGCCCCAGAGAGCAACAGGCTCTCAACCCAGGGGCCCAGAAACTTGTCTGGTGGGGGCAGCTGAAAGCAGCCACTCAGCCTGAACACCAGTGGTGGGTTAGTTTTCAGGGGGCATCTCTAAGATGTCCTCTGTGTGCATTTTTCATTAAATCCCACACTGGCATAAGTGTGGGTTTAATGTGCTGAGAAGTTTGATACCAAACTTCTCAGTTTTCAGTGTAGCCATTATGGTGCTGTGGAGATCGTAACAACAAATTCCCAGCAAAATATACTCTTAATGGCAGCACTGCACTTACAATGTCTAAGAATGGACTTGGGCACTGTAGGGGTACAGGGCTCTGTAATGACGTGTTTCTCTGTATGTTTTGGTGCTTCTGTCAGTCACCAGGTCATTACTTACCACACCCTTTCTCAGGTTACAGAAAGACACCACATTTCACAATACTTACCCAAGAAAGGAATAAACACTGACAACATATAAGACCATTGCTGAGGAGCTCGCAAATAACAACAAGTCACAACACCTCCCAATCTAAGAGGGTACGCAGAAATTCACAACACCTCCTAATCTAAGAGGGTACACAGCGCATGCTCCTCCTAGCAATGTAATTTAGACATCCCTGATAGGAGGCACTTTCCCTTCCGTATCAACAATTACCCATTAGAGGGGAATCGCCCATCCCTCTGTAAGTACTTGGTAAAAAAGGGGTCTCAACCTTCCCTCACAAGGAATACCAACAAATGATATGCTCTAGGGTTTCTTTATTACATGATAATAGGATGACAAAAGAAAGAAATAACTAAACATCACAGTAAACATTAGCAGCAATCATAGATATACATAGAGCCTGAAAATAAAAGCATAGTTAGATAAAGTTAGATATACATCGAACACCTCACCATAATCTTAGGCGTCTTGTCATCTGAAGAAGGGTCTGTCTCTCTTTCCCTCACTGGTTGGTTCCGGACTCTCTGTGGCACACACACGTCTGCACGTCTGCACCGTGATGTATCATCAGACCGCCCAAACACCAGACCAGCATCTCAGCTCTCTGCCTCTCAGAAACTCTCTCTCTCTCCCGGACCCCCTATCTCTAATATAGAACTCTATCCTCTATCGAAGCTTCTGAAAGAACCCGCCTACCTTTCTCACAAGATTCCTGTACCCTTCCACACCAGGCACCCAACAGCAGCTGGCCAAGCATTTTGTTATGGCGCCAATGCGAAGAAGGCACATTCCTCCTGATAAGAACTGGTCTGCTCTGGTTCACTGCCGGTGAATAACACATGTAATCTCAAATATCACCTCTCACCTACAGAGGCTCAGAAGATGGCTGCAGTTTAGAAAATGGAGTTGCTCAAGCATAGGCCGCCTCTACTACTTGGAAAGCAGAATGCTATTATACCACGTCAAAGCCAATAGGCTAAAGTCATAATTCACCTAACTCAAATAACACTATGCACTTACTCCCTAAGTATCCCCTAAGGAGCACATGAGTGCACCATCACCAACAACTCTGCACCTCGACATCCCACACCTTCTATTCTTTGGCAAGATTATTCTATTGCAAGACCACCCTACATTAAGGCTAAAGGAACATAGCACACTAAAGTCAGTACACAATGGTGGTGATCGAGGGTCATCACAGATCATCAGACCACTAAAGTGGCTCATTCACTACAGGCTCATGCACCTGTACTCTCACCACTGGTATAGTGCACCCAGCTAGAGGGGTGACTGATCTATGCCAGGGCAGTGGGTTGTAGGCATGGCACACACAGATGTGTGCCATGTTGACTCTTCACTTTTGTCTGCACCAAAACACGCAGCCTGCAAAGGCAGTGTGTGTGTGTAAGGGTACAGGACCTCTAAGGGTGGCAAAATCAGTGTTGAAGCCTTTAGAGGCTTTCTCTGGTCACAGGGGCCTGGAGTACCTGTGGTACCATTTACCAGGGGATGTCCTGTGCCAGAGATGCCAATAGGGTTTAGTCTTCAATGCAGTTTTAGGGAAAGAACATAGGCCCTGGGTACCTGATTGGCAGGAGCCCAGGGCACACCCAGTCAAAGCACATCAGCATTTCAGCAAAAAGTGGGGGCACCATGCAGAAAGAGGGCACTTTCTCACAACGTTGCATTCATGCAAAAAAAACATTGACCGTGTCAGTTTTACGCTTATAAAAATTAAAGCATGATACTACATGGTCGTAATAAAGCTGGGAATTTGTTGGCAAACTATTCAACAGTTAACACCTTCGCTGCGGCGGCTATTCCGCCGCAGCGCTAACGGTCGCGGGGGCGGGGGGGTGCGCGGCTCACCTGCGCGGGTGACAGAACCGTTCCATCACGGCTCGCGGGTGAGCTGTGCTTGTGACGGAACGGTTCCGTCACGGCCCTGCCCGCTTAATGAAACGCGCCGCACAGACGCGAAATCAGCGCCGCGCAGGCGCAGCGGCCGGGCCGTGACGGAACCGTTCCGTCATGAGCACAGCCCACCCGAGGGGCGTGACGGAACGGTTCCGTCAATAGCGCCGAAGTGGTTAAAAAGGGTTACTCAAATATTGAAATGATCTCCGGCATTAATGGGAAAAAAAACCTTAACAAATACTCTAATTTTTTCAAGTGTTTTATGGAGTATTAATTAAATTATATCCTTGTGATTGTGTCGCTAGTGCTGCTGCCTTAGACAACCTAAACTGAATTCTAAACATCAAAAACAATAGCTAGATATATCCTGGTTAGAAAATGTAGAAAACAAACTGCACTTAGGGAAATACATGATATAATCTTCAAACGTTCTAAAGACAAGGCACCAGATGGCTTTTCTGTGGAGTTTTACTCTCAATATTTCAATATTCTGGTACTTGACTTATTGTTGCACTTTTTCCATTCACTTTCGAGAGGTGTTTGTCATTCCTTATCAGAAGCAATGGATTGCAATAATTACACGCAGATTTCTCTTCTCACTACAGACTGGAACATTTTGGATTAGTAAAGATGAACATGCACATGAAAGTATAGATAATAACGAATATATATGTCTAGGGAGGAAGGTGGGTGCATGTGAATCTACAGCACTAAATACCAAGAACAGATGCTTTCAGGGTAGGTCACAATGTGTTCGAGGCACGTGTGGCTGTAGATACACATGCTTTGCATAGACTGTATAGACCTCTTTTGGAGGAGACTGTGTCCACCAAAAGCGTTGCCTAACCAGTGGACGGTGCAGCTGTTTGATAAAGTGCACATAGCACTGCTTGTCCTACGTTAGGTTGATGGCGTGCTAGAACATCCACACTAGTGCTTCAAGTGTGGGGTGTAGACCTTGTAGCTGCTTTACAAGTCTCAGTTATGGGGATGTTGCTCAAGAAAGCCACGGATGCCCCTATTTTACAAGTAGACTGTGCTCTAGGGTGTATAGACAACATTAGTTTGGCTTAGGTATAGCATGTTTGAATACATTTAACCATCCATCTGGAAATGTCCGATTTTGAAATGGGCTTCCCTTTATGAGTATGTGCGTGTGTGTGTGGGGGGGGGCGCTAAGGTGGGGGAGGAACAACATTTTTTTCTTCGTCCTGTCAATATATTACATTAATGCTCTTTGACATCTAGTGTATGAAGCGCTCTTTCGCCACAGAATCAAGTTGAGGGAAGACAACAGGTAGTTTAACCGGCTGGTTAATGTGGAAAGGGGTCACTACGTGTTGGTATGAAGAACCACCTTTAACCTATGTAGTTGGAAAAATTGTTCTTATAAAGTTAGTGCGTAGAACTCATTGACACACCTTAGTGAAGGGATGGCAATTAATAAAGTAACCTTCCAAGATAGAAATTGGAGGGGGCAATTGTGTCATTGTTCAAAGGATGGACCCATAAGTCTTGTGAGAACAATATTGAGATTCCATGTAGGTGCTGGTAGGACTCTGAGTGGCATTACTCTTTTAAGGTCTCCCATGTAACCCTTAATAGCCAGCACTTTGAATAAGGATAAGTGTTGCCTGGTTTGTAGATAGGCAGCCAATGCCGCAAGATGTAGATGTATGGAAGTGCAAGCCAGGCCAGAGCGCTGTTAATACAAGAAGTAACAAATAATGTTTTGTATAGATGCATTGAGTGGATAAATTCTTTAGGTCCGATCGTAAAAAACTAATCTTTTCAATATGGCTGCATAACAAGCTCTAGTGGTGGGTTTAGGTTTATGCGCTTTCTTAAGAATGGTCATGCATTCTGGTGGCAAATATAGATCACCCAATTCTATGATTTCCGGAGCCAAATTACAAGGTTTAGCTTGTTTGGATGTCTGATTTTGCCATGGTTCTGAGTGAGAAGGTCCGGGTTGAGGCGAATCTTCTCGTGTGGAAATACTGAAAGTTCGAATAGTGTGGTGAACCACAGTTGACGAGCCATGTGGATGCTACCAGAATGAGAGTGAGAGATGTTTGCCTGAGCCTCTGAACCAGAAATTGAAGAAGAGGGAAAGGCGGAAAAGTAGAGGCAAATATCCCTGACCAATGCATCAATAGCACTTTGCCTTTGGATAGAGGGTGTGGGAACCTGGAGGCGAAGTTTGGGCATTTTGCGTTCTCTGTGGTCGCAAAGAGGTCTATCTGTGGAAACCCCGACTTGTGGAAGTATGTGGAGGTATTGGGGGTGGAGTTCCCATTCGTGGACGTGTTGCCACATCCTGCTGAGGAGGTCAGCAAAATTGTTGTCGGTGCCTGGAAGATGTTTCGCTAACAGATGGATTTTGTGATGTATTGCCCAAGCCGAATGGTCTGTGAGAGGTGTGAAATTGTAAAGGGTGTGTCCCTCCTCCTTCAGTTTTTGTAGATAGTACACGGCTGTCATATTGTCAGGTTTGCCTATGAGGTGAGGTAGAAATGCTTTCAACACTAGGTGAACAGCTTGAAGCTCTAGGTAGTTGATGTGGAGATTCGGGTGTTTGGTGTCCCAGAGACTTTGAACTGTCAGATCTTGTAGGTGAGCACCCCAACCTGTGAGGGATGCATCTGCTGTTAGCACAACTTGTGGAACAGGGTCGATAAATGGGCCACTTTTTAAACAAGTTTTGCATGTTCCACCCCCGCAGAGAGTGATGAGTCTGGCTATGTACCAACACTAGGTAGTCTAGTCGACCATGTGACTGAGTCCACTGTTGTGCCAAACATTCTTGTAGAGGACACATTCTTAGTATTGCACGAGGCACTTTGGATCATTCTCAAAAGATGCATGAAAGTTTTGACTGTCCGGTATTGATTGGTATGAAATTGTGGCAGCAGTCTTTGAACATTTTTTATTGTGGCTGCATTTGGCTAGGCTAAACCTAATTGAGTGTTGAGCATAGCCCCCAGATATGGTTGATGATGGGAATTTTGAACATGGATAGTGAACCTCAGCTGATATAGGAGGTTTATGGTATTTTTAATGTGTTGATGACACAAGTGTACGGGTTCGATAAGTCAGTCGTCTAGATACAGGAAGACATGAATGTTTTGTCTGCGTAAATGCACTGCTGTCACTGATAAGCATTTGGTGAACACTCTGGGTGCAGTGATAACTCAGAATGGAAGGACTTTGAATTGGTAATGCTTTCTTGCCTTCATAAAACAGAGGTTTTTGCGATGTGATGGGTTAATGGGGATATGAAAGTATGTGCCCTTTAAGTCTAGTGCTGACATGAAGTTGCTTTGATGTAGAAGTGGAAGCACCTGTTGAAGTTTGTCCATATGCAAGTGCTCTGATAGTATATAGTGATTCAGAGGCCGTAAATCTAAAATGGGCCACAGGGAGCCACCCTTTTTGGGAATAGGGAAATACAGGGAATAAACCCCTGACCCTTGAGGTTGTTAAAGAACTGTCTCTATAGCTCCTGTGAGTAAGAGAGCTTGCACTTCTGTTCCAGAGAGTCTGTGAGTGCAAGGTGGATTATTGGGAGGAGTGCTAATGAGCTCCAGGCAATAATCATGTAGGATAATGTTCAACACCCACTAGTCTGATGTTAAGGACGGCTAGGTGGGGAAAAACTGCTGTAATCTACCCAGACAGGTGGTAAATGATCGGGGAAGGATAAGTGAGTCACTGTTTGGGTTTGTGACCTGTAGGAGGATGCAGCGGCATCTGTGGAGGTGGCTGTGTGTTTGAAGTGCCCCTATTTATTTGGCAACCTCAGTATCTTTTTTCATCTTTTCCTAGGCCTCATCTACTTGTGGGTTGAAGAGATGCTCCATATCAAAGGGGATGTAAAGTACATTTTGCTGGACTTTTGGCATAAATACAGAGATAAGCAGCCAGGCATGCCTCTGTGGGAGGATGCTTGTATGGATGTCTCTGGTGGCAGTATCCACAGAGTCCAGTGTGCATTTAATGGAGGAGTTTGAAATTAACTTCCCTTTCTGGACCAGTTCTTGCCCTTTCTTTTTATGTTCCTTTGGAACATATTGGAGCAGTTCTTCCATCTCATCCCAGTGACCTCTGTGATATCTGGCCAACAGCCACTGCGTGTTTGCAATTTGGCAATGACTGGTGGATTGCGTAGCAACCGGTTTGCTTAACACGTCAATATGTTTGAAATCCTTATCAGAAGGTGCTGAGTTTGCTGTAGTTTGTGAGTTTGCATTTTTACGGGTATTTGTAACAACTAGAAAGCCTGGTAGAAGCTGACCTCGAATAAAAATGGGGTCAGTTGGTGCAGCCTTATAGTTTTTATCTTCCCATGGGGAGATAATGTGCGCCCGTGCAAGATACTTAAAAATATCATCTGCATGGTGCATCAAGCCTTTCAGCATTTGGAGAGATTGAGACGCCCTATGTGTGGTACACAATGTCTCAAATAAAAAAAATAAAAAATCTTCTTCCATGGATTCATTATTTAGTGTAACACCATGGTATGCTGCTGCCCTCGCAGTGAGCTCCTAATATGATCAAGTGTCATCACGAGGTGGGGTTTTGGCAGGGTATTGGTCTGGATCTGTAGCTCCTGGGCTGTCAATGCCATAATCCTGCGAGGGGTCTGGTGGTGGTGGTGCGCCATAGGTGTCATCATCCTACCCCATCTGGGTCTGTATGTGAAGATCCCAGAGATATAATATTTAAGGGACTCTGTGGTGAATGAGTTACATGTGGTGGTATGTGAGATAGAGAAGAAGGAGAAACAGGGTGCAGAGGATTTGTAGCCTGTTCTTCTTTCTTCTTCATAGGTGTAGGCAAATCAGTGTCATTTTGGATAGAGGTTTGCCGCTTGGTAAAAGGCACAAACGCAGTCTTTGTGATGATGCGGCTAGTCAGTTGATGCATATGGATCCGTTTTTGGTTTGGATTGAGTCTTTACTGCATGATCTCTAAAATGGGCTTCGGGAGTGTAGCAAGAGCAGATTTCGGTTTTGGTTCAGAAGGTTACGAACTGAACCAGTTTTGTATTTCAGAACTGGAGTGGTCAGAGCCAAAGAGGTGGAATCGCGGCATGGTGTGGAACCCCAATGCTTCACATGTGCCTTCTGCACCAAACCAGAGGGTTGGCTATCTGAAGCTGAATCTCGGTGCCAACCATGGTCAGGTGCCAGGCCAGGAGAATTTTGTTTTGTGGAAGCTAAAAGTTTTAGCGTGGTGAGCAGATTAGTGGTTTGAGTACTCACAGCACCTTGACCCGGTGGCAGATCATGCGACTCCAAGTTGATTTTCAAGTCGGAGTCCGAATCTTGATCCGAAAATGCCCCTTCTTTAGCCGCAGAGGGCTCGAGATCTTCCTCTTTTAGTTAAATGTCTACCTGTCTAAAGATAATGGGCTTGTGTTCGATTTCACTTCTGTGCATTCCCTACCGTGCCGGAAGGTCCCGCAGGGTCTTTGTCCATCAAAACGACCGACAGGCCTCACAATTTTCTTCTCTGTACTCGAGGGATAAAAACTGATTGCAGACCTCATGAAGGTCTGTCTTCGGGTACTTGAAATGCCACTTGGGGCAGAAGCGAAATGGAGTCCGTTCCATCAACAGAGTATCATCAATGGAGTTGAGCGAGATAAATATAGTCTGGAAAGGCGAGGCCTGAAGTTCACGATCAGAACATTCCGACCCGACGAATGAGGTTCTTCCAAATTTTGATAGGCGAGGGAGGGAAACTAGTTTGAAACAATACAGACGTCGGTAAAGTGGATTACGTACCGAAAGGATCCTGGAAACTGCCTCGAACTGGAGCACCATAATACTTGTCCAAACCAGATGGTGGAAAGAAAACAATATAACAATGGAGCTGATGCCCATGCGCACTATTACTAAGAGGAGGAGTCACATTACCACGTGACTCTAAAAAACTTCTTCGCAGAAAAACGACTTGCACTCATCTGGACCCAACACTAGATGGCAGCAGTATGCAAAGCATGTCTATCTACAGCCACATATGGCTATAACTTATTTTTATAAGATTTTCCAGTTGAACGCAACATGATCACCATCAAGAACCAAGACACATATCTGCCAATACAATGTGAGAAGTCCAGTAAAACATTTGGAGAAAACTTGTGGCACAGCACTTCTAGTGGGTCCACCTAGCCATCACCTTATGAATCCCAGGGCTAGAACCCTGCCCTCACAATAATCCATCCCCGACGGGCCCCATAATTTTAGCAACCATTTCTCCCCCACAGCTTCAAGTCATCTTCCTACCTTGTCATCTCTCCTAGTGAGCCGGATATGCTGTTCATCTGCTATTGCTCACTCTTGAAGATTTACTTTCCAAACTATTTCCTCACTGGCTATGAGCAACATTCAATGTATGACAACCCTTCTCTCCGATACCATAATCTTGAGAATTAGCACTTGCATTTTCAGTTATTTATGGCCTGACATAACTCCTAGTAGGCACAGTCTACAGATGCCTCCAACACAACTGCAATCACCACAAGACAGAGTCGACATCACCCTTTCCCAAAGATCTGCTACCATGGGGCAGGCCCTTGCCATATGCAAATAAAAAAAAAAAAACAGCGGAGGGGAGTTTACACCAAACCCACACACAGACGGATTAGACAGGTAGATTTTAGATAACTTAGCTGCCAAAAGGTAAGTTCTGTGCAGATACTGAATATGTATCAACTTGAATCTGGCATTGGGGGACACTGGTCGTACTGGTTCAAATGCTTTTTTCCAATCAGAATTAGTTAGCTCATTTGGGCAAATCCAGCATCCAGTGCTCTTGGGCCTGTGGCATTGTGCCATTCTTGCTTGCTGGCAGCGCTATGTGTGAGTTATTAAGTGTCTACACCCCGCTAGTGTCAGTAACTTCTGCACAGCAATCTGCTCCTGGGGCTTGTACGGGAATGAGGGACATTTGCCATGTGCCACACACTCTATTCTCAAAAGAACAGCGCTTCATTTAGGAATATGTATGGATTAACAGTGCAAAAACAAACTCAATGGCAGAATACAATTGTATTGTTCAAGGATGCAATAGGGAAAATAGTGATTCATTAGTTGTGTTGAAAAGTATTGCATTTTGTTAAATACAAGTGCTTGATGTGCCAGGTGTCCCAAGTGAACAACAGAACAAAAAGGAACTGTAAAAGACATTATATTCATACAGACAGCACATAAAATAAATTCAAATATTTCCAAAACTATAACAAACTACCACATGGCGAAATTATCGAATGAAGCCCATCCCTTTTATCCATCAAAGGAATCGAGTAGCTGGTTTGTTTGTGTCTGCAATGTTTTGATCCCCTTTGCAATATTGGGTCTTATCAGGACCACCAGAATGTGGGGACACAGAAGAATTAAGAAACACCGAATGACTACTCCATAAAACATTGTGTCAAAAAATTTAATAATTGACACTGCACCATCTGATTCAGCAAAGCCTTCTCTACAGCGAGCCATTGATAGTAGTGCCGCTATTACGTGAGGGAAGTAGATTAGTTCTCCTGAGTGGTTTGGCATCAAGTTGTCTCTCCAGTATTTCCCTTCTCGTTCATCAAACCATTTGACAGGTTCCATGCTATCCTCATCGGAGTCGCCAACTTTGTACATCGTTCCATCATCTCGGATTGTGATGCGGATCGCCTGCCACGGACATCGGCTCTACAGTGATGCCGCATTGCACCTCTTGCCAATGCAATTCCTGCGTCTGGGAGCGGTTCGGAACGGACCAGCGGCCCCCTTCTTATCCCACATTTCAAGCCAAGACCATACTTCTTCTGGAGTCTCAAAGAAGCCATCTCTCCCTTGTGCAATCACATGCAAGCACGCCAGGGATAAGAGCATGGAATGGAGGTCCCGAGCCCTCAATGTTTTGCTTCACCTCTACATAGGATGTCTGCTACCCTTTTATCTTTTTGGTGTCGTCCAGATAAACTACTATGGTTGGATTCTCAAAGTTACAGTGCTTTCCCGTTCTGACCGCAGCTAGGATATAGTCTCGGTCTGTGTGGTTGAATATTCTGGCTATTAAAGCTTGTGGGGGAGCCACGGAGAGGACTAGCCATCAGTGCTCTGTGTGCCCTCTCCACTGGAAACAGCCTCAACAGCCCATTTGGACACAGTTCTTGCAGACCCAGGCTTCTAAGAGGGTTTCCACCTCAGTGTCCTCCACAAATCTCAGACTTGCGGCGGAAGCGGTTTTCAGCATCTTCAACCCTATCCTCCAACACTTGCTCAGCTGTAGTCAGGCTGGCAATTTGAGTTTTGTGGACTTTAACTTCCGACTGTAAGTCTGTCACTGCACCTTCCACTGTATGGACTCTGTTCACCACCTTGCACAGGTCCACATGCAGCAGGTTAATTGCCACTGAGAGGCCTTCTAGTTTTCCCTCAAGTGCAGTCCTGGAGTCCTGTTTGGCCACAAGTAGAGTTGGCCTCGAAGGTTCATCCTCCAGCAGTTCTCCAACCTGCGTTTTCTGAGGCAGTGGACGGGGTGCAGTGTGCTGAGTTATTGTTTTGCTCTAGTGGGGGAGCACCTTTGTTTTTCACAAGACCCTGCACAGGTACTGCCACCAATCTACTCTTGGGAGGGCAGTAGTCCAGGGAGTTGGAGGCAAGCTTTTCCTGATAAGGTCTGCCTGCAGTACTGAGCACCGTAAACTCCTGATGGCCCAAATCTCCACCTCTTGCGGCCTGGTTCGGTCCCCAAAGAGCCTGGAGGGAGCGCTCGCCACTTCACTCTTTTGTAGTGTCATCTGTCAGTGCCCCTCCAGGCCGCTCGCTGAGCCATCATCCTGCACCTATCAGGTGCTGTGCCTGATTTTAAAGGGACAAAGCACTGTCATAGTTGCCAAGGTTTCAAATTGCTATGTGTAACATTTTCATAATTTGAGTGTAATTATGAGACATTTCAACGATAAGGAGTGACACATTCTCGCATGGAAAATCAAGCAATGAAGACGAGGGAAACACATAAATATCAGAAATTGCACATATTTGAGCAGCAAGAAACTATGGAGAGCTTAAAAGTGCTGCAGAGCACCTGAAATAGAAGGGCACTAACCGGAGACTGTGCGTGGAGCAAAGCAAGCATGTCCATGTAACTTGTTCAATTTCACAAATGACCTTTTGTTTGCACTGTTATGATCTATGAGCAGTCTTTAAAAACAACTGCAATACTCACAAAGTGTTTATCATACTGACAATTTTTCTTTCACCTTATAAGGAGTGGAAAAATATTTTCTTTATGAAGGAAAAATTGAGGCGTGGGGTAACTGACTGAGAAGAAATAGCGCTTACAAATGCTACAAATCGCTCTATAAAAAAATCAGTTCTAGAATGTGGGTTATTTTCCACTTGTAGAGTAGTCAGTTTATGGCAATTAGATAAAATACACAGCCTAATTTGACCATCGTAGAAAGTTTACATGGCACAGCAGACTGACCCACCTCAGCCAATCTGGTCTTGTTGAACAAAGACTTATCAGCATGATTGAAAAATAAGTGTATTAACATAAGGTGAACCTTTCATGTTGTGGGAACATATGAACGGTTAGGCGAATCTTGGATTTTGAAAGGAGTTAATAACAGGAAATGCGAATTCGGCTCACTGGCTTCATTAACAGCATGGAACAAAAGTAAATTAGTGTACCAGCATGTCTTTAATTATTTGTTGTGCTTTACCTTTTCCATCTCAGCTGCCTGAGTGTCACACAGTCTCAGCTGACTCGCGCATTGACAGGAACCATTTTGCATTATCCTCACAGACTGAGGCCAGTGCAGTAAACTCACATACAACATAGGCATAGCCAACATACATGACTGTCGGAAGAGACCCAAACCCGCTTTAAATTGCCCCCAGCAGTTTTGAGAAATAAACTGGAAACGTAAGGAGGCCAGAAACGCATACTTGGTCACAGCCTGGGCAGCAGCCTACAGCCATGCCAAGGCAAAACTTCTGATCTACAGTGAGTTCTGTAACACGACCGGCACCCACTGACTGCAGGCCGTTGCCTGATCGTGCCCTGCCTGCAAATGATTGAAACCCACACACTCGGGTGGCTGCACTGCACCACTCCGTCTCACTTACTTCAACTTGTAGAGACTCTGCTCTGTGAGGTAGGCTCATGCCACGAGCCACCGCAGCAATACTGTTTGCTGCTCACCTCCTCAGTGAGTCCTCTTGGCCTGCCGTGTCCAGTGACAGTCCTGGCTGCTGCAATGCTCACTCCATCTCGCTCTTAGCATTTGCATTTGCTGTGGTGCCTGGGGTCAAATTTACTGCAGTTCAGACAGCTGAGCCACGCGGCAGCTGGTTCGAGCAGGCAGCGCTGCGGTATGATGATTTGCCACAAACCAATAGTTGCCCAGTCTCCCACAAGTTCCCTTCGGCAGCAGTACGGCACGGGACGTCTGGTCCCCGCGGTGCCCAAGTCAGTGTATCACACAACCTGACTGGACTACCTCGACGTGACATCAATATGAGAGGAATCAATCTGCTCACGATACATTGTAGCAAGCATTCTGCAAGCAAAGCTATTAATAGCTCAGCCTGCTGAGCGAGTCCCAAGCCTGTGAGAGCAGCGTGAGCATGTCACAGTGCACTGCCAGCGGCCACTCCAGTTTCGTTTAACAGTTTTAGGCAGTGCTAACGGCTTGAGTGACAGCTGAGGCGCTATGTCAATAATGAGTGACAATGCATTTCAGTGCGGTAATGCGGAGCACCACACTGAAATGCGTTAGTTTAACGCCTGATGCATGGTACTTGGCAGGAATGTACGGTTTGCTTATCGGGTACTTTCTGGCTGCCTTGCCCTCCTCATGGCTGGGGCTCTCCCAAGATGCCGTTAACACTCTTATCAGCGTCTCCTCCTTGCGACCTCTCCAGCAGCTAAAGATCTACCCATCCAGGTTTCTCCAGGCGACTCACCAAGGCCAGGCGTTGCTCCTCCTTTGAGCCCTCTTGGGTTACTCTGTCATGCAAGCTTCACAGTCACTACCCCTCCTGAGCTAAGGTGCAGCCACGCAGCGCACTGGTCAGTTGCGGTTCACAGGCTCTACAATGGCCACCACTTGTCTACCGCGATAGGCCTCACAGTTGCAGTCGGGCCTGGAGGGGTCCCCTGACAGTCTATAGAAGAAGACCAGTTAAGGGGGTGGTTCTGTCTACTGATTCCAGCTGGTTGTGCACCACTTGAGCCCAGGATTATTCTGGATGCTATTGGAGAAAGCGGAGTTACTTTTGTTTACCTCCACTCTGCCACCTTGCTTGGCGATGCACTCCCATTCTAGGGCCTTTTTAAATATCAGTCATGGTACTTTGAAATGTATTGATCCCTTGGTAGCTGTAACATTTAATGCTGGGAAACATTTTGATGGTGCTAGTTTGGATTTTTTGTTGAAGGCTCTAAGATGGCCAGGCTTCGGTCACAAAATCTTACATTAAGTCAATATACTAACTAGATCCCTATTTTTGTAAATGGCAATGCAGTCTTGCTACATTCTGCTTAGATAAAGTACTAGACAGGGGTGTCCACTTTCTCCATTCTTTTTAACATATCGCTGGATCCCTTTATGGAGAAAATATGTAGATCCAAAACTTTCATAGGTTATGCATACACAATTGCGGAAATCACATTTACATTTGATGCAGATGACACATTCGAAGGACTAGACTGGCTAAAGTGCTAAATGTGTTTGTCAGCTAATTAAAAATAATTGTTTTATGCGGTTTCATGAATTGCGACATAAGTTTTCTGTTCCTGACTCCTTTAACTGCAAATACCATTTGTTCATAGCAGGCATTAAGATAAATATTCTAGACTTGTGGCATTAAGGGGGAACGTCACTTGTGTCCAAGTTATAGCTTCTTTTAGTTATAGAAAAAACCTTCATGGTCAGGAATTAGTAGGCTTCATGTAGAATTACTGTGGGGGGAAACATTTTAAATAGACTTTACCTATTCCAATATGGGATAGAATTTGGTCAAAAATGTATTCAACTCCTCGCTCTGCAGGCACCACCCAAACCGTGTCTTTTTGTACAATAGATTACTTTTAGCCGCCAATTTTCTATATTTAAAATGAAAATAGCTAAAGATGACAAATGTTGGTCCTGTAAAGATGCCAGTAGTGATAAAAAAACATTTGGTGATTAAGTGTTTGAAAGTTGCGTTGCTTTGAAAACAAATTTGGTATACGATTTTGGACATATGTTCAGTTAAGATAACATTTGATGAAATGCACATCTTTGTTGGTGGTTCTTCAAGTGTTTGGTCCATTAATCCTTTAACAGGGAAATTTATGGATGTTCTTCTTGCTACTGCTCTGCGGGGGAAGAAAGCCATCAACATTACTTTTATCAAATTGTGGAGTATAATTTCTTATAATCATAGATTAGATACAGCCAATTTAAACTCTATGCAGATGGATAGTCAAAGGAACAGGTTGTGCATGCCCTTGACATCTTTTTATTAAAAAATATTGTTAGCGATAACAGTGGCTGAAGTTTTAAAGTTTTATTGAATTGATTATTGCTTTATTGAAGAAGAGTAAGTATAGCCAGCAGAAGCATTATTATTCATTTCTGTATGCCACAATATAATGTTTAACAGGCCGTGTTGCATATAGGTCTTTCACACTTTATTCTGTATGGGTTTTGCAGTGTTCTTATTTTAAGCCTATTTTTTCTTTATTTCTCTTTTCCCTTATTTCCTACTTCTACTAAAAAATGTATAACATGCTCTTTACTTATGTTAGCAATCAACTATGCATTATACTTTCATACATAAATGATATTTAACATTGGTTATTGAAAGATACATTGCGATTTACTCTTCTTGTTGCACAGCAGTTCGGATACTTATATTTCAATTATCTCAATTCTTGTCCATGCTATTACTTTCATGTTGTCCAATTTGAATAAAGAGTTTTAAAACTAAAAGAAGTGGCATATTTGATAAAAAGTCTTCAAGAAGTAAGGGCGATAAGTGATGAATACAAAAACCCTAGTAGGATATGATTTCATGTGCATTTATAATGTTAATTTCTTTTATCCAGTCATTCAATGTTTGGAATGCAATCGCAGAAAAATGCAGCCCAGATAATATATAAACTGATTAATTTGTAATTTTTGGGAAAGGCCAAACAACTTCTTTTAAAGACCTGGTATGATCGCAGCACCCTTCTAAGAGGCAGGAAAGTTGCCTGATTTTGTTGTTTATTTGAAAAAGAGGATATGGGAATCAGCAACTATTCAAGAATGAGTTTATTATTTCTGCTGGAATATTGTCGGAGTCAGTTCCTCTGGTTAGATTTAATTTCTTGACAGTATTTTCTATTGTGTTAATGGAGAAAAGATTGACTAATAAGTAATATCTATTATATATATATATATACACATGCTGGTCTTTGGTGCAATAGATGTAGAAACGCAAAGCTTTTTTATGATTATGTTGGAGTCTTTCTTCCTCTTATGAGGGGTGAGGTGGGGTAAAGAATGATGGAAGAGAGAGGGACTGCAGCATGAAAACCGGTAACAACTTAAGGCAAAAAAAGTCACCTTCGTCCACGCAACCACTTTATCGGGAGAACAATTGGTATAATGTGGCTGCACAGAGCGTGCTTCAAGTTCACTCAAGGGGCGAGCTGAGGCAACCGTAACCAGAAACACAGCCTTCAAAGTCAGGAGACGTAATAGGCAGCTGTACATACATTTGAATGGCATGCATATGAAGAAAGTGAGAACCAAACTAAGATCCCATTGTGGCATGACAAATGTTTAGGGGAGATAAATGAATAAAACCTTTCAGAAATCTCTTCACAATGGTGATTTGATGAGGTATGAATGGTATGGTAACTGTAAAAAGGCCGCAAGTCAGTGGTGGTTTTTCTTAAAGGGCGGAGGAGTCGTTACCCTGCTTGCTGTGTGCGCAGCAGGTAAACACAAATTAATAAAATGGCAATTACTATTTTATTATGTGTGTGCCACTGGCCCATGTGAGGGCAGGGAAGGAGGCGGATTCCTTCGGATTGCAGGATGACTGCTGCCCCTGCCAGTGTGGACTGTGCATGTCTAACTGGCTGGCTGTCTTGCAAAGGCCAGCCTGGCATTCGCTATTCAGACCCAGCAATCCAAGCGCTGTGAAACAGCTGGCGGATTTCTGGCACAGGCCTCTAGTATCAAAATGAGCACTGGGTTAGCTTGCTCCAACCAATCCTGAAGCTGTTTTCATGCTGAAAACAGCATGAGAGAAGCTCCATGATTGGTTGGATTCGCGTTGGCACTTGGCAGTAAGGAAGTCAACCACCTTCCTTCTCTTTTCTGCTCATCACTCGCAGGATCCCACCAGAAGAGGAGAGATAAAGGGCAGAGGCCAGCAGCATCTCAATGTGTTTTTCGGCATCGTGCCACGCCCCACGACACATTATTGTTACCAGCCACCTCTGCCGTAGGTACTGACAGATAACCTTTAACTGTGCCAACCAGTCGCCCCTGCCGAAGGTGCTGACAGATCACCTTTAACTGTGCCCAATTCAAGTCCTTGCTGGGCCAGTGACAGAAAGAACAATAGGACATCCAACAATTTGGTGGCACACCAAGCTACAAACTTGTTCCAGCATCCGGCGTAACATTGCAGAAGGATGCTTGGCAGCTAAGATGACATCCTGATGTTCGGAAATCAGAAAGATTGCAGTCAACTGCCGCTACAACAACCTCAATGCATGGAGGTGCAGATTGTGCAGGTTCGTCCGCAGGACCCTGCCCTGCTACTGAGACAAGCAATCCTCCCGGAGCAGAAGCCTAATTGGAGGATAAATGCTCATGCCCTGAAGTTCTGGGTACCACACTCTCCTTGCCCAATCCAAAGCCAATAGGATGATTTGGGACCGGTTGTTCTTGATCTTTTTCAGAACTTGGGCAGGAGAGGTAGTGGCATGAAGGCATAATGGAGGGCCATGCTTTTGCTATGCGTCTCCGATAGACCGACATTTTGGAAAATGTTGACACTGTGTTCGCTGAAGTGGTGAAACACCCTAATCAGAAAGTGCCTTGTGCCACCTCATGGTGTAACCGCCACTCGTTCTCCACCAAGCTTCGGTAGCGAAGTTTGTCTGCCCAGGTGTTTAAAGATCCTGGGAGGTGGGTCACAACTAGGGAAATGCCCTGGATCTCGAACCAGCTCCAGAGGCGAAGAGCCTTCTAGCACAGTTACCAGGACTCACACTGCCCTGACTGTTACAGTACCACATGGAAATGGTGTCCGTAGGCACCTGAACAAGCATCCTTTGATGGGCACGAAAGGAAAGCTTTTAATGCCAGGCGAATGGCCCACAACTCAAAAGGTTGATGTGGAGGTGTGTCTATAACACTGCAGGTCTCAGGCAGTCTCCTCCGAAACCAGTATGGAATCCAATAGCACGGAGTCCACTGGAACACCAGGTTTCACTGCAGATCCCGCATATGCTACCTAGCATAGTCAATGGGCTTGATGCAGGATGCAAGAGAGCCAGAAGCCTCACAGGTATTCTTACTGAGATCCAGGGCAGAGGCTGACACTTTGGGATCATAGCCCGAATTACCTGGAATCTTCGTGATGGAGGAAGGCCCAAAACTAGTATCCAGGATGGCTTCAATGAAAGGGAATCGCTTTGGGTCAGGTGTTACTTCGGCACGTTGATTATGAACCCCAACGACTGACTTTGACAAGCCCGCATTCAACATGCAGCCATCTAGGTAGGGAATAACTTGTATCCCTGATCTCAAAAGGTGTACTGCGACCAACACCATCACTTACGTAAACATATGTGGTCACTGGCAATGCCAAAAGGGAGCACAGCAAGTTGAAAATTCTCCTGGCCAACCTTGAACTGCAAGTAGTGTTTGTGGGACTGCAGAATGGGTACATGAAAGTAAGCCTGCCTGTGGTCCAAGCCACCGTCCAGGCATCTGGATCTATGGCAGACAAACTTGGGCCAGCATAAGCACCTTAAAAATAAAAAGGCATTCAGAGGGCAAAGATCCAAAATGGCACAACGGCCTTTGAACTTCTTCAGCAGGAGCAAATAACAGGAATAACAGCCAATCCCTATTTCCTGCGATGGAACCCTCTGTATAGCTCCTTGGGCCAAAACAGCCCGCGTTTCTTGGAGCAAGATAAGACAAGTGCTCCTCCGAGTGATATTTGGATGGGAGGTGCAGCAGGTCGACAAGCATTCGCAGGACATGGCCTTGTTGAACGATGTGGAGCACCCACCAGTTAGATGTTATATTCTGCCACCACTGGAGGGGAAGTATCTGATTTTGTCTCCCACAGGATGGCCATGTGCCACTAAAGACAAACTAAAGCTATTGGAGGTGGATGCCGAGGGGCAAGTGACTGGCAATTTTTCTGCCCTTGATCTTTCTTTGGCTGTCTGCAGGATGCAGGGGACATTTCTGCTGTCCCTCAGAAGGTCAAGGGTTCCTGGGCGAAGGCTGGCTGGTCTCCCAGGTTTGGGGACTCAGCAGCTGCACAACAAGTCGACTTTTGGTGCAATACGAAAAGTTAGCAGGTAGGCTGCCAGGGTTGGCAACAAGTCAGTTGCTTGGTCTTCTGTTCTTGCTGTGTGACTCTTCTAGTTTGTCTTCTTCCTCCAAGTCGTCAGGATCTGGTCTTATGGTGCCAGGGGATTCCCATAATACTCAATTTAGGGGTGTTAGGGGAGTGTAGGGTAGTAGCCAATGGGCTACTTACCTTTGGAGTCACTACGCCACCTATATGACCACTTCCTGTTGGAAGTGGGCATAACCCTGTCCCAGAATTCCTAAGTATCCCAGCACAAAGATGGCTACTTCTGAAAAATCGTGCCCATCTCAGTTTAGCCCACCTTCGGGGTGGTACCTGCCTGGGCGTGGCATGACTACCTGACTATCTAATTTTCCCACCTGTCTATGTGGCAAACAAGGATGTTGGATTCGCATGTCAAAGGTGGCAGCTCTGTGAAGCTTGCTGGCTTAAGATGGCTAACCAGCAGGTCAGAAAATGTGATGTTACTTAGCATACCGTTACTCAGCAGGTATTTACTCCGAAGTTTTTACTTTGAAAATACCATTACTACGCATGATTCTAGTGTGGATGCTTTTACTTCGCAAATATACAAAAATTCATAAAAAATGCCTTTACTTCGCAGTTAATTATTATGCATACCATTACAACGCATTATTGGTACTTTAAAACAAAAAAAATAATCGTTATAGTAACCTATCCCCTGGCACACACCCTGAACCCTAAAAATACCCTCTAAACCCCCAAACCCTCTCTCACCCTGACCCCTAAAAATATCCCAGCACCCCAAAACCTCAACACAACCTGAACACTAAATATACCCCTACAACCCCAAAACCCTAACCCACCCTGACCCCTAAAAATACCCCATACCCAAACGCACCCTGAACCCTAAAATTACCCCATACACCCCAACACCCTAACCCACACTGACCCCTAAAATTACCCCAGCAACCCAAAACCTTAAACACACCCTGAACCCTAAAAATACCCCCTAAACCCTAAAACTGTGTCCCACCCTGACCCCTAAAAATATCCCAGCTCCCCAAAACCTTAAATGCACACTAACCTCCTAAAAATACCCCACTACACCCCAAACCCTAACACACCCTGACCCCTAAAAATACCCCTGTACCCCAAAACCTAAACTCACCCTGAACACTAAAATTACCCCTAAAACCCTAACCAACCCAGACCCCTAAAATTACCCCAGAAGGATAAGTTACTTACCTGTAATCCTAGTTCTCTTCCAGGGGTATCCTCATCAAAGTCATAAGCACTGAATATTCCCGCCCATGTGCGGGACCCCGGAAACAATATAAAAATATATATCTAAAAAACACATATCTCGCTCCACATATATGTATGTACATATATTATTTTTCTCACACCAATGCAGCTCCATAACTGAGGCTAAAACAATGTAAACACATATACATGCACTGCAATTAGTAAGGAAGTAAAAGAAAAACACATTAGGTCAAATAACCTTTGAGTTTTAATGAGTAGACCACTCATAAATCCTGAAAATTGCTTGTAAATAGACATTGTTAGCCCTCAGGCTGCATTGCAAAACAATAGCATAGAAAATGAAACAATTTTCAACAAAAACTGGCACCGTGCCTTTAAGGCAGCCATGACCCCAGGCTTCCCATCATGCCTCAGGGGTGACAGTTAGGTCAGTTGTTCTTTGCATAACCCTGAAGACAGGGCTCAACCACAAGATTGAAAAAGTACCAAATCTCATTTACCTGGGGAGGCGGGTGGGTTGCTTATGACTTTGATGAGGATACCCCTGGAAGAGAACTAGGATTACAGGTAAGTAACTTATCCTTCTCTTCCAGGGGATCCTCATCAATAGTCATAAGCACTGAATAGAATAGCAAGCCCATCAACCACCTGCAGGTAAATGAGAAGTACATGACCCAACCAAACAATAACAGCCAAATAACTCAGCTGTTAAACAGATTCCTCAGGGAGGCCTGGCCCACCTAGGTATCTGCTCTCGTGTTAGAATCTAGACAGTAATGTCTGGTAAATGTATGGACAGACCTCCAGGTCGCCGCTTTACAAATCTCAGACATGGGCACATCATGTAGGTAAGCCGCCGTGGCCGCTCTACCTCTAGTGGAATGCGCTTTAGGAGTAAAAACCAGAGGTTTCTGCGCCAATTCGTAAGCAAGTTTGATACACGAAACGATCCACCTGGAAATGGACCGTTTCGATGCTGCATGGCCAGTTCTGATCGATCCGTAGTTAAACAATTGATCAGAATGTCGAATAGACTTGGACCTGTCCAGATAGAACTTTAAAACCCTTTTGAGGTCCAAAGAGTGTAACGCCGTCTCAGCTGGAGTAGAGGGATTAGGAAAGAAAGTGGGTAAAGAGATAGACTGATTGACATGAAAATCTGACACCACTTTCGGCAGGAAAGAAGGGTGCGTTCTGAGCACCACTCTGTTCAAATGAAAAACTGTATACGGTTCTTTAGTACATAGGGCCTGAATTTCGCTCACCCTACGGGCTGACGTAATCGCTACCAAAAAAGCAGCTTTCCAGGAAATATGCTGTAAAGTAGCTTTATGAATGGGCTCAAAAGGTGGGCCCATCAACTTTGATAGTACTAGGTTCAGCTCCCAGGGAGGAGAAGGAGGCCGTACAGGAGGGTAAACCTTTTTCAGACCTTGCAGGAAATCTTTTACTGCTGGCAACTGAAAAAAAGAGGTTGGTGAAGGTGATCGCCTATAAGCAGTTATAGCGGCTAAATGCACCTTAATGGAGTTAAACTTCAAACCTGCTTTAGCAAGGTATAACGAGTATGGAAGAACTGCTTCTTCCTGACTCTTCACCGGATTGTGACCATTCTGCACGCACCACATATAGAACCTCTTCCACTTGCATGCGTAAGAATGTCTCGTGGAAGGACGTCGTGCCTCTCTCAGAATGCACATACAGACTTGTGGCAGCCCTAGATGGCCGTACTGAATGACCTCAGGAGCCATGCTGCCAAGTTCAGTGACGGAAGGTTGGGATGGTGAATCCTCCCGTTCATCTTCGATAACAGGTCCGGCCTGCATGGAAGCCTCTTGTGAGGAGACACTGACAGGTGAAGGAGGTCCGTGTACCACCATTGCCTCGGCCAGTCGGGGGCAATCAGGATCATTGTTGTGCACGAGTGGCTCAGCTTGCTCACCACCTTCGGGATCAGAGGAAGGGGTGGAAAGGCGTACACAAATTCCCCTGACCAATCGATCAAAAGAGCATTCCCCCTCGTTCCTGGTCGATAGAACCTTGAGGCGAAGCTTGGGCATTTGCTGTTTAAGTCGTCCGCGAAGAGATCTATGGAAGGACGACCCTAAGACTGGAACACGTCGTCTAGCACTTCGTCGTTGAGAACCCAGTCTTCTCTGTCTTCGAAGTGCCGACTTAGTGCGTCCGCCCTCACGTTCTGCTCTCCTGGAAGGTGGACTGCTTGAACAGACAACTTGCGAGCCAGAAGCCAATGCCAGATGCCTTGAGCTTCTAGTGACAGAGTCCTTGAGCGGGTTCCTCCCTGCTTGTTTAAATAGTACATAGTGGTGGTGGTGTCCATCTGTACTAGAACCACCTCTTTCTGAAGCGAGGGAAGGAACGCTTTGAGAGCCAGGTGGACTGCTCTCAACTCCAGCAAGTTGATGTGGTAGGTGCTTTCCTTGGACGACCACAGACCCTGCACCTGAAGAGGGCCCATGTGCGCCCCCCCCGCCTTGCAATGAAGTGTCTGTGATGATCGTTTGTGTAGGAGGAGATTGATGGAAGAGAACTCCCACTTGCATGTTCTGCTTCTTCGTCCACCACAGGATGGAAGATCGTGCTACCTCCGCCAAAGTGATCTGATCGTCCCAGCGATCTGATTGCTGGTCCCATTTGTCCTCCAGATCCTGCTGAAGCGGACGCATCCGAAGTCTGGCGTTCGGTACTAAGAATATGCAGGAAGCCATCGATCCTAAGAGGGAGGCTATCTTTCGCACTTTCCGAGTCCTGTTGCGAAGAACTTGCTGGCACTTGAGTGCTATTGAAAACTGTCTCTCCTCCGAAGGAAACACTTTTCCTACCTCGGAGTCTATCAGAGCTCCTAGGAAGTGAATCTTCTGAGTGGGATGGGAGACCGACTTCTTGTCATTGACATGCAGGCCTAGACGTTGACAAAGCTCTATGCATGTCTGGAATTGATTCCTTACATTGTCTGGAGTTGGACCTTTCAACAGCCAATCGTCTAAGTATGGGTATACGAAGACTCCCCTGCGGCGTAGAGCTGCCGCCACCACTGCGACACACTTTGTGAACACTCTGGGGGCCGACTTCAACCCAAACGGAAGGACTTTGAACTGGTAGTGAGAGGTCCCCACCCGGAACCGAAGGAATCTTCTGTGATCTGGTCGTATCGGGACATGAAAATATGCGCCCTGAAGGTCCACCGAACACATCCAATCCCCCTTCCTGAGATGTGGATATATTTGACATGCGAAATTTTTCGTTTCGTACATGTAGATTGAGTGTTCTCAAGTCCAGAATAGGCCTGTATTCTGCCTTCTGGCCCTTTTTTCTGACCAGAAAATACCTCGAGAATACTCCTTTCCCCCTTTGAGCCACCGGTACCCTCTCGATGGCTGATTTCTCGAGGAGTGTCGCTACTTCTTTCTTTAACATTTGTAGCTGGTGGCTTGACGTTGATATCGAAGGAACGGGTGGAGGTAGACGATGGAAACGAAGACAGTACCCATTCTGCAGCTTAGACAACACCCATTGATCTTTTGTAATGGCCTGCCACTCTGTCCTGTGATGCGCAATGCTTCCCCCCACTGGAGTGGACAACGGCGCTGGGGGAAGTGAAGACTCATTGCTTCTGCTGAGACTTATTGAAGTTGTTGCCTTGTCGCTGATTTCCATTTCCTTTGGAATTGCGCTTGCCTTTGTATTGCGACTTTTGTTGGCCTTGCTGGTTCTGGCCCTTCTGCCAGTGAGGGGTTTGAACCCTCTGCTTCGAAGAGCCCTTGTTGTCCGAACGGAACTTCTTCCGGAATTCCTTTTTCTTTTCAAGCCCCACGGCTTTGAGGGTGTCTAACTCAGTCTTCATCCGCTGCATCTCCTCATCAGCACTCGCACCAAAGAGACGTGCCCGAAAAAGGAAGATTTAGAATTCTGGCTTGAGCCTCGGGTTTCAATGCCGTAAGGCGCAACCATGAGGATCTCCTCGCTGTGATTCCATGCGCATAACCATGCGCAGCCAACGTTGCTCCATCTGCCGCCGCTCCTATAATCTGATTGGAGACTTGACTGCCCTCCAACAGAACCTCCTCAAAGTCCTTTCTATCTTCCTGAGGAAGTTTTTCAGAAAACCTCTGAAGTGAGTCCCACAGAGATCTATAATATCTGCCGAGCAGCGCTTCCGCATTGGAGACCTTGAGGAAAGAAGCTGAGGTGTTACAAACTCTTCTCCCCCATGAGTCTTGCACCTTGCTGTCCTTATCCGGCGGTACCGTGGATGAAGATGCTACCACATTGGATTTTCTTGCCGCCGCAATGATTACTGAATAAGGCGGGGGATCAGACTTGAGGAACAGAGGATCCTCATCAGGAGGACGATACTTCTTGAGAATCCTCGCTGGAACGGACCTCACCGTTGCCGGAGTCAGGAAGACTTCATTCACTGGGTCCATTATACCCGGGACCAACGGCAACAAAGGTTTGGGTGTCGTTCTGTGCTGTAGGGTTTCAAATATGACCGTCGTCTTGATCTGCGGAGCAGTCATAGGCACTCCTAGCTTCAGGGCTCCCCTGCCCAAGATGTCTTGGAACGAGAAAATATCCTCAGTTGGAGATATCCTCGAGCGTGGACTGTTTGTCAGGGTCGGAGAGTAATCCCTGTGAGATCAGGTCCTCGAAGAACTTGAAGAGCTACGGGTCCTCCTGGACCTAGACCTTCGACTTGAGCGCGTTCTAGAATGAGATCGGTCTCTGTGACGAGATCTTCTATTACTTGAGTGCCTAGAACGAGACCGTTCCTTGCGGCGGGTAGCCTGGTCTCGATACGCCTTCAGCCGATCTGCCGTGTCCTTGTCCTTGGCCCAGTGGTGAAGAGGTCTATACCACCTTGGGGAAAGACGAATAGGAGGAGACTTGTGTGTGGGATCCTTCACTGGTGAACGTGACCGTGGAGGCTGATCCGCTTGATCCTGTTGCGATCTTGCAGGGGACTTGGACCTCTCCCTATCCGAATCGCTGTTTTGTCCATCCGAGGATCTGCCACTGCGAGATGCTGAAGAGGATGAGGATAGGCTCACTAGAGATCTAGAGGAAGACCTCGACCGAGATCTCTCTTCTGCGACCCTCCTTCTCTTGGCAGGAGGATCCTGCACTGGAGATTGTCCCACCTCCGCAGCCGATGCTGATCCTGGAGAACCTAATTGAGGCCTTAGGACTTGAGACTGGTCCAATGGTTCACCCTCTTTCTCCTGCAGCACCTGCTTCAAAGGCGACCTCTCCTGTGACCTTGAAGGAGAGATGTTCACTGGCTGCAAAACGCTCCGTTCCCTGGATCTCCGCTGATCCATCGACGGTGGCTGTATCGACGCCGAGCGCTGAGCAGATAGACGCTCTCTCGACGTCGACCGTGGTTTACTCGACGCCGACCTCGGGTGGCGATGACTGTCCTTCGGCATAGAGCATCTCGCCGTTGAAGGCTGTGTACTCGACGACGACTGAGGCTGCTCCGACGCGATCGCCGGTGCTCTGTCGGCGACGGGGTGTGCCTCGAGGCCGAATGCCGCTTATCCGAATGTGACGGAGGCTGTCTCGACGTTGAACGCCATTGATCGGGCGTCGACGTGGGCTGCTTCGACGTCGATCGACGATGTGTCGACGGAGGCTCCCTCGACGCCGAACGACCATGACTAGTCGTCGACGGAGGATGTTTCGACGCCGAACGCCGGTGGCCAGGCGTCTGTGGTAAATAAATAAATAATACCTCTATTTTTGAATGGATAAATGAATAACAGATAGCTCAATAAATAAGAGTCAAGATTCGAGGTAGTAGGAGTTTTGCAGGTTTATTACAGCATAAAGGACAGGAACAGGACAACCTGCACAGGAATAGGATGGCAGGGCCCGGCAGCTGCCGGGGCTGGATCTGGGATGAGCGCGCTAGCATTTAATAACAATACACAAGCATATATAGTAAAACAGTTGCATTACAGTACATATGACAGGCGGAGCAGTGGGTGGAGTAAAGGGTGTGACGCGTAGTAGTCGCGAAAGATAAGGGTGAAAGTAGGTGTAACAGGAGGCGTATACATAGACATGTGATGTAAACGTAACAGAATAGGTCATAAATGGGGCGGAAACATGGAGGGGGCTACCTAAGGAGCCGGGACCTCTAACCTGATGGTGCGCGCAAACTGGCAATGACGTGTTACTAGGAGAAGCTGGGGGCGACGAACTCTGTGCTAGGAGCAGAGACTGAAGTCTGGAGAGTCAGGGCGACATGTACCTAAACAGTATCTAGTATCTGATGTTTAGAGAACATGTTGATATAAACTAGAAGTCAGGAGGGGAAAGGCTAACTTGATTCTAAGACTGGAGCATGCATTATTCTACATGTAGTGCGTGATGAAGAATACTAAATGATCATTAATACAGTATTTCTCTAACATGGAGACGTAAAGGCTAGACTATGACGGTAACTATTGATGCGATTCAGTAGCTTTAAGAATGCAGAGAAGGAGGACTGGACTGATAACTAGAATCATAACATACTCTTGGCAGACTCAGAGGCAGAGCCAGGCTGAACCGGGCACTGTGAGGCAGGAAGTAAGTGAAGGGTCAGGGATACAGGTGGGGGCTGTATCGCTCCTCAGCGAGGGCTTCAGGAGACAGGAGCTGAATCTGGTGTCCGGGCCCTTTTGAGGCCTAGAAACGGGGACTTTACAATGGAATAACGTGCACACTGAGAAATGTGGCAACGTAACTTTAAATAGGCCTGATATTCGTAGTATTCACGAGAACTGGAAACTGGCATACTAGAGATGGACACAGCTATAATTGCATCTTTAATCGAACATGGTGAATACATATGCATATTAATCATGCACACATAACATATGATGGATGACACGTAGGGACACAGAACATGGCAAAATTTACTTTTCCACATTCCCTCCTTGTCACTACGTTTCCATCAGGAAACATCAATATTCATGATACCATCTATCATTTCATACAGCATCAATTGTTCGTCTCGAATTTTCTTGGAACGGGATTTAGAACGGGACTTGGGACTAGGAATACAAGAGGTAGCACAAATGCCGCAAATCGCAGGGCCACATTGTATACAGAGGCAGCAACTGAATATGATCGCTACTGCAATACCTAGAAAGGACAATACTTTCCATCCCCAAGCGGAAATTATATTCCAGAACCAACCGGACCATGTCCAGGTGCCTGGGTCTTGGTGTAACAGATGGGCAATTTTATGGAGTCTGGTTATAGCTGAATAAACAGACGGCGCGTTATTTGGAATGAAAATGCAGCAACTAGATCCGATGACTCTACATGCCCCGCCCCTATCGGCCAGTATGACGTCAAGGACGAGACGATTCTGGAGCACGACAAATCTCATAGCAGATTGCTCTTCGGTTAAGTTACCTAGAGCAGAGGCAGTCTCATTTACTACAGCTTCAAGGGTTCTGGTTAACCTACGGATTAGCTTACTGTTCTGGATAGGGCCTATAAAAAAGAAGAAACCTCTATTGAAATCTGTATACTGTTCTAGAGCAGTTTCAGTATAATCGACAATTGGGGACTCAATCTCCCTTCTATGTCTAAGGTGTACTAGATGTGTGTTTCTATGATAATCAGATGGGGCTAGGAAAACTGGTGGCAGTAGGAAGGCAATGTAACAGGTTCCCTCCCAATCGAGGGGCAGACGAACATATGCGGTTTGACCACAAATAAAATAAGAATGACGTGAAGCTTTGAAAATAGATTTCCCATTGTCACTATACTTGACAATAGTAGTACAATCACTATGGCCTACATGTACGGAACCATTATTTCGGACACATAATTCGCCTTTGACTGGTAGTACTGAAATAGCAGGTAAGTCTGGAGTAGTAGCAGACTGAACATTCAGGACCATGAAATTCGAAGAATAATTACCTAAATTGTAAACTTCATTTTCTAGATCTAACCCTGTTCTGTGGGGAAGACCTTGCTTGTCTGGAAAACATGTACTGTTCAGAAAAGACATATCTGTTGAGGATGACGTTAACGTGGACCATGCTCCACACGAACCATTATGAGAAAATGGATAAGGAAAGAGTGGCAGAACTCCCTTCGGTGTCTGGAAAGGGGGGAGTCGACCACACACCCAACAATTAGTGGCATTGCTGGTCTGGTGTGAATAATGTAACATGCGGATAAAAGAATTGTTACGCATAGCGAGGCGATAAGAGAGTTCATGAGGAGGCAGATCACTAAACGTGTGCTCTACTGTAACATTAGAAGACTTATTTACATGAGAAACTGGAAAATACAAGTAAAATGCATAACTGGTGCAGGAAATCATAATGCTGAGAAATAATATGAAACTTAGAAAAACGATACATCGGATTGAGTTTTGACTAACTCTCTCACTATGGGGGTCTATTTTATACATGTCAGAAACCGGTCTAACCGTTTCACCTAGGGGAGGACTTAGACAATCAAACTGGCTGACTTATTTTACTAGACCTTAGTTTTAATTTATACTCCTGTTGCGGAGTTTTCTCTAACAGGGAAGGGTTCGTAGCAATGTCTTTTGCGGGACAGTCCTTAAGAATAGTACTTTGGCAGTCCTTTAAATGATCTGAAATGTTCTTTGAAACGGGCTTCAATCCATAAAACATTTTGATATGCGAAAGATGCACCCAGCCTTTGCGTCCCTCCAACTTCACGGCTGTACGGGTGGCCAGGAGGACCTGTCGGGGCTCCTTCCAGCGAGGCTCCAGTGGACTTGAACGATCAAAGTTTCGCACTAGGACCATGGATCCGGGAACGATTTCATGCGGTGCCACCTCGGTATTGTCTGGAAATGCGGCGGCAACCTGTGAACGACAAGAGTTGAGGGCAGACATCAAGGAAGCTAGGTAATCTGTCAGCATATTACTTGAAACATCGGTAATACTTCGAGGTCTAGGAGTACCCCACATGTTAGGGGGGCGGCCGAAAACGACCTCATACGGGGACAGACCTGATCTGGAATGTGCGACCATGCGCATATAGAACAGGGCAACTGGCAGAGCTATTAGCCAGTCCACACCTTTCTCTTGACAAACCTTTGCAATTCGAATTTTCAGGGTCTGATTATGTCTCTCTACGAGACCAGCTGCTTCAGGATGGCGTACACAATGGAACTTCCACTGGTACCCTAACAAAAGGGACACGTGTTTCATTAGCTCGGATGAGAATGGCTGGCCGTTATCAGAATATACGACTCTAGGGAGTCCGTAACGGGGGAAGAACTCACGAACCAACTGCTTGGCAGTAGTCGTGGCTGTGTAATCTGGAACTGGATATGCCTCCGTCCACCTGGACAAAGCGCATACAACTACGAGGACATACTTGAAACCTCGACATCGCTCCATCTGAATGTAATCCATCTGGAGGACTTCAAAAGGGTGGTCAGGGGGCTGGAATCCACCTTGTTCCACCGGAACACTTTTACCTGGATTAAACTGACAACATATCATACAGGTACGGACTTTCTGCTTGGCTGCAGCTCGTAAATGCTTGTTGAACCAAATGTTCTGGATACTGTCTAACATAGCTTTTTCTCCTAAATGTGCTGGACTATGTGCGGTATTAATAATGACTTGAACCATAGAGTCGGGGAGAAACCATGTGGCTCTACCCTTCGTTAACCATCCTTGATCTGTCTGGACCCCTCCTTGTTCGGACCATTTCTTGATTTCATCGGGAGTAGCATGTAACTGGATATCTATGACATCTTGAGTAGGGTCCTTAACTGTCATACATGTAGTCGGATCTGGAGTGTGTGTCGGTGTCTTATTAACTGGAATGTCTGGAGTCTGAGCTGTAAGCTTGGCTGTGCGATCTGCTAGATCATTACCCTGGGAAATAATGTCAGTAACTTTCGTATGTGCTTTGCACTTCATGATAGCAATGGATGTCGGTAAGTGTATTGCATCTAACAGAGCTTGAATAAGGAGACCATGCTGAATCTTGGTTCCATGAGAAGTCATGAAACCTCTCTCCTGCAAGAGCACTCCAAAGTCGTGTACGACTCCAAATGCGTAGCGTGAATCTGTGTAAACATTAACTTTCAGGTTCTTGGCGTGTATGCAGGCTTGAGTCAGAGCAACTAGCTCCGCCGCTTGAGCAGACAGGGTGTCAATACGGTGTGTCTCTATAACTTCAGTGTCAGTAGTCACTGCATACGCGGCGACTAGTTCTCCTGTTCTTGTTCTCATACATGAACCATCCACATAAAGCGTCAGGTCGGGATCTGGTAATGGAATATCTGTCAGATCTTGTCTTGGCTTTGTCATGATGTTAACTACTTCCACACAGTCGTGTGTGGCAGGATTCAAAGTAACTGATGGTAACAATGTAGCAGGGTTTAGGACGTTGCAGCGTCTGATTTCTATGTGTGGCTGAAACAGTGTCAATTCATAACCTGTTAAACGTGCAATTGTCAAGTGCTGAGTTTGGGTTCGGTTTAAAAGAACTTCCACAGAGTGTGGGACTTGTACTGTCAAGGAATGCCCTAAGACTATGGAATCACTTTGTCTGATAGCTAGTGCTGTGGCTGCAACTGACTTGAGACACGCAGGCAGAGCCTGGGCTACAGGATCTAATGTGCTCGAAAAATAAGCACAAGGCTTGTATTGTCCTGCTTGATCTTGTGTGAGAACAGATAATGCTGTACCTTCACGTTCAGTGACGAAAAGTGTAAAAGGCTTACTGTAGTTTGGTGTAGCTAGAACTGGAGCTTGGCATAGGGCTTTCTTTAATTCATTAAAACTAAGTGTATGTTCAGATGTCCAAGGGAGGACAGTCGATACGGCTGCCTCCTGTGTTGTTAACTGTATCAGTGGCTTGGCTAGAAATGCATACTGAGGAATCCATTGTCTGCAATAAGAAGTAAGGCCGATAAAAGCACGTACCTCCTTCTGGGTCTTGGGCTGAGGAAGACTCGCTATTAACTGGATACGGTCTGGTGTCAACTGCCTACCCCTCTTGGACAGTAAGTGGCCTAAGTAGATCACTTGCTGGACACAGAATTGAAGCTTAGAAGGGGACACCTTGTGCCCCATCTCGGCAAGGAAATACAAGACTAAGTGAAGCTTGCTCGCAAGCACGTTCAGAACGGGCTGTGATCAGGAGATCATCGACATACTGGAGCAGGGCAGTGTCAGTTGGCATGTGAATGTTGTCTAGTTGTCTCTTGAGCGCTTGACTGTAAATACTAGGACTTTCTGTGAAACCTTGAGGAGCGCGTGTGAACATATAGCTCCTTCCATTTAAACAAAATCCGAAAAGAAACTGGCTGTCTGGATGAATGGGGACACTGAAAAACGCGTTCTTGAGGTCTATGACTGTAAAAAATGAGGCTTCAGAATCAATGGCTGTCAATAGGGAAGAGATATCTGGGACAACTGGGTACTGGGGAATAATGCATTTATTAAGTTCTCGAAGGTCAATCACTAATCGATATACTGGAGGTGCATTTGGATCAGTACGTTTCATGACTGGAATGATCGGAGAATTACATACATTGGAGTCGGTCTCCACAATTACTCCCTGAGCCATGAGCTCGTCAATAATTTTGGATAAGGCTGCTACAGCCTCAGGTGGCAATCTGTACTGTCTGATTCGTGGTAACACTACACCTGGTTTAAGAGTCACACGATGGGGTGTGATTTGCATATAGCCAACATCAGTTGGACCTTGCGCCCATAGATGCTGCGGAACATTAGACAATCTTGGATCAAAATCTCGTAATACATAGTGACCCTTGAAGTCACGTAGGAACAATCGTATTCCCTCTGGGGAACAGCATATAACTGCACCTAATTCTTTCAGTGTTTTAATGCCTAATAGATTCTCTGGACATGACTTAGTAAGTAACAGATCAGTAGTGCGGGACAGTGGACCTACTTCTAGGGTAACTGGCTTTGATATTTCATTTACAATAGGTTTTCCTGAAAATCCAAGGGAAACATTTCTAGAGCCTGAGAGCGGAGCCCCTGGAACTTCGGCGTGACTTATAGTGGTCCTACTTGCCCCTGTATCAATCAGAAACTTTCTGTCTTTCCCTAATACTTGACTGTGGACATAGGGACCTTCTTGATCTACAGGTATCTCGATGAGAGGCAAGCCTACCTCCCTCTCTAGGCTGTTTCATGAATACGGTTGATACTCTGGATATTCTGACTGAGCATACTGGTACATCTGCTGTGTAACATGCTGTGTTGCAGCGATGGGCTGCGGTACAGTAACTGTCTGTTGTGCATTCTGTGGCTGAGAAGTCTGTGAAACTTGCTCTTGTCTAGGCGGACGTGGTCTTTCTTTAGTCTTACCGGTAGCTATGTTGTGTTTCAGAACTGCACACTCGTTTATAAAATGACCTGGCTGTTTACAATAATTGCAGTTCCCTTTAACGGGAGCTGCAGGATGACTGGCTTGATTTGGTCCCCTCTTCTGACTGTCTTGAGGAACAGATTGTGCAACTAGTACTTTCATTTTCGTGTCTTTCATACGTTTTCTCTCGTGATCTTGCTCTTCTCTGATTCTATTCTGGTGGTATTGAAGCATCTGTAACATCTGGGACGGGGTATTAGCTTGCCAGGTACTTTCGACTTTCAAAACTCGATTCTTAACTTGTGGACTTGAATTCTCGACTAGTTTAGTAACAAAAAGATGAGGGTATGACTCGCTACTCGTCTTGAGGCCACTGTTTATAATAAAACATTTTTCAAATCTAGAGTAAAAATCACTAGTGTCTTCGTCTTGTTTCTGTTTACATGCTGAGATTGCATCCCAGTCTTCCTTTTTAGTTGCTAATAGTCTGGGCAAAACTTGTATTAACAGTTCAGGTAATTCTTTACATTTATCTCCAAGACCGGTACCTGGTACTCGTGCCTTATCTTCAGCTTCTAGAACTGCCCAATCGATCTTTTTCTCTCCCACCTCCCATTCTTTTTCCTTGAGTTTCTCATATACCCCTGCGGGCAACAGGACCTTTAACATTTTAATAATATCTGGATACGTGCATTCTCCCATACGGAGCATGTCTTTTAATTCTCGGTGGAACCCTGCTGGATCTTTATCATGACAGGGAATTAATTTTTTCATCTCTAAGAGTTCCATCTTTGTGATAGGGGTGTAAACAAACACTCGTTGCATTTCACCACCCTCTGTCTTAACTGGATGCACTTCTCGTAACGGATTCTGTCTGTCTATGTAAAAGGGTTTACTTTCTGGGGGTGAGACATGAACAAAATGCGGGTTCAAAAACATACTATATTTGTGGCGCTGTTCTAGAATGACACTAATTAAATCAGTACCTAAACCTTTCCATTTATACTGAAGTAACTCGTTCAGGACATCATGTAACGGACCTGGATCAGAATGTTGACCCTCATACAATGTAATGAGGTGCTGGATCATATACATACCCGCCAGTCGCTGCTCGGCTGGGGGCAATTTCAGAAACATTTGTGCCACTATTTCGTCTGGAAAAGTGGTAGAATCAGTAATCCATCGGACTGCTGATCGGACTAGTTCTTGTTCATGCATAGTACTTAACTCGTTATAACCGATTCGTGATTTCAGAATGTGATCGGTAGCTTGAAATACTTGTTCCAGAGAACCTTGTTCTGGTGCTGGATGATGTAAAACTGACTTTTGTTCTAGGCGCAAATGGCGGTCTGGAAATCTAGATTTTCCTACATACGCTATTCTGGCGGGATTCTCGTCCTCTACCTCTTCCGCAGAGTCATTTTCTTTCTCGCTTACTTGTGCTGCTTTACGTTGGTCATGTAACCTTATTATTTCCTTACGAATTTTCTTGTACATACTCTCTATACTACTGATAGTCTTGTGCTTACCCTCGGCTATATTCTCACTCCACCTTGTCAGGGTTCTCATTTCGACTTGATCTTTGGTCGGATAATCTTGTTCCCTTATTAGACAATTAATCAGAAACTTTAATATCATGAGCTGGATCTCAACTTTCCTTTGAGACATGACTTCACTAATACTTTCTGGAGCATCCCCTGTACGGATGAAACGATATATTCTGTCTAGATCTTCCTTCATATTCGGTAAAGTGACCAAGTACTCGGACACCTGCCTAACACGCACGGAAAATATGACCATACTATCCTCGCCTGGAACTGGATCATAACAGCATTCAGTAAGAGCTCGCCTGATTTCTGCAATGGACTGATATTTAGGCGTACGCTGTAACGCACGTTCATGTAACTCGACTGCTCCTGGACGTCTATTTGGCGGCGGGGTCTGAGGAGGACCTCCTCCTGCGGCCCCTAGACTGGAACCATCGACTGACATTCTTCGTACTAGCGCGGCGGGAAATTGTAATGTAGGCTGGACCTGGGGTACCGTAGCAGGTACTGCAAGGGGTGCCCCGGTGTCTGGAGGAGCAGGAAGTACCTGATTTACAGGGACTGGCGGAGCGGGATTTGCATATTCTGGGACTGTGTCGTCCAAATAGGACGAAATGAAAATATCAGCTGCGGTCGGTTTGTGACGTAGCTTGAGCGGAACTAATGGTGGCGGGAAATTACGGGATGCCTCCGGGGTCGCTTTTGGCAAGCCCTCGGCAAGAAGAGGATACATACCCTTAATAAGGGCATGCCTCTGTCTGTCTGACTGTTCGGTTTTGACTCGTTCACCAATCTCGATTAATTCCCTTTCTTGGGCTCGTTCTAAGGATTCTCTACTTAATTCTGACTTTCTGATTTCTTTTTCAGTTCTTTTATGAGATTCTTTGCGCCATAACTCGATGGCATCTTTCTGTGACTGTCTGGCTTTCTTTTTCCATAATGCTTCTTCTACTCTCATGATGCACTCGGCATCCCACTTACCTGATACGGGCCATCTATACTTTTCTTCTAACTCCTTGGTATACTCTACCCATAAATCTAGATACAATATGGCGCTTATGCCATGCTTCTGATACATAAAATGACCTGGACTGTCCCTAGGCGGGACAGGAACTGCTTCTTCTAGCAGACCCTTTCTAGTTTTTAACTGACGTAATCTCGAAAAGAGGGACATTGCAAACTTGAATCTGAACACAATACAATACACGAGGAACAATAACAATTGAGAAAACAATTCAGGCATACCACGACATTGAAAATACATTGAATAACATTATGAAGCAACAGTTCGGACAGAATACTACCTGGAACACTGAGAACAGAAACACATGAATTTCTCGAGAACGGAACAGACTAGAATTACTGGATGCGCTGCTGAAACAGCACGGAACATACCGGTCCCATAAAGGGACGCATCAAGACCCGTATCCACCTAGGTGAACACTTCGTTTCAGATCTGCGTACCCAGACCCATCGGACCAGAGACAATTTAGATTGACCCTGTCTAGATACTACCCCAGCAACGGTACTCACCGGGCAGCAAGAACGGAAGGCCTCGGACTGGACTGGACTGCTTCGACGCCGGACGGACGAACTTCGGACTTCTGTTACGGGTGGGCCTCCGGATACCTCGGACCTTGGACTCTCGGCTTGGGCTCTGGTCGGGACTCGCCGCGTTCCTCCACCGTCTCGTCTGGATGCTGGACCGCCTCCTCCGTCTCCTCCGTGGGCCTGAGGGATACTTAAAGCAGAAATATCTGCCGGTGCGCAGAAGAGTTCCGTCACGACTGCAGAGGGTCAGGGGGCCGGCGTGGCTTCACCGACGCGTGGGGAAAGGGCAAGTTCCTGTTCGGGCGCCATTATGTGGTAAATAAATAAATAATACCTCTATTTTTGAATGGATAAATGAATAACAGATAGCTCAATAAATAAGAGTCAAGATTCGAGGTAGTAGGAGTTTTGCAGGTTTATTACAGCATAAAGGACAGGAACAGGACAACCTGCACAGGAATAGGATGGCAGGGCCCGGCAGCTGCCGGGGCTGGATCTGGGATGAGCGCGCTAGCATTTAATAACAATACACAAGCATATATAGTAAAACAGTTGCATTACAGTACATATGACAGGCGGAGCAGTGGGTGGAGCAAAGGGTGTGACGCGTAGTAGTCGCGAAAGATAAGGGTGAAAGTAGGTGTAACAGGAGGCGTATACATAGACATGTGATGTAAACGTAACAGAATATGTCATAAATGGGGCGGAAACATGGAGGGGGCTACCTAAGGAGCCGGGACCTCTAACCTGATGGTGCGCGCAAACTGGCAATGACGTGTTACTAGGAGAAGCTGGGGGCGACGAACTCTGTGCTAGGAGCAGAGACTGAAGTCTGGAGAGTCAGGGCGACATGTACCTAAACAGTATCTAGTATCTGATGTTTAGAGAACATGTTGATATAAACTAGAAGTCAGGAGGGGAAAGGCTAACTTGATTCTAAGACTGGAGCATGCATTATTCTACATGTAGTGCGTGATGAAGAATACTAAATGATCATTAATACAGTATTTCTCTAACATGGAGACGTAAAGGCTAGACTATGACGGTAACTATTGATGCGATTCAGTAGCTTTAAGAATGCAGAGAAGGAGGACTGGACTGATAACTAGAATCATAACATACTCTTGGCAGACTCAGAGGCAGAGCCAGGCTGAACCGGGCACTGTGAGGCAGGAAGTAAGTGAAGGGTCAGGGATACAGGTGGGGGCTGTATCGCTCCTCAGCGAGGGCTTCAGGAGACAGGAGCTGAATCTGGTGTCCGGGCCCTTTTGAGGCCTAGAAACGGGGACTTTACAATGGAATAACGTGCACACTGAGAAACGTGGCAACGTAACTTTAAATAGGCCTGATATTCGTAGTATTCACGAGAACTGGAAACTGGCATACTAGAGATGGACACAGCTATAATTGCGTCTTTAATCGAACATGGTGAATACATATGCATATTAATCATGCACACATAACATATGATGGATGACACGTAGGGACACAGAACATGGCAAAATTTACTTTTCCACACGTCGACGGAGAATGCCTCGACGTCACAGCATGACGATGCTGCTTCGACGTCAGGTGGCTCGCCGTCCAACTCTTCTGCTTCGACGGTGACCTATCCCTCGACGCTGTCTGTAGCGGAGGTACCTTGGATGTTGACGCTGAAGACATCTTCTTCGTCGCCGTCGACTGCTTCTCCAACGCCGATCTCGACGCCGAATGTGAACCAGTCGGGGCTTCTTTCGACGTCGACCGCGCCTTCCGACTTTTCTGCTTCTTGGGAGATCTTCCTCTCTCAGAAAGCCATAAACACGAATCCTCTCACGTTCTTTCAGAGTTCTGGATGATAAAACCTGGCAGTGTTCACAGGTTTTCGAGGAATGAGAGTCTGGTAGGCACAGGATACACACTGAATGAGTGTCAGTCTTGGCCATCTTCCTTCCACATGAAGGGCATTTGTCAAAGAGTGAAGGCATCTCTTGACAGAAAAATCACCTTTTTTAAGCCTAAAAAAGGTAGCAGTAACACCCTAGGTCAAAAAGACGTCGAGTGAAAGCAAAAAATTGTAGGTAACAAGAATATTTTTTGACAAAAAGCCAAAAAGAAAGGGAGCTGTTTCACCAGGGTCCTGACTGAAGGAGCCGGAAAGAACAACTGACCTAACTGTCACCCCTGAGGCATGATGGGAAGCCTGGGGTCATGGCTGCCTTAAAGGCACGGTGCCAGTTTTTGTTGAAAATGGTTTCATTTTCTATGCTATTGTTTTGCAATGCAGCCTGAGGGCTAACAATGTCTATTTACAAGCAATTTTTAGGATTTATGAGTGGTCTACTCATTAAAACACAAAGTTCAAAGGTTATTTGACCTAATGTGTTTTTCTTTTACTTCCTTACTAATTGCAGTGCATGTATATGTGTTTACATTGTTTTAGCCTCAGTTATGGAGCTGCATTGGTGTGAGAAAAATAATATACGTACATACATATATGTGAAGCGAGATATGTGTTTTTTACATATATATTTTTATATTGTTTCCGGGGTCCCGCACATGGGCGGGAATATTCAGTGCTTATGACTTTGATGAGGATCCCCTGGAAGAGAACTCCAAAACCTAAACTCACCCTGAACTCCAAAAATACCCCAGTACCCCAACCACTAAAAATACCCCAGTACCGCAAAACCTAGACGCACCCTGAACCCTAAAATTACCACCAAAACCCTAACCAACCCTGACCCCTAAAATTACCCCAGCACCCCAAAACCTTAAACGCACCCTGAACCCTAAAAATACCCCTACACCCCAACCACTAAAAATACCCCAGTACCCCAAAACCTAAACTCACCCTGAACCCCAAAAATACTGCAGCACCCCAAAACTTTAAACGCACCCTGAACCCTCAAAATACCCCATGCACCACAAACCCACCCCGAACTCTAAAAATACTCTGTACCCAAAAACCTAAAAGCACCGAACCCTAAAATTACCCCCTAAACCCCAAAACCCTAACCCACCCAGACTCCTAAAATTACCCCAGCACCCCAAAACCTAAACGCAACTTAATTTGCATAGTAAATGCATGCTAAGTAATGACATTTGTGAACTAAAATATGCATAGTAATGGTAATACGAAGTAATGACCGCGTACTAAAGGTAGAACACGGCAGGCCATCCTAAGGGAGGGGGTATCACACCTTCATCACCGACAGGCTTTTCTTCTGGGTTTCCTGAGAGCAGAGCCTTTCACCATAGGAGGTCAGACCAGTGTCTCAGGAGGCAGGCTGGCAGAAACCAGTCAGGGAACACACCAGAGGCTGGTAGGTTTTCAGGGTGCACCTCCAAGGTTCCATCTGGGTGCATGTATTGGTAAATCCATCACTGGAATTGTGTGGGTTTACCAATACCATCATGTACCTGGGGAACTCGTTTTCACCAGTGTCCAGCACGTTTTAAAATGGCTTCGGTGGTCACTTGTACTGGCTGTAATAGGACTGACCGGCACAGGAGCATATCTGCTCATGCAGGTATACCCCCTCAAGTAATATTCCGCACCCTGCATAGGTTTGTCAAGCCTGCTGTAGGGGTGACTTACAAATAATGTATGTGGTGTTAGGGGACATGGCACCCAGGGATGTGTGCCTTGAATTTTTTATGCTTGTCTGCACAAAGACACAGCCAAAAATGGCAGCCTTGCATGTGCTTGGTGGGGAGTACCTTAGGGTGGGACAATTTGTGCTGCTGCTCTTAGTGACCCTCTTTAGTACCACTGGGCATAGGTACCAGGGGGTACCAGTTACTAGGGAATTATAGAGGGTGCTAAAGGTTTTGCAAATTGGGGGAACATTTGAACATTTTCAGGGAAAAAGCACTGGTACTTGTGACTTGGTTAGCAGAAACCAAGTACACTTTAGTCAAAGTAGCATGAACTTCAAGGCAAAACGTGTGGGGGGTACTGCAACAAGAAACCATCTCCCTACATGGAACCAGCTGGGAATTAAAGAGAAAGACAGAGACCGAGTCATTCTTTGGCGACTGTGGTGTCAAGTGCTGACGTTTATGTCACAGGGGCAGGCCTGATTCTGGTGCCAGATCATTAGTGGGTTTTAGTGTCGCCGCAGGTCCCAAGGCACGTTCTGGAGGCACAGACGGTAGACACAGCAGACCCATGCTTACTAGAAAGTCTCAATCTGTTGCGAGATTACTAACGGACCTAGAAACCTGGGATGCATGGGGCCAGTTGAAACCCTATCACTTATATGTGGAACTGAGTTGATGGAGAGCTGCATGACATCTACCGGCGCTCAGGAGCAATGCTGTTAAAATCTTTTGAAATGAGTCTGGTGTCTGGGGATAGTCTAAAGGTGAATTTGCGGCTAGAAATATCCACTAGAAGTTACTTGTTGTAATGCTATATGCAAAAAGGTGGTCATCAACTTGTAAATCAGTAACTGTAGGGGATACTCTGTTTTTTTAGCTCTTAAATTGTGGAACACTATGCCTTTAGATCTGAGACAGGAAAGGTCTCAACCAGCCTTTCGTATGCAACTTAAGACCTATTTTTTAGGCAAATGTAGGGCCTGATGAGCGCTTCATTTAAGGGTCAAAAGAATGTATTCATAGTGCTGGACACTCCGGATGGAATAAATAGGTGCTTTACCAATCACATTACTATTATTTTTATTATAAACCTCAAAGTAAAATCCACGCAATTATAATGGCAGAGTCAGGGTAAACATGGACACTTAGAAATGGCAGAGTCAGGGTAAACATGGACACTTAGAAATATGCTTTTCTAAATTCTGTAGAAAATGTACAAATTGTAAAGTATAAGAAAATAAAAAAACTTTGTCAACTGTGGTGAAGAAATCTACTTTGGTGCCAAAATTCAAACCACATTCTATAATGATTTTGTCCACATCCCTTGCTACTTTGGTTAAGGGTAAAAATATGAATCTATCTCAAGGTTCCCGACCAAATTATCAGAGGCTTGTTTAATTACGGACTAATAAAATTGCCTAACGAAGGTTCTTCACTCAGCCACATCCCCTGAACGCAAATAAGATTATACTCTGCTAAAAGTTCATTTAAAAAGTTTTTTTTTTTTTAAAACATGCACCTTTGACACAAGGGAGAAAAGATAGGATGAACAATCTTTTTCCTTTGCAAAATCATTAAGTAAAACATCTCACGAGAATTGTAAATGTTTGGATTAGAAAGTGAGCAAGACACAAAATGACACCAGTAGTAATTTACAAAGTTTTCTTAGTATGGTGTTGGTTAAAAAAAAGAATGCAATTATTAACAATGAAGATCCATATGTCAGATGTAATACAATGAGGTGTACTCTGTATAAGATGTGCAACATAGCAAGTTTTTTTTGTTTTAACATTTATCATCAATAGACAAATATATACTCACGAGGAGTTAGATAACACACATCCGCTGACCCAATCAAAGATTACATTATAATTCATGGTGACGACAGGCAGAGAGGGAAACCAGTTAACAGTTTTTGTTGATGATCTGTCTTACTTTTTACATTGAGAGACCGAAATATAGAACTTACATCAACTGCAACTATATTTGAAGTTTAAACTGAGTACAATGGTTTAAGACATGGACTCTAAAACACTGTACACCTCATCATACTACATAAATAATTTTGACTTTGAAGTACGCTCATTGCTAATAGTAGTTGGATTATTTTGTTGACGAATTATCACACCAAGAATACTTTGTAAATTACTCCTTCCTTGAGTCATTTTATGCCTTGCTCTACATTTACGTAGGCTCCTGGGGGATAATTAGGTTGCCCTGTTCACAATTTACTTAGAAAGTGAAGCTAAATTAATTTCATGAATTGGAATACAATGAGGAAAATCAAAAGAAATATTTGCAACCACTATTCTATACTTCTCCTTTGCTATCAAGGTGGTGTTCGTGTTCACCATTTTGAGGCCACTGTACACACCCGTGATGACACTTGGTGGCTTTTCCGACTACTAGAGGAGGGTACTTTATGGCCCGGAGGATTGAGAAATGGACAGAAGCAGACCTCTTCACGACTGGGGACTAATATGCTTATGGGGAGCGGAGTGGTTGATGGAAGAGGATGGTCGGCCAAGGTCACAGTTTCTAATCTAAGGTGCACTCTCAAGCCCGATATGTGCCAGGCAGGGGTGGTTGGTGCAGGGCTGGCTGCGCCCTCAATGCAGGATACCGTGCAAACCTTACTCACACAGAGGTGGACAGAAGTTGATCTCCTGGTTATATAAAACTATGTGCTTCCTATCACCAGGGGCTCCATTGACAGGGTAAAAAAAACATGGGAAGGGGAAATTGGGAGATGACAGATAGGGAATGGATTGAGACCCTCCAATACCTTCAAGTGTGTTGGAATTCTAGACTCAGCTATACCAAACTCAATTTCCTCCACACTACATACCAGATACCACACACACACTAAACAATCGCGGAAACCGGGGTTAATGCCTAGCCTGCTGGTAGATGCAGACTTCATACACATGGTCTGAGAATGTCCAACGATAACGGACTTCTGGAGCCAAGTGGTAGAGGACCTAGAGCGTTCACCAAATTGTAAACATCTTGGGGAGCTAGGGGCATGTATGTTACGGCTATAGCCAAAGCTGCGTACATGGAAAACAGGCTTTGGAGATCAGCAAGAGGGCCTCTCGCATAGCAGGTGGAAGGCAGTTTTCAAACAATGAGTCCTAGCCAAGAAAACAGCACTGAGGACCAAGGGATATGAACAGAAGACCAATGGCTTATGAATGGGCTACACTGCTTGCAGCTTTCACGAGCAGGGGGAAGGAAACCCTGGGACACTCTTGCCAGCTTAGGCTGCCCGATGGAGGAGGTAATGTCATAGAGAAGCTGCTCAATAACACATACCCATGCGATAAACGTCTCCTCACACTAGACATGAGAGGCTGACCTATGGTTGGAACATAGTTACTAAGTATTGGCTGGGTAGAGTGTGAATTCTAGTTGTTTGATTTTATGGATCTGTTGAATTTCCAATTCTTACAATGTTACAATGAAAAATACTAACAAAGAGGCTTTGTAATGCTTATTGCAAATGCAGATTTTAGCAATGTTGCTAGTACTTTGTTTAATGTCAGTAATGCCAGCTATAGGCCCCGCTGGGCAGCAGCCGTATTGCAATGCTGTTTCTTGATAGAATAGATTAAAAATCAATAAAACCAGTCATTAAAAAAAAGGTGGCGTTCACAATTTGAGGATATAACATTGTGCTAGAGAAAAAAAGGATATTGATTATAAATATGAAGAGGCGGTTTGAGAAAATTAGTGTGCTAAATGCCCTGCATAAGATCTTGAGGGCCACAACACCCTGACAAACTAAGATTACTCCAGATGAGAACAGATCTTACAGTGCTTTTATGAACAAATTTGTAGAAACATTTCAATAGAGATGAAGGCTTGTGACTTCCATTCCTGAATGTTTTCTCACACAACCCACCTATTAATATGTCACTTATCAATTGTGAATCAAAGGACATCATTTTCTTGCACTTTTCCAGAGGTGTCGAAGTATACTGAATTAATGACTACATCTGGATTCATATAGCACGCAGCTACTCCTAGGAATGTCTCGGCTCTCAGCTCGCGTGAACAGCCATGTTTTCAATCTTTTTCTGAACATGGAAATTGATCCACAGAGCGGAGCTCAACGGGGAGCTTATTCCATGCGGATTGTCCCAGATACGAAAAGGCCTGTCTGTCCTGCTCTGGAGTGGCGAATCTTAGGTACCCTAGCCCGTAGGCTGTTAGCGGATCACAGATTCTTGGTGGGAAGGTAAAAGCTAATTCTGGCTCTCAGGTAACCTGCCTGTGTAGTGAAGCCCTTTGTTGACTAAGACTAGCACTTTAAACAAGATCCTTTTCCTCACTAGGAGCCAATGAAGGCCGGGGAGATGGGGGGGACAAGGACACGTGTTCTCGGAGGAAGATTGGGAAGAATGCGGGCTGCCGTCGTCTGGACCAACTGGTTTATTGATCAGGTATTTGGGTAGTCCCAGATATGCATAGTCCTGCCTCTACGTGAGGAGGGCTTGACAATGGATTTTGTGGCAGGAAATGAGAGGATGTGCAGGAACATTTTTAGAATATGAAGCAGACCAAAGCAGGAACCTAACCACAACATTAATTTGTGGTTGAAAGATAAACGAATGTCAAATTTGACACAGAGTCTTGACTACTCCCCCCCCCCCCCCCCCCCCCCCCCCCGAGAGTCTGGTGGGGGTTCGGCCAAAAGATCTGTGATGTTGCCAGGAAATTTTGACCAAAGAACAGGATCTCGGTTTTGTCTGAGTTACACCCTAAATGACAGATGGTCATCCAGTGAAAAACAGCAGGTAGACAAGATTTAATAGATTCACCTGTAATCTCATACTGTTATATCACTGTTAAGAAATGTGAATCAACAGCATTTAAAAAAATATTATGGGAGTCTAAAATCTGTAGTAAGGGTTTGAGGGTTACAGAAGTAGATTATTATGCCGGTCTTTTTTTCCATTTGTCTTGGATGTTTTAATTGCACTTCCTTTGGCCTGCATAGTTTTGAGGGCTTGAGACTCATTGCTGACTTTTCTTGACAATGAGAAATATCCTGGGACTCCACACCTATTGCTTTCTTTAAGGATGATGGATGCAAAGGTTTGGCTGAAATATACACTGATGTGCCCTCTTTGGTACGAGATTACTTATTTGTAGCATGCCCTGGGACTGCCCTTATACGGTTCTTTATAATTCTGGTCAAAGGAAAATAGTAAACAAAACTATATCATGGCTGTTCTGATCTTTTTTCTTAATCAACAACAGGCTATAAGGCACAAATTCAATACAGTTCGGGACTGGAGAACTTTAGGCTGGACAGAGGAACGACTCCTCTGAGTAAGAGAAGAGACAGCAGCAGGTTTATCAAATGAGGGCATATTTGAATTCATGGTTTTCAACACAGCTGAAATTTCCCTTAATAGAGATGGGTGAAAATGTGTAATTATGTTCCCTAAAATTCGAGCCTCTAAAATTCTACAGAGAATATTCTGTATTAAAAGCAGAATACACAATATGGATGAGATGGGGGCAGATGAATTGAAGGAAGATGATGAAGTCAGTAAGAGGGTATTCCTAATTATATTACATAATGGTATCTAAAAGATGTTTATTAGTTATATTAGATGACTAAAGCATCAGACTATGGGATAGCATCGGAAAGTAAGGGTCCTGTGAGAAGGGATTTAAAATAACATTTCAAGAATGGTTGGAAGGAAACTGAACACTCTAGCGGATAAAAAAAAGTCAGTTTTTTCTTCGAGTGTGACATTAATGTTCTAGTGATTAGATTCTAGCTAACAGTTGCTCTGATGTCAGAGGAAAATGGGGCAGGGAGAAAATGAAATACAGAGAGTAGCCCCTTTGAATGAATTGGAAGACCTATCTGTCTGATGTGATGGATCTTATCTGAGAAGGAAATGTTGTTTCCTGCCTCCTATCTGCCAATTATGGGCCTGTAAAGGCAAGTTAAAGCAGCTTGATAGCACTATAGCGGGGGAGAAAGAGTTAGAAAAGAGGTGTCCTTGCTGGTGCGAATGGCCTTGGCTGCTGCTGCAACCTCTACCTTAAAAGAACAGAATCTGTTGTTGTAGCACAAGTTTTGGGAGGGCAGATGTTGTCTATTATATAGCGTATGAATAATGAGCCCAGTGTCTGGGTTCTTGGACCCGTCTTGTGTTGACCGGATACAAAATAATATTTGGTGTGGTCAGTAAAGAAAGAAAAAATGTCTTTCTTGAGTCCCCTCACTCACATTGAGGCCCACTAGCACGGTATTTTTAATTCACTTACTCACCCACTCCACCCCACAACACTTTTTTGCACCACACATAGTCCTTCACTTTACAGTGCTCCTACGTAACTCGCAAGTCGCAGCACGCCCCTTTTCGTAGAGAACTGGGATGGCCCCAATGATGAAGCATGTCACCGTGAGGAAACTCCGGTGAGTGAGGGGACTCAAGAAAGACATTTTTTCTTTCTTTACTGACCACACCAAATATTATTTTGTATCCGGTCAACACAAGACAGGTCCAAGAACCCAGACACTGGGCTCATTATTCATACGTTGCTCGAGGAGGACGACCTGCTCTTGACTACCTCCTATTCCCTCTGTTTTTCACATGTCTATTATATAGCACCATGGAATAACCTCCTGCAATGTTGGTGAGGTTGCTTGTTGGGAGACAAGAGTTGCATGGAAAGCTTTGTAGCTCGACTGTCAATGGTTCATTTGAAGCGCATGTCCATCAAAGGTGCTTAAAAATCTACTTAAAGCCAGGTTGACCTCATCCAAGTAGACCTTCTAAGCACTACACTGGTGTGATTAGCTTTGTCAGCACAGTCTGTACTATAAAAATCCAGTAGGTAAGACATACTTTGCCACATCCTGACCACTGTTTGAGCCAATAAGGCTCTGAGATCTTCCAGGACGACTGACAAGATCTCTCTGGTCATGTCCCTTAAAGCAAAGAGGTATATGCCCAGAAAGCACACTGTATTCAAAGATCTTAAGGCTAAACTAGCAGAAGAGAAGCATTGTGTAACTCCAGTCATATAGCCTGTCATTTGTAAAATCAGGGAGAAGTAGCTTGTCCAACATCTTATCATTATCATCATCAGTGTCATGGGTAATGTTCTGCAAATCCCTACAGAAATGAGTGGATACCACCAACTGGAGGCGGAAGGTGTGGCAAGGCAACTGACTGGGCAACAGAGACATTGCATATTAAATAGAAAGTCGCAGACACAGAGTCAATACATGAGGCACACTCTCAATAAGGAAATCCAAGACCAATTTAGAGAAATAGCAGAATTTTATATCCATTTAGGTACCAAGATCTTAGAGATCTGGTAAGTACTTTTCGAGTTAGCAGTTTTCAGAAGCTGTCAGATTTGGGTCATGGGTCCCGAACACGGTAATGTTATCCTATGGGAGAAACATACACTGTGTTCTTCTGGACTTAAGGTAAACAGGGGCCATGGGCCTTAGAACCACCAGCAGTTTCGCTTTACCTTTCCTGGCATGGTGGATGCAGAGGTGCTGGGCGCATGGGTAGGCTCGAACGCTACAGCTGAAGTCAATAGGGAAATCTGTAACAAGAAAAAGGCTGTAAGTGGGGACTGGGGACAATTCTGGCAGAACCCGAAGGTGGTTCGGCTCTTGAGGGTCTCTGGAGCACGGGTGCACCATCGGTAGGCTCAGACTCGGGCCGTGGGGCTCGAGTGCAGGGGTGTTTTGTCTGGAGGGTCACTTTCGTTGGAAGCGCTCACATTTTAGGTTGACCTGGAGATGGGGACAAAACAGGACAACAGGGCCACTCTCGAAGATGGCCTCTCTAATGCAGATGTCCAACATTGGTAGATCTATCTTGGCAATGTTGGCGTCCGGGCTGGACAGTGAACATACCTTGGCTACTACAAGGGCTTCAGTACCACAGGTATTAGTACTGGAGGGCTTCTGGACGGTCTAGTGTTTTGAAACTCGCTGGAGAGACTGGGATGGCATCAGAGAGCTTTAGGAACCTTCCCCTGGGCTGCTGCTGAATCGGCAAACCCGGTGGTCAGCAAATCGGCGGACCGGACTTTGCGGTAGGTGCCTATAGGCAAGTGCCTTTTCCACCTCAAGGGCGATGCAGGCTGGTTGGCGAAGTGCTTGCAGCCCTCAAGATTCTGGGAGGATGCAAAGCTGCAGGATGAGTCGGGTCTTTGCAATTGTCGGGATAGGAGTAGGCAGGGTTTGTTGCCAAAGTGCACAGCTAGTCACAATTCTTGCGTCTTCGGCTCTTCTTTGTCCTTTTTTCAGGCAGTAAAATCGGTTTTCCTGGTGTCAGAGGGTCACCTAAAATACTCAATTTAGGGGCGTTAAGAGGAGTGCAGGGCAGTAGCTACTGACTCCTGGGGACACTACATACCCTATATGACCACTTCCTGTGGGGAGTGGGCATAACACTGTCACTGATTTCCTAATTTCACAACAACCAAGATGGTGAAATTCTTCTTTTTGTTTTCACTCCGGGTAGCCCACCATAGGGGTGTGACTAGCCTGACAGTGTAACACGCATCCTGACTACCTAGTTTCCCGCCTATCCTGGTGCTAAATGGGCCTCAAGGCAGGGGGTGGCATTCTCCAGGTGTGGAGGAAGCCAGGGTCCCTAGAAGGGATTAGCCTTGACACTAGATATCTGTCCACAGAGCGGGGATAATGGGTAGGTCGGTAAGGAATCTGCGGCTAGATATAACCTTACCAGATAAGTTGTTACCGAAGGTAAGTAACTTGTCCATTTGATAGGGAAGATTCCTTACCTATGAATACATACCCAAGCAATACCATCGCAGTGGAGGGTCTGTGGAAAAATGTAAACTAGGAAGTCCTGCAGGACCAAACAGGCGAAATGCCCATTCTTGCGGACCGGACTGTTCAGGCAGTAATGCTTGGTAAACGTGTGCAGGCAAGACCATGCTGCTACCTGGTAGATGTAAAGGACTGGGATTCCACATGCCACGGTAGCAGCTTTAGCTCCCGTGGAATGAGCCTGAAAGCCTTCATGAGGCTGCTTCTTGGTCAGTGCGTAGCACATCTTGATACAGAGAACAACCCATCGACTGATGGTGCTTTTCTGCACTGCCCAACCTTGCTGGACACAAACATACTCGAAGAAGAGTCGGTCATCCACCCAGAACTCACGTGTTGGGTTAAGGTAGAAACACAACACTCTTTTTGGTCCAGACGGTGGAGTCAATCTTCTTCCTTAAACGGATGTGGAGGAGCGTAGAAGGTGGTAAAGTGATAGATCGGCCAACGTGAAATGGTGTTCTCACTTTCGTCAGGAAAGAGGGCTTAGTGTAAAGCACCAGCTTGTATGGAAAAACTGAAAAAAATGGAGGCTTGGAAGAGAACGCCTGCAGCTCACTCACCTTCTGGGCCGATATAATTGCCACTAGAAAGGCTGTTTTGATTGTGAGCAGTGTAGGGGACAAATGTGTAAAGCCTTGAAAGGAGCGCACATCACAAATGTGAGAACCAAGTTAAGGTTCCACTGAGGCACAATGAAAGGGGAAGGGGGAAACAAAGGTACAAGACCCTTCACAAACCGATTTACAATAGAGGACTTGAAAAGAGAGGGTGGGTCGGGTAAAAAGAGCAGAGAGATGGCCCTTGTGAGTGCCCAGAGCCCTGATGGGCAAGGGAAAGAATGAGCAACAGTACCTCAGAAAGAGGGGCAGAAAGGGGATCAATTGGTTTGGCTAAACACCGTGCCACAAATTTTTTCCAACGGCAGGCGTATATAGTCTTGGTGGAGGGACACCTGGCTGAAAGAATAACTTTACAAACTTCAGAAGAAAGGTCGAAAGCTGTCAACTGCCATGCTCAATCTCCACTCAAGAAGGCGTAGAGTGTACAGGCTCGGGTGGAGGACCCTCCCCTGCTGCTGCAACAAAGATCCTCCTAAAGGGGCAGCATGATCAGAGGATCGATACTCATGTTCAGAAGCTTGGGATACCAGGCTCTCAGTACCCAGTCCAGACCCACAAGGAGGACTTGGAACTGGTTGTTCCTGATGGAGACGCCTTTTGTAATCTGCTAGGCAGATGGCTGAGTCCGTCCTCCCTAAAGTTCAGGGAACCTGCCAGGTGTTGAGCCACCAGGGATATGCCCTGCTGTTTCAGCCATGTCAAGGGAGGCAGGGCCTCTTGACATAGGGTCCACAACCCCGCCCTGCCATATTTGTTGCAGTACCACATGGCAGAGGTGTTGTCTGTGAACACCTCTCCCATGTGGCCACCTCATCACAAGAGTGACGCATCAGTAACTACTGTGAGAACTGGTTGGGGAAGGGAGAGGTGTCTGCCTCTGACTCAATAGCGGTTCATTAGCCACCACTGCAGGCCCTTTGCAGTTCTCTCAGATCTGGACCATGCCAGAGAGATTCCCCTGATGCTGCGCTCACTGGAAATTCAGGTCCCACTGCAGAGCCCGCATTTGTCACTAGCAGGCTTCAGAAGGCAAAGGGGCTAGGCAGCCTCAGAGTCTGTCTCACCAAAACCCAGGATAGAGGCTGAAACTTTGTTATCATGGCCTGAATATCCTGGACTTGCTGCTCGGGAGGAAAAGCCCAAAACGGCACTGTGTCCAGAGCAGCTCCAATGAAAGGGAGCATGTGGATAGTAAACCCCAGTGAATGCAGGAGGTTCGCCGTAGTCTGAAGGTGGAGGACAATAGCCAGGGCAAGCTCACCATCAGCAGACAGTCGGTGAGGTAGGTGAAGACCGGCACCCCTGATCTGCGCAGATGAGATGCGACCAGCGCCATCACCTTGGTGAAAACCCTTGCGGCGCTGGTAAGGCAGAAAGGAATCATGGTAAACTGAAAATGCTTGTGGCCTACCGTAAACCATGGGTAGCGTCAAATGGCAGGCAGGACAGGCATGTGAAAATAGGTTTCCTGAAAGTTCAACGCTATCATCCAGTCTCCTGGGTCCATGCCAGACAAGACCGGAGCCAATGTGAGCATTTCAAACACCTCTTGTTTGAGGAAGTAGTTGAGGACTCTGAGATCTAGGATAGGACGAAGACCCTTGTCCTTTTTCGGAGCCAGAAAGTAGTGGGAATACCACAGCCTACTTCTGCCACGGGAACCCTCTCTATGGCTCCCTTGGCCAAGAGCGCCATGACTTCCTCACAGAGCCAGGACAAGTGATCCTCTGTCAGCAGGTCATAAGATGGTGGCATTGGAGGAAGGGGAGGGAGTAGCCCTTTTGGACGGTCTGCAAAACCCTCAGCTGCAGGGGGGTGGGGAGTGGAATTCGGTGGGTTTGTACCAGACCGCTGGCTACCCAACCCACGAGGTAGGAAGCGCGCTGTTGTCTATGCAGAGGCTTGGAAGCTTGCGCAAGTCGTGGCTGCGATAGGGTTGACATGGTTGAAAGCTCTTTCCGTGGACATGAAAGGAGCGAAAGGCAGACTGGGGATGATGTAGGAAAGCCGAGAGGCCCAAGGACTTGGCCGTAGCCCGCGCGTTCTCAAAGTGCTCCAGCATCGAGTCTGCCTTGTCTCCAAAGAGACGGGTGCAATCAAAGTGCATGTTCATGAGGGAACCCTGGACATCCCCTGAAAATCCAGTCGTTTTTAGCCAGGCGTGGCATCTGAGGGCCACTGTCAACGAAACCACTCTGCCCAGCGAGTCGGAAGTGTGCAATCCATAGCGTATACTGAACTTCGCTGCACTTCTCCCATCTGTGACTGCTTGGGAGAGAATAGCCCAGGCCTCCTGTGGTAGCAACTGTTTCTCACAGCGTGTGGGAGTAACAGCCCAATAAGCATGAGGTGTTCCCTGACCGCAATGCAAGGCTGGCTGAAATAAACATTTTCTTCCGTAAGCTGCCCAGCCTCTTGGATTCCCTGTCCAGGGGTGCAGCTGGAAATGCGCCATGGGAAGTGAAAGTTTGGACCACCACACTCTCCGGGGTAGGGTGTTGGGTAAGGAAATGTGTGTCCCTTGGAGCAGGGGGGATGGTAGCGGGCAATCGTCCTATTCATATTAGCCCCAGTGCTGAGTTTGGACGAGGTCCCCAGAAGGACCTCAGTGAGGACTTCATTGAACGGGAGTAGGGGTTCAGAGAAGGAGACACCCGGTTGCAGAACCACTGTCAAGAAGATGGTACTGGCAACCATTGAAGGCAACTGAAGGTGGAGGACCTCAGCTTCCCTCTGCACCACCATTGAGTAGGTAGATCCCCCTCCATAGCTGCAGAGGGGGATAAAGCATGCTTGTATCTGTAGATGTATCCAGTCCGCTGGTATCACCCAGTTCCTCACCCCAGTCCATATCGAGATCATAAGACTGATATTCTAAAGCATCCAGCGACCCCTTCAATTCTTCCCTTAAGGCCTAGCCTCTCATAATAAGGTTTAGGCTCCGACCTAGGACACAGGGTTCCTGTCTGTGCCAAAAATGGTGCCAGTCGATGTGGCTCCGGCTCCGTGTTGGATTTGGGGATCACAATGGGACTCGGGCCGGAGGCATCAGGGTCAGCACCAGAGAAGGTTGGAGTGGCAAGACTAGCGCCGGTGCAGACCCATGGGGGCCAGATGGGGGTCCCCTTGTAGTGTAGTTCCTATCATCCCAATAGGCTCTGCGCATTGGAATAATACCTACAGCAGTAAAGGCCTAGGCCAGACGTTAACTAGGTCTACTACTGTCGATACTAGACTTAAAGTTTTGGGTTTGCCAGCTTAGCTCAGAGTTCACTAGAAACTTTCTCGAATGTTCAGGAAAGAATTAACTCCCCTGATTAGACAAGAAGGGATTTAGTTTCTGACAACCATAGAACATGACAACTTTGCTCTCCCCTAATCAAGAGTATATCTCGAGAGTCGTGTGAACAAAAGGCAATTTATTTTACTCAGTCAGTACGTGCATTCTTAGTCTCATCAGAATGTAGAGAAAAGGAAGAGACGGGCGTGTTCAATAAAAAGGTGTTATTTATTGATCAGTCTCTTTTCTCATACAAGAGAAATGGATCGATATTATTGCAATACTTATAGCTAAGTAAAGTGCATACATTAAAAGCAATAGTATAAAATAATACTGTAAAAACATTGATATGGTTTCTAAGCCATAAGATGTTTTAAATGAATAAGATATGGAATATGCTACTTACCAGTATGCATCTGTTCTTGGCATAGAGGGCTGCAGAGTGGTACATTTATGAATAGATCGCCATCTGGTGTTGGGCTCGGATGATTGCACTTTGTTTTTCTTCTGGAGAAGTCTTTGTCGTCATAGGTGACTCCTCCTCTCGGTGTTAGTGCGCATGGGCATCGGCTCCATCCTTAGATTGTTTTGCCATAGTAGGGTTAGATGGAGTAGTGTAGTATAGTACATAAAGATATGCCCATGTAAATGTATCTAAATAAGATAATGTTGGGACAGACACAGGTTTCCGGGGAGGCAGGGAGGGCATGTACCACTCTGCAGCCCTCTATGCCAAGAACAGATGCATACTGGTAAGTAGCATATTCCGTTCGAGGCATATGGGCTGCAGATGGTACATTTATGAATAGATTGTACAGCAGTTACCTCCCTAGCGGTGGTCACCAGTGTCTGTCGCAACTGTCTGAAATAGAGTTTTTAATACAGCTTGGCCCACTCTGGCTTGTTGTGCAGCCTGTACATCAACACAGTAGTGCTTTGTGAATGTATGTGGTGTAGACCAAGTTGCTGCTCTACATATGTCATCTAGGGGAATGTTCCCTAAGAATGCCATAGATGCTCCTAGTTTTCTTGTGGAATGAGCTCTAGGAGGAACAGTTAATGTTCTCTTTGCTTTAATGTAACATATTTGTATACATCTTACAATCCATCTTGCGATGCCTGCTTTAGAGATAGGATTGCCCTTATGTGTTGGGGAAAATGCTACAAATAGTTGTTTAGTTTTCCTGAAGTCTTGTGTTCTTTCTATGTAGTACAAAATGGCTCTTTTAACATCTAGTGTATGTAGAGCCCTTTCTGCCACCGTCTGTGGCTTTGGAAAGAAGACTGGTAATTCCACTGGCTGATTGATGTGGAATGCTGAAATTACCTTAGGCAAGAACTTTGGGTTTGTTCTAAGAACCACTTTATTCTGGTGTAACTGTAGGAATGGTTCTTGTATTGTTAATGCCTGTAATTCGCTTACTCTTCTGAGTGAGGTAATAGCTATAAGGAATGCCACCTTCCATGTAAGGAATTGTATTTCGCACCTATGCATAGGTTCGAAGGGTGGCCCCATTAGTCTGGTGAGTACTACGTTGAGGTTCCAGACTGGGGAAGGTGGTAATCTTGGTGGAATGACTCTTTTAAGACCTTCCATGAATGCTTTTATCACTGGTACTCTGAACAGTGATGTGCGCTGCCTGTTTTGCAGGTATGCTGCTATAGCTGCTAGATGTACTCTGATAGATGTGTACGCTAGATTACATTGCTGTAAGTGTAATAAGTAGTAAAAAATCTCCCTTGTTGATACGTCTAGAGGGTTGATATTGTTATTAGTACAGTGTATAGCAAACCTCTTCCACTTAGCTGCATAGCATGCTCTGGTGGTTGGACGTCTCGCTTGTTTAATTATTTCCATGCAATTTGGGGGGAGATCTAAGTACCCAAATTCTAGGATTTCAGGAGCCAGATCGCTAAGTTCAACTGAGTTGGATCTGGGTGCATTATTTCTCCATGGTTCTGTGTAAGGTGCATGGGTAGAATTCGTAGCTTTTGATGTGGCACTTGTGAGAGTTGCAAGAGCGTGGTGAACCACGGCTGTCTTGCCCACGTGGGTGCTACTAGTATCATGGTCATTGAATGTTGTTGCAGTTTCCTGACCACTAATGGGATTAGTGGGAGAGGGGGAAAAGCGTATGCAAATTTGTTGGACCAATTTATCCATAACGCATTGCCCTGCGACAGGTGATGTGGGTACCTGGACGCGAAGCTTTGGCATTTTGCGTTCTGATGAGTGGCAAATAGGTCTATCTCTGGTTGTCCCCATCTTTGGAAGAATGGCTGCAGTATTTGTTGGTGCAGTTCCCATTCGTGTATTTGTTCCGACTGTCTGCTTAAGATGTCTGCTATCTGGTTTTGAACTCCTGGTAGGTGTTCGGCTAACAGATAGATGTTTTGAGGAATGGCCCATCTCCAAATTTCCTGCGCTAGTCTGGATAATTGGAGAGAGTGCGTCCCCCCCTGTTTTTGAATATAATACATTGCTGTCATGTTGTCTGTTCTGATCAGGACTGCTTTGTGGATAACATGTATTTGAAAGGCTTTCAATGCTAGAAACACTGCCAGTAGTTCTAGGTAGTTGATGTGTAGTGTTCTTTCCTGCACACTCCACCTTCCTTGTACTGTGTACTTGTCCATATGTGCTCCCCATCCGGCGAGCGATGCGTCTGCTGTTATTGTCACCTGTGGAATTGGCTCTAGGAACGACCGCCCCTTGGTAATGTTTGTTCTGTTCCACCACTTCAGAGAGCGGTGTGTGCGGTCGTCTACCAACACCAGATCACTAATCTGCCCTTGAGCCTGATTCCACTGTGTCGCTAAGCATTCTTGTAGCGGACGCATTTGTAGTTTTGCATATGGTATTAGCAGTATGCAGGATGACATCATCCCTAATAGCTGCATGAACACTCTTGCTGTTAGTGAGTGTTGTGGCTGAAATCTCTGAATGATTGTAAGCATTGCTTGGACCCTGACTGGGTTGGGGTACACTTTGGCTTTTTCTGTGTCTATAGTAGCCCCCAGATATTGTTGAACCTTGTTTGGTTGTAGGTGTGACTTTGTGTAGTTCACCGTGAACCCTAGCTGGTGTAGTAGCTGAATTGTCTTTTGTGTGTGTTGCAGACACTCCTCTTGCGACCTGGCTTTTATTAGCCAGTCGTCCAAGTATGGGAAGACATGAATTTGTTGTCTTCTTAGGTGAGCTGCTACCACTGCCAGGCATTTTGTGAACACCCTTGGTGCCGTCGTGACACCAAATGGAAGGACTTTGAACTGATAATGTTGTCCTTCTACCACAAACCTGAGGTATTTCCTGTGGGCTTTGTGAATAGGGATATGAAAGTAAGCGTCTTTTAGATCCAGTGTAGAAAGAAAGTCCCCTTTCTTCAGTAAAGGAAGTACTTGTTGGAGCGTGACCATGTGGAAATGTTCCGAATTTATGTATGTGTTGAGAGGTCTTAGGTCCAGTATTGGCCTTAGAGACCCGTCCTTTTTGGGGATTAGGAAGTATAGGGAGTATATTCCTGTTCCCTGTTGGTGCTGTGGAACCTTCTCCATGGCATGCTTTTCTAGCAGTGATATTACTTCCTGTTTTAATAGTGTCAGGTGATCTTGTTTCATTGGACGCTGTTTGGGGGGGATGTTTGGTGGGGTAGCTGTGAGTTCTAGGCAATAACCATGTTGGATAATTTGTCTTACCCACTTGTCTGATGTGATGTTTTCCCAGACAGGTAGGAACTGTGATAGGCGTCCCCCTACCGGTGTTATATGGTCTGGGGGAAGCTCTATGAAGTCACTGTTTTGGGGTTGGAGAGTTGCGGTTGTTGTTGTTTCCGCGACCTCTACCCTTGTTGTTGTTACCCCTGTATCCACCTCTAGAATTACCTCTGGGTGATGTAGGTGTAAAAGAGGTTTGCTGTTGGTTTGTGCCTGTACTTTTGGATCCTCCTCTATAGGTGGATCTACGAAAGGAACCTCTTTGTGTCGGCTGTTGCAATGCTACCATTGATTTAGCCGTTTCTGTATCCTTTTTCATCTTTTCTAGGGCCTCATCTGTCCCTATGCCGAAAAGTGTTTTCCCATCAAAAGGTTGGTTCAGTAACGATGTTTGTACCTCTTGTTTGAACCCTGATACTCTGAGCCATGCATGTCTCCTTAACATGATGCTTGTGGTTGTCGACCTTGCCGCAGTTTCTGCCGCGTCTAGGGCGCACTTTATTGAAGTGTTAGTAATTAACTTCCCTTCTTGTATAAGTTGATCTGCTTTCTTTTGATGTTCTTTAGGGAGATGTTTGATGAGTGTTTCTAACTCATCATAATGCGCTCTGTCATACCTTGCAAGTAGTGCTTGCGTATTAGCTATGCGCCAACTGTTTGCCGCTTGAGATGCTACTCTCTTGCCAGAGGCATCTATTAGTTTGGACTCTTTGTCAGGAGGTGGAGCTTCTCCTGTAGATAAAGAGTTTGCTCTCTTGCGAGCGTTTGTGACCACTAGTGAGTCTAGAGGAATTTGTCCCTTAATGTATATTGGGTCTTTTGGAGCTGCCCTATATTTTTTATCAATTCTTGGGTTCAATACCATAGCCCTCACTGGGTCTTTGAATATCTCTGATGTATGACTGAGAAGGCCCTTTAGCATTGGTAGTGTTCCTGATGTTCTTTGTGCAGTAGGTAGTGTTTCTAATAAGAAGTCCTGTACTAGAGGTTCTGTATGTAGGTCTACCTTATGAAATGTTGCTGCTCTAGTAATGAGTTGTGCAAACCCAGTATTGTCATCAGGAGGTGAAGGTTTTGAGGGATATGACTCAAGGTCGGTATCATTACCTGATCCCACATTATACTCCTCCCATGGGTCTGCCTCCTCTGGGATTGTGTCCTCATCATCCCCAGGGTGTCCCCCCTCCCCTGTGTCACTCTCTCCAACTGTTGTAGGTGTAGATGGACGTGTGGGAGGGATATCTGGCCTATTGTGAGGAAGAGGTGAAGATGGTGTGTGAGGTTTGGGAGAAGGGGGAGGAGTTGTATTCGTCCCCATTGTTCTCTTCTTTGGATGAGCCTTGTCGTCCAAATGTTCATGTTTCCTCTTTTTAGGTAGTTCTGTGGCTACCTTGCCAGTCTTTGGGTCAATAAACAAAGTCTTTTGTTTAGGATCCGTTCCGTGTTCCTGTGTCGGTACCGCAGTTTTCGGTTCCGAAAGGTGTTTTTTCTTTGAACTGTCCATTTGTATTTTCGGTGCCGAAGTTTTGTTCGGATCCGACTTCTTCGGTATCGAAGATGTCCCCTGTGTCGGGGGTGTTTTCGGCGCCGAAGCGTGCTTCGGTGTCGACATGGACTGCTTCGACTTCGAGCTTTCCTTGACCTGGTGCTTCGGTGTCGATGTGGTCGGTTTATCGGAACCGGAACCACTATGATGTGGGACCGAGTGTTTCGGTTTCTGTTTCGTTGCCGGGCTCGAAGGCGGGGCGTTGGAAACTTTTTTCGGTTGTCTGACCGGGCTCGAGGGCGGGGTCGACACCGTGCGGGGTCTGTTTTTCGGTAAAGGGACGTCGTCACTCACGGTTTGTTGGACGTCGATTTCCTCGACGTCGGACTCGTCCGCTTCTGACCCCGCCTCGTCGGCCTCTTCTTCTTCCTCTTCTGGGTGCTGGTCCTCGAACAGCTCCGGGATTGCTTGTGACTGCATTCTCGATACCTCGTGTCTTCGGGCTCGACGGTTTCTAATCGTCGATTTTGACGAGAACGCTGCACAGGCCTCACAGTCCCTGGATTCGTGTTCAGGGGACAAGCAGAGGTTGCACACCTCGTGTAGGTCCTTGTGTGGGAACTTAGCACCACACGTTGGACATTTTTTGAATGGAGTCCTTTCCATGGACCCCGGGCTGGACTACGTCGAGTTTCTCGTAGTCGTCGTCCTTCAAACCGCGTCGGTATGGAGTGAAGTCGCGTTCGATAACGATACCGTCGATTTGGAAAGGAATACGCGCCGGTTATAACCTTCTTTGTTGAAGTCGGTCCGGAGCGCTTCGATCCTCATCCGAACCCGATGGCGGAAAAAAACAATCTAAGGATGGAGCCGATGCCCATGCGCACTAACACCGAGAGGAGGAGTCACCTATGACGACAAAGACTTCTCCAGAAGAAAAACAAAGTGCAATCATCCGAGCCCAACACCAGATGGCGATCTATTCATAAATGTACCATCTGCAGCCCATATGCCTCGAACATTTATATACACATATACATTTGACTAAACGTACTCAACTGGTGTTTCTAGATACGCCTACCCCGTGTACCTGACCTAAGTCTAATACGAGGGCGGGAATAGAAAGTTACAGTTTAAGTTAAGTTGGTTTTTGCCAAGTAAATAACTAAAGAATTCTCTGTGAGGGGTCATTCAGTTCTGTACCTGGAAGTTAGGATGAATGAGGAATGGTATCTCTCTGGTCTCGATATTCCAGGCTGCCTGCGAGGGCTACCCAGAAACGCCGGTGCTGGATTCTCGGCAGGAGAAAGCAGCGCGTCTCTCAGCGCGTCAGGAAGGCGGGGCTGCTGCCAGCGGGGTCTGCTCTGCTCTTGGCTTCGGCAAGTATGGCTGCTCCGTCTCGTCACCACGCGTGTGTTTGCATAGGGCAAGATCGGTAATATTTATACCTTTAAGGTGCCGAGATTGACGTAAGGATGGACATAGATACGTCAATAAGGATGTCATACGACTTGCTCGTTAGCACATTCTTTTACTGAAGTTCTCGGTGAAATCAAAACAATGGCCGCAGGGTTTTGCCCAGGTTGTCATAGGTTTGATTTGTTATGAGAACTCCGTATGCCTTATCAGGGGCTGGAGGAATATCGCTTGTCTAATTAGATCGCAAGCGTTATGACCTAATCAGATAACACGTTCCTGTGCCGTAGTGTGACTGCGTCAGATAACGGTATCTGCATCATGGGGGTTTTCTGCCTCATGGGCTGACTGCTAGTTAACTTGTTGGTTTGTTTAACTAGAATAGGGTCAGGAATAGGGGGATCGATTCAGAACCTATAGGAATACATGACACCCACTCCACGCTAACTATGGACATATTTACTAATCTAGGCATAGTATAACATAGTACAACATACTATAGAGTAGTGTGTATACCTTACCACCCCAAAATACATAAATGCATTTTGAAATTCTTCAAATATACGGAAAATTTGCAGACATATATATTGTATGCACTCAAGCTATGGAATAATGCTAAAGTAATCACGCATTTGTATACATTATTGCTTATTTGGTATATGAGAATTACACATGAAATGGTTTCTTAAATACAGAAAAAAGTTTCGAAACCATTCCATCACAGAATAAAATATTTGTGAACATACCAGCGGGCAGCTAAAGTCTATAAAGTATCTAAAAATAGAAATCTTAGTTCTTTAGGAATAGTTTCTTACTTTAAGCAGAAGATAAGTGTCCCGAAAAACCGAAAAAATCAATTGGGGCTTCTGAAAGAGTTGCTGTCCGTGAACTGGAGTGAAAAATAGTTCATGTGACTTTATTATTTAAAGTTGAAGGCCGAATTCAGGGAACGCCGTGTGCGAGCTTGCTCAAAAGTCTCTATTTCTGTTCGGGTGAGAACATTATATCATTTAGGCTTTCGAAAAAACTGTCAACAGCTTCCTGGGAAAGTTCCACTAACTCGGAAACAGGTGTAATCATGCATTCTTGTGCATGATTGTCTCCATTGACATTCTGATTCGCATTGCTGACAGAAGGTCGTACCTGTTCGATGCTGCTTTCATCTTGAACTTCACTACCCATCAATCGCAGTGGTGGAGCTTCCACGAATGCCGTCATCAGGATTGGTAGCCTTTGAGGGCAGCACAAAGCATGAACCTTGATCGGGCTCAACAATGTTTCTGCATCCATCGGCGCATCCGATTGTAGCGTCAGACAGGTGTCTAACACGCATTCTTCTCCGCATAGCAGACACCTTAATACAGGTAAAACACATCTTTGCCACATTGGTCGAAATGATAGAAACCAAGTCATGTTCAGGTCTCTAAGCCGGGAGAGTCCCAGGATTTTTGATATCCGGTCCCGGTATCCAATGGCTAGGATTGTTTCTTCCCTTGTCGCAAGAGTTTTGTCTGTGACATGGGTTGCCATAACGAAAAATAAGGACTAAGAATAGGATTCCTGCAATTAGTCCCAAGATCAGGGGAAGTCCGCCAAAAATCGAATGGACGAAATCTGGAAAAATACCCAGTATGGCTTTGAATGGTGTTAATGCCATCGAAAATACTGTCTTAAATACCTTTGAGACCCCATTGGTATCAGAAATATTTAAGATTTCATTCAGGATTTCCGTGAAATGTACGGGGGAATTAGTTGATAATAATGTATGTATCTCTGCAGTCGTCCTTGCGACTTGTAGATCATACGTTTCTTTTGATGACGAGAGCCTTGTAGGTGTCTGAAGAAGCACTGTTTTCATTCTGCTTGAAGTATCTATTCGAATAGAAGTAATTTTCAAATCGGGCCATGCCCTTGCCTCCCTGTCTGGGAAGGAGCTGGGGAACAATGAGCGTCCACAGCACTTGACCTTCGCAGTAGTAGTTACTAGATAAGGAGTCCCGGGCATAAGACTACAGCATCTGCGGTCTACAATAAGAATGTAACTCCCATTATAGAGTCTTTGAAAGAATGGTTCTATTTCTGTTGCAGGTGCGCCTTGCTGGTGACATGAAAGGTTGTATGAATTCCCTTCACAGGCTCCATGCAAACTAATTCCGTTACACAGAAGTGTGCCACTTAGTGACATCGCACAATTGTTGCCACTAAGAAACACTTTCTGTCCTTTATTACTGACACATGCATGTGAATAGGGTAGGTTCCATGTTGTTTTAAGGTACCCCTTTCCCAATTTCTCGTACATGCCAGCCTGTATATATTTTTGGCAGTATTGAAACCTGAAGGTTGAGATTGGAATATTTATTATCCCATGTATTATCCATTCACTGACAGGTCGTTCTGACATTGTCACTGGTAATCTTTCTAGTTTTTCAATGCTCAAGATTGTATAATCAGCACCCCTTTGCGCCATACTGATTTGTCTATCAGTAAGGTTAAAGATTTGGAATAGTGACGTTGTGTTGATTAAACGCCAAGGCACATAGCCTGAACGTAGATTTTGTAACGTCCAGCCAAGCTGTACAATAGAGCGCAATTGTGACTGACCGTGTTGTAATAACAGTAAGTCTTGCGACAATATGTCGATTGCTGAAGACACAATGCTGTCCAAAGAAAAAATTCTGGAGGACAGAGTCATTAACCCATTGTCCACTACAGAAAGTGATTTTTCCAAATTAATACGGTCAATTTCCCGTATTCTCTCTGCTGTTTCAATTTGAGTAACCTTCCAGGCCTCATTGTATGCTGCATATACAGAGGCTGCTATGAAACGCTTTTGACGCTGTTTGCGTGGTCCCATAGTGAAATCACGCAAGTCAGCACCATCAGTAAGTAAAGTTAGGTGTTGCTTAATTTCTGCCAGTGTGGAAGTTTGTAGCCATTGAAGGCATAATTTACCCACACTGTAGGTGGTTATTATCCCTGGGTGATGTCTTTGGGGATATCTAGGGTCTGGCCTGGTCATTTTGAACCCCTGCGTTTTGTTCAGGAATCTGTCTCGACAGTTATTAGTATCTGTGGGCCAGATCAACCACTGTTTCCAATCAGGATGTGTTCTGTTTTGGTTTAATATATGGTTTACGTCTATCTCTTCATCTGTATCAGAGTTATTGCTAAACATTGTTGGCTTTGGAATAGACGGTTTATTTAAATCTTTGATTTTGGCTAAGCCAAGACAGGTGGTCTGTTGAACAGTGTCATTTAAAAATATCATTTGTTCTGGGATCATGCAGGCTCTAAACAAAGCTTCTATACCCTGTACTTGCCATTCTTTTGTACCCCAAACACTTTTCAATTCAACATTTTTGTCCCAATAATCAAATCCAAAGGTATTCATTTTTCCAAAAAATGAGTCTGAATATAACAATTTTGTGTTGGTTATCATGGTCTTGGTCCCTGTCTTGTTTGACAATTTAAAATAAAATGCTTCAGCATTACTTGTGTTAAAACCTGAAAAATATGAATATTTGTCGTAAACGGTTCTTGAGCTCCCTTTTGGAGGTGTTGCACAATGTTCCCATTGATTATAATTTAAAACATTTCTAGGTTGTGCAGATCTATGTAAAAAATGGTTACCATAGTGGTTATAACAGTACATACTATCATAATTGGTAGAACCCTGCAAATAATCATGTTTGGTAAATTTAGCAGACATTACTAAGTCAGACATCATATTATTAATGCTTTCGAAGTCCCAATCATCAGCAAATGAGCTTGGTTTTACAAAGTCCCTCAAGGAGATCTTAATTTGGTGTGGATATTTCAGGATCTCGACCGGACCATAAATTTCATAGTCAGTGTTGTCCCAGGCTACCCCACCAGGTATCGGATTGGCTGTGAAGTTGGCTGAAGAAAGTTCTCTTTTCTCGACGTGTGAAGATGTGTGTGGTTTGAGGATCAAGTTGATTTTCTGACTTGCTGTGTCCATTTTAGCATATTTTCCCTCAATGAAGCGTCCCAAAGTAAGTACCATGATGAGCCAAAGTATGAGGATAAATGCAGCAAAACCCACCCAAAATTCAATCCATGGAGAAATCAGATATGTTTTCTTCAGTTGTTTCAAAAGTTCTTTAGCTTTAGCTTTAAAGGTTTTTGATGATGGCTGTGTCTTTGATTCACTGAAGCCTTCAGAGGAATCATCGAAGTTTATGAAGTAGCCGGATGCAGTTCTGTCAATTGTTCCAATTGGTTCAGCATTTTTGTTTCTTGCATTTTCACTTGGTACTTCATTGTAGATTGGTGTGTCTCTGCTAAATGTTTTTATTTGGGTTTTCAGAGGTCTGAGTTCTATTGCATTGCTGCATAGTCCTTGTTGTTCTTCTGTAGGCGTTTCGAATGTGATGAGCCTCTTCGTAAGAACCTCTGTACTGGTAGCAAACCTTGGTGTTCTGCTACTTATTGGGAGTCCACTTGGCCTACTGTTTGTTATCGGCCACATGTTGTGGTTTTACCAGGTCGATGGATACAACTCGGTTCTCCTTTTTTCCAGCAAGTGGCGGTAGCACAACTGATCTTGTCCCGTTGACGGACAAGACAGGAACTGCTTTTCTGTAAGAAGGCCCAAATTCCTTCTTTACCGCGATCTTCTCCCTGACTAGATCCCAGACTTTAGGAATCCAGACAGGTCTTGCTGGGACAGGTGGTGGTTCTTCAGTGGTTGTTGGCTGTTGTTTCAACTTTATGTTGCTCAGGTCTTTTCTTGTTTTGTTTAAGTCCTGCAAAATAGCCAAACGGTCTTTGATATCAAAGCTTTTTTCTTCCACCACTGAAGTCTGACTGTCAAGGTCAGAGATAATCATCCTAGTTCCGAATAATAATTCGTACGGACTGAATCCCTTCAGAGAATTTCTTGGCAAGTTATTGAGACTACGTTGGACACTTATTAGATGTTTGACCCACCCAGCTCCCGTACCTAATATCCTTTCTGTTATAGATTGCTTTATGCCTTGGTTTTTTCTTTACACCATCCCGTACCCTCAGGAAGGAAGTGAGAAGATTCCCGCTGGGCTATGCTCATTTGGCCATGTTTCCCCCCATGCCTGAGGGCTAGAGTGGAGACAATGGTCAAACATAGCATGCTCTTAGCGTATATGCCATTTAGACTCGCAAATCTTTGTAGAACAGTTCGGACGTCAGCCGAGTGCTGGTGATCTACATTATAAGTGGAACTAGCCTGTATAAGTTAATCGCAACCCTTCCTTTTTACTCCTGATTCTTCCTGGAGTAAACCGACGAGTATTAAACTGTTTCTCTCCCCACTGCGATCTCTGTTGCAGTTTGGGCAGTTTTTTACAAACATGGTGTGACGCAGACTCATGCTTGGCCACCAGTACCGTGATTGTAATTCTTCCAGAGAATCTTTTAGTTTTAGGTGTCTGAGACCCTCGCCCATATGTGCGTCTGCGATTAACAAGTTTCTCCTGTCCATGTTTGGAATCACTCTATCCCCCACTCCAGGGATTCGAGCAAAAGGGACGGAGTTTGCATCGATTATGTATGTATAATTGAGTGGATAGTTGATCGGTAACGCTGAGCAGTCGCCTTTTGATGACGTTTTCACTGCCAGCACTGTTTCACCGTCAATGTATTTTAATGTACGCTTTTTTCGATCTACGGGAGCCGATTTAGTGGCTGCCGCTGTGGCTGTCTCAGCCAATGAATTCCCTGCAACGTGAACGCCATCACGCTGATGACTCAGTGAGTGTGTCACGTGAGTCTTTGGTAGTTCTTTTTGTAAAAGAGCTATTTGTTCCCAGAGCAGTTTCTGCTTTATTGGTGCATCTGTGTTATCTTTGTAACCGTTTTGAATCCATGTCTGCAAATCCTTGTTATATGATTTGACGCAGTAATATGAATCTGACACTATAAGTGTCGGGAATTCGCGATCCGCATTATCTAGCGCCATTTTTAATGCTATTATTTCAGTTTGTTTTTCTGAATTGGTTTCTACTGAGTGTGATTTTGTTAATAGATGTTTTAGTTTACCTCCGCGCCACACTTCTTTTGTAATCTCACATGTGGGGTTGTATGCCTGTTCTCCCCAAACGGGGGGTTGAGCATGTCCGTCTGTATAGATTACACAGGCGTAATGTCGTAAAGGCAGAATGTCGATTGGCAGAGGGTATGTTTTTTCATATTCTAGATTTTTCAATTCTTCTAGTTCTGGATCAAAGTAGTAGTAAACTTTGTCCGTTGTGATTGAATTCACCCATTGTATCCATTCCGGATTCAATGTTGTTGTTGGTAAATTACACAGTGTTGTTAGTGCCTCAAAGGCAGATTCCGCTGTTCTGACTGTGATATGTCTACCGTCCGCTTGATCTTTTTCTCTAGCTATTGCGGTTTGAACTGCATGAACAATTTTTTCTTTGTTGCTGAATTTCTGTTCAGCCTCTGTGTACAAGTGTGATTTGAATGCAATTGGTACCTTTTCTCCCTCATTAGAGGTCAGGTATGTGAATCCGCATCTCCCTGGGATGACTCGAATCACAAGATTGCGTGTGTTATCACGTGTTTCTAATTTTGTTTTAATTAGCATGTCTGTTTGTAGGGATCTCAAAATTTCTGTGTGTATTTGAGTCCAATTGGATCTTTTAAATTCAGGTTTTATCAGATCATAAAGGGGTTTGACCCTTTCTGCGTAATTTGCAATGTATGTTCTTCCGAAATTTAGGAAGCCTAGAATCGACTGTAAGTTTTTTAGTGTTCTAGGTGCATGGAGTACGGCACATTTCTCTAGGAAATTGTCAGCCAGGCTTTTGCCTTCACTTGATAACTCATATCCTAAGAATAGGACTGTCAGATGGGCAATTCTGGATTTTTTAAAGTTGAATTTGTAACCCTCTGCTGCGAACCCAAGTATTATGGTGTTCACTCTCTTCAAGTGAGTCTCCAAGTCATCATCTGTTAAGTAGATGTCATCGACATAAGATAATGCTTCATCATCATATAGTTGTAGTAATTTTGTTACTCTCGCTGAGAATACCCCCGGGCTGTTCTTGTACCCCTGGGCTAACCGACAGAATTGTTTTTGAGTGAAATTTATTGAGAATGCAGTTAAATATCTGCTCTCTGGTGCTATGTTTTGACAAAAGAATCCATTAGAGATGTCCAAGGTTGTTTTGTATTTTTTGCGCACTATGTTATTCATTAGTGCAGCACTGTGTGAGTTTTGCACTGCAAAAGTTTTGCAACATGTGTTAAGGTGTCGGTAATCCAAAACTAGACGATATGAATTGTCTGGTTTGGAGACCGGAAACAAAGGGTTGTTCATTTGTGAGGTGCAAGTTTCAATCACCCCCTGGTATTCTAGCTGATCTAGTATTTCATTTACCTGTTTTTTAGCTTCTTGCTTAATTGGGTACTGCCTTTGTGCAGTTGGTTGTGATTTTAACTGGATTTTGTGAGGAGGAGAGTCCTCATCCCATCCTACATGATTTTTATATAAGGCAGGAGCTAAAGCCACTGCCCATTTTCTGGCAAGTGTGTATTTTTTAGGAATCGGGATATGATTCGAGAAGGCAGGCATAATTATTTCTTCGCCATGAGGGCACTCCCTAACAAACTCTGGTGGCCAGTCTTTTTCAGCTAGAAGGATGTCATAGCCCTCGGATAGGTTATCCCCAAATAGTCCCCTTATTTTCCTAGTCTTATCTCCCTCTATACGTAATGTTATCTCGTATATCTTGTGAGGTTTGCTAACTCTGGTGTCCGCAGTTTCCACTTGAAGATATTCATTCGTGTCCACTGTCTCCAGATGATTCATAAGGACTTTGCGAGCTATGCTCACTTCTGCTGCACTGTCTAGCATTGTCTGAGCCCACTCTCCGTTTTTCAGTTGTGTCCTCAGTATTCTCGGCATTGTTAACTACCTTGATACTGGCTACCTTCTTTTTTGGAAATTGTAATTTCTTTTTTAACTGAGCAGGTTCCTTGTCTTTGGACTTGGTGTGCTCTTCTCTTTGTTCTGATCGTCCTCTTCTTTCCGATTTCTGCGAGGAAGTCTGAAAAGATTGAGAGGGACGGGTATCAATGTCTTGATATCTATCAGGCTTTTTTATATTATCCCTATTTCTAAGGTTATATCTTTTCCCAGAGGGGTCACTCTGGGGTGACCTGTGTCTTTGGTTCGGAGATTTTTCTCTTCGCCTAGGAGACCTTCCTCTGGACTGGAATTTCTTTTCTTTAGGATTGGATTGTTTGTTTCCATCCCAGTTCTTTTTTGGTGAATTATTATTAAAAAATATTTTTTCTGGACTTTCAGTCAGTTGTGGTTTTACTGGTATTCCACCTAAACTATCTCTACCTAGTTCCTCATAGGATTTTTCTATGATTCTGGCAATTTCAGCTGGTTGGTCTGCTATATCTGTCTCTTTTAACCTCTGGCGGATCGCCACGTTTGCTGCTTCTCCCTTTATGTTGGCTAATAATATAGCCGAGACCTGCTTGAAGTCTTTTAGTAATTTCATACCAAGAGTTAAAGTGGGTTTAGGACCATATTCATCTTGAATTTGTTTTAGCACATCTGGTATTACCGAAATGGATGGAACACCGTGCGTTTTTGTGTAGATGGAAGCAAAGACTGTACCCCAAGTGTCACAGTCCTCAATGTGTGGTGCGATTCCCATTGGAAGACAGATAGTCAGAATCCTGTGCTTTTCTAGCGGGGTGGTGTCAGGAAACACCGCCTCTATTTGGGTAATTTTCTGTGCCAACCAGAATGGTATTTGTTCCCGTTTAGCCGGTACTTTACCTAGGCAGGATTGGATGTTCTGTGGTGTAATTTTATTTGTGTTCCCCTGGTGAGGGGTCAGCTGTGGAAGTTTAATCGCTGGCTGAATTGTTGATGTCCGCATCACATACTGAACTAATTGTCTATGAATTTTTATTAATTGTTTTAGCTGTGTTAAAAGGTTTGGTGCAGACATCCCATCGATGTCTGGATGTGGTGTGTATCCGGCTAGGACCGGCCACGTTGCTCCTGGTCTACCTAAAGGACCGAGCCTGGTGATGTGATTGTTATGTTTTAGGGCGCCATCAAATAAGAGCAGATGCTCTTGAAATTTGAGTGGTACTTCCACCTCCTCGAAAGGAGTGTACTCATTAGGAGGTTCCTCTATTTTGTAATAGTGGAAGTACTTTGTTACAGCATTTGCTGCTGGAAAATGTATCCATGAATAGTATACCTCTGTCTGCCGATATTTGTGTGCCTCAATTACGAATATGACTGTGCCACCTCTAGGTGTCAGTCCATTTTCTATAAGTTTCAGGGTTATAGATCTCCTTTTGATGACCAGGATGAGTATTATATCCCCGTCCGCATCTAGTGCTGCAGCATCAGCCGCTGCGAGTACAGCTGCTAATCTAACTGCCTCTCTTTCTTCTTCATTGTCTGACATTTTACTGTCCTGAAGGCTATTTCTTTTGTTTGCAGATCAGGTTTCTTATGGAAACAAAGATTAGATGCACAATATTTTGGAACTGTTTATCCTTCAACGTTGACTATACCAAGAACCTTACATAGGAGTTCCCTCCTGCGAGGTCTGGCGGATATAACCTTTCACCCACTCCAGACATCTTTGGAGTATTTGGGAAAAGGGGTCTGAGTGAGAAAGCACGACTGAGTTACTCTAAATGTCTTACGTTAGTTTTATCGCCCTTTCCAAACGCGTTGGGCGCCATGTAGTGTAGTTCCTATCATCCCAATAGGCTCTGCGCATTGGAATAATACCTACAGCAGTAAAGGCCTAGGCCAGACGTTAACTAGGTCTACTACTGTCGATACTAGACTTAAAGTTTTGGGTTTGCCAGCTTAGCTCAGAGTTCACTAGAAACTTTCTCGAATGTTCAGGAAAGAATTAACTCCCCTGATTAGACAAGAAGGGATTTAGTTTCTGACAACCATAGAACATGACAACTTTGCTCTCCCCTAATCAAGAGTATATCTCGAGAGTCGTGTGAACAAAAGGCAATTTATTTTACTCAGTCAGTACGTGCATTCTTAGTCTCATCAGAATGTAGAGAAAAGGAAGAGACGGGCGTGTTCAATAAAAAGGTGTTATTTATTGATCAGTCTCTTTTCTCATACAAGAGAAATGGATCGATATTATTGCAATACTTATAGCTAAGTAAAGTGCATACATTAAAAGCAATAGTATAAAATAATACTGTAAAAACATTGATATGGTTTCTAAGCCATAAGATGTTTTAAATGAATAAGATATATTTATATACACATATACATTTGACTAAACGTACTCAACTGGTGTTTCTAGATACGCCTACCCCGTGTACCTGACCTAAGTCTAATACGAGGGCGGGAATAGAAAGTTACAGTTTAAGTTAAGTTGGTTTTTGCCAAGTAAATAACTAAAGAATTCTCTGTGAGGGGTCATTCAGTTCTGTACCTGGAAGTTAGGATGAATGAGGAATGGTATCTCTCTGGTCTCGATATTCCAGGCTGCCTGCGAGGGCTACCCAGAAACGCCGCTGCTGGATTCTCGGCAGGAGAAAGCAGCGCGTCTCTCAGCGCGTCAGGAAGGCGGGGCTGCTGCCAGCGGGGTCTGCTCTGCTCTTGGCTTCGGCAAGTATGGCTGCTCCGTCTCGTCACCACGCGTGTGTTTGCATAGGGCAAGATCGGTAATATTTATACCTTTAAGGTGCCGAGATTGACGTAAGGATGGACATAGATACGTCAATAAGGATGTCATACGACTTGCTCGTTAGCACATTCTTTTACTGAAGTTCTCGGTGAAATCAAAACAATGGCCGCAGGGTTTTGCCCAGGTTGTCATAGGTTTGATTTGTTATGAGAACTCCGTATGCCTTATCAGGGGCTGGAGGAATATCGCTTGTCTAATTAGATCGCAAGCGTTATGACCTAATCAGATAACACGTTCCTGTGCCGTAGTGTGACTGCGTCAGATAACGGTATCTGCATCATGGGGGTTTTCTGCCTCATGGGCTGACTGCTAGTTAACTTGTTGGTTTGTTTAACTAGAATAGGGTCAGGAATAGGGGGATCGATTCAGAACCTATAGGAATACATGACACCCTCTGACCCCGATGGGCCAAAGGCACACCAGAGGGGTCGGGTCCCTCAAATATGTGGCACATAGCCTAATAACATTTTCATTTGAGAGGGGTTGTTCCGGTTCTCGGAAAACTAGGGAGGTGTTGAGTTGGCGCAGGTTCTGAGGAAGCAGGCCACTAATGCGACCCCCGTTCGTCACGGCGTCCTACGTTCGAGGTGACTAAGCGAGCTTCGACTTATTGTGTTTTTTGTGACTCTTACCTCTCAGATTATTTTGAGTGGGATAAAGAGGACTTTGGACTCCTGGAACGGTCTTGGCCTGGCCGCTAGCAGCTTTAGGGACCATAACCTGGCAATCAGAGCACAACTTTAAGTCGTGGTTGCACTCCAGGCACCAAAAACAAACAAGGTGTAGGTTCTTCATTGACATGGCATGGTGACAAGCGTCACAGGGTTTGAAACCGGTTTTTCTCATTGACATTCTCGACACACCAGGTGGAAAAATAGTCAAAGTTGACAAAGGGGGGCGTGGCTAGCAGCCAACGATGGCGGCAGCAACCTAGGGAGGCTCCCGACGTAAGGCGGCATCCCGCAGGCAAAATCCGACGCTTGATAACTCGGACGAGGCGCACCGGGTCTGGTGACCGAGCGGCAGCTGGAAGAGCGGTTTTGGGGACGGCGGCGCTTCGGCAACCAGCGGGGAACAGACGCGAAGGGAGGGGCCTAGTATCCTCCTTCGTGCAGCGGCATAAAGTGTGAACGGGACCCGGACGGAAGTGAGGGATCGGCGGGCGCCGATCACCGGAAGTGGGGGAACATCGGCGAGCATCGGGGAAAAACAATTTAAAAAAAAATAAAAAAAGAAAAGAAAGCCCGGGAGGCCTCGCGATCCACAGGAGGGGATTGCGGGCGACTGATCTGCTGCGAACCGCTGCAGGGGGCGGCGAAGAGACGAACCGACATACACCGCAACATGGGTGTCGGAGCCGCCATTTTGCGAGGAGGAGACATCCCGGGTAAGACGACCCAGGGAGGCAAGCACTGGATCCTTGTGTTGGTGACCCCGATGTGGAATAATGCATAACTACCGGACATAGTGGCAAAAAATAAAGGGTGCGCCCCCCTCTGAGCACCGGGCCACATCATCGGCCAAACGAAGAGAGGGCGAGGCGGGCATCGGACTGGCTGTGAGTAGTAATAACAGACATCAGGCGTGGCAGCAGATAGAGGGGATCGGGGGAGGCACGCATTGGTCATACGAAGTGACGGTCCGCAGTGCGTCTACAAATACCGGCAACGTGCGAGTACACCAACACGTGCATCGGCCTGTGGGGGCAAACGGATGAACAAGAGGGTGGTGAGATAGCGCCCACCCTCCTCTTCTGAATAATAGGCCTGGGGCTCCCGGGCCGCCTTGCAGAGCAGCGGGCGGCGTGCACCACGCCGGACGCGCCATAAGGGGAGGAAGAGCCACCATAGCGACAGAAACCTCTTGAGGGGCACGGCTAGGACAAACATTGACCACGGCGGCTTGGCCGGTGTGCGTGCACATACGAAGGGAAGCTCGTTGCACCCAACTCCTGGGGGTGGACTCGCAGGACCCAAACGGAAGCGCAGACCTCAACAAGCACACCCCTTGGGGACGAGTAGCGTCCTAGATCATAAAACATGACGGGCAGAGGCTTTAAACACAACTCCACGCAAGCCAAGCTTGATAAATTTGCCTACGACAAACAGAATCCCCCCCTGACGGAACAACGTAAAACGACGGGGAAAACGGTGGAGACCGAAGGGGCAAAGAAAGCCACGCTGGAGGATGTCCTTACTGCCCTGGCTCAGGTGCAAGAGACGGTGGGGGCGACGGCGACCGAAGTAACCCTTATACGTGCAGACCTCCAGAAGATGAACGAAAGAGTGAAACAAGTCGAGGTTGTGACTAAATCCTTGGTCGAAGATGTGTCTGAGCTACAAAAAAGAAATGGGAAAATTGCAAGCGGACAACAAAATACTCCAGGAGAAGCTGGACGATCAGGAAGGGCGCTCCCAGAGGAACAACGTCCGAATACTAGGAGTACCGGAGTCGGAAACCACAGGAGCTATGGACCTATATGTGGAGGATATGATCAAGAACCAGCTCCAACCCAAAGGTCTCTCGCATTTCTTCTCTGTGGAAAGGGCCCACAGAGTGCCGGGAGGGAAGCCGAAAACGGGTGGCCCGCCGAGGCCGATCCTAGCGAGACTCTAACTTTTGTGACCGTGACGCCATTTTGCAGGCGGCTAGAGTGGCACCGGCCATCCAGGTCCAAAACTCTAAGGTATCCTTTTTCCCGGACTATACGGCGGAAGTATCGCGGAGAAGGAGGACTTTTCTCGAGGTTAAAAAGACGTTACGAGAAAAAGAACTGCCCTACTCAATGCTGTTCCAGCCCGACTTCGGGTGGTAGCTGACAAGAAAGTCTGGTTCTTCGACACTCCCGACGCGGCCAGGGACTGGCTTGAGGGGTGGCGCACCGCGGAACCTCCACGCAGATCTCATAGGACGAACCACGGACACCGCGACGGCAGCCGGACCGGATCACAGACATCAGGCAGAGGGGGCGCGAACAGGTCACCAACACGAGAACTCGCTGAGGCCGAAGGAGGAGAATGACTCAGAACGACGGGGGAGAAAATGGCCGCTGTCTCTTGATAGTTGATCTAAGTACTTTATTGTCGCGGCTGGACGCTGGCCCGGGTAGCCCAGATGAGAGCAGGGATGCCACCTGCTCGGGGAGACACTCTCCCCCAACACGCAAGTACTCTGGTTTTGGGATGGGTTAAGCACTCTGCTCAGTTGGGGTGGCGGGCAGTTGAAAGTCCGTTAGGCAGGGGGGCAGGCAGGGGGGCAGGGAGGGGGGGAGAGGGGTGGGGATGTTTTGGGATTGTTGGAATCACACATGTACGGTCAAGATGTACTGTCTTAACTTTGAGATGTTTAGCATTACTTCGGAATTCACAAGTAAGGTCGAGATATGTTGTTTTCCTTCGGCACCACTTAGCTAACAGGAGGAAGCGTAGATTTCAGGTCACGATCCATGTTAGACACACAAATGACTACATAACTGCATATGGCGGAAGACCCGGTACATAGAACGGAAGGGGTAGAGGCACGAACGCAGGGCTCCCCACTGCGTATCTTGACGTGGAATGTAAGGGGCCTGGGAGATAAGGTGAAACGCGGACTGATACTGACCGCGCTGAAGAGGCAGAAGCCTGTCCTAGCACTCCTGCAAGAGACGCACCTAATGGGGGGGGGGGGGGGGGGGGGCATCCAAAGCCTTGGATAGGAGAGGGTATAGAATGATAGTTCATTCAGAATTTACGTCAGGGTCCCGGGGTACTGGCACTTTAATTCAGAAATCCTCACAGTTCATTCCACTAAGTACCAAGACTGACGGACAGGGATGCTTCGCTGCCCTGCAGGGACAGTGGGAGGGGCGGCTCCTGAACCTAGTCTCAGTATACATCCCTCCGGCGCTCCACTCCGTGAAGCTCCCGGCACTGGGAGAATTTCTACTGACCCTTCCAGAGGGAGATGTTATTATCGGGGGAGATTTTAATGCCACTATAGATACGCAGATGGACAGATTCCCGACGACAGCACCCACGGGAGGGCCTACCCGTCTCCAACGTTTCCTGACAGCTATGGGGCTGGTCGACATATGGAGACATGCCCACCCTCAGACGAAACAATACACCTTCCACTCCACCGTCCACGGCAGCCTGTCGAGAATTGACTACTTCCTGGCACTGGGCGATGGTGTACAGCACGTAGACGCCATAGACATTCATTCGAGGGGTATATCAGACCACTCCCCAATCACCCTAACAATTTCCACTCAAGAGAAGTCTTGTAAATGAATTTACCCCATGCAAGCCGCGTATCTTAAGGTCCCTCAGGTTAGGAGAGCCCTCAAAAAGGCAACAACACAATACTTCACGGAAAATGTTGCTTCGGTGCGTTCCCCGGAGGTTCTATGGGAAGCATATAAGGCGGTACTAAGGGGGCAAGCCATAAACTCGATCACGGGCTACAAAAGGGAGAAAGCAGCCGAGCTAGCTAGACTAGAATTGACATTGCGAGATCTGACAGCAGCGCATGAGGCCCACCCCACCCCAGACACGTCCCACGCACTACACCTCCAGCAACAAATGTACACGGACCATGTTCGGAATCAAGTTAGGGGACACATAACTGACACACAGAACAGGATTTATGAGGTGGGGGATAAGGCGGGTAGGATGTTGGCCTGGTTGGACAATAGGGGAGGAAGTTCCAGAGGTATCCAACAAGTGAAGGACAAACTGGGAGAGGTACACACTAGCCCTGAACGAATAGTAGAGGCGCTCGCAGCACACTTCGAAGAGGTATATACCCCAGGGCGGGAAGTAACAGCAGAAATGGCTAGGGCGGCTTTAGAGCCGATCGGGGTACAGACACTAAGTCCTGAGGCAGCAGCCGAATTAGATGCAGATATAACTACAGAAGAGATCCACATGGCTATAAGTGCACTGAAGCCCGGCAAGGCGCTTGGGCCAAATGGCATTCCTATTGAGTGGTACCAGGCAACGCCGGAGAAGTTAAGTAAATACCTCCTGGCAATGTACAAGGAATGTTTGGAGAAGGGCGTGCTTCCCCCAGACCAGAGATTGGCCACCATAGTCGCAATCCCCAAGCAGGGGAAACCGCCAGAGGATTGTTCCTCATACCGCCCCATCTCATTAATCAATGCAGAAGTTAAAATCCTGGCCAAACTCCTCGCTGCCCGACTTGCACCGCTCCTGCCCGACCTCATACACCCAGACCAGTCCGGATTTATGCCTCACAGAAATACGGCATTGAATTTATGCCGAGTGCACGGAGTGCTGGCAAGGGCGGATTCGATCCCTGAGCAAGCGGTTATACTGGCCCTGGATGCAAAGATGGCATTTGACCTAGTAGAATGGAACTATCTGTTTGAAGTCCTTGCCTGTTTGGGTTTTGGCTCCAAATTCATAGCATGGGTTAGGCTGCTGTACGCTAGCCCGGTTGCACAGGTAGTGGCAAATGGGCACATCTCGCGAACGTTCCCTCTGGGGAGGGGCACCCGCCAGGGTTGCCCCCTCTCACCATTACTCTTTGTAATCGCATTGGAACCGTTAGCTACTTTGATAAGAACTACACCGCTACTGAAAGGAATACGCTGGGCGGAGGGATGGGAGGACCGGCTCTCCCTCTATGCGGACGACATGCTGGTGTACCTAACAGACCCAGAACACGGGGTGCCGGCACTCCTGACTCTCTGTAATACCCACGGCGAGACATCGGGATACACGTTGAATTGGAACAAATCGGAGATGTATGTCCTGAAGGGCCCTGTCCCGACATTGAGTGCGGAATGCCCCCTGAGAGCAGCTGGCTCTTCCTTTAAATACTTGGGCATTCATGTTACAAGGGACCCAACGGACTTTATACTAAAATACTTGACGCCTCCCCTGGAGCGCCTTAAGCAGGACGTTAAGTTCTGGGCGGGGCTACCTCTGACGCTGTTGGGAAAAGCAGCACTTTATAAAATGATGTCTTTGCCCCGCTTCTTATATATACTTGTGAACACGCCATATCCGGTGGTGCCAGGCTACTTCAAGAAGGTAGCGGCATTGGTGTCAAATCTTCTGTGGGGAAACCTCCCGGCACGCATTGCACAGGCCAAACTACATAGGGGATGGTTTGACGGAGGAATAGCGTTGCCTAATCTAAAATTCTACTATTGGGCAGCACAACTGAAACCCATTAACCAATGGATACATGCTCCGCAAAACGACCCGGCATTCCGGGCTGATAGGGCACAAGTCGGCACAAATAGCTTGTTGGCCCCGCTGTACGACCAGAGAAAGGTGCGCAAATTGGAGGGTCCCACTAGACTTACTGCAGCGCTATGGCACGCAGCGACAGCGGCGCTGGGCTGGAAAGGGAAAATAACAAAGCTTACACCATTGTGGGACTCCCGAGCCCTAGGAAACTTGAGGAACAGTAGAGGCTTCTCACATTTGGATGCTATAGGGATATCCACGGTAGGTGACCTGTGGGAGCGGGGAGAGGTGGTTCCATTTGACCGATTGAGAGAACTATACGACCTGGGAGTGAGGGAGTCGTACCGATATGTTCAGATAAGGCACGCACTGCTCGCTGCCATCCCCCCTGAAATGGAAGTACCGGAATTCTCCCCGCTTGAAGATCGCCTCCTCACAGATTTCATGATTGAACGTGCGACATCACTTACATTCCGCAAACTACTTAACAACTTACCTGATCCAATGACTCTATTGAAGGAAAAATGGGAAGGTGACATAAATGCTATGGATGAACACAAATGGAATGAGGCGATGGCGTCACCAAAAGAAGTTGGTATCTCCGCAAGACTAAGACTCATACAGCTAAAAGTCCTGCATAGGGTGTACCTACACAAGAACGACACTACACCGCATTCACAGAGCACAACATCCTTACTGCCTTCGTGGGTGTGGGGAGGAGGGCACATTCTTCCACACATTATGGGATTGCCCACGTATCCAGGAATACTGGAGGCAAATACTGCGTACTGTGTCACAGACATTAGAGACCTCCCTGATTCCCGAGCAACGAAAATGTCTGCTCAATATATGGGACCCCAACGATCTGTCCAGGCACGGTCGACTCTGGGTTACCTTAGGTATGTTAATAGCTAAGAGAGATATTGCGCAGCGCTGGGGGGCGGCAGAAGTACCAACGAAGGCACAATGGTGCTTAAACATGGATAGAGTGATGGTGACAGAAAGGGCGGTATACTCTGGCCGGGCCTGTCCGGGGAAATGGAATAAAATCTGGACCCCATGGAATGAGTATAGAGGGGAAATCTGTGAGCCCTTACTGGAAGACGATCAAACAACATCGCATGAGGAAGGGGAAGAGGAGTAGCGGACTCCACGGAGTCCCATAGGGAAGGGAGGCCACGGGTTCTGGGGTAGACCTAGGACTCAGATGGAAGAAGTGGGAGGGCCTGAAGGGAGCGACACCTAGAAGGCTACATTCGGGAACACCCATTTCTCCTCACATCCCGTTTTGAAGCAGTCTGCGAGGGAATTGGTATGGGTGTGCACTGAGGGAGCGCTTCTTGACATAGCTAATGCGAAAAATAACCAAGATTAGACGACCGCAATGTGATTTCCTTTTGTTCTTTGTTGTTGTTTTTGTTCAAAAATAGAAAATCAAAAACCTATATTGATCAGCGGTCTATCGCGAACAAGGTACCTTCTTTTGATCTAATTTGTAATTGAGACTGCAAGTGCATTACATTGAATTTTAAGCTTTGCCCTGTCGCATTGATACTACCAGAAAGTGATTGCGGCCAGCCCCACGGGTTGTAGGCCAAAAGCTGTGTAAAGCTAAAACATACAATAAAGGTTTTAAAAAAATAAATAAAAAAAATAAATAAAAGTTGACAAAATGTCACAAAAATCCTGTTAAAAAAGGACAGAGGGGTAGCTTTTCTCTCGGATCAGTGCTGGCTGGTGTGGAAATGATTAACACACATCAGCACGCCAAGACGGTGCCTACATAGATGACTCAGATGTCACTTCTGGTGCGAACAACGCAGCGCAGATCCGACCGACACCACTTTCAAGCGCACTGGGGTACTGCTCACAAACATTTTTCCTGATCCAGTCTGACGCCTGGGGAAATTCAAAGGTAAGGAATCTGCGGCTAGAAGTGTATCATCATTATCTTTCAGATCACTGAGAGATTTGTTCTTGGACAAAGAGTTTCTATCAAATATCTCACATTCTGCCCATATTAACTGTGGGCGATTTCTGTCTCATTTTATACATATCATAAGGGGAACTAGGGAGGGTTCCACCCTGCCCCAACTCTTATTCCTCCTCGCATTTAAACCTTTAGCATTGGCTGTTAGGCCAACACCTGTAGTAAAAGGCATTCCATTCAGGGCAGGTCTCCTCAAGGCCTTGAATTTCTTTTATTGCCATGTTGATGACCTTTTTGGACCGGACTCTTCTCCACCAACCGTCAGTGACAGAAGACTTTTTCTTGATTTTCAGAGTATCAAATAAATTTAAACAATTGTGAGGTAGTGCTGTTGTTTCAGAGTACAACTCGTGACAATACAGCTGGTTTCCTAGCAAACTGGGTCCCAAACAGTTTTGGTACCGTGGTATCCTTTCTGAGGGACTAGAAAATTTAGCGGAGGACAATATTCTCCCATTACTTAGTCAAACACAATGAGATTTCCAACCAGCTCTTTCTTTCATTATGAGAAAGGGCTCAGAGTGTTAAGATGGTGGTGGCCGGCAATTTAATTATGTCCTGGAAATGTAACTGTGCTGGTCAGAAGATGTTTTTACAACAAATTGAAACAGTTATGAAAGGCTTCCTTTTGGGAAACATGAGACTATAACTTAAAATGTTGAAATTATATCCGCATATGGAATAGGATGGGTTACATTTTGCTAAAAAATACTATCACATTAGTTGGCCAACCAGCTGTGTCAGCTAATTTACTTTAACACAAGTACACTTGAGCCTCCACTTTGGTGATCATGGAATGTAATTTTCGGGGTGGAGACAGCACTCTAGATGCTTTATACAAACACTGACCCAATTGTTCTTTTAGTGATAACCCAATGGTGCTTCCCTTACAACGCATCTGGAAAAATGCACACTGACTACTCAAGATTGATCTGCGGGTACATAAATCTGCCTCACTCTGGTATAACAGGGTCTGCAGGTGGGTGGTGTCCCAGTTCACTGGTCACTATGGAAGAATCTCTCAAGTATAACATTTTAATAATATGGGCAAGCTTGAGTCAATCAAGACATTGAAAATGAATATCATCTTACTTCTAAACACTTATGACAGTGGAGCCGAATAAATCTTGCGCGCCAGACTGAGTACATTTCGAAAGAGTATTAAAATCAATGCTGAGGACTTTGAAAGCTTTGGGAGCTGTAAAGAGGTGCTCTCGGCTTGTACAGCTTAATCACTGACCATATAATTTCTACTTCTACCTCTACCTTACTGGCGGGGAAGCATACTTGGCACGCTATACTATGCACTGAATTATCTGATGAATGAATGGTCATTGCTTCAAGAGCCGTATGAACGACGTTTGAGGGAGTTGAGACTTACATTTTCCAACAATAATATCTTCCATAATTGGTTTTATAAAATGATCAGTGTACACAAAATGAGAACACTTGCACATTCAGATGGCAGGGTCTGTACATAGAAAAACCAAAGGTGATGATGGACGGAGCGTTGACAATACAAACACTCACCCCCAGTCAACTGATCTGGGTTTAATCCATCACCGTTCTTTAGCTCACCCCGCCACCCCAGTTCAGACATGGCCATATGCAAATCAGTCTGACCCTGTGCCTCATGGGAACAGTCCAGCCCGAACTGCCAAGCCATGTCTTCCCTGGACCGGAATCAAGCTTCCCACGACCGGTTTCTGGCATTACAGCCGTCTTCGCTTGACTCCAGTGGCAAAGTGAGCAAGGGACTCACGTCTGAGCATACCCTGCCAACTTAGGGCGAACAAAGAAAAACCAAAGGTGATGATGGACGGAGCGTTGACAATACAAACACTAACCCCCAGTCAACTGATCTGGGTTTAATCCATCCCCGTTCTTTAGCTCACTCCGCCACCCCAGTTCAGACATGGCCATATGCAAATCAGTCTGACCCTGTGCCTCATGGGAACAGTCCAGCCTGAACAGCCAAGCCATGTCTTCCCTGGACCGGAATCAAGCTTCCCAGGACCGGTTTCTGGCATTACAGCCGTCTTCAGCAGGGCTTGCTTGACTCCAGTGGCAAAAGTTCTGTACATAAACAGTGTGCAACATTGTACACCTCCTCGAGGGCTGCAAGGGGATCCGTCACAGTTGGAGGGGCATTTGGTCAACCCTGTCAGCCATCAAAGGAACCACAAAGGTGTTGACTTGTTTAGCCATTCTGCAGAACATAAGTGTGGGGGGGGGTGAACTATGAGTGATTAATTATATATTTAATGAACAAATAGCTTATTAAGAAATGGTATGGGGAACCCTTTCTTACACTCTGATAAGGAACATGGTCTGTAGTACAGCTTTCTTATTGAACTTGCTTTAGCTACCGCCACCCATGACCACAAAGGGTAAATATAGACAATGCTGTAGCCACTATATTTACATTTTCTACTGGCCCACATGAGGGTAAACAAAATAAAAGCACTGATATATGGGGTTTGGCTCAAATAAGACTTTTCTATTTTCTTTCATGTAAAGAATCCTAGGCTACTTTCAACTATTATCTTAGATTTGATCAGATTGCATGTAAAGATAGATTACTACATCCATTTGTGTGAGCAAATACACTTAGACCTATGATGCTTGTATTTTGAGAATACGTTATAAAAGTACCTGTGGTTTTGTTATTTTATATACTGCTAAATTTCATTCATGTTATGATTTGTAATTCTTAAAAACTTTAATCAACAATTATTGCAACAAAATAAAAACGTGAAAGAGGTCAATTGGAAAGCAGCGTTTAAGAACTTTGAGACTTTAGGAGTAAAGAGAATGAAGGGCATTGATCACATCGCTATCCTGACTTTCAAGGATATGGTACTGGAGAGAATATGAAATCCAGACATCAAGCATGACAATTCTTTAGGGTAAATATGGTGGCCAGTAAATGTACCTTTAATTAAAAAAAACCTTGGCTCATACAGGAAAACAGCATTGCAGTAACATCAGACCTGATTATGAGCTTAGAGTAATAGAAAGATGCATACCCTTAATGGGAGACATAATATTATTATGCTGCATCTTTGTATGCAAGTATACAGGTATGCACTATTAGTACCCACAACAGTAGACTGTAATAAAAAGGTCTGTACTAGGCGGAACATCAACGACCACTTAGCAGCATCTTTGGCTGATAACATCTTGTAGCACACAGACGTGTACCTGATTTTAGTCACTAAAGTCAGACATACCTGCATCTATGTCTAGAAGTTCATGGGGCTGAAATCAAGGGTCACCTGCTCACTACAGTTAATCTCTGATTTTATTAATCTTTTTATATGGATGAAGTCGAGGAGGTCCCTCTGCCTTACAATGACCACCCATGGCTCTTGCTCATTCATGTGGCTGAAGAAAATGATTCCCTCTCAAGGGCACCTCACAAAACTCACCAATTTCTCTGACTGAATGCAGGGATGTTGGTTAGATGCTGATCCAAAGCTGGGTAGTACTGGGCATAAGAAGGTCGTGTGTATGGGACAGATGCACGCTTCTCCTCCTCGTAGCTTCGTTTTGCAGCTTTCTTCTCTGCCCTCGTCAGCTTGTGTTCCTTACGGTCAAGCAGTAGCGACTCGTGTTGGAAAGGCTCCTGTAAAAAAATAAAAACCAGGGTGTCACACAATACTTTTTTCCTGGGCCTGAGCCAATCCCCTGAAGCCACAGCATAAGGACACCTCTGAAAGAAGCACTATCTTGCTGGAGATTGCAGCTATATATTTTCTCCATCTTTTTACCCTCTGCACTTTGCCTTACACGTGCCACTTCTACAAGCAACATTGGCCAAGGAAAGGGCAGTACACCATCATGCAGATATAAACGTAGAAATCTCTATCTTATTCAGGACGCCCCCAGCAGCTGCATTAAATTGGGCCTGGGACAGACAGGGCTATTTGTGTCTTTGATGAGTGATGTATTTACTACTTCACCTACCCTGATGAAGTGGGAAGAAAGCCATCAGCAGATGTGTGATTTAAAGCGGAGACTAGTTTATTTTTCTGCTATTTCCTTCATTTATTACAACAGTACAGTGAATGCACTGTAAGTCGGCCAGGTATTATTACACTTACTCTGAAGATCAATCGTGTGTGCTACCAGAAGTAGTTTAGGAGATTAGTGGAAAAGAGTTTCAGCAGCAATGCTGCTAGCAGTATCTCTTGGGGTGATGTTGTTAGACCGCTGACATGTATATCGTTTACTTACAGTCTAATAGAGGGGTAGCTTTCTTCAGTAGTTTTTAGGTCTGGAAGCTAATTTACTATCATGTTAATGATGTCCAGTCACTATACTCCCCGCACTCGACAGATAGGCAAAAACATTACTAGGATCAGTGGAGAGAAAGCTGGTTTATTTGCCAACTACTTGGTAAATAAACCAGTTTTACTTGCCCATGTCCTGGAGTGAGTGTCCAAGAAACAGCCTTTGTTGATAGGGTGATTTATAGGCTTGCGGGTGCTTGCACTACATGTACCTCATTAGAAGTGAAGGCCGATCAAAAGCCACATGTTGCGGATGGGTTTAACATCTCGTGAAGGTGAAGCTAATGTTTATTTTAGAGACCGCCTGCTAATGTTATGCTGAAACAACTTTGTCACACTGTAACTGAGTCAGGGTCCTAGAGGTCATAGTCGCTGAGTATATTTTTCTGCAGGCATAGCGGAAGCATTTTATTTTGCTTCATATGGAAGTTTAGGCTGTAAGATTGAACTACTTTGTTTTACACTGATCATGGTACAAGGCCAAGTACTTATTTTTACCAGCTATTTTTATTAACCCCTTGGGCGCGGCCGTGATTCTGCGCCTGTGCGGCACTTCTGAAGAGTGGGCGGGTTCAATGCGGCCCCCAGCCATCATCAGCACACGCCCACCGTGTTGCATGACGGTTGGGGGCCGTCATCAGCATGGAAGGGGTTAACATCTATATCCTTTTTATTGGTCTCTCTGTTCAGCTGACCATGCCACCTTTTGAAAGTGATGCTGACATCATGCTCTTAATGGGGTGACGAGCGTTGTTGGACAGCCAACTGGCTTAAAATGATAGACATGCTTTGGTATAGCATGCATTTTAAATTGTACATTTTAGTTAACCTGTGTTTTTCTTGGCTATTTGGCTCTCCTTTTAGTAGCATGTCTTGATAATGCAGTTTAATTAATAACGCCCTGATTTATTGTTTGGCGGGCGGCCCACCGATCGTCAGGGTAGTGGTGGAGATTACATCCGCCAACCTTTTGGATTACCACTTGCCATACTGCGCGACCACCGTCAGCCCTCGAGTGAGCTCTGTGCCATCACAGGGGCAGTCATCAAGGTGGCTGAAGTGAAGGCAATTTTAGGGAGGAGCAGTCACGTTTCTAGCGGATGCTCACCAAACCTTTTTGTTTTTCAGAAACAAACTCCCAAAATGAGAGTTTGTTTTAGTAAAACAACATACTAATGACCATGACCCCCTGGGAGTTTTCTTCAAGGGTGTACAGTGCCAATAGTAATTTTTTTCTCTTTGGGACGTCAGGATTTCCCAAAAATTATCTATCTATCTATCTATCTATCTATCTATCTATCTATCTATCTATCTATCTATATATATATATATATATATATATATATATATATATATATATATGCGCTTTCAGACAGCAGAGTCTTCGGGAGCAGTGTTGCAGGTAACCTACTGAAAACAGAGGAATTTAACGGTTAGTCCGATAGATTGGTTGCTCAGCCACATCAATATATAGCACCACTATTGCTTGCTGAAGCCTGTTTATTTTAATTTAAATTGGCCATCAACGTGGAGTGAAAATGACCGATTGAGAAAAAGTAAAGTGTGCAAAGTAACTTGGAACCTCAGGAAGTCCTAAAATTCTACTTCACAGAACAGCTAGAGGAGCGGGTGGTGAGAAACCAGTGGGTAAATAGAGTAGCTACCAGAAAAGCGCATGATCAAAGGTAAGTTATCTATTGTTCTGATGTATAATTTTAACTGTTGGATTCTCACATTGTGATGAATCAGTACCAAAGCAATGTCCCCTCCAAAGGTGGATGCTCACAATGCAGCCTCAGCAGATATCCAAAACAGGGAGAGTCCAAGCCAGGGCAGTTAATGCTGCCTGTGTACCAGTGGTTTGAGCCCTAATGTCAACAGGAGGGTATTTTTTGGCCAAGTCATAACACTTTTAGATACAAAGGATAATATTCACAAAAATTGCATTCTTGGACTGCCCTCCCTTTCTTCACACCAGTGAATCTAATGAAGAGCTCATCATCCACTTTTGCAGTTTGAACACGATGAGTTTGGCCTCAAGAAGATAAGTCGGGGATTTCTTGCACATTTCCAAGGGATGGTATCATGGCAGGTCTCAATTGTGGACAGTGGAAGAACTGGGTATTCTCTAGGCCACATTTCTCACCTAAATCTTTAAGGCTTTTATTGTGTTGAATTTAGCAATATTTTCCTGGGTGAAAATGACAGGATAGTTCCATTCCCTAAAGCTGTTTAAGACAGCTACGCAAGGCAATTGGTTTCCTGCCATAGAAAGGTTTAGCCAGAATTCTTAGCTCATTGTATTTGTATAAAAGAGGCCTTCCGGGCTTCAAACATCACCCTGGTTGATGGGAGATGGGCTTGGTGAGTAAGAGAGATCCATCATATAAACAGTGTAGAGGGGGGGGGGGGGGGGCGGGATTTACCGGCCAAGGCCCATAATTATACTTTATGCTGGTTCTGTTGAGGGTACAAATATCAAATAATTACAAGCAAATGTGCTTTTCTATATTAGGATTGTACATCAACCATACCAACTTTATTGTGATATGGACTTACAGTATTTGGCGATGGTAAATATGGGTAGTTCAACGTGACAAATGAAGGATCACAAATGAGAGGTAATCCTTCCAAGGACACTTCTGGTAGTCAAATTGGACAGTTTGGAGAGGAGTAAAATTTTAATTAGGTCAATTAACCCAGGTAAGGGGACTAGTGGTGTCTGTATTTGAGTATGAGCTCAAGCATGGGCTGTATGCTTTCTTATATGGCCATCCTTTGTTTTTTAGTTACTTAAAATAACTGATATTTATAAAGTGAGTGTTTATTTGTATGCCTGTTTGGCTGGACAACGTTGGGCCATCAACTATTCAACCAAGATGGCACAGCCTGGTTTTGTTGCAATTTACTCATAATTTATAGTATTCTCTATATTCATAGAGTTTGTGTTGTCGATGGCTGTAATGAGCCTGGGTTGCTCAGATATAATGAGAGGTCATTGGCGTACAGGAATAAGTTATCATTAATAGTTGCATGCCACTTAAACAGTGTCATTTGTTGGTCTTGTCTCGGTTTTTGAACTGGAGTGCAAAGTTTAAGGCTAAGAGGAAATGTGACAATGGGCAGCCCTGCCTCATTCTCCAACAAAGAGTGAAGGCTTAAGACAAGTGCCTCAAATTCTCATTGATGCCATCAAATCAGTTCATTATATAATAATCAAGTGTTTAGGATAAAGTTGGAGCCAAACATCAAGTGAGTTAGGAGGGGAAACAAGTAATCCCATGACAGACTATTAAAAGTATTTTCAAAGTTCTACTATTAAACAGTGCCAACAGCGCATTTAAATGCCATGGGGTTGAATACTCAGCTAATATTGTGTTAAGTCGCCCGATTAGGCATGAATCCACTGTAGTTTACGTAGACCAAGACTTACATTACTTTAAAGAGGCAAATGGCATGGAGTTCACACTTTAAATTCCAGGCAAATTTGGTGCAACCTGGGAGCAAATTCTTCATGGCTCTGGTAAAGTACCTGTAAAATTCTTACCCCTACCAATTTATGCTTCTTAATATACAAAAAAGTTGCGGCTCTCCTGATGCATTTACTTACATGTAAAGCATGGCATTCACCTGCACCTAAATTGAAGGCACGTTGATGTCCATTTTTCATGGACATAAGACCTTTCTGACAAACAAGCAGATAAACAAGCATTTGCAATGCAAAAGGTCTCGCAATTGTGAGTTAGAGCTATTGGGGTTGTAAATGGGAATGCCTTTTACCCATGTGTTTTGGTTTGGAGTGGATGTGTGTGGAGTGGAATTATGTGGGTTGGATTGGGCGTGTTGGTGGAAGAATTGTGTGGGGAGTAAGTGTAAAGGAATTATGTAGCATGGTGTGCAGTGGAAAAATGTGGATGTAATTATGTGGTATTTAGTGTATTGGAATTACGTGGTGTGGCATAGTGTGTTAAGAGTGTAATTATGTGGAATGGTGGAATGTGTATGCGAATGTAGAAAGATTTCTATGGCGCAAACTTAGCAACAAGGTAAATATACCTGTTTGGAAAACTGAGGGGGTCTCTAGACTTATTACTGCCTCACAAGGGTAGATTTTAGCTATGTTATTTATAACAGGGCCCTACAGTTAGAAAGCAGTAATGTACACAGAACAAATTTCCGGTAGCTAGCACTGAATGTAAAATGCGCTGCTTCTTTATTGCCCATCTTGTAATAAATTGTGGAATTATTTAAAGCACTAATTACATACTGAAGAACAGTTCATTAGAGAAAGTCAGGAGGTATTTTGGAATGTTTACCCTGGAAGCAATTAATACACGTAAACATCGATTTGAAATGGTATGTCGCATTTATATGAATTCTACATAAATGTGTGTTTAATGTATAATGTAGCAGGGGCAACTAAAAGATCACACCGTGCAGTATGTAACAGAGAAATGATGCGCAGGACCTGGTTAAACTGGATTACTGAATCTAGGATGTGATGGGAGGCTATGAACTGGGCACTGGGCTATACACCAAAATGCAACGCTGGTTTACGCCTTTTTACTATTTCACGCACATTGAGATGATACCCGCTTGGGTACGTTAGCGCTATATAAAACTTTACAAATAAATAAATAAAATGAAGTGATTTGCCCAGCATCACACGATGTTCCCGGGTACGTGGCAAAGGAACGATTGGATGGCACATCTCCAGGTTCCCAATTTAGGCTTAAGACACTAGTCCGCATCTCCTATTTAAAGCAACTTTGCCATTTTAAAGAAATCGCGAGATCTGGTGACAGTGGCGAATTAGCAAGTTCTCTTCCATTACAGGAAATGAGTAAGTTTCAAGTTTTTCTCGCACACAAGGCCCTACAAGGTGAGCACCAATATATAATGCGTTGCATAACATTGTATGCCTAGCAGAGCCAGCTGTTCCTGTCCAGTGTCCTTGAGCTGCAAATTTGAGGGACACATCAGCATGTTTAAACAAATTGCAAAATTGTACCATTTTCTAAATTTCACATCCAAAACGGTAATTGGGTCTACAGGGGCTGCGGCTATGTGTTTTATACCCTGTATTTGTTGTGAAGCGATTTTCTGCACAAAGCTCATCAAACAACTTCATTATGCACACTATGTGATTGAAGTCACAATAGAGTTAGACACTAGTTTTACCTTGCATTGTTACTCTTTCCAAAATATACCTTTTCCTCCGATGGCCAGGAATGTTTATGTTTAAGCTGTAGCGAAATAGCAAAAAGACTCAGTATTTAAAGACACATAATTATCTGCTTTCAAATTAATTTTCAGATATAAATGTGCAAATCGGATCTCTTCTCCTAAGGCATCATTTTGTGAACATTGCACTTCCCGGAGAGAGGAGACCCATTTGCACGTTTAGATCTACAAACTGTAGACATAACACAACAGAAACCCCATCGCTATTGAAAAACAAGGTAAGGTTAAAGTATGTGTTGTGCACATCAAAGAGGAAATGCCGAAAGAAATTAACTGTCGAAAGAGTCTAATAGGCGGGCTCCTTACAATAAAGAGGTTTTATTATGCGTTTCAGCAGTTTCAGAAGTCTCCACAGTTAACGGGCAGTACAAATTGTTAATATCCAACATCTGCACGTTAGAGTGGCCTCGAGAGTGTCTGCTAGTAGGGTTGACAGATTGAGCTAGATTTTGCACTATCTGTCTACCCTGTTGCCTGAGTGAAAATAAATGGATTTGTGCGGGTTGGCAATTCCTTATGCTATTTTTTATTAAAACCGTTTTGCAATTGTTTTGGTTATTAGCCTAGGAATTAGTGGTGGTAACATCCTCAATCTTTACTACTTTGAGTAATAAATCTGTGCTGGTCATAAGCTCGCAGCTCCCCAGTGTAACTGAAGCACTAAAAAGTAATTTATGTACCATTTTTGTGTAGCATGGGGGCATTTGGCTAAAGTTTTATCAAAGAAACGGATGGTAATTTTCTATTGTGAGGCGGTTTTTTTTTTCTTTCTTCTGAACAATAAGCATTTATTGTATTTTATTTGTGTTCTAACCTTTATGGCTTTGACCCGAAATAAACTGGATTGGTTGACCTCGGGCAGATGAAATGCTGAGCCTTCCATCTGCCCATAAAACAATGAAGCGCACCAATGACAATAACCCAAAAAGTGCCATGGGGCGGTACTGATAATAGCTTGTTTTGATACGCTCGTGCAGCAATCTTGTTCATTGTGGCGCTTGAAATAAAATGTGTTAAAGCTAACTTATCTCTGGGGCACTTATTTTATCAGCCTTAACAGGGACGTGGCCTCTCTTGGAAGGCATTCACCCTTTACCGGACGCCTGCTGTTGGGTTTGAATCCACTAAGCATCCATACTTTCACAAAGACAATAGCAGAAATAAAAAGGTTATGGCTGGACATAGTTCTTTGACAGCTGAAAGTATGCGGGAGTGTCTCTCTATATATATGTTGTTGCTGTTATTTTTGTTATTAATATTACTGTCGTTGATTTGTCTTATGTTTTTCTGCTTTGGCTTCAATGGTGTAACCTGATATTTTAAAGTAAATAATAAAAGCTAAAAGGAGGTAGGAAGTGAACTCACGCAAGGGGCTAGCCACGTCCGGTCCTCCCTTCTCCAGGAGCCAGTCCCGCGTTGGAGGCCTAGACCGGTGTGTTGGATTCTTTGGTCGAAGTTAACTCGGAAACAACATAACCACTTGAGCATTATGTGATCCTGGGCAATTCAAGTTTTCACTGCTGTCCTTCATTACATTACCTGCCACATCTAGATGCACTCACAAACAGTCAAATCCAGTGTCTTCCCAAAATGTGCATGCATTTAAGTTTACAAAAGAACATGTGTGCATTGACCACGGTCTTCTGTAATCTTCACGGACTGACGCCAGCCCGTGGGTTTCAAAAGCAGGAGGGAGTAGGAGGCAGCTGCAGCCAAAACAGGCCTCGGTCTTCAAATGCACAGCTAATGTGGCAAGATTAGAGCAAGATTTACAGCCCTGTATACAACAGAGCTCGGTAAACCAACAGCACGTGTTTCCAGTGTCCCGTCTTAAAGAAAGAAATAGTGCTCACAAGTGCTGTGTAACAACACATGTAACAAGGGGCAGTCCCTGAAAATGGGTGGAGCTTTTAAGCCCATATCCTGAATACAGCATGTCTCACATAGACAGCGTAAGCGCTGCCTAGGCGAGACCTAAAAATGGATCAAACTGAAAATATCAGTAGTTCTTGGTGTGATCTTCTATCTTGTGGATGTGAAGTGGCAGCTATCCTGCTTAGACCATTCCCATAACACTGGTCCAGTCTTCAGAAGTAATCGGTCTAGCTTATTACCTGACTAATAGGCTAAAATGTATCCTGGTGATGCAGAGTAGAATCTGATTTAGAAAAAAATTTCTTCGGTAGTTACATGTTAAAACAGAGTAAAACATTGTGAACAAGTGCAGGCAAAATGCTGCCAGAAACATTTTCTGAGCAATAACTAACATATGTGTATTCCAGACATTTCAGTCTAAACAGTAATTTCTATGGCTGAGTTGAATAGGTTTCCATGTTACTGATTTGTATATCCAAGAGAAATTAATATGACTCAAAAGTGGTAAAACGATAGCCTTGTACAAAACAGAAATGAGCATGGGGTCCCCCAAAAAAGTAATTGACAATTTCACAATGAAAAATTAACCAAGAGGTTCTCATTCAGGGCACACATTGTAATCCGGGGAGACAGCAACGTCTTCAACAATGGAGCTTTAAAGCTAGAAATTGTTAGGTACACTATTATATGTATTGTAGCAGCAGCAATGCTGAACCTAACAAACAGTAACATATTACATTGCCAGTTGTCAGACTGTATGGGAGAATCTGTAGAAGATTGTGGATTTAATGACTGGTAGAGGTTTAACTTAGCTAAGAGAGCAAACAACTCATGGAATTTGTTAGCAGTTTTGTCACATTGCATTAATTTTACGAACAATTTTAGCAGTTATGAAACCATTCTGAATTTAATTCCATGCAAAAAAACTGACATTTTTGCATATGCTCACATGCAGCCACCACAAGGACACACAGGATATTTTCTAATTAATGTTCCCCAGAGATTATGCGAGACTGAAATTCTCAATAAAAAAAGATAATTTTAAGCCCTGATACCGTAGACTGACTCCAGAATCACAGCACAATTGGTCTTGAATAACCATGACATGATTACCATTTTTCATTTGAGACCATGACATTCTGTACTGGAAGAACTCATGTCTTGTGCACTTTTATACAACATGCAGATAGGTGACAATGTTTTTGCGCCAAGACTTTAGATGTCATGCTTCCTTCGCAGTTGATTGGAAACTGCTAAGTAATTTGATTTCAAGAGTCAAGTGGAAGTTGGAGGACCTAATAGGCTTAGTATATGGCAGAGTCATGAGAATAATGTTTGCCACTGACGTTTGTAATGAATGCAGGAAAAGTGCAACAGTCAGGGTTTCCACTCGTTTGGCTCAATAATCAGGTTAATGCTTCTATGATGGAAAATCGAAGTCAAAATTATTGGAAAACAAAAATGTAGCAACAAAAAATATCAAGAAAAAATACAGTATATAAAAATATCAATATTACATAAGTAGATATATATTACAGTATCATTAAAAATCACAAAATGTTAAAAATATATTAATGAGATAAAATTAACAAATATACAAATATGTACCTTTTAAATAAAAATTACAAAAATGTACTAAAAAAAATGAAGTTTATATTTAATAAACAAGCACCACATATAAAATTATAAACAATTACAATTATTTAACCATTAAAATGAAAAATATAACACTACTAAAAATAAGTTTTAAACAATAAAACAAACCGGTAAAATAAAAAAAAAACTAACATTAAAATATAAACTTTCAAAGTAAATTACAAAACAAAATCTTAAAAAACAAAACCAAATACAAAACAATAAAAAAGCAAATGCAGTTTTAAAAAAAATATATAAAATATTGGCATAAATAAAATCCAACAAATGGGGCTAAAAGTACACTAAATAACAAATTAGTTTGGTATCTTCAGAGGAGAAAAGGTTGACTATTTCTCTATTTGAGTTTTAAAGTCAATGTCCAAATGGGAACGTCCCAGAACTACTGCCAAACCATGAGGGATGACCATTTTTAAGGAAGAGAAGGCCTCCCTCACATATATGAGTCATGCTTCATTAAGGCCAACCTCTCCCCACCTTGGTAGAACAAGCCACCAGGGAGGACTCACCCTCCTGATGGACTTGGACAGGAGGAAGTTCTTAAATAAAAACTACTGGACAAAGGCGGGATCCAGATCGATTAAAAGTACCTTGCAGTTCCCAAGTATATGTATTACCTTTCGTGGGGACATTAGGCACATCTAAAAACCAAAACGAGATGGCATTTTTGAGGAAAATGGCTCAAACAGTCACTGTATCTGCCCTAATGTTTAGGCTCATCAGGTCTGGGGCATGCTTCAGGGTTGAGGATCCCAAACTTTCTCAGGAAGCCTAATCATGGAGATAAATGTGCAATGAACCAGAAACAACCAGTTGAACGCTACCAGAGTATGGATAAAGAAATATTAACCCTAGATATTGGGGGATACCGGCATCCTGGTCTGGGAGGGGAACAATGCCCTTTATAGTCATATTTACATCAAAAGGTCCATTGTGCAAATCCACCTGAGTGAGTTCACTCCCAGCAGCTGTATAAATAAATACAACTTGCATTCAAAAGAATAACATTTACAATGTTAATTAAAATCTAATAAACATTTAAACAAAAAAATACTTATTCCAAAGTACCATCATACCTCTGCTCCGTAAAAAACACATACACAGAAAAATCTAATTTACTACTCCCAAAACAACCCAATCAGCAAACAAAGTGCTAGACTTTGGAGAAATGTACTATTCAAACTCCAAATTTAACAAAATTTAGTCCAACCTGAATAACAGTAGAGACAGTGTTAGACCATGGAGTGTTTGGATTTACTACTGCTTCTCAAACAAACAAGGAAATTGTTGAACTTTGGAACAATGATACTAATGATTCACAATCCAACCTGACCAGAAGTAGAAAATAATGAAGGACCTTAGAAAAGTCGCATTTAATATTCTCAATTTGAAGAGAAAGAAAGATACATAAAATCTAACTAAATATAAAAAATGAAAAGAATCACAAATATGTAGCCCTAAAATCACAAACAAAATATCTTTAAAATGTAAATGAATACAAACTTACAATTTAATTTCACAATTTTAAAATTATTAACAAATGCCAGTAGTAAAATGTGTGAAAAGAAATAAACATGAAAGCAAAAACTATTACTTACTTTAAAAATATACATTAATATCTGTACCCAAACAAACACATTATTTAATTCAAAATTCACAAAATTATTGATTTCAATGATTAATAAACATTTTATATTGAGTAAGAAAAATATTTCTATCAACTACGTACCCTACTACCATGGAAACTCAATAATATAATAAGTATTAATATATTTCAAACATAATCGTCACAAACACAATATAACAGTCAGATTGAAGCAAATTATTGAGTTCTCATTTGTACGAATAAAGAGATACCCAACAGAGAAGAAAGGATTCCATTCTTGCTTGTCCATACAGAAAAATAATTGAAAGGAACACATTTAATTGCTTTAAAGCTTCAAAGAAATGGACCCAACAACAAAACTATTTGAACAGATGCATAATTTCTCATAAGAAAAAAAGAAAACACTTCGCCTCTTCAATGACAGAAACTAACACTATCAATTAAAAGCTCTGTCTACTGGCAAAAGCGTTTTCTTTGGCAGGCAGATCGTAATTGACAGACCTCAAATGCCATCATGCCTGGATAGCTTCACAGTCAAATGTCACGCAAGTGGCCTTTACATCCTTAATTGTGGCGAATGACATCCATTACAATGCCGGTAAGACGCCTTTAAAGATCAGTAATGCCCGAAGAAATGGAATATCATAAACTGAACCTGCCCAAAGTATTAAGCAGTTAAATGCCAACTGGTAGAGAGAAAGAACAGGCTTGTGGGAATGTCCTGCAAGAGAAGTCTCTTTACACTTCCCTTGGATCCATTGAAGCGCGGTTGTGGGTCCTTACGGACAATGTGACAGTCCACTTGGAACCATTTTCACCTAGTTTAGTGGACAGCACCGTTCTATTTTTAGAGTAACACCAAACAGTAAACTATCCCTTCATTTTATTGTTGTTGGCAACATGAACTGGTTTGTTCATGCAGAAATCCCTAGAGACATTATTGCTAGAACTCCGGCAAAATAGGTGTTGAATTTTGTGACTAAGGAAAAAAAATACAAGTAACTACTAAAAGTGATACAGAACACTGGTCCCCTATTGTTCACTAAGGGAAGGAAGTCAAAAGCACATACTTAATTTGACACAATGGAGCTTAGAACTCATGCAGCACAACTAAAATGCTCCTAAACTCAATGAAGAAACAATGAGTGTGAAGGTATAAAGACCAAGACCAAATTGGATGAAAAACCGTTTTGTAAAAAAGAAACAATCTAGGTAACAGCTTGGTTAAGCCATGGTTAAGCCATCTGCTCACCTGACAGTTCTATTAAAAAAAATCACTTTCCTGTAACCACTATCATGATTGTAATAAATGTGCTTCAGTTTACTGTTTAACACATTGTGTAAATTGTACTTTTAAACTAAATACTCAAAAAACAAATAAAAAGAAATTTGATCACAAAACGATAACCTAAATTTAAATGAAAACATATGCCTCAGAATTAGAGTGCGTGTATAAAAATGACCCTTCTCAGAGGAGAGGAAAAGAGAAGTCTAATGGCTTCTTTGTTGGCTGATGTCATCAACTGTATCCTTTAGATCAACAAACTACACAACTATTTAATGTTTTATTTAGTTAAGAAGATTTTAAATGTGATAAATATTGGTCTGAATGACAAATTTTTCTGACCAGAATAGCTTTGTATACGGCATGCTTTGGTTGTAAAGGTTATGGCAGTAGATCAATGATGCTGATTTGATGCACATGCTATCTTCCTTGCTCCAATCCTACAATAGGGGTCCTATTGTTACGATTGGGGTATCTACTTCAAATCAAGTCAAATAACTTTATTTGATTCAAATGAATCCTAAAAGTTTACAGAAAATCATACATTCGTTTTAAAATAAAATTTCTATTCATAGTTTAAAAGCAATGCACAAAATAAAAACCAGGTTAGGTAAATTCAATATATGCAATGTACAATTCGTAACGTTTCCTAAGTAGAAAAACAATTTTGATAAAACTAAGCACAGAGCTGCAGATAGTAACAGTTGATAGCGACCACAAATGGTTAAAACCCTCTTTGTAAGAACAGGGACGAATGTCCCTTAAAATAGGCTTAATAATACAGGCTCTTGGGTCTTTGTGGAGTGTGCAAAAAAGCATAAGGTGCATTGTGCTCTGTTGGGTTACATGGACAGGGGGGGGGGGGGGGGTGGGGGGGGAGGGGAGTCTCTCACACCAACCCTCGTTTCGGAAAAGCCACAAAAAAGTGCAGTGTGCTTAAACGGAATCTAGTCATTAGAAAATGTGAATGGACCTGGGTGGTAAAAGGCAAATAAAATTGTTGCTGATTTAAATGTTTACGATCCACTGTGTCACTGACCTGGTTAGACAAGCTTAAGACATTATGATATGAGTTTTTAATGCCCATTTTCATATTGGGTTTAATAGACTACGGGCTATCATAAAAATCTTTGAGGCCTATCTCATAAAAAGTTTCTTTAACACAACGTAACCAGTGGACCGCCACTGCATTGTCAAGGTTCATACATTCTCTTGGGATATCTCTTAAAAATATTAGGTCCTCTGAGGTCCAAATTTTTCCTCATAGAAGCAAGGGGGCAATATGAATTCTGTCAAGTCACGTAGTCAATACCCACCTCAGAATTTATTTTGTTCACCAAGCCACCCCAGTTCAGACATGGCCATATGCAAATCAGTCTTGACCCTGTGCCTCATGGGAACAGTCCAGCCCGAACTGCCAAGCCCGCAAGACATAGCTTGGCAGTTCGGGCTGGACTGTTCCCATGAGGCACAGGGTCAAGACTGATTTGCATATGGCCATGTCTGAACTGGGGTGGCTTGGTGAGCAAATTTACGATGGATTAAACCCAGATCTGTGACTGGGGGTGAATGTTTTGCCATTGTGCAACATTCCGTCGATCATCTTGTGTGTTTTGCTGTTCACCCTATGTGGGAAGGGTATGCCCAGACGTGGGTCCTGTGCTCACTAAGCCACTGGAGTCAAGCTATCCTGGCTGAAGACGGCTGATAGAAAGAAACCGGTCCTAGGATGCTTGATTCCAGTCCAGGGAAGACATAGCTTGGCAGTTCGGGCTGGACTGTTCCCATGAGGCACAGGGTCAAGACTGATTTGCATATGGCCATGTCTGAACTGGGGTGGCTTGGTGAGCAAAATAACGATGGATTAAACCCAGATCTGTGACTGGGGTGAATATTTTGCCATTGTGCAACATTCCGTCCATCATCTTGTGTGTTTTGCTAAGCAAATTCTTAGCCACGTCATCACAATTAATTTCAAAACTTTGTATTATCGCATCTGGCTCTGAAGTATCGGTTAAGCAGGTCATTACTCGAGTTAGATTTGTTTTAATAAAAGTCTCCTCAAAATCCTTATAATTTATTGCTTTCCATTTTAGCCTTATCCCTTGGTTCGATTATATTTTATTAGGCAATCAGAGGTCTTGCCCTTTCGTGCCTCAATTTATTATTACTTTTTAAAAAATCTTTTTATTATTTCAAAACACAAACAAAAAATGAGTAAGGACCATTACGCTTACGTCCCACCTCGCACATTCGGAAAGGCATGTCTATTATTCAACAATTCAACAAGGCACTTTGGATCTCAAATCTGAGTTTGCACCTAGACTCAGATCCCCTTCAATACCATAATAATTCCCGGTCATCCAGCACTCTAAATTGTTATACAATATTCTATGTATGATCATCCTCAACAACCAACAACCCCGCCATACCCCCCCCCCCCCCAGCTGCCAATGCTGTGACCCATTCAACAAGTGTTATTAATGTACAACTCTAATATGTGAAGAGTGTGCTGAGCGTCTCTCTCATGGTACTAACATCTCCGCCATCACCCAGAATTTCGGAGCTTTCGTGCCTCAATATGTAGGGAAACAGTAAGGGGGTTGGGTTTGACCGCAAAGTTATCAACAAGGTGTGAGTACCTACTAGAAATCAGCATAAAATCAATAGTACTCACACGATGCCCCCCCCCCCCCCCCACCCCCCCGAAATGTTGGATATTGCACCACTGGAGTGCTAACCAAAGTGTCAATCAAACGTAGGTCATTCATCACAACAATAATGGAGTTTAGGGCGTTGCCCTGTATGGTATGTTGAAAGTCGGTCATCGGTTGAAAATCAGTATCTACTAACCCACAAGCCTTGCTCCTGCTATGCTGACGTAAGGTGCAGTTGAAATCTCCTACCCAAATAATACACAAAGGGGAGACCTTCACTGCTACCTTAATCTCCATTTCAATTCAAGCGAATTGATAACCACAACATTCTGTGTATCAAAAATATTGTAGTACCAATTGACTAATAATATGGGTACATTGATCAAGTTGAAACACAGGGAATGTACTTACTTTCTGAAAAAAATAAGGAGTAAGGTTCTCACTGGGAATATGATGTTAAAAGATTAGTAAATATTGCAGACAAATTGTCAGTATTCAACCCAAACAATCTAAAACAACAGTGCAGAGTATGCAGTAATGAGGTTGCTTCCAGTTACACTGGGAAAGCTGGTTTATTACTCTGTGGTTTTGGAGTAAAATCCATCTTACCTACACTATTTATACGCTATTGACTGCCCTGGACACTCAGTTCATTAAACTGGAAATTAAATATGGATTTTCTCAGCAATTTGATTCACTGTATCTGGCATAAAATTATTTTACTAGTAGGAAGGGGTGGACTTGGTTTCTTACCCTTGTGATGAGATGAGGAAACTTCAAGCACGCAAGTTGAATAACAGACTCCTTGAACTTCTTAGCTTCCACCTCAACCTGATTTGGCTCTTCCTCCACAAAATGGAGAAGGTTCTCCACTTCACGGCGTGTGAAATTCAGCACTGGATTCAAGTCATCCACCACACGATCTGAGGAATGTGAATTAAAAGATGGGTGCACATAGGTTGAGAGGGAGACAGAAAGGTGGTCGATTAAGGAGTAGAATGTGCAGGACATATTGGAGAAAATTAAAGGAAAGAGGAGGACGTGAAGGAAAAAGGAGATATGCACGAAGATGAGAATGGTGAATACATGGTATTAAGAAAGGAAGGTTGAGAAAGAAGTCAGACAGAGGACAAGACCGAGGTGGTTGGATCAAGAATAAGGAACAAAGGGAAAAAACAAATCAAATATTGGAGGGGGAGACACAAATGGGGTAGAGCGAGAGAAAAATGAGTGAAGAAAAGAGGGTCATGAAAGAGAAATGGGAAAAAGAGAAAATTGTGTCATTTGAAATATACCTTACGATGGGTTTGAGCAGGATATTTTGTTTGTTGAAGAAATTATAAGTCAAGACCTTCTATAACAAAAAATTCTATTGCAATAAATAGGATTTAAAGATAAAGTTGACTAAATTCAGAAAGAAACCTTAACCATCACGGTATTATAGTCATGCAAACGTCATCCAGATAGCAAGTGGTCACATTCAGAACACAACATCAAGATCCTTTAACACATACTTCTCAGAACCACCTTGAAAAGTCGAATTCTGCAAGGGAAAGAAGCGGTATTAGACAGCACCTTTTAGAGCGAAGAGTGTGACTTTATTAGGCTACCCTGACCTCTACTTATTACTCAACTATATAAATGCAATTATAATGCAAGTAATCTGGTAAACTCCAGAAACAAGTTGCTAAGACTGCTACCAAGTATGTTGCTGCACCGGTAGGACAGTGCAAAGAACAGTTATGTTGAGATGACCAGAGGGAGGGAAGGAGAGAGGGAGAAGGAGAGAGGGAAATATTTGTAAGGGCTAATGACATGCTCCTACAATGCAGCTTAAAGAAATGTTAGCAGATTTCAGGCAAGAGGATATAAACTGTGTGAAAAATGGTTGTAACTAGCAGGACAAATCAGATGAAAAAACACTCATAATGTAGCATCTTAAAACATGACATCCTTTCAGCGTCACGCTAGATCCCTAGATGTTTTTCTACCAGCTCAGATTAGGTGTATTAAGTTGGACCTCCTGATTTTCTCAAAGTGATGGAGCTCAACATTTGCAGTCTTCACTATCTTACTTATATGAGGAATGAAGGATAGAGAATTTTCTACAGTAAAACCTAGTAATTAGGCTGGGCAACAGGAGATTGAGATAAGCCATACATGTTGAGTGAATTCAGCAGTAATGAGTCCAAATTGTTTACAGATGTTAATAGGAATTTAGTTTACCCCGACTGAGGAGAACATTTCAATTAATCCAAGTTTGTACCAAGGAAAGACAGGTTCTCAGAACTCAAATGTCTTGTATATAAAGTGCTGTCTGTGTATTGATGTAAGCTCACAATAGTATCCTTTAGTAAAAGTCCACGCGTTTCCAAATAAATACAGCAAAACCAACAAGGAAGCAAAAAAAAAAAAAAAAAAAAAGAACAGACAAGCGAAGATTCATCGATGGTCTTGCTACAGAAGTCCAGGAAGCAGCAAGCCATGGAAGCTAGAAAGAACTCTATAACAAGGAAACTGGCGATCATGGATAACAAAGGCTAACAACCATGATGGGGTGAGCACTTTCAAGAACTGCTGAACCAGCCTTTACTGCAGTCTCCACTAGACATACAGTCAGCTGACAAGGACTTGCCAATCGAATTCAGATGACCAACCAAGGAAGAATATAGCAAGCCATTTAACATCTGAGAAATGGGAAGGCATCCGGACCAGACACCATTCCTGCAGAGGCACTGAAGAACAAGTTACTTACCTTCAGTAACGATATATCTGTAAGAAACATTAGTTAGTTACAGATTCCTTACCATAGAGTTACCCCCATGCGTCAGACTGCATCCACAAAGTTTTTTCGCAGCAGTACCTCTGAGCGTCGGAAAGTAGCGTCGGTCGGCTCCGTGTCCGTCGGGATGATGTCGCGGCAGCTACTAGACGCCGCCCTCGTGCGCCGACGTCAGTTCTGTACACGACGTTCCGCGCCAGAAACGCAGAGTCATGCAAGACACTGACCACTAATGCACAAAACTAGGGCCCTGAAATGTTGTCCTTAACTCTAGAAATCAGTTTGCAGAATGGGGCGGAGGTAAGGAATCTATAACTAACGAATGTTTCTTACAGATATATCGTTACTGAAGTTAAGTAACTTGTTCATCTGAAAGAAACATGTTAGTTATAGCTCCCTTACCTTAGAATAGATACCCCAGCAATACCAACCCCAGTAGTGGGTCTGCGAACCAAGGTCACACCAGAAAGTCTTGGAGAACAGAACGGCCAAAGAAGCCATCTCTCTGGACTTGGCAGTAGTGTTTTGTAAACGTGTGCAGTGATGCCCATGTGGCCGCCTGACAGATGTCATTTGGAGAAACTCCTCTTCCCAAAGCAGTAGTGGGTATTGCCCTGGTGAAATGGGCACGGAGCCCGACCGGAGGCTCCTTTTCCAGCCAGAGAATAGCATGCCTTAATACACAAAACGACCCTTCGAGAATTGGTGCGTGTGTGTACGGCTCGACCTTTCTTGGTGCCCACATAGCCGACAAAGAGTTGCTCATCCACCCGGAACTGTTTTGTGCGATCCAGATAGAAGGAGAGAGAACGTTTTGGGTCCACACGTTGGAGCCTCTCATCCTCCTTTGAAGGATGCGGAGGCGGAACAAAGTAATGGTCTGCCCGATGTGGAAGGCAGTGACCACCTTAGGAAGAAAGGATGGATGGGTCCTGAGAACTACCTTGTCCGGATGGACAGACAGGAAAGCAGGTTTGGAAGAAAGGGCCTGGAGTTCACTCACTCTTCTAGCAGAAGTGATGGCTACCAGGAAAGCTTTCTTAAAAGTCAAGGGTCTTAAAGGAAGGTTATGAAGCGGCTCAAAGTGAGCGCACATTAAATAAGTAAGAACAAGATTCAAGTCCCACTGAGGCATAACGGAGGGGATTGGAGGAAAGACATGCGTTAAGCCTATTAAAAAATGGTTAGCTACAAGGGACTTGAAAAGAGAAGATTAATCTGGCAGCCGAAGGAAGGCCAAAAGATAGCCCTTGATAGTGCCCAGAGCAGAGCCCTGCTGGGCTAAAGAAAGAAGGAACAAAAGAACTTCAGAAAGAGGGGCAGAAAGGGGATCCACAGCCTTTGCTGTGCACCATGCCACAAACTTGTTCCACTGGCAGGCGTACACCGTCTTAGTGGAGGGACACCTGGCTGCCAAGATTACGTCACAGACTTCGGGAGGCAGGTCGAAAGACGTCAACTGCCGCCGCTCAATCTCCATGCAAGGAGGTGGAGAATGGACAGGTTTGGGTGGAGGACCGCCCCCTGCTGCTGCGACAGAAGATCCTCCCAAAGAGGCAGTCTGATCGGAGGATCGAAGGCCATGTCTGGCAGCTCAGGATACCAAACTCTTCGTGCCCAATCCGGAACCACAAGAATGACTTGGGCCCGGCCGCGCCTGATCTTCTTCAGCACTCTGGGCAGAAGTGGTATAGGCGGAAAGGCGTACAACAGACCGCATTTCCACTCGCGGCGGGAAGCATCGCCTAGCGAGTGCTGCCTTGGAATTCCCAACACGCAGAATGGCTGACTATGCGCGTTCTTTTCGGTGGCGAATAGATCTAACCAAGGGTCTCCCCACTGTCGAAAGAGACCTTGCACCACCTCCGAATGAAGACGCCATTCATGATCCATCATGCACCTGTGGCTGAGTTTGTCCGCCCTGGCGTTCACGGAACCTGCCAGGGGTGGAACCACCAGGGATATGCCATGATGTTCCAGCCATGTCCAGAGGCGAAGGGCCTCCTAGCAGAGCGTCCACGACCCCACCCCTCCCTGTTTGTTGCAGTACCACATGGTGCTGGTGTTGTCCGTGAACACCTGCACTACTCTTCCCCAGACAGAGGAAAGGAATGCTTTCAGTGCAAGACAAATCGCCTGGAGCTCCAGAAGGTTGATGCGAAGTCCGGACTCCGCCGGAGACCAGAGGCATCTGATCTCCGCCTCTCCCATGTGACCACCCCATTCCAGAACGGATGCGTCTGTCACCACAGTGTGGTCTGGTTGGGGAAGGGAGAGGGATCTGCCATTGACCCAATCCTGGTTTGTGAGCCACCACTGCAGTTGTTGTGCAGTGCCCTCCGAGATCTGGATGCAGTCGGACAGATTCCCCTGATGCTGCACCCACTGGAACTTCAGGTGCCACTGCAGAGCCCACATAAGCCACCTGGCATGATCGACCAGCAGGATGCAGGAGGTACAGCAGCCTCAGAGTCATTCTGACCGAAACCCGGGATAGAGGCTGAAGGATCGTAATCATAGCCCGAATATCCCGGACTCGCTGTTCGGGAGGATAGACCCGAAACCGTGTCATGTCCAGAACCGCTCCGATGAAGAGGAGCTTCTGAGAGGGAATCTGGTGTGACTTCGGCACATTGATGGAGAAGCCCAGCGAATGCAGGAGGTCAGCAGTAGTCAGGAGGTGGGAGATGAATGCCTGGGGTGAGCACGCCTTCAACAGCCAGTCGTCGAGATAGGGGAAGACTGAAACCCCTGATCTGCGCAGAGGAGCTGCAACCACCGGCATCACTTTCGTGAACACCTGAGGGGCGCAGGTAAGGCGAAAGTGGAGCACGGTAAATTAAAAATGCTCGTGGCCTACCGTAGGTAACGCCAGTGGTGTAGTGTAGTTCCTATATCCCTAATAGGCTCTGCGCATTGGAATAACATACACTATAGATATGACATAGGGCTGAGGTCAGTATGTCTATATTAAACTTAATTGTGTGGGACAGCTAACTCAGAGGTCACTAGAAACTTTCTCGGAAAAAACAAGAAGGGATTAGTCTCTGACAAACGCATAAACATGACAACTTTGTTTCCCCTAGAATCGAAACAATATCTTCAGAGTCGCGGAAATAATAGATAACTAGTTCACTCAGTCAATCGTGCGTGCTTCGTTTCTACAGAGTTGCATAGAAATAGAGAGACAGGCGTTTCCATAAAAAGGGTTTATTGAACAGTCTTATTTCTCATGCAAGAGATTTGAACTGCTACAATCGTTAGAATGCGAAGTATAATGCGTACAGCGCAAACAGTAATATAAAATAATACTGTAATAGCATTGTCTGTTGCAATGACATATATAAAAATACATACATAAATAACACAGGCTAAAATACTCAACTGGTGCTTCTAAAATACGCCTTCCCCAGTGTACCTAACCTAGGTCTAGTAGGAGGGAAGAAGTATATGCTAGTTTTGCCAAGAATCTGCCAACGGTTACTCTAGGTTCTAATCAGCTCCATACCTTAGAATAAGAGAGGTTGGTATTTCTTTCCCGGGACTTCATTTCCCAACACCCCACAAGGGAAGTCAGAAACACTGGTGCTGGATTCTCGGCAGGAGGATGACGGCGTCTAGTCAGTGCGTCATCTGGAGAGTTGGCTTCCTTCGGGACTTGCTGTGGCGAGCTGCGTCGTGCAAGTAGGTAGTCCAACAGCACCGAACCACACCATGCTTTGCCATAGCAAGTGAAGGTATATTTATACATTGAAGGTGTTTAGGAATGCCAGTATGGACGTAAAGTCGGGCATATGAATGAACCCCTAAGGAATAGATGTTCATGCATAATAAATGAGTTCTTGGAGAAATCAATATCCAAGCAAGGGGAAGTCCCTAACTGCTTAAGAGTCTGGTTTTCCAAGAACTCGTTGTGACGTAGATGAACAGATGGAAGTAGCCATGCCTGTATTAGGGTAGCATGGGCTATCCCTAAATAAGGACTGGATTTCTATGCCTATATAAGGGCAATGTGGATTGTACCTCAATAAGGGCATGAATCGGGAAATGCATATGGAATTTAAATCGATACACAACAGTGGGCCGGCAGGACGGGGATGTGAAAATTAGCTCCCTGCAAGTCCAACTCTACAATCCAGTCTTACGGGTCGAGGGCAGACAAGACCTGAGCAAACGTCAACATCTTGAACTTCTCCTTCCGGAGGAAGTGATTGACGTCCCTGAGGTCCAAGATAGGAAGCAGGCCCTTGGCCTTCTTGGGAACCAGAAAGTAGTGGGAGTAACAACCACAACCTACTTCTGGGACAGGAACACGCTCGATGGCTCCCTTGGCCAAGAGAGTCGTAACTTCCTGCTTGAGAAGGGCCAGATAATCCTCCGACATGCAGTGGTATCTCGGTGGCATGGCTGGAGGGGTAGCCTCGAAGAGGAGGGAGCAGCCCTTTCAGACTATTTGCAAAAACACACCGGTCTGATGTGACGGTGCACCAGTGAAGGCAGATCCTGCCACCCACTGGTGTTTGATAGGCCTAAAAGGTCGGACTAGGATGGTTTAGAGGCTGCTGCAGAGGGGAGGGGGTTTGTGGACTGGCCCTCCCGCTGGCCCCCGGAACTACGACTGTTCCCACATCTCCAGCCGCGCGGAGGTTGGGTAACATGCTGCGATCTGTGGCTCTAGACAGGACGTAGGGGGGCACCCCTTCCGTAGCCACAAAAGGGGCAAAAAGCAGACTGTGCAGGGTGGGTGGAGAGGCCCAAGGACTTGGCCGTAGCCCGTGAGTCCTTAAAACACTCTAGAGTGTTGTCTGTTTTGTCGCAAAAAAGGTGACGGCCATCAAAGGGCATGTCCATCAACGTGTTCTAGACATGCCCTGAAAAGCCAAGGGACCTCATCCAGGCGTAGCGCTCAAGCGCTACTGACATGGAAATAGTTCTGCCCACAGAGTCGGCAGTGTCCAGCCTGCAACATATTGTAAACTTTGCTGCGTCCCTCCCGGCGGCAACAGCCTAGAAGAGCACTGCCCGGGCCTCCTCCAGACACTAAGGCAGCACCCATTCCACCGTATCCCACGTCGAGTGGGAATAACGGCCCAAGAGACATGCAGTGTTTACGGACCGCAGTCCTAAGCTGGCGGAAGAGAACATTTTCTTACCAAGGTGGTCCAGCTTCTTGGATTCCCTTTCCAGTGGAGCGGTAACGAAGACGCTTTTGGAAGTGGAGGCTTGCACTACCACGTTCTCCAGGGTGGGGTGTTGGGAGAGGAAAGTGGGTTCGCCCGGGCGGTGGCGTCGGGCAATCATCTTGTCCACGGGAGCACCCCCGTTTTGGGCCTGGACCACGTGCACAAAAGGATGTCGGTGAGGGCCTCATTAAACTGCAACAGGGGCTCCGAAGAGCTCGCAGCCGGTTGAAGCTCCTCTGTCAGGAGGTTAGTCCTGACCACCACCATAGGAAGCTCAAGGTTAAGAGTCTCAGCCGCCCTACGCAACACCACTGCGTACGACGCACCCTCCTCCGTAGCCACAGTGGGAGGAGATAACATGCCACGGTCAGGTGAAGTGTCAAGACCACTGGCCTCCCCCAGTTCCTCTCCAGTCCTGGTCAGAACTTAGCTGATCAGTTAAATAGTCCCCTGACCCCTCCCAGCCCTCTAGCGGATGCGGTAACGGATGATGTCGGTCCGGCTCCGTCGCCACGTCGAGATGGAGGCCGGAGTCGCTGCCGGCCGGGGGGGCCGACTGGCGCCGAGCGCGGAAGTGGTGCCGTTGGAGGCGGCGCCGGTGGAGGTGTAACAAGGTCAACTGGCGCCGATCCGGATCCAGGCCTGGATCCAAGGGGGGCCTGCAGGGCTGGAACCGCAGGCAGAGAAGACCTAGGCCCCCCCACCCGAGTCCGCGGGGCTCAAAGGCACCGGCGGGGTCGGTCTGCCCAAAGATGGCATGCATCACCTTATAGAACATACGAAGCTGGGTGGGAGTCGCTCCGGGTCCCGGAAAGGGAGGGAAATTCGGTGTCGACTCTTTCACGCGTGGAGCCACAGGAGAGGTACCACCAGCGTGCCTCGTCGGATCGGCCAACCGACGAGGAGTAGTAGTCGAAGAGCGACGAGGCTTCTTCGACTTCTTATGCTTCGACTTACCCGACCCAGAGTGCAAAGACTTCCAAGATTTGGAACTGGAATGGTGATGGCTCCGCAACCGGTTCCTCAACCGCCCTCTCGACCGAGACCTCGAACGGAGCGAAGCAGACTGCTGGTGCTCAAGCCGCTTTCTGGACCGCTTCCGCAAAGCCTTTGGCACCATCGACCAGCAGTCCGGGCATGACTTGGGATCGTGGTCGCGGTCCAGACACATGCGGTGCGGATCAGTCACCGACCTCATGCGATGACAGGAACCACAGGCCCTGAAACCGGGCATCCTTTGTGCACCTTCGGAGTCAAAGACTCAAAAAAGTAGTTGTCAAAAGTGGAGTAAAAGTAAGTAAAAAAATGACTGAGGTACCGCTCTTCCCGGATCTGCGCTGGCTGGTGTAGAAAAAGAAAGAACTGACATCAGAGCGAGCGTGGCGTCTAAGTAGCTGCCGCCACGTCATCCCAGCGACCACGACACGGACGACGGACACGGAGCCGACTGACGCCACCTTCCGATGCGCAAAGGTACTGCTGATGAAAAAACTTTGCAGATCCAGTCTGACGCCAGGGGGTAATTCTAAGGTAAGGAATCTATAACTAACGTGTTTCTTTCAGATGGCAGACATTGAAACATCAGTAGACCCGAGTAGCTGCACGAACTACAGAGGGATAACTCGTATCAGTCCCATGCAAAGTTTTCAACAGAGCCATTCTGTACACAATGAAAGAAAAAGTTGACACTCAGTTGCGAGACCAGAAAGTTGGTTTCTGTAAAGATAGATCCTGCACAGATCAGACTGCAGCACTGCGTATCATTGAGCAGTCGATGGAATGGAACTTCAACTATGAGAAGGTATTTGACAGCATGGACAGGGAGGCCCTTTGGCAACTTCTCTGCCACTATGGTGTGCCAGATAAACTTGTAAGAATCATCAGGAATGCTTATGAGGGAATGACCTGCAATATAGTCCATGGAGGCTAACTTACAGGAGCATTTTAGGTAAAGACCAGAGTCCACCAGGGTTGTTTGCTCTCGCTTTTACTCTTCCTGATGGCTATAGACCGGATCATGAAGAGACCCACGGAAAGGAGAAGAATAGTGATCCAGTGGACACCTTGGATGCAACAAGATGTCCTGGACTTTGCAGACGACCTTGCCCTCCGATACCCATCTGCAGATAGATGTAAGTGAAGACAGAAAATGGCAGCCACTTCAGCACAACATGGCCTTAACATCCACAGGGGGAAAACCAAGATCCTAAAAGCTAACATGGCCAGCACGACTGCAATCACTCCTGAAGACACAATAAATACTAAAATCAGATTCAGCGCATAATATATCAAAACGGACAAGCAGTTCAACTAAAAGTTCCATTTAGAAAAGTCTTAAGCAAGCATCTAAAACCTTAGGTAATGGAAACTAAACAAAATAAGGCAATAATGATAATGCATAAAGAGTGTAAAATCTAAACTATAAAAAGGCTATGCACTGGAAGAGGTTGAGGCCTTCACCTACCTGGCCAGCATAATAGACCAGCAGGGCGGCACACATGCAGACTTCAAGGCAAGAATCTGCAAAGCAATGGCTGCCTTCATTCAGCTAAAGGCTCCTATTGCGGCAAACCAAGATCAGGCTTTTTAACATCAATGTAAAATCAGTATTTCTGTATAAAGTAGAAACTTGGAGGACAACAGTGACCACCACCAACAAAATCCAGACCTTCATCAACAGCGTCTGAGGAAAATCTTCCAAATCTGCTGGCCAAACACAATCAGTAAGAACAACCGACCAAGCAAGCCCCGACTTGTAACGCTTCCTGGGAAAGGGAAAAGAGAAAGGCTAATTAACACCTTGCGCCGAGGCCTAGAAGCGGACTATAATGAGATGGGTTACACCGGAAGTCAGACTGAAAGAAAAATCTAGCACACAGATGGCTGGAGAGTCCTGGTTGATGACCTATACCCATGAGGGGCCGCAGGTTGCATATAAATGCTAAACATATTTGGAATGAGGATTTATCCTTGTGGAAACTCATAGGGTAAGCCTGCTAGTTTAAATGTGTTGTCCCTAATTTTTAACCAGGCCTGCTACTAAGGTAAGATGAGAACCAGCTTGGGATATTTCTTTTTAAGTCAATGCAATGTTCTAAGATTGTGACTAATCTGCTATGATCTATTGTATCCTTGTTAGGCCACTCAGTACAATTAGGCTGGTGTCACCTTGTTGGGGTGTATGTTAGCCAGTTCTTTTAGGGTAGCGGATTCAGTGCTATAGCCTGCCCTAAGTCCAGACTGATGATTACCTAGAAGACAGTCCTCGTTTATGTCAAACATCAGTGGGTCTACTAATAATATTTTTATGATTTTCCCAAGCCATGGGAGATTAGACACTGATCGAAGGTTAGCTGTGTTTGCAGGACCAAGGTTTGTTTTTTTGAGAAATTGTTTGATTTAATGAATTTTAAGTTTTTATTTCCAAAAATCGATGCATTTATTATCTTACTCTATGACTCTGGTAAGGTGGAAGGTTTATGGATAGGTTTCTTGCTTTTAGGGGGATTTCTGAAATAAGGTGTCAGTTTGAGACTTTTCACTGTCTGTTAGGTCCCAAGAGGAGATGTTAGAGAATTAATCCCATGTTTAGGAGAATTTAGGGGCTGGAATTGGAAGCCTGGACATCAGATCAAATGAGTTTCTTATTCTGAACACTATTTCTTTAAAGTGGGTTTTGAAATGGTTACATTTATTTTTTGAGGTGTCTGCCTGGTTACTGTTAGTAGGGAATCTCCTTGATGTTAGGGGATCCAAGGTTCTTAATTTTTTGTGAATGTTTTCAAACATGTACATTCTCAATTCTGCAAAGAAAACCAGGAACAGAACACACCAGTGAAAGAATTACCTCTGTATTAATGGAACTAAAACTGCGATGCAACTTCACTGCAGACCGAGCAGTTGTCACTTGTATGGCACACATCCTTCAGGTCAGCCCCAGCTCAATTGCAGAAAGTTAAGAACCAGGCAATAATGCACTGTACAGTTCGCCTCTACCTTTGCGCCAGGCTTGCACAATTTAAATACCATACAATTACATAATCTTTAACTACCATCGAATACTCAAGGGTGACCATTCTATTAGTGCTCAGAATGATCACATTGCTTCAACAAACCACCACTCAGCAGATGTCAGCTGTGGTATAGCTTCCTGTTTTACAACTATGTAATTCACACAGTCAAAATCTTATCGTCTGGCTGTGACAAAGGCACTGCCAGATTTGGACTGGAGATAGAAAAAATGCAGAAAGACTATATTAAAAACACCCTATTGGTATCTATCTAGCATTGGACTAAAATCCTTGTTACCATGTAGAAACCCTTTGGAAGATTTTGCCTATGATATTTGAAGCAGCTGGCCGCATGCTCAGTATCATTCAAGATCCTTAAAAAACACTTGGCTATGTTAATTAGCAAGTGAGTGTATTTTTCAAAACCTAGGACTAGATGGTCAAGAGCTGTTGGACTATTTCCAAAAAGGTTTCTAGTATGAAGTAGATCAACAGGAAGTGAGCAACCCAAAATACCCTTGAGGGCTTGGGTAATTAGATAAAAGGGTAAAGATGCCGTCAAGGGATTTCTTTGATGAATACTTAGTGAATCAAATTGATTTTAAAGGATGTATTAATAATCCTTACAGGCAATTAATGCAGCGAAAAGATAGATATTGATTCCAGCATATAACTAATATTTAACCGAAACATATATACGACATATAAACAACAAACACAAAGGTGTATTAGAAAAATGAAATTCATCAAAAAGATTTTTCACGGTAAATAAGTTAATATATACAGATAAGAATAATACACAGAAATGATTAGGTCTGTAGGTACACACATAAATTAATTAATACGCGACTCAACAGAACCTAAAAACATCTATCCCAAAACAGAATGAATAAAACAGAGTAGGGATGAGATGCAAGTCGACGTTTCGGTCTCCTAATAAACACTTTCTGAGACCATCTTCAGGACTGATGTCAATTGTTGACCTGTATATAACCAAATGTAATCTTAAGTGTCATGCTAGAAGTCAGACACATTCGTCGCTCGATCACGATTTCAGTTAAGGCGGAGCTACTGGAAATATTCCTAGTACACAGTAATGGGCGCATGTGCTTCAAGGAGCGGGTATTATGTTTTTCGTAAGTCAAAGAAATGAGGCAAACGGAGGTCGGGTCGCACCGACGAGTAAAAACAGTTCAGATGAGTCTTCAAAAAGTTCAGTGTAGAAGGTCTAGTGTCTCCCAGTAGTTTCCGAATAGTTGTAAAGCCGAACAAAACGGGCAGCATCCAGCATTATGTTTATGAAAAACATAATACCCGCTCCTTGAAGCACATGCGCCCATTACTGTGTACTAGGAATATTTCCAGTAGCTCCGCCTTAACTGAAATCGTGATCGAGCGACGAATGTGTCTGACTTCTAGCATGACACTTCAGATTACATTTGGTTATATACAGGTCAACAATTGACATCAGTCCTGAAGATGGTCTCAGAAAGTGTTTATTAGGAGACCGAAACGTCGACTTGCATCTCATCCCTACTCTGTTTTATTCATTCTGTTTTGGGATAGATGTTTTTAGGTTCTGTTGAGTCGCGTATTAATTAATTTATGTGTGTACCTACAGACCTAATCATTTCTGTGTATTATTCTTATCTGTATATATTAACTTACTTACCGTGAAAAATCTTTTTGCTAAATTTCATTTTTCTAATACACCTTTGTGTTTGTTGTTTATATGTCGTATATATGTTTTGGTTAAATATTAGTTATATGCTGGAATCAATATCTATCTTTTCGCTGCATTAATTGCCTGTAAGGATTATTAATACATCCTTTAAAATCAATTTGATTCACTAAGTATTCATCAAAGAACTCCCTTGACGGCATCTTTACCCTTTTATTTAGTATGAAGTAGGGCAACGGCAACAAATAAAATTACTTCTGGCATATTAAGAAAACCAGACCACCTGCAGAACACCCTCTTGGCCACCAAGCATCGTTCTGCTTCTCAATTACACAGAGCCAAGCAAGCCCAAGCCAAATCACTTACAAGCATTCCCTTTCTGCCACTCAGACTTAGCACCAGAGTGTCAATGCTTAATTTCTTCTTAAGTGCCCTGTTGCCAGTGGCTGAGAATAATTGAAGCATTTCATCCATCACCTTGTTGTTGCAGTTGCAGCCCCAAGTACGATTGGTATTCCCAGGCGTGGATCCTGTTGTCGCTGTGTCATTGGAATCAAACTATACCTAGCCGATGAGCCCGTAATAAGGCAAAACCAGTCCTGAATTGCTTGTTTTCTGGTTCAGTGAGAGGATGGCCTCGCTATTCGGACTTGACTGTTCCAATTGGAGCAGGGTCAAGGCTGATTTGCATACGGCCGGGTACAAACTGAGGTGGCATGGTGGGTGAAAAGCAACTGACTGGAATGCGGCTCGAGCGATAGCTAGTTGCTCAGATTAGTTCAATCATTCCATCCATTAGCTTTTTGTTGTAAATTTATTCTCAAGGCAGACATTTGACAAACAATGGCATAACGTAAATATTTCAGGCAGTATGCATCATACAGTTTTAATTGTTTCAAGATGTCTACTTCTTCTAATCCAAGGAGTATTGGGACTTTTAGCTAATACCATAAACAAAAGCCCACAGAGACTTCCTGTTCTGCACCAATCTGTATGCTGTGATAAAGAGTGCCAACATACTTATTTTTATTTTAAATACTTAAACTAAGCCACAGAGATCATGGAACACTGTATAATTAACCAAGTGATGATGTAGTGGTAATAGTAACAACCAAGTATGCAGGCATTTTCTATGTTTTCTTTGAAGGTCATTAGTTACTGAGCAGTATCTGTGTGGGTACTGACATTTACTAATGGTGTTGCAGAGCAGCTAATGCACTGTTGTCTTTTTTATTTTTTGACAGGAGGCAAAGTAGTTCAAAAACTAAAAATCAAAGCAACCGGCTTTTTGAATCTTTGAAGCCTGGATGCAGAACAACCATGCACCCCCAAAAAGAGCGACCCAACTCTGAACTAATCTAGAACTAATCTAGGAAGGAGTTGAACTGAAAATGTTATTTACCCTGTAAGCATTTGTTCATATCATGTAGTGCTGTAGATACAGATGCTGTGCATACTCCTGCAATCTATTGCTGGTCCAAGATTTGTGGAAGTTGCATTTCTTCAAAGAAGTCTTATCAAGTCCCGAGGTAAGGTGGCTCCACCCACTTCTTGTAGTGCGCATGGGCATCGACTATGGTTAGATTGTTTTCTGCACAGCTGGTGAGGATGGAAATGGAGCAACAATACAGAAGAAATATGACCATGCAGAGAAAAGTAAAGATTAAAGGACATCTGCAACAAAAAAAGGTTGCCAGGGTGAAGGGTGGGTGCATATAAATCTACAGCAGTACATGCCACCAACAGACACTTACAGAGTAAGTAAAATTTCCGTTTGAGGCATGTGTGGCTGTACATACACATGCTGTGCACAAACTGTAAAGGAGTCTCTCCTAAGCGGTGGCTAGCCTAAGGATGTTGCGGAGGATTGAATAAGTGGATGGAGTCTATCCTCGCCAACGTTAGCTTGTTGGTGTGCCAGTACATCCACACTATACTGTTTAATAAAAGTCGATGGTGTAGACCAGGTAGCTGCTTTGCAGGTATCAGCTATAGGAATGTTCCTCAAGAAGGCCACAGAGGCCCATTTTTTTTTACAGGTAGAGTGGGCTCTAGGTGGATTAGGCAATGGTCTCTTTGCATTTGTATAGCATGTTTGGATACATTTAACAATGCAGCAGGCTAGGTCTGATTTGAAAATAACTTGCCCCTTGGGAGGCTTTGAGAAGGCAATAAAAAGTTGATTAATTTTGCAAAAGGGTTTTGTTAATCTACATAGCACATAAGGCTTGCATAAGGCTCCAGAGTATGGAGAGCTCTTCCAGAGACTGAATCAGGCTGGGGAAAGAAAACTGGTAGCTCTTTGGATTGGTTAGGTGGAAGGGAGAAACCACCTTAGGAAGGAACTTGGCGTTAGTGTGGAGGACAACCCTATCTCTGTGGAATTGAAAGAAAGGTTATTCCAACGTTAAAGCTTGAAGCTCACTGACACACGTGAGCTTCAAGGCCACAAGGAAGGACATGTTCCAGGAGAGGAATTAAGGGGGAAAGAATGGAGGGTCTCAAATGCAGGGCCTATGAACCTTGTGAGAACAATGTTTACATTCCATACTGAGAGCCAGCGGTACCCTTTGAGGAATTACTTTTCAGACCTTCCCTATCATTAAAGCTTTCATAACAGGGATCCTGAAGAGGGATATGTGCCCCTTATTTTGAAGGAGGCAGCCACAGCAGCTAAGTGGAGCCGAATGGAAGTGTAGACTGGTCTACATTACTGAAAGTGAAGAAGGTAGCAGATCATGTTCTGGACCCTCGTTGCCAAACGGTCAATGTGCTCTGATAAGAAGTAGTGGACAAATCGTTTCTACTTTGCTGCACAGCAGGTGGGTAGTGGGCCAGTATGCTTCATTATGAATGTCCATGCAGTCGAGGTGGAGGTTTAGCGAACCAAAGACCTCAGCAGCCAAATCACAAGATTGAGCGTTTTGAGGTTTGGGTGCATGATTTTTTTTCCATGAGAAGGTCGGCCTGTTGGGGAGCCTCTCATACCGAACAACATAGAGTTCCAGAAGGGAGGTTAACGGGGCTCTGTAGCCCATATGGGAACCACCAGGATAAGGGTGAGGGACATCTTAGGAAGTTTCAGACCCACGAACAGAAGTGGGAGAGGCAGAATAGCGAAGGCAAATGTCCCTGACCAGTTCATCCATAGTGCATTGGGCATGGACTGTGGGTACCAGGAGGTGAATGTTGGGCATTTTGTGTTTTTGGCAGTGGCAAAGAGGTCTAGGTGGGAAAACCTCCACCGCCAAAGTACTGGTGGAGTTCCTACTTATGGGCTTTTTGCTCCATCCTGCTGACGTCTGTCAAGTCCCTGTCCTTTGAATGGACTCTGTGGAGGAGCACCCACCACTAAATGGTCTGAGCTAACACCGACAGCTGAGGAGAGCGAATGCAGACTAGCTTTTGTAGATAGTACATGACGGTCACGCTGTGTGTATGAACAAGGACGACCTTGCCCACAATGTGACAGTAGAAGGCTTTGAGTGCTAGGTAAACTGCCAAGAGTTCTAGGTATCTGATGTGGCGACTCTGCTTCTTTAAGAGGGTGATGGCGTCACACCGCTGCAGAGAGCGACAAGTGCGGCTGTCAACTGTGAACAGCTGGCCTTGTTTATGGTGTTCACTAAAGTAAGTGGGCACCCTGCACCAGTCCAGACAACCCTTATGGTGATTTAAGAGGTCTCAGACAACCTTAGAAAGCTCTCTAAGTGGTAGCTGTGGAGAGCAGCCTTCAGGCTTAGTCCAGAAGGAGTGTAAAGCAGTTTGTTTTACCAGAATGCAAACTTATAGTATAGATTAAGTGAAAAAGAAAAACACCAAGTATTTATAAAAATATGTATTATGTAATACTCTCTAGTACTTTCCAATATCTCCTACACCGAGATAAATACAATGCACACAATACTTTAGCAAAGAAACACAGTAAACACGAAAAACAACAGTGACCATATACCAAGAAAGAGGTACAAGAACCACGACACGAGTCAAGACAGTGCTGAGAGGACGTACCCAAGGTGCCCCCACGTAGAGTGTGTGCAGTGTGGAAATCCGAATGTGTGCTCCGCACAACTCTATGTGCAAGTCGCAGTTGGATTTCATAAGATTAAGGACCCTTTCCAGTGGACTCCGAAAAAACCCAGTAGAAGTTAGAAGGTTGGAGAGCCACCCCACCTGTGGATACCCTAGCACCCACGTTACCTACACCAGGGAAGCCGGGTGCATATGTGTGAAATGGTGTTGGAAACCGTCATCATCCCCACTGGAGGACTTCAGGAAAGTGCTGCTGGAAGGGGAGAAAGTGTCCATGAGAATTCAAACGTGGATTCTTGAAGAGGATTACCTAAAAGTAGAGGGGACAGAGTCTCTCCCACTCAGGAGTGACCAGGAGACATGTAAGACTAATGCCCTCCGATGTCAGGTGCTTCAGGGACGATGACCTTGACTCTGCAGCTGCGAGGACCAGGCAATGTTGAGGAAGACCAGGACCTGGATACGAGCTGTCCAACGAAGGATGTCGAGTGCTTAGGGGTCCGGGTCTGGCATGAGAACCAACCAGCCTTGGCAAAGGCAAGCCACGCAGGAATCAAAGGAGGAGCAACGTCGGACCAGCAAGGTCCAGGGACTCACCAAAAGCAGGGGAGCCATGGCAGTCCCGAGCAGTCAGGGGAGCCCAAAAGAAACAAGCATTTGCAATGCAATAGGTCTCGCATTAGGAAATTTTGAGCTATTGGTATTGTAAATGACAAATATTTTATTTATGTGTTTGTTTTAAAAATAGCTAAATTATTAGCTTTGTCATTTACAATGTCAATAGTTTTAACTTTTGAAAACGTGACACCTATAGCATTTGTAATGCAATATATGTTGTATTTACATGACTTGGATGTATTAATATTACAAATAATGGCTTTTATTTTTTTATAATTAATACTTAAATAAATGTTATTGTAATTTATAATGGCAATAGCTTAAACTTTTGTAAATGACTTTTTGGGAAGATTATGTTCAGTGTATTTTATTGTGATGAAAATCCAAGAACAGCCGTGAAATATTAACATCTTTTTGTGACATTTGTAATAAAGCTTGAAACATTGGGAGAACATATTAGAATCAGTTGTTGTTGAATGGTTGCACAGAGTGATGCAGTGGCCTTCAGTGGTGCTGAGTGATGCTGTGGCCTTCAGTGGTGCTGAGTGATGCTGTGGCCTTCAGTGGTGCTGAGTGACGCTGTGGCCTCCAGTGGTGCTGAGTGATGCTGTGGCCTTCAGTGGTGCCGAGTGATGCTGTGGCCTTCAGTGTGCTGAGTGATGCTGTGGCCTTCAGTGTGCTGAGTGATGCTGTGGCCTTCAGTGTGCTGAGTGATGCTGTGGCCTTCAGTGTGCTGAGTGATGCTGTGGCCTTGAGTGATGCTGCGGCGTGGAGTGGTGCTGCGGCGTGGAGTGGTGCTGCGGCGTGGAGTGGTGCTGCGGCGTGGAGTGGTGCTGCGGCGTGGAGTGGTGCTGCGGCGTGGAGTGGTGCTGCGGCGTGGAGTGGTGCTGCGGCGTGGAGTGGTGCTGCGGCGTGGAGTGGTGCTGCGGCGTGGAGTGGTGCTGCGGCGTGGAGTGGTGCTGCGGCGTGGAGTGGTGCTGCGGCGTGGAGTGGTGCTGCGGCGTGGAGTGGTGCTGCGGCGTGGAGTGGTGCTGCGGCGTGGAGTGGTGCTGCGGCGTGGAGTGGTGCTGCGGCGTGGAGTGGTGCTGCGGCGTGGAGTGGTGCTGCGGCGTGGAGTGGTGCTGCGGCGTGGAGTGGTGCTGCGGCGTGGAGTGGTGCTGTGGCGTGGAGTGGTGCTGTGGCGTGGAGTGGTGCTGTGGCGTGGAGTGGTGCTGTGGCGTTGAGTGGTGCTGTGGCGTTGAGTGGTGCTGTGGCGTTGAGTGGTGCTGTGGCGTTGAGTGGTGCTGTGGCGTTGAGTGGTGCTGTGGCGTTGAGTGGTGCTGTGGCGTTGAGTGGTGCTAAGTGTTGATGTGGTATTGAGTGATGCTGTGGGAAGGTAATAAGGAGGATAGAGGGTAGGAAAGAGAAAGGAGAGAAGAGGGGTGAAAGAAGGGTTGGCGTGGAGATGCAGAATGATGAGGTGAAAGATCACTAAAGGGGTGTTGGGCAGCACACATACCATCTGATGTACATATACATTGCTCTAAAACGTTGTGCCGATTGCTTTACTAGGATGGCTTAGCGTATGGGCACTTATCCCAAGAGAGGGGCGCTCATTAAAATCACATATTATAAGTTATTGGGTAGACCAGCATGCCATTCACTATACATAAGTTCTTTTGAATATTTGGGTGCTACGATACTGCCAAGGTCACAGGTTAAGGTAGCCAAAAATATGTTTGTTCAGACAGCACGACTTTGTCATGCACTGTCATCATTGTTTAGCACCGGGCAGCTGCCCATGAAGAACGTGAAATTACATCAAGTCAAGGTAAACTATAGTGCGTGCTCAGAGTGATTAAAAAAGTTCATTCGGCAGTAAATCAATAGGTGATACCCCTGCCACATCACAGCAAAAATGAGAGCTGCATTCAAAGGCTGTCACAGTCTAATATTATGAAAAAAGGGCCGGATTATTTCCGAGACCTTCAACAAGCTACAAATATCTACAGTAGGCACCAGAATGCAATTTTGCCGACTTTAATAATGCTGTGTGCAACAGACGATGAAAATGAAGAGCTGAACTTTCCAATGGATTGCACTAAGCCCAAACTAACATTTGGTTTTAGGCTTGCAAAGGTCAGGCTGCAAGGAAGAAAATACATAAGCCAGCAAAACAGACGGGGCCAGAAAGAAACGCTAAATGTTAGCAGACAAATTAACGGCTTAACCCACAATAGGTTGATGGTGAAACTGCACGACAGCAGCCATGTATTACTGACAGACACTGATAAAACTACTTGGGGCCAATAAGAGCAAGTACTTGCAATCACAGGTTCAAGACAGTAAATAAAAGCAAAACATCTGAGTAAAATTAGAGACGTGCTATACAAAGGATACATTAACACCACAAGAGGAGAAATCAGATCTTCACAACCAGGGTATTTTTTTTTTATTAATGCTTGCTACTCTTACATTGTTAGGCAACTGATGACAACAGGCAAACTAAAGCAACACTCAATCATGAGATTGACCAAGCATTGGAAGTCCAAAACACAGATTACATCAAGCCCAACGGAGGGTGCATTATTTATCGTACCCAATAAAAATCAGGCACTCTTTTACAGACTATTGTGCAAACAATGTGCAGCAGGTCACGGCCGAACAAATCTGGGGGAAATGTCAAGTACCAAGGTAGCCTTTAGAAGAGCGATAGGAAAACGCACTGACAAAACCAGCAAAGTGTACATGAAGGTGGGCAAAGAATGAGGCAACAAGTCTTCTGAAGAAATCAGCTATGAAATAAAGCAGTCGTCCTACAGATGCATAAAATAATGCAGAATATGCTGTACTGCACGTGCAATTCGTCAATACGCCTGGTTTTGCAGCAAAGAAGGAGAGAGGGGGGTGTGGAAGTGGGAACGAGTGAGTCGCTTCATACAACTTAATAAAAAGACTCCACATCTAAGAATAGAAACCCGGGTGTTTCGACTTGCTTTTTAATAAACTAGTCCGAGCAAGTTGTAGATCGAGCCCTCTTTTTAAAAAAAGTATGCCATAGGCAGTAACCAAACTTGCTTATCAATAGACATGTGCAAATGGCCACGAGAGTCCATTTCTTCAAACTAGGATTAATGTTCAGCGTTCACATTAATTTTTATTTTAATGTAAGTACCTAGTAAGGAAGTAATGAATCTATGATGTCATCTGCAAATACGTTGAAAAAACGCCATCATTACTGTATTAAAAAGCCCATGACATGGAAAAGGGGTTGAGGCTTCTCTACCAAAGTGCTGCAATAAAAGATCTGCTGCTAACATCGGCGTGCATGTTGGCCTATGGTGGCAATCGTTCTGTAGGCAGGACCTGTCTGAAGGGGGGGGGGGCTGCCAAACTTAAAATGCTTGCGCTCCATTAAGAAAAGCTGCCGATAAACATACAGAGGAAGTGTGTGCGATCGACACAAGGAGATACCAGGCTTTGGGCAAGGGGGCAGGCGGGCTGACGGCACATTAGGAGAGCGTGTTTGTACCATGCACGGACATTCAGCTGCCCCGGCAATTAACACAGCCTTTCGTTGAGCGCTGCTCATTTCTGTGGCTGCACTTGGATACAAAGGCCATTTCTTACTGCCCTCAGACAATATACCTTTATATAAAACTAAAAAGCAAACCCAGTTTGGAGCAATACTTCAGAAATCGGCTGACAAATGTACCGCTTGTGCAAGCACCTTTCGCAACGCTCTGCTTCTAGCAAGAATGTAACCACTTTGCACAATATACTTAAATGTATAAAGTATGGGGGAGGAGACGGGGGTATTGTACCCAAAGGCAACCGTCGTACAGTAAGCCTCAAAGAAAACATCCACAAAGTGTGAGGTACAGTCTTAAGTGTCTCGCTGTAGGAGCGTACATTTCAACACCGGGAGTAGAGTGTGTAGACACGATAGTGCTGTAGCACCCACTCCCACTTCGCTGCAAGCCTGGGTTGACTGACAGAACCTATGAAAACTAGACACGACAAAAACTAATTTAGAACAAAAAAAACAAGCAAAATCACCGCCGCAGCCCGGCTTCAACAGGAAGCCAGGCAACCTTTGTTGGGACGGGGGCGGGGCCGGACAAATACAGGAAGCAGGCTCTCCTGTGCCCGCCGGAAGATTTCCGTCTTAGCTAGCGGGGCTCCCGTGCTCGTGGAGAGCCCCGCGGCCCCCGCCTGTTAACGAGAATGACCCGCTGGCTGCTGAGGGACACGCAAGAAGAACCTGGTGAGTGGGGTGTGAGGGGGATGTGTGCGCGTGTGTCTGTGTTTGCGCGCTTGTGTGTATGCGTGTGTATGTATGCGTATGTATGCGTGTGTGTGTGTGTGTGTTAAAAGAGCCCGATGACTGGTTGGTGGGGGGAGGGGTGTACGCGAGTGTCTGTCTGCCTAGCATGACGCCACTTTCTGACCCACACTGTTTTGTAAACAGCACGCACACAGCAAGCAGCCAGCAGCAAAGGCGCGCTCACGAGGACAAATCTGAGACAGCAGAGGCGCGTGGCCGAACGCTGTCTCAGATTCCCAGGAAACTGAAAACAATAGTTGTCGAGCTAGACCGCATGCTACGCATGCGCAACTCTAGCTCGACCTAAAAAGTGTGACCCTCAAGTGGACCCACAGGCCGCAGGCACTGGAGTCGTGAGAGGACCTGAAGCAGCTCACCAAAAGAAGCAGGCCACTATGCACAGAATGAGGTGTGGCTTAAGCCTCTGGTCACTGGAGGTGCTCAAGGTTGGGGCTACTTGGAGACCGAGGATCTTCTTACAAAGTAGCCAATATGCCTTTGCAACTGAAAGTTGGACATGGTACGCAGGGGTTCGGTTATAGCTACCCCCACGAGGGATACTGGCCTCAAACTTGGTGAGAGAGTAGTGGAAAACCACCACCTGTGTTGCAGAGCCCACGGAGTCCGGAGGAGCTCAGGATCTGCAGACCGGTCGACTTAGTTGCGATGCCTGCAAATGCAGGGGAGTGACTCCTTCACTCAAAGGAAGATTAGTTTGATTGTCTTTGATGCTTCACAGGCCTCGGAAGGTTCCTGTATGATGCACAGGCACAGATGATGAAGCAGACTTGTCAGGCCCAAATGAAGTTCAGCGAAGTCCAGAGTGCTCAGACGGTAGAAGTGTAGTGGTGTCTGATCTGAATCTTATCCCACAACAAATCTAGGGACCTACACCCAGGTATGCCCTCAAGTACCCTAGGGACAGGGTTGGGAAGATTCAGGGGACCCTCCCAGGGGAGGGTCTGGACAGGGGGGAGGTTACTCCCATGTCCTTTGTCCAGTATCACGCCAGAGCTGGAGCCAACAGCTCCCAGAACTGGTTTGAACCGGACTATGCATGGGGACACGAAGTGTGCCCCTCATGCAGACCCTCTGGCGCTGGCAAACGCACCCCCGGTCCCAATACACAAAATCCTGTCTGGGATGTGGCCAGGCTCCCTGTAAAAGGATGCCTACTGTTCCACCTTCCTCTACATCCTACACTGTTTACGGTGTGGGGGTAAGATTCCAACACGTTTTATACCAAACATCATAGGATTAATTGCAGCAGTTTGAGATAGTCATCGAGAAATTACGCAGGGCCCCTGTATAGGGCTGCTTCACTGACAACCCGGGAGAGTGGACTCCGTAGGCTGCAGGGGTGTCCTGCTCATGCAGGGGCACCCTCTCACTTAGAACCAAGCACCTTGCCTTCAGGATTGCAAAGGCCTGCTATAGGGGTGACATATAGGTTTTAAGTGCAGTGACCCTTAAATATAGTAAACCTATATCTTTAGTAAGTGGTGCATGCACCAACTTACACAGGCTGCAATGGCAGGCCCGTATTTCCATTGTGCATGGTCTCTCATGGGTGACATAATGCATGCTTCAGCCCATGGGAGACCTCTGGGGTACCCAAGTACCATATACTAGGTACCCCAGTATCCAATTAGGAGTGTACCTATGTACTCAACACAACAATTTAGTGAGAAAGCAGATATACTGGGGTCCTGATTAGCAGTATCCCAGTCAGACTAGTCGTAATACAGCTTAGCACCAGGCAAAAAGTGGGGGTAACCATAGAAGTAGATCCTATTTTCCTACATCAACCAACACTATAGATTCCCACTGACCCTCAGCTTGAAACTATTGTTATGCTAAGCATTCTTGCACCAGGCACATGTGAAACGTAGCAGGGAGACAATGGAAATGCAGTAGGCCATCATTTCGAGGGGAGGCTTCACTGTTCTGACCGTGACCTGGTGATCTGACTGAAAAAGAGGAAGCAACGCCTGGAAGGCATGTACCCTTGCAGGACTGGGATATGTCCTCTCTACCACTGAGCTGAGTACTGCCACTGGATATGGCTGAATCGGAAGAGGTTGTAGGTGGGACTTGGTGACGTTGATGGTAAACCTCTAGTAGTGCAGGAGGTTTATAGTGGCTTAAGTGTGTGCGAGACACTGCTGGTGAGTCACACTCTTTATTAGCCAGTCGTCCAGCTAAGGGAACACGTGGAATACAATGCGCTGCAGGTGGGCAGCTACCACTGCTAAACTCTTTGCAAAGACTCTCGGTGAAGTGGTGAGCATCAATGGCAGCACCTTGAGCTGATAATGTTTGCCACTTACCACAAACCGTAGCTAGCGATGGTGAGCTGCATGAATCGGAATATGGAAGTAGGTGCCTTTGAAATCGAGGGGAGTCATGAAGTCACCTTGGTACAGCAGTGATATGAGATTCTTCAGAGGGACCTTTTGGAAATGTTCGGAGAGGATGTGCTTGTTGAGGTCTAAGATATGCTTGAGGGAACCGTCTTTCTTGGGAATGAGAAAATAGAGGGACTACATCCCTTTTCCTTGTAGGTGTGATGGCACTGGGTCTATAGTACACTTGAGGAGGAGTGGGGGCAGGGGGAGGAAGAGGAAAGGGGGAGGTGAATGAAGCAATGTTGAAGTGCTGGTTGTGTTGTCGTGTCTCCTCTTGCTCTCTGGCTTTGGCAGAGGTTAAAGGGTTCCTTGAAGCAGAGTTTGCATTTCGACCCTTCCTGTGTTGGGCCGGTGCCTAGGCAAGGTACATCCAGTGTGTGGGTGGCTTAAGAGTCGAGCGTTCAGTTCTGTCTACAGTCACAGAAGAACAGTTTCGGTGGCGGAGGCAGGCATTAACGTGGAGTGCTTGGGTGCCTGTATATTCAATACAAAATGAGGCTTCGAAGCCAAAGGCCTCGTCTTAGAAGGGTGCTTCAAAGAAGCAGTCGGCGCGGAGAGAGCAGTCGGCGCGGAGAGAGCAGTCGGCGCGGAGAGAGCAGTCGGCGCGGAGAGAGCAGTCGGCGCGGAGAGAGCAGTCGGCGCTGAGAGAGCAGTCGGCGCTGAGAGAGCAGTCGGCGCTGAGAGAGCAGTCGGCGCTGAGAGAGCAGTCGGCGCTGAGAGAGCAGTCGGCGCTGAGAGAGCAGTCGGCGCTGAGAGAGCAGTCGGCGCTGAGAGAGCAGTCGGCGCTGAGAGAGCAGTCGGCGCTGAGAGAGCAGTCGGCGCTGAGAGAGCAGTCGGCGATGAGAGAGCAGTCGGCGATGAGAGAGCAGTCGGCGATGAGAGAGCAGTCTGCGATGAGAGAGCAGTCTGCGATGAGAGAGCAGTCTGCGATGAGAGAGCAGTCTGCGATGAGAGAGCAGTCTGCGATGAGAGAGCAGTCTGCGATGAGAGAGCAGTCTGCGTTGAGAGAGCAGTCTGCGATGAGAGAGCAGTCTGCGTTGAGAGAGCAGTCTGCGATGAGTGGCTCGGCTCCAGGATCTTCTTTAGCGCTGAGGCTGGGCGTGGTGTCCTAATTTTGTGCTCTGTGCCAACTATGGCAGAGAGGCAGTGATGGACTGGAAGCTTGCTGGCGGGCTTCTAAGCTGGATACCTAGGCACTTGGTAGGGGTGCACAGAGTGGGAGCGGTGCCAGAGAGCCAGGGGAGGTGGGTCAATACTCATGGCCTGCTGGGAGGGTGGCAAGTCCAATATCTCCAGGTCGAAACCCAGAGCTGGTTTTTGGTCTGAAATACTCTTTCTCAGCGACCAACTGTTCCCTGTTGGGGCTCACCCTCGAGGTCCTGGGCACCAAAGTTGTCCTGGTATCATCGCCACTCCTCCACAACACTGAGACAGAGCCTGACTGTAGTAAAGGGTTTTCTTCGAATGGAAGAAGCACCGGGCATCGCAGGAGGCCACGTCATGTTCCAGGGAGAGAGAGAGAGAGAGAGAGAGAGAGGTTGCAGACCTGGTGTAGACCGGTTCAGGGGTATTAGGCAAGACACAGAGGACAGTAGCGGAATGTGCCGAAGAACAATACAGTCGAAAGGGAGAGGAACTGAGAAGCTTGAAGAGATCACTGCAACTCCATTGATTCAGAGCTCAGTAACACACGTCTGAACCGACGGTGGAAAGATAATCTAACAAAGGAGTCGATGTCCATGTGCATAACCATCAATAGGTGGAATCACAGTACCTTGTGACTTTAGAAGACTTCTTAGAAGAAAAAAAACTTGCACATATCTGGGCCCAACAATATATGGCAGGATTATGCACAGCATGTTTATCTACAGCCACACCTGCCTCAATCATATAATTTTTTAAAGAACAAAACATCACAATCCAGCGGAAGGTGAATTTTGATAGCAGAACCCAGGTACTTTTCAAACTCTTGAAAACTGCACCTTTGCCTTTTAAACCATACAACACTCTTCTGCCTCCTGGTAATGGTCACTCTATACAAAAAGTAGATACATGCATACTGCATTACTGATGGTTAAGCAAGTTACGCTTTACAGCATCCACCCCTCCAGGGAAAGCAAAGGCGATCAGTCAAGGCTTCCTCTATAAAGTGGTAGAGTTTAGCAGCACTCTGAGGCAGCATGACAATGTAAATACCGCCAACGTTGGTGGTGGGGAGTTTTCAGCTACAAAATCGTTCTAATTCAAGGACCTAAAAACAAAAACAAGCTACCAAGGCAACAAAGTTCTCGTCCAAGAAAAGTCAATGATTGATTTTCAGGGCAACAAGAGCCTCTGGTTCCAGACTGAACGTGACTAAGGGTCCAGTAACCAGTGCCAATTTTGGGATACCTTCTGGGATTTTAAGGCCTATTAAGGTCCAAATTGGTCTTGCTGCTTCTCAATAGGGGAGCATGTACTGATAACTTATATAGCACCTTACCCTGTGTTTTGAGAAGCTAGAAAAGCAGCAACCCACTTTAATGGTGTTCAAACAATCAGCCACTATGCCACTACGCCTCTTTCGTTTGACAGGAGCACCCATTGGGGACACTAGACTACAGGAATTGAATAGTTCCAACTAGTAACTGGATGCTTGTGTTTAAAGACCAACCAGAACTTTAAAAGTAGCATATTGTGAAGCCGAAGTGCTAGAGAGAGAGTTCAAGAATCACTATGAGCACCTCCAGTCAATAAGACAAATTCCCCACAGGTACTGTGATGGTGCAGAAACTCAATGTCTCTAGTTCTAAGAAAGGGAAGATAGGGGGAACCTAAAGAGACAATGTGTAGTTGAGACAGTGCAGGCTCATGAGTTGTTATTCAGAAAAATGACTCATGTTGAAGTGATGAGGGTGGAACTTCAATCTAGTAGGCGCAAGCTACAATGAAGCAAGCATTGGCAACACCAATAAGTCTTGCAATGCCTGCCAGCATTTTGTCATGCCAAATCTGGTTTTGCCCTGGTTTTGTAAAAAAGTTATTGTTGGAGTGGTCTGCTTAGCCATGGAGGATATAAAAATAGAAGAAAATGGTTAGAAACACAAATATTTTTTTTGTCTCAAAAAAGCACTGATTATAGTGGTCCTTGGCAATCAAGGGAACTACTTTGTCAGCATATGTGCTACTCGTGAAAGAGCAGTCTGCTGTCACTCACATTGAAATTAGTCAACAGCTTAAATGGGATGACTCAGTGCCCCACACTGGATGCTGCCATTAGTGGGAGAAAATGTGTACGACATCAATTTACCAATTAATGAAGAAGGCAGGATTCTAAGCTTCTATAGGTATATTAAATATAGCCTTTCAGTACAATCCAAAGGGTTTGGATAACACTTGATAAAAAAAGGAAGGGCTCTTGTGCTATTCCTTCCCTACAACTAAAATGTCGTGGGATCAACTTTGTGCTACCTAACCACCAACAGAGTCTAGCTTTGTTGAAGGACAGCACAGTAAAATATAGGGCACCTCTAGTGGACTTACAGACTGTCAAGTCCAGGAAAACCATAGCAGCATCAGAAAACAAGAGAAAGACATGAACCAAATGTTTCCGACCCGATGCAAAACAGCTTAAGAGTATATTGTATTGTGAGAAAAAGGATCATCAGGTTATACATAGCAATATTAAGGAAGAGCCACACCCCTGGAGTTTTAAAATCGATTCTTGCGGGGTCCCTTTCACAACGCTTAAGTAAGTAAATTGTACTTTCTAGCACAATCCACTAGATTGAAGTTTCTCTCAGTGCTGCTGAACCATAACTGCATTTGTGTGCTTTATATAGAACATGGAAAGTTATATACCATTAGGACCAATCACAAAGTAATTGATTATAATAAAATAGAGAAAAGAGTATAAGTTTCGAGAAGAGTAAGTTCAGCGTTACTGCTGAATTCATCAGCCCTATTAATTTTTAGACGTAGCCTAAAGTGGCAGGTTCAACTGTTTTCTGACGGCAAAGACAGAGAGTACCCTTCCAGAATAACATGGCCTGATAATGCGTTTTGAAGTATGAGTCTCAGCTTCCAAGTCCTCTTTAAGCTCCAGATATGGTGGGCCTGTTTTTTCAGGTAACTTGCCAGTTACTCATCCTTAAATTCAAATCTTGTTTCTATGGGCATCCAATATGAAGGACTGATTTTAGTGGTGTGAGCAACAATTGTGGTGTGCCCGGTAACCAATCATTACCAACATCAAATTAAAACTGATAATGGCATAAACTACTGTTTTTAGGTGGGGGAATCAACGGTTTGCTTTGGCTATGATAATCAAGAGTGGGCATTATGATAGGTTGAATGTGAGTGTAGGAAGTTGGCTTTAATGTGATATATAAAAAATATGATATACCGTGTAAAGAGTCCAGGGATTCCCTTAGGAGTGGACAGGGGTTTGCTATGCAACCCCAAAGTGCTCTGTTAGGGGGACATGTGATTTGAGCAGTCTCAGGCTTAACATAGAGGAGTGCATGACATTGGTAACTACAGACAATGATTAATACATGACGCATACGACTCAAGAAGGAGATGCTCACCAATTTATAAAAATACCTAGTACTTTTATATATGTTTAGGCATCAGAGAAAAATCGCCCAGGTAAGTATGTTATTAAATATGATTTCCTTTCACTTTCATAAAGTGGACACTGCAAATTTGAAGTTCTGCAATGTTAACCTATGGAATGAAGAAACAAGCTCTGCAAACAGGTACAGTACATCGACGTACAGGACCGAAATCCAGGAGTTAAGATCAGTGTGGGACAAAGTCCTAGGCAGCACCAGCAGTACACCACCAGCGGCACGAGGGCAGCCGGGTGCAGGGTGGAAATCAGCGTGGGACCCCAATGCATATCATGGGGATCGGTCACTGTAAAAAGAAGCTGCAGGCTCTGGCTAAGCAGCCAGCCTGCTGAACAAACAAGTGGACTCAAGTCTTGCGATGCTCAGTGACAGGGGGGCACCGCTTCTCCAAGGCCCAAGGGCGACGGGTGCAGAGGGGTAATTAGGCATTGGGTTTTTCCTTACCCGAGCAGTCAAAGTTGAGGGGGTTTGTGTGCAAAGGCTACAGGTGACGTGGGGGAGGGAGGTATAGGAGGGGTGAAACCAAGATAGATTCGAGCTCTGGAGGGCGGGGGAACCTTGTTAGCACCATTGGCCCACTTCAACTTTGGCCGTAAGCGACGAGTGCAGTGGTGGCTTCTGGTGTTAGGTTTTGGTTGTTCCGGAGGCCTCCGAGTCTTATCTTGTGGAGACTCTTCAGAACAGGTAGGCCGTTTACGGGAAGTCTCGAGTCTTTTTCTGAGGTAGACAGTTACCCCAAATTTCTGGAGTCAACAGCTGCAAAAGAGTCGACTTTGGCGCAATTCTCGACGAGGGACGCAAACAGACAGGCAGGGTGGGTACCTAGTCAGCTGCTTCTTCCCTCCTCTCTGCTTTCGCAGGTCTTCAGTATCCTCTCTCTTCTTAGGTCATCAGGATATGCTTCTCTGGTGTCAGGGGCTTCCCTAAATGCTGAATTAAGAGGCGTTAGGGGAGTGTAGGGTAATATCTAATGGGCTACTTGGGGTCACTACTCCCCATATATGACCACTTCCTGGGGAAGTGGGTCTAACTCTGTCCCACAATTTCCAAGTATGCCATTCAAAGATGGCAAATTCTGAAAATCGTGTCCACCTCACAGTAGCCAACCTTAGGGGTGGTACTAGCCTGGATCTGGCACCCCTACCAGACTATAACATTTTCCTGTCTGTCCAGGTGCCAAGGGGGCTCTGGACAGGAGGTTGTGGCTTCCTCTGAGGGGAGCCAGATTTGTATTCCAAAAGCGCCAGCTTCTTTGAAGCTCGCCAGCCAAAGGAGGCTTATCAAAAGGTCATCCTGTAGGAGGCGATGTTACACCCTCTTCCCGAACAGGTTTTTGTTCTGGAGCAAAGATTCTCACCCTAGGAGGTTGGACCAGCGTCTCGGGTGGGAGGCTGGCTGAAACCAGTCAGCAAGGACACCAGAGGCTGGTAGGTTTCAGGGGACACTTTTAAGGTGCCCTCTGGGTGCATGTATTGGTAAATCCAACACGGGCCTCAGTGTGGGTTTACCAATACTAGATCCTGGATATCAAACATTCCTATTTTCAGTGAAGCCATCATGTAGCTAGGGAAATCATTTTCACCAGGGTCCAGCACATGTAAAATGGCTTATCTGGTCACTTGTACTCGCAAAGATAGGACTGACCTGCACGGGGCATATAAGCTCATGCAATATTCAGCACTCTGCTTTAGGGCTGTCGGGTCTGCTGAAGGAGTGACTTACAAACATTATGTGCAGTGTTATGGACCTGGCACACATGGATGTGTGACATGTTGCGTTTTCACTTTTATCTGCTAAAACATAAAGCCAGCAATGGCAGTCTTGCTTGTGCTTGATAAGGGGTCCCTTATGGTGGCACAATTCATGCTGTAGCCCTTAGCCACCCTCTTTAGCACCCCAAGCCCTAGGTACCAGGGAACCATTTACTAGGGACTTACAGATGGTGCTAAATGTATGGCCAACGGCGGGAAACAATTTGGAAAAGAGCTTGGGCACTGGGGACCTGGTTAGAAGGAACCCAGTGCACTTTCCGTTGAAATCACCTCATGTACCAGGCAAAACATTAGGGTGGCCGTGTCAAAATGGGAAACTTTCCTACAGTGAGTGAAGCCCAGAGATATTACTAGGGAAGAGATGGAAGACATAAAAAGCATCTAACTGTATTCCATCAATAAGTTACTGATCAAATGAATGTTGTTGTCTGGGTGGATTGAGAAAAAAAGTTGGGTTTAGAAGGGGTTCTCTGTCAAGCAGGAGTGGAGTACAAATTTGCTGTTGATTGAGAAAAATGTCATGTAGTGTTTAGTGATCTGGATCACCTGTTATGGGGGTGCCCGGAACTAGGGGCGTACTGGCCGGAAGTGGGGGAACTCCTGAATGCGGTAACAGATAGGGAGGTGGACTTTAATATGGCAGCATGTCTACTGCTCTGGTTCCCTCATACTAAGAAAACGAAAATTACGAGTAACTTTATTGATCTGGGACTCATGTTAGCTCAGAGAGAGATAACTTGGCACTGGAAGTCTAAAGAAGACCCATCAGTGAGGAGATGGAAGAATGAGCTGTTGAAATGGTCAGGCTGTGAAAGTATCATCAGAATGCGACAGGCTACTAGACTTGGCAAGGAGAGCTGCTTGGAGATGGCGAGAGCTTGGGAGATGGTGGTCCAGGCATTGCGTGATTACTTGATGGGGGATGAAGTGGAGGAGCAATAATTGATGAGGATTCCATGTGAACTTAGTGATTGCAAACGACTCCTGATGTGTAGCGAGCTCCAGAGTTAGTACAGATTTAGTGCGCCCGCATTAGCAGCAGTTGAGGGGGGGGGGGAGGGAGTTTCAAGGGAGGTAGTTAAGCATAGCGACACGGATTAGAATCGGAGGATAGAACTTAGGACTGACCCAGGATGTGGGGGGCTCCCGGGAAAGTAGGCAGGCACCTTGGCAGTACCATTAGGGGGATCCAGGGGGAGGACTCTGGAGTGATATGGGTGGGACTGCATCGGAACGGGTAAGAGCTGCTGACGGTGTCCCCATGAGAACTCTGTGTCTGCTGGTTGGTGCATGGAGGGGGGGATTTTAGGGGGGTAAAAGCAGATACTGAATGGTGAAGCTGACCGAATACCCGGGAAAGGAGTACACTAGGGCATCTTCTTGAGGAAGGTTGATCTGGCGCGCCGCCCATCCTCCGGGATGTGGGCTAAATGGCTGTGTACGATACACCTGTCACTTCCATGTTTGTGAAGCTATAAGTGTGCTGGTTGGCTTATTCTGTGGTCTTGTTTCTAATTCTGCAATAAAAAAATTTTTTAAAAAAATGTAGTGTTTAGTGTCATTTGTGATTTGATGAATGTAGACGCATCCTTCATCAAATAGAGTACTCAGCAGTTTTAGATAAACACTGATAAGGGTGGGTAATAGAATTGAACTTTGAACGACTTAGCAAAGTATTAAAGCTTTCATACAGGTGTATTTTCCAAGTCTAATCAGAAAATAATATTTGGTTTGAAAACCATTATCGTGCTAAGAAACCCATACAGTGATCCAGTATAACGGCTTATCTATGGTGGTCAAAGGTGTTGAATGCTGCTAGAGGTCAAGAAAGATGAGGAGGCATTCAAGGTCTGATGTATGTTGTGCAGCACGTTCAGTAAAGATAGAGCCACTACAAAACCGGACTGATAGTCTGCTAGAAAACACGTCTGAAATTGGAGAAAATATTTTGAGTGTTTGTTTTTTATGAAATGGGTGCTACTTTGCCAGTTTAGTCTAGCAACGCTCCATGAGTGAGAGAGGATTGTCATATCACACCTATCAAACTAGTCTGTTTCCAAAAGGTGAAAGATGTCTTTTATGGTTTTCAGTACAACACAGTGGCCATATTTGGTGAATATGAAGCCTTTTATGACCTTGGAGAGTCCATCAATAACAAAGACAGAGATGTCCCAAGGTTTTTTACTAGCGGCAGTGGGAGACGTTTGCATGTAAATGCCTGAACAGGCTACGGAATTTGAAAAAAATATTTATTGTTCTTGTAAATAGTTGCCATAGATGGTGAGAGTTGACCGGTGCGTCAGTTTCTACATTAATGATAAAGGTTTATTTTCCATTTTTTTTGTATTCTCTATTAGCATGTTGAAAGGTTTTAAGCTACTTGGAGAACCGTTTAGTGGATGTGTTGCATAGGTTAAGTACAGACGCTGTTTTTTGATTGGAAGATCCCATCATCTTTTGAAATTGGAAATCACTGGTGTCATGCAGCGTAAAGTCTCAGAAGCAGCTTCTGAGGTTGTCAATATAATTGCCCAGGGTGCCCATTTTCAATTTTGCCCAGCAACACACCAGATTACTTGGAGGACATTTTCTTGGAGGATCGAATGTGTATATTTTGATAGTGCTGCTGAGGATTCGTCAACCTTTTTGCCTTACAGTGTGTGATGGGTAATTAATGAGCTGCATCTATTCAAACGCAAATCTTGTAAATATTGTCCGCTTGACCTATATACTTAAGTAGCCCAAAACAATCAGGTTAACATATCATAGCCTGAAAATGGTATTTGAATAAAATAACTGCTGCTAAGGAGGTGGTAGGGGTCCATTAGTATGATCAAGATTAATGAATTGGGGACGGGTAATGTGTGTAGTACAGATTTGCATTCTTGTGCAGACTAGTTATGTAGGTGAAGGTATTTACGGACACATAGTGATGTGTGATCACATTTTAAGCTGGGGCAGAGCACCACAATTTTGCATGTTCACATCAACTTGACATTTCTTCCTGACCACTGGGTACAGACATTTGAGACACATTTCATTGCGTGCCTGTACAGGATAATATTCTCTGAAATGACTTTACCTACATTTCCATTTTGTAAGCATATTATCAACTGTCTTTAACATTCTGTACAAGGGCTAGGTTTCACTACGCAAACTGTTGTCACTTATTATTGTCTGCTCTGTGACAGCGCAATCACTACAAATTAAACAATAGCAGTCAGACTGGGGCTTCTGCATGGCAGCATGGGTAATGTTTATGATAGAAACAGCGTAATTTTCTTTTGTCACTTTAGTTAGAAGAGCTTTTCGCTGGGGCTGCAAGGGATGCTGCCCAGCTCTCCACCAAGATAGGCACACTGATGACATGTACCCACAGGTAATGTGGTGTTACATCACCCTACAGGGATATGGCAGATTCACCCACCCTAAACATACTAGGATAGTTAGCGCTAGGTAGAAGTACAATCTAAAACAGTACCTAAATGCCAGCATATACACTGTTACAGCACAATGTTTAAACTGTTTATCTTCTTGGCCATTCTTGTAATGCTGGTCGTGTTATTCTGTTTCCTTCAATTGATTATCACAGCACATGTTTTAATACAAGAATCCCAATCCTTCAGCAAATATTGAAACTCCTTGCGGAGTATTTCTCTTCGGGTATGGATGAGCAACCAAACAAAAGCGATCTAGATTTGTTACCATAATTTCCTTGGGGAGTCCGGACTGCCATGTTCTGTGGCTGCAGAATACATTTGTACTTTGTCAGGTGAAGGGGTACAGATTGCACACTGAGCTTGCAGGACTATACAACAAAATATTCTAATGGTGTGTGTGGAATCTGCTCACACAATCCGGACATTTATGTTGTCCAACAAACGCACAATTTTTACTGAGAAAGTATAAGCAGTACAACAACACTAACATATGAATCCTCCAGCAACTTTTCTTTGGACATTTTTAGGTAGAGCTATTTATAGCTCTGAACTATTGTAGGGGAAACAACACTCTTGAACAAGCGGATTCCTCCCAATGCATGTTGTTTACTGAAGCGTGATACTCCCCCAGGCGCGCGCTTGGCCTCACACCCCATCCCCTCCCACTCGCTCGCTCCCCCGCCCCCCCACCAGGCTCCCCCACAGCAATGTCGAGAGCTTTTCAAGCGTCCACTTCCGCGTTTTACCTTGCATTTGCTATACATTGTCAAACTTTGCACAAAGTTGGAGCAGTCCTGCTGCTCAGTCAACTAGTTTGTATTATTATTTATTTTATTATTTCTTTTGTTTGCTCCTTGCACGCTCTGTAGTTACTTCAGACCGGGTCAGCCTACTGCTTGTTTTATTTATTTACTTTGCTCCTCGCACGCCCACATAGGAGACAACTACCATTTAACACATTCTATAGCAACTTGTGATCGGGCCGTCCCACTGCTCAGTCAGTGCTTGTTTTTGCTGGCTCCAGTTTTACCTACCCTGCTCTTTATATTTACAGGTTTCTCGTTCCACTGCTCCGCCTCTAATCTCCAGCTGCTCTTCTCTTATCATCCGCTGCTCCTGTGATATCGCTCTGCGCTCTGCTTCCTGCTATAATATGCATGGTGTTATAAGGATAAATGTCTCAAGATTGCTCTTCATATGTTTGTCATACTGTTGCTCATGATTGTATCGCGCACTTCTTGTTGTCTGCTACTTCTCCTGCCATCTGTGGCCGTTTACTGAAGTGTGACGCTTCGCCAGGAGCGCTTGGCCTCACACCCCATCCCCTCCCACTCGCTCGCTCCCCCGCCCCCCCACAGCAATGCCGAGAGCTTTTCAAGCGCCCACTTCCGCATTTTACCTTGCATTTGCTATACGTTGTCAAACTTCCCACGAAGTTGGAGCAGTTCTGCTGCTCAGTCAGTGCCTGTTTGTATTATGTCTTTTGTTTGCTCCTTGCACGCTCTGTAGTTACTTCAGACCGGGTCAGCCTACTGCTTGTTTTATTTATTAATTTACTTTGCTCCTCGCACGCCTACATAGGAGACAACTACCATTTAACACATTCTATAGCGACTTGTGATCGGGCCGTCCCACTGCTCAGTCAGTGCTTGTTTTTGCTGGCTCCAGTTTTACCTACCCTGCTCTTTATATTTACAGGTGTCTCGTTCCACTGCTCCGCCTCTTATCTCCAGCTGCTCTTCTCTTATCATCCGCTGCTCCTGTGATATCGCTCTGCGCTTTGCTTCCTGCTATAATATGCATGGTGTTATTAGGATAAATGTCTCAAGATTGCTCTACATACGTTTGTCATACTGTTGCTCCTCATTTTATCGCGCACTTCTTGTTGTCTGCTACTTCTCCTGCCATCTGTGGCCGTTTAGGGGCATTATTTCCTTCCATTAGTGGTGCTCCGTCACAATGTTGGTCTATTTAACCAGCCCTGCTCTTTATATTAGGTGCTCTCAGTGTTCCATTTTGGCTGCTCCTCCTCTTAATACCCGCGGCTCCCCCTCTTATCTGCTGTGATATCGCTCTGCTGGGTTTCCTGCTATCATTTGCATTCAGTTTTAAGGATAAGTGTCTTAAGGTTGTGGTCCATACGGTTGTCACATGCTGGTGCTCCTCATTTTAGCGTGCACTTCCTGTTGTCTGCTACTTTTCATCATCCTTGTCTGTGACTGTTTAGGGGCATTACTCCCCTCCAGTAGTGATGCTCCGCCAGTGTTGGTCAGTGCACCCTCGGGGCTGACTGCAGCAGGTCATCAGTCATTGCTGTGCAGGGTCTTCTTGTTTGTCATATACTAAACCCATTTGGTGATTTTTGAAAAGCCTCTCAGAATCACAAAATGGGTTTATCAAGTCATTTTGAATCGCAGTAAGGGGTGCACACGTAGAACTGCTTCTTCATATTTGTCAGCAGCCTGGAGGGATTTGGCAATGGTCTAAGTGGGAAACCTTTTTTAAGCAGCACTTGGGAAGTTGCATATCCTGCGCTGCATACAGAAAAGGTTTCACACACGCACATTGAGAGAAGTTTATTTCTGCGCAGGCCAGTAAGCACCTCATGAATAAAATCTGTGAAATTCAAGAAACTAGACTAAAAATCCACTGCAGCCATAACAAGCACAACTGTTGTAGGACCTGGTAATTTATATTCTAGACAACTTCAGGATTTCTAACGGCGCCAGCAGTTGCTTAACAGTTTATTTATTTAATACCTACGTTCCCATGTAAGTCCAGAGTAATTATTAAAGGTCCACCAAGTATTTAATACCTACGTTCCCATGCAAGTCCAAAGTAATTATTAAAGGTCCACCAAGTAATATTGGTTTATTTTGCCACTTCCTTATTCTTTGAATTTCTACTTTATTAAATGTCTAATCCTTTTCGAGTTCTTATGTTTTTTGTAAATTTTCAAATTAAGAGTAGCACATACCATACTGCATTTTTCTCAAGAGGGACTCTGTATGTTTCTGTATTTAACTGTAGTCTTCTAAACTCTGTTTTCTTCTCCTGTGCTAATCTGCTGTTCTCTTCCACCTGCATATTTCTCTAACTCCCTGTTATCTTCTCCTGTGCCAATCTGCTGTTCTCTTCCAACCCGCACCCTACTTTAACTCCGTGTTCTTTTTTTCTGTGCTGTTATGCTGCTCTCTTCCACACACCTCCTTCTCTAACTCCCTGTTCTCTTCTCTGCTCCAGGGCTGATCTGCTGCTCTATTCAACCCGCCTTTTTCTCTACCTCTATTTCCTCTTTTCACGTACTGTTCTGCTGCTCTCTTCCACAACACCTCCTTCTTTAAATACCTGTTCTCCTCTCCTGTGCTAATCTGCTGCTCTCGTCCACCCCACCTCCTCCTTTAACTACCTGTTCTCTTATGCTGTGCTGATCTGCTGCTCTCTTCCACACACCTCCTGCTCTAACTCCCTGTTCTCTTCTTTTCTCCGTCTGCTGATCTGCTGCTCTCTTCCACCCTGCCTCCTTCTTTAACTCCCTGTTCTCTTCTGCTGATCTGCTACTCTTCCACCTCGCCTCCTTCTCTAACTCACTGTTCTCTTCTCCGGTGCTAATCTGCCGCTCTCTTCCACACCACCTTCTTTAACTCCCTGTTCTCTCCTGCTGTGCTTATCTGCTCCTCTCTTCCATCCACCTCCTTCTCTAACTCCCTGTTCACTTCTCTGCTCCAGAGCTGATATGCTGCTCTATTCAACCGCCTCCTTCTCTACCTCCATTTTCTCTTTTCACGTACTGTTCTGCTGCTCTCTTGCAAAACACCTCCTTCTATAAATACCTGTTCTCTTCTCCTGTGCTAATCTGCTGCTCTCATCCACACCACCTCCTGCTCTAACTCCCTGTTCTCTTTTCTCCCTCTGCTGATCTGCTGCTCACTTCCACCCCACCTTCTTTAACTCCCTGTTCTCTTCTGCTGATCTGCTACTCTTCTACCATGCCTCCTTCTCTAACTCACTGTTCTCTTCTCCTGTGCTGATATGCTCCTCTCCTCCATCCACATCCTTCAACTCCCTGTTCTCTTCTCTTCCACCATGCCTCCTTCTCTAAGTCCATGTTCTCTTCTCTTCTCCACTCAATCTATCGCCTTCACTCTATCTATTGCCCTCAATAGATCCATCCATCCATCGCCCTCAATAGATCCATCCATCCATCGCCCCCAATAGATCCATCCATCCATCCATCGCCCCCAATAGATCCATCCATCCATCCATCGCCCCCAATAGATCCATCCATCCATCGCCCCCAATAGATCCATCCATCCATCCATCCATCGCCCCCAATAGATCCATCCATCCATCCATCCATCGCCCCCAATAGATCCATCCATCCATCCATCCATCCATCGCCCCCAATAGATCCATCCATCCATCCATCCATCGCCCCCAATAGATCCATCCATCCATCCATCCATCCATCGCCCCCCAATAGATCCATCCATCCATCCATCCATCGCCCCCCAATAGATCCATCCATCCATCCATCCATCGCCCCCAATAGATCCATCCATCCATCGCCCTCAATAGATCCATCCATCCATCGCCCTCAATAGATCCATCCATCCATCGCCCTCAATAGATCCATCCATCCATCCATCGCCCTCAATAGATCCATCCATCCATCCATCGCCCTCAATAGATCCATCCATCCATCCATCCATCGCCCTCAATAGATCCATCCATCCATCCATCCATCGCCCCCAATAGATCCATCCATCCATCGCCCCCCAATAGATCCATCCATCCATCCATCCATCGCCCCCCAATAGATCCATCCATCCATCCATCGCCCTCAATAGATCCATCCATCCATCGCCCTCAATAGATCCATCCATCCATCGCCCTCAATAGATCCATCCATCCATCCATCGCCCTCAATAGATCCATCCATCCATCCATCGCCCTCAATAGATCCATCCATCCATCCATCGCCCTCAATAGATCCATCCATCCATCCATCCATCGCCCTCAATAGATCCATCCATCCATCCATCCATCCATCCATCGCCCTCAATAGATCCATCCATCCATCCATCGCCCTCAATAGATCCATCCATCGCCCTCAATAGATCCATCCATCCATCCATCACCCCAATAGATCCATCCATCACCCCAATAGATCCATCCATCCATCCATCGCCCCCAATAGATCCATCCATCCATCCATCGCCCCCCAATAGATCCATCCATCCATCCATCCATCCATCGCCCTCAATAGATCCATCCATCCATCGCCCTCAATAGATCCATCCATCCATCGCCCTCAATAGATCCATCCATCCATCCATCGCCCTCAATAGATCCATCCATCCATCGCCCTCAATAGATCCATCCATCCATCGCCCTCAATAGATCCATCCATCCATCGCCCTCAATAGATCCATCCATCCATCCATCCATCGCCCTCAATAGATCCATCCATCCATCCATCCATCCATCGCCCTCAATAGATCCATCCATCCATCCATCCATCCATCCATCCATCCATCCATCGCCCTCAATAGATCCATCCATCCATCCATCCATCGCCCTCAATAGATCCATCCATCCATCCATCGCCCTCAATAGATCCATCCATCCATCCATCGCCCTCAATAGATCCATCCATCCATCCATCCATCGCCCTCAATAGATCCATCCATCCATCCATCCATCCATCCATCGCCCTCAATAGATCCATCCATCCATCCATCCATCGCCCTCAATAGATCCATCCATCCATCCATCCATCGCCCCCAATAGATCCATCCATCCATCCATCCATCGCCCCCAATAGATCCATCCATCCATCCATCCATCGCCCCCAATAGATCCATAGATCCATCCATCGCCCCCAATAGATCCATCCATCGCCCCCAATAGATCCATCCATCCATCCATCGCCCCCAATAGATCCATCCATCCATCCATCCATCGCCCCCAATAGATCCATAGATCCATCCATCGCCCCCAATAGATCCATCCATCGCCCCCAATAGATCCATCCATCGCCCTCAATAGATCCATCCATCGCCCTCAATAGATCCATCCATCCATCCATCCATCCATCCATCGCCCTCAATAGATCCATCCATCCATCCATCCATCGCCCTCAATAGATCCATCCATCGCCCTCAATAGATCCATCCATCCATCCATCCATCCATCCATCCATCCATCGCCCTCAATAGATCCATCCATCCATCCATCCATCGCCCCCAATAGATCCATCCATCCATCCATCCATCCATCCATCGCCCCCAATAGATCCATCCATCCATCCATCGCCCCCAATAGATCCATCCATCCATCCATCGCCCCCAATAGATCCATCCATCCATCCATCGCCCCCAATAGATCCATCCATCCATCCATCCATCGCCCCCAATAGATCCATCCATCCATCCATCGCCCCCAATAGATCCATCCATCCATCCATCGCCCTCAATAGATCCATCCATCCATCCATCGCCCTCAATAGATCCATCCATCCATCCATCGCCCTCAATAGATCCATCCATCCATCCATCGCCCTCAATAGATCCATCCATCCATCGCCCTCAATAGATCCATCCATCCATCGCCCTCAATAGATCCATCCATCCATCGCCCTCAATAGATCCATCCATCCATCGCCCTCAATAGATCCATCCATCCATCGCCCTCACTCCATCCATCGCCCTCACTCCATCCATCGCCCTCACTCCATCCATCGCCCTCACTCCATCCATCGCCCTCACTCCATCCATCGCCCTCACTCCATCCATCGCCCTCACTCCATCCATCGCCCTCACTCCATCCATCGCCCTCACTCCATCCATCGCCCTCACTCCATCCATCGCCCTCACTCCATCCATCGCCCTCACTCCATCCATCGCCCTCACTCCATCCATCGCCCTCACTCCATCCATCGCCCTCACTCCATCCATCGCCCTCACTCCATCCATCGCCCTCACTCCATCCATCGCCCTCACTCCATCCATCGCCCTCACTCCATCCATCGCCCTCACTCCATCCATCGCCCTCACTCCATCCATCGCCCTCACTCCATCCATCGCCCTCACTCCATCCATCGCCCTCACTCCATCCATCGCCCTCACTCCATCCATCGCCCTCACTCCATCCATCGCCCTCACTCTGTCTATCTATCGCCCTCACTCTGTCTATCTATCGCCCTCACTCTGTCTATCTATCGCCCTCACTCTGTCTATCTATCGCCCTCACTCTGTCTATCTATCGCCCTCACTCTGTCTATCTATCGCCCTCACTCTGTCTATCTATCGCCCTCACTCTGTGTCTATCGCACTCACTCTGTGTCTATCGCACTCACTCTATCTATCACCCTCACTCTATCACCCTCACTCTATCTATCACCCTCACTCTATCTATCTATCGGCGTCCCTCTACTGCACTTACTCTATCTATGGCACCACCACAGCATCACTCAGGGGCACCACGACATCACTATGCACTATCACAGCATCACTCAACGTCACAGTATCACTAGTTGCCACCACAAGGTCACTCAGGGCCACCACAGCATCAATCTGTGTAACCATTCAACAAAAACTGGTTCAAATATATACTCACAATGTTTCAAGCTTTATTAGAAATGTCACAAAAAGATGTTAATATTTCACTTTTGTTCTTGGATTTTCGTCTCAATAAAATGCACAACATAATCTTCACAAAAGTTAATTACAAAAAAGTACGCTTGTGCCATTATAAATTACAATAACTTTTATTTCATTATTAATTATAAAAAAAAATAAAAGACATTGTTATGTGTATTAGCAATACATCTAAGTCAAGTAAATACAACACATATTGCATTACAAATGCTATAGGTGTCACATTTGCGAAAGTTATAACTATTGGCATTGTAAATGACAAAGCTATTAATTTCGCTATTTTCAAAACCAACACATAAATAAAAAATGTGTCATTTACAATACCAATAGCTCCAACTTTCCTAATGCGAGACTTATTGCATTGCAAATGCTGGTTTCAGAATAATCTTATACCTGGTGGTTTTGCTGCATTGCCGATGGAGGCTGCATCAACAGCTAGCAAGGTTTCAGTTCTGAAGAGCCAGTCTTTATGCATGTCCTAGATAAGTAAATGGATGTAATGTCTATATTTTGATATAGATCTTGCATTGTAAAAGACGCATTTTTGGTCCTTTTTTTGTCAAATAGAGGATGCCTGGATTTGGCAGACTGGTGATTTTCTGGTGCAATAAGATTGTTCTTGCATTCGCAGTTCAGTGAACATTTTTGTTTTCATCCTAAGTTATGTCGTGAAGTGCTGTCTGACAACATGCTTCATTTACTGTTGGATGAAGCAGGTATTGGACTTGATTTTTGGTGGTACAGAGACAGGTGGGATAGTTGAGTAAGAAGATGCTCAGTTGAAAAGAGGAGTGAGGCACATTTGACTGGGAAGAAGGTATTGGACTAGATTTTTGGTGGTACAGAGACAGGTGGGATAGTTGAGTAAGAAGATGCTCAGTTGAAAAGAGGAGTGAGGCACATTTGACTGGGAAGAAGGTATTGGACTTGATTTTTGGTGGTACAGAGACAGGTGGGATAGTTGAGTAAGAAGATGCTCAGTTGAAAAGAGGAGTGAGACACATTTGACTGGGAAGAAGGTGGTCACTAGAGAAGAATAGGATTTTTAAAAAATTGTTATTAAACAACCAAAGTACAATAATATTTTATAAACAATGGCATATTAATGTACCAATGCTCCTTTAGAACCGGTAAGAATCCAGCTTCATCTTTAAATGCACAGTGGCCTATGCCTTACTCTTGTTCATTCAAGCAGAGCACAAGAGCACACGTCTACCTAGCAAACGAACAAAAAGAAAACATACCTGACATGCCCTGCTTGGTGATCTGCCGGTCATAGATCTTTTTTTCCAGAGTATAATCAGACACAAGGCGGTAGATGTGGCAGGGCTTCTTCTGGCCATATCGGTAAACACGGCAGACGGCTTGTGCATCGTGACATGGATTCCAGGAAGCATCAAATACCACTACCCGATTTGCACCAATAAGATTCACTCCAAGGCAGCCAGCTCTTCAATGGAAAAAAAGGAAGAGATAGCTTAACACATGATCGAAACAGTGTTTAGAGCTGGACAAAAGGAGGCAAAGTGATTTTACATAACACAATGCTCAATTTCAGAGTCAAATATGTCATACACTTCTTGCTTTACTTTTCTTTTAGGGCAAATCTTTGTTTTTTTAATTATTACTTAAATTTATTGTGGTTGTTAATATAGCCATCAATTATTGCAGAGTAGGCAGGAGAGCTGCTTTTTTGACATTCTGTAGCAGCATATGTTTACAGAATCCCGGATACTCTTTCACAAAGTAGTGTAAAGAAAGATAAGTATGGGTAAAAGATTAATACAAATGGAACAGAAGGCTGAGATGAGAATGGCAGGGAAAGGAAGACCCTGACCAGTGATGTTCAGGGGAAGTGTGTAAGGATTATTAAGAGGTATTGGGAGAATAGGAGATACATTTACATTTCTTTGAAAGTCAGGTGGTGTGAGGAACAGTTCGAGATTAACCAGCAATTTATTTCCGATGAAGAAATTATAGAATAAGGCTTGTCTTCTCAGTGCTTCATTTGGATTAGGAATTTTCAGTTTCATCAGGATTGGGCTGACCATAGTGCAGCTGCATCTTGCGTGTATGGGTTTTCAGCTAAGTAGTCCACTTTGCTGGGAAGGTGGACCTTGTAAATAATACTCCGTGAATTGACCCAGAAGGGGGAGCCTTTGCAGCTCCTTTAGGGTAGAAGTAAATAAGACAGGAAGAATCAATGTGTAATACAATGCATTTGGCAATAGTAGAGCAGTAGTAACCAATTGCATGTTATAAAGCCACATTCTGATTTGAGGTTGGCGAGAGTCATAATTAATGAGAATGAACTCTGTTTTAGTGAGAATAAGTCTGAGACTAACAGCTTTCATTCAGGACAGAGTAAGGTCTAAGAAGATGTCACAAGGCAGAAAGGGACATTGTCGACATCGCTAAGTTAGCATGAGCCCAGCAGCCGTGATACTGCTTTTGCTCACTTTACTACATGGCTTTATTTTGCAAGACTCTGTTTATGCCTTTCCCATGAGAACTGTCTGCTTGGTTCCTTCTCTGCTTAGTCCTGGAGTTTAGTCTGAACACTGTGAGCAAGGTCGATAAACAATGGCCCTCGTTATTCTCTTCTGGTCAGTCCTAGCACCTAGACAAAATATGCTAACAGTTGCTGCTGTAGACTCGTGCTTTGATATTATGGGGATGCATGTTTAGGTAACACACACTTGGAGAGGGAGCTTTCCAGGGAGACGAGTCATGTGGTTCCTATGATGTAGAGATACCATCTAGGCACTAAGGTATGGGGTCTGCTAACAAAGCCCAGAGATCTTCTATTATATAATAATACTACTTCTTGCCAAAGGGAGGGTGGTTAGGCCTTAAAGTCCTTTATCTACTGTCTTTATATAATGACATCTCCCTTTATGATACATGGCCTTGCTGCAATGCTAACTGTATTGTTTTTATGCATATTGCTGCTGGTTGTAGCTCGAATACTGCGTTTTAGAGTACAGTTGAAATAAACATTTTAAACTATCTTCGTGTTTCAGTAAGTTCTTATTGTGGACAGGTACGAGAATGTGAGTGAAAAGGTGTGTCTTGTTACCGCGATTCCTGAGAGATCCGGGAGTGTTGTGTTTTGGGGTGTCTAATCAGTTGCTTCTTCATGAGTGTGTAGGAGAGCCAGTGAAACACTATAGCTAGTCGGCCCTGGGTTCGTGGGCACTAAGGTGGTGGGAAGATTAGCCCCTATACACCGAGGTCCCATTTTCCTGCGCATAGTTTTGTGTAAGTGCAGATTCCGTACAAAATGGCGCTACCAACGTTTGGTCTGGTACTTATTCACGAGACCCCAAAGTAGTGCTTGTGCATGTCCACCATACCCTCTCACCAGTTTATGGAAACATCCGTGGTGTGAGGACTTAGCCTCCTATATTTGTTGTTTATAGTTATAGGTTTTTCAAGCTTGAATTTGAAAAGGTTCCTCTTTCTATATAAACCTGCTTGTGCGCTACCGTTGTTTCGGTACTTTTCTTCTTATGGCAGTCGCTATTGCGGAGTCCAACTGTGCAGCGGCCACGGCTTATTTGTCACAGCATGCAGTCCCTAATGGAGGGGCTGATTTAATTTTTGTTGCACAAGCAGATGCAGCATACCGAGGTTTTCTATTCTTGGGTTACCGTTCTGGCAGTGGATTGGAATGACAATTTGTTTCACGAATATACGGCCTCCGCGGCCACGCAGGAATATCGCCCATAATCGCATACTTAAAGTTCCGATGACGGCATGGCAGCACACCATATGGTTTAATGGCGCCCTACCTCAGCCTGTTTCTGTGGTCCATTTAGGCCCCTTATCAGTCGATGGGGCCAGGTGGCCAGATTTGGCTGGGTTTACAGCACATCCAAATTACCTATATGTTCCTATTGTAGAGCTGAGACAATTTCATACCTCTTTGATACTTATACATAGAGCTGTAATACAGTTTATGTCATGCAATATTCAGGTGGCTCAGACTGGAGCTGCTGTCCACCAGGACATGGTCTGGTTATTAATCCCATCATGGTGAATTCAGTGATGGGTAAACGCACCCAGAATAGGGATGACTCCTCTTACTGACTTGCAGAAAAATTTGAGCAACTTGAAGCTTTCTTTCCACATACTACGCCTGTGGAGAAACACAGGATCCTTACCATGAGTTTACCTAAAGTACTTATTCCTAATCTAGCGGATTGTACCACCTGGGGAAAAGTGTTTGCAGCAGTGTATTCACTGATTTAGCACCCCCTCCATGACCGTTCTTCCGTCCGTACTTAAAAGGGTTCAAGACCAACATGGGGCTTAGGCTGCCCTGGAGTTGGGGATGGGGATGAGACTGGTAGGGGTTTTCCCTATTGTTTCTGATATGATCCATGCTAATGTAAAGGGGGAAGCATTTAGCTTACAGGTGAGTCAGCTCTAGAGGTGGAAGCGGATGTCGATAAGCAACGTGAGTTGCTGAAGATTATTGCTAAAGTATATAAATCCTTAGGGTGCAATAATCTGGGTATTAAGCCTTTCACACAAACACAACAAAAGACACACACAACAAAAGGCCCAAACCACAAAGGAAGGCCGTTCTGTCTTTCCTAAAAAGATGTGGAATAGAAATCAGCGGCAGCAAAAACAGAAGCAAGGGTCACATGCTGGTTCACCAACACTTGAAGCTTCTGACCGTAGATTTGATTTGTGTGACCGCTCTAAAATTAAGACACCGGAGAGGTTTCAAGTTCCTGATCTTCACTCTCCCCGTTCTTTACGGGAGTCATCAGATTCACAGTTCGGTGGTGGCAAGCGCCAGGATCGCAGACAAGGCAAGACCACTCAGCAGAGACGTTATCCGCAACACCAGTTTGACATTAAAGCCAAACTGGAGGGAATACCTCCTTTTCGAGCCCCGAATCAGAAAAAGAAGGTTGCCGCTTTAACAGCAAAGAATGCCTCAGACGATGAGAGCCCGACAGTGCAGCGGAAGTTACTATCGTTCGGGAGGCACTCCATCCTTGTCTGGAGGCGAGAGCAACTAATACTTTCAACACAGTGGAAACCGCAGACACACGAGTTGCACCCCCTGATAGGCTTTAGGAGATAGACCTCCACATTGAGGGTGATATTAAACGTACCATTAAGGGAGACTTTTGGAACAACCTTACCTCCTCTTATGACATTTTGTTGTCGGAGACAGGTTGGCCTCCTCCATTTGTATGGTTTTCTTCCTGAGGGGAAGACGTGATACTCCTGAGTTCCTCCCATTACGTTCCTGAAGAGACTAAATTGGCATACGCAGTGGATTGGGCTTTGGCGTTAGCGCTGGCTGTGTATCATAATCAGGTAGGTTGGAATAATGATTAGCCGGCACATGAAATACCTTTACGGTCAATTCCATAGCCGCAGGCTCAATATCCAATCAAGTGTGCAGCAAAGGCTTCCGGAATTGAAACTTTGACCCAAATGGAATATCAGGGGGTGACTGAACCCTGTGTTTCATCCATGAATAATGGACAGGCCGGTAGGGCTGGGGCCAAGTCAGTTGTTCTCTGCAGTCTCCTCTGCTTGGCGTCTTCCTTCGTCCTTTTTCTTCTTAGGTTGGGGGAATCTGAGTTCCTGGTTCAGGGCTTCCCCCTAAATACTGTATTTAGGGGGTGTTTTAGGGGTTTCAAGGTCAGTAGCCAATGGGTTACTGACCTTAGGGTGACTACACCCTTGGTGTGCACAATCCCTGATCCAGATTGGGGAGTGCCTGTCATCTGCAAGATGGCAGACACTGAAGAGTGGGCTCCACCTCCCATTCCCCCACCTGAGAGATGGGGTTGGTAGAGGTGGGCACACCTTCTGGGCTGGCTAACTTGTACCTCCTGTCTTCCCACTGAAAAGGAGGGGAGACAGGAAGTGGGCCTGCTCCTGATAGCAGGATAGGCTGGGTGTCGCATTACAAAGGCTGCCAGGCCTTCGAAGCTCCTCTGCCGCAGTGGGCTCTTCCTGGCCTGGGGGAGGTGTTAATACATCCACCCAGGAAAGGCTTTGTTTCTGGGCTCAGGGAGCGAAGGCTCCCACCCTAGGGGTCCAGAAACATGTCTTGTGGTGGCAGGCTGGTGTGTACCAGTCAGGGAACCAACCAGAGGCTGTTCGTTTTTCAGGGGGGCTTCGCCAAGATGCCCTCTGTATGCATTTTTCATTAAATCCCACACTGGCATCAGTGTGGGTTAAATGTGCTGAGAAGTTGGATACCAAACTTCTCAGTTTTCAGTGTAGCCATTATGGTGCGGTCGAGTTCGTAATGACAAGCTCCCAGCACCATATATTTCTAATAGAAGCACTGCACTTAGTGTCTAAGAATGGACTTAGACACAGTAGGGGTACAGGGCTCATGCACCTGTACCCTCACCACTGGTATAGGGCACCCAGCTAGAGGGGTGACTGATCTATGCCAGGGCAGTGGGTTGTAGGCATGGCACACAAGTGTGCCATGTCGACTCTTCACTTTGTTCTGAACCAAAACAGGCAGCCTGCAAAGGCAGTGTGTGTGTGTGTGTGTGTGTGTGTAAAGGTACGGGGCCTCCAAGGGTGGCATGATAAGTGCTGCAGCCCTTAGAGGTCTTCCCAAGTCACAGTGCCCTGGGTACCCGTGGTACCATTTTCCAGGGGCTGACCTGTGGCTAGAGATACCAATTGAGTTAGTTTTGGGGTAAGAACACAGGTCCTGGGAACCTGATTGGCAGGGAACATAGAGTCAAAGTGCATCAGTAGTCTGGCAAAAAGTGTGGGGGGAGGTTACTGCAACAGAAACCCACTTTCCTACAACAAGTAAAACAGATGTTTTTGAATTGATAATGTCAAGCTACACCATATGACTCCCAATATTCCAAGCCGAGCTGTTTCGCTGAATCAGATGGCTCCAGCTTCTTCGACTAATACCCGCGTTGTGGAGGGGGAGATGGAAACTTCTACTGACTTTTTGCTGGTTGTCCCTTCATCTTCCTCAAATGCAGACGTTGAGTATGATTCTCCCCCTATTGAGGTCTTCGTTGACATTCCTAACAGTACTGTCCATCTTCTATCCGATGCTTCACAGCCCCCAATGTTGTGCTTGGGAGCTAGCAGTTATTACATGGATCGTACAAGTTTCCCAAACGATGCTACTTTTGATGCAGAAGATTTGTATTTGAATTCGGCCAACTATGCAGGTATATTCTGTTACCAACATTATGGGCATCATTTCTTGCATTAAACAAATCCGTTCAGACTGATTTTTAATTATACCAAGTGGGAACATTGTCCGACTCCTATACTGGGGATTTCACATACTTTCCAAAGTAAATTCACACACTTTCCAGATTATAATGCGTCCAATCCAGCGTCCTATTTCTATAAATGAAATTTGCCATCTCAATCTTAATTCGTGTTAACTCACACAAAATTGATTTACTCTAATTCCTTTAGGACTGATTTAGCCTTACATGGTTACGAACACTGGAAACATACCATTGATTTGAAATCCATTTGGGGCACTAAGGATTTGGCAGGTCCAAGGTACTGAAGCTCTGCAACATGCATGTCTAATTCCCACTCAAATTTTGTTTTCAAATGACACCGTGTACTTGTTCTTGGGTTGGCTACGGCCAAAAATCTGAATGTTCCTTCCATTCCTTCATTGGCTGAGTATGCTACATGGCATAAACACATCAATCATACTATTGATGCACTGCTTGCCTTGTTCAGAAATGGTAGTATAAATGTTTCTGATGTCGACCCTTTGGGATGGATGTTAAGGCCCATAAGTCCAATGTATGTCAACTACGTTTTCTTAATACCTCCACAGGTTTCACACAAAGTAGACCTGATCCACGTTTTCCGCATTCTCATTCTGTAACCACGTACTCGGTGCAAGTTGTGTCAGCAGTGGTTGAGTCATTCCACACTAGCGTCAGTTAAACAACACTTGTCACTTTTGTCAAGCAACATTAATTTGCTGATTTTATTTTAGGGCCTAAATCGCCTCGATCAAAGTGATTTATTTAGAAGGTATATAATGAGTTATGGAAATTATCGCAGATGGAAGCTGCGGTACGTCTGCGCCAAATTGACCAAGCTAATTTGGAAAAAGTCCTTGCTGTTGTAGATAATTATCCTCCTGTATTTACACCTTGGATAATATTGTATCATCTGTTATTGATATTATTACAAAATGATATTTCTGTGGTGTATCGGCAGCAAAATCAATTGCGCTCTGTAATGCAGTTTGCATGGACATTACAAACGTTCAAAATGGGAAAAGTTCTGTGGGATTATTTGAAAGCTTCTGCTCTGTTTTTGCAGTTTAATTTAATTGATAAACAGATGTATGTTCATAAAAGACGCTACTTACACACTGTTACATATTTAACAATTAGAACAGTTGTTGTTTTCTGTAGCAGAGACTGATTCAACTGTGTGGTTAATACATGGTGTTATTATCCTACCCTTCTCACTATTTCAGTTCACTTCTTGCATGAAACACTTCCCAGTTGGCTGCTTTGAACCACTGGGCAGTGCTTTTATTTATGAATTATGGTCTTTACCCTTCACATACAGATGTCAGCGTGTGGAGGATTGTGATTCCACAGTGGGACATTTCCTTGTTTGTAAACAAGTCAAGTTGCACGGTGCCCTTAACGTATCGGCGCCTAATCTGGCGTGTTTTTTTAATGGCACGCCAGTCCCAGCTATTATTCGTACATTCACGTTGCTTTCCAATGGCAGATATTTTATTTTGAATAACCACGACTGCTGTGGCTTACGGGCAGGTATCCTGTTTGTAGTAACTGTTTTACAACGGGTTACTTGTTGCAGCAATGTCCTTTTTCCACCGACGCATGGGATTGTATAGTACGCTTTGGCCTTCTATTCATACTTAGAAAACAGATTTCAATAAACTAAGCAGACTCAAAGTGCTATTGTTTCAACAAGAAGTGGCTCTCACATCAGCGCGAGAGACATTCGAATTGCAGGTGGAGAGAACTGCAAGTGAGATACACTAACTACTAAAAACCAATCTCCCACTCCATTTTGGGGAATTAACACAACAAATATTCAATGCGTCTGATACTGAAGGCCTTGCTCGTTTTTTTTTTAAACTTGTAGGATCTGGCCTTCTGTCCTCTTTTCAGATGATTTTTGGAGTGATACCGGCATTTATTCATTCTATTTTTTCCAGCGCATTCGGAGGGTATCCATTGATCCTCTTGCTGGCGTGTTGCTACTTCTGCTCCTGTTACGCAATGGCTGCCCATCTAGTGGTACTGCACAGACCTGGCCAGTTGAGATTGTACCGTGACCGAATGCAACAACTGTTTGGATATTTGCCATTGGCGATGCTTTGAGTGAGTTACGGACGTACTTTTTGCGTCACCTACTTCACTTGCGTGCAACCTGTGTTCTATTGCCGAAGTTGTCCTTTCTATTGGGCATTGGATTTATGCCTCTCCAATGCATCCAGCACAGACCCAGATTATGATCTGTTAATGGGTCTATAATTGGCACATGACCAAGCCGGTTCTGGGGACGGCGGTTTGATGCTTGCACCAGCACTTGGGAGTGTTGGCGGATTAAAACACCTGTGCGGCTGCACAGCGCCTCTTGCACGGAGTTTCATCGAATATCACACACGTTGCCTGGTTATGCTCCTGGAAGCCTCGGAGTATGAGGAACACGTATGTTCATTCGATATGCTCAACTGGATGGCATCCCTCTTTGCTATGATTAACAGGGATGACCTTTTGGAACAAATTGCATTCCTCGGTTCACGTAATCTGATGAATTTTACGGACTCGCCATGATAATATTTTAAACTAGAAACATTTTAATTTTTTTTATTTGGCTCTTTTACAATAATTTTTTTTTACTGTGCTTGCTTTTGGACTCTGTTTTTTCTATTTTGCTACGATCTGGCCAAGGGCAGGGTGTCACATGGCCGATAGGGACATTGTCGGCATCGCTAAGTTACCATGAGCCCAGCAGCCATGATGCTGCTTTTGTGCACGTTACTACATGGCTTTATTTTTCAAGTCTCTGTTCATGCCTTTCACATGAGAACCGTCTGCTTGGTATGTCCTCTGCTTATTCCTGGAGTTTAGTCTGAACACTGGAATCAAGGTCGATAAACAATGCCCCTTGTTATTCTGTTCCGGTCAGTCCGTGGCACCTAGACAAAACTTGCTAACACAGCTGTTGCTGGAGACTCGTACTTTGATATTCTGTAGATGTATGTTTAGGTAACACTTGGAGAGGGAGCTTTCCAGGGAGAAGAGCCATGCTCTCCTATGATGTAGATATACCGTCTAGACACGAAGGTATGGGGGTCTGCTGACAAAGCCCAGAGATCTTCTACTGTATAATAATACTCCTTCTTGCCAAGGGGACGGTGGTTAGGCCTTATAGTCCTTTATTCACTGTCTTCATATGACGACATCTCCCTTTATGATATATGGCCTTGCTGCAATGCTAACTATTGTTTGTATACATTTTGTTGCTGGTTGTGGCTCAACTACTGTGTTTTACGCCACGATAGTTGAAATAAACATTTTAAACTGTCTTCATGTTTCAGTAAGTTCTTATTGTGGAAAGGTACGAGAGTGTCAGCGAAAAGGTGCGTCTTGTTACCACCATTCCTGAGATATCAAGGAGTCTTGTGTTCTGGGGTGTCTAATTATTTGCTTCTTCATGAGTGTGTTGTATTTTCCTCTTTTCTCTTATTTGTACAAATTCTTAGCCATCACGAGTTTCGTCTGAAATAATAACCCACAATTCTGTCAAGGCTCTAAAGTCACTTGTCCTAATCTATTTCAAATGTTGATAATTTCAACACACAAGGTGTATAAACGAAGAGGTTTGTGTGTCGCACTATTTGGTTCCAAAAGACGTCCACAGACAGAAACAAAATCTCGGTCTGTCGCCGTATATTAAACCATAAAATTCACAGCCACGTACAAATATCAATGCCTCAAGTACGTGTCTGTGAATTTCGTGGTTTAATATACGGCGACAGACCGAGATTTTGGTTCTGTCTGTATGAATAAGAGAAAAGAGGAAAAGGATAAAAGAAACAAAGAACCTCATCAATTTGTTTTGCTTCATGACTAAGTGGACTTACTTATGCTGCTGCTGTCATTTCCAAAATTAACGTGTGCTGGGGATTGTAATTGTCTTTATTTGTAGTTTTTTGCCAAAAGTTTGGGGAGGCCGGTGGTTCCCACCTTACAGCACCGTTGTACTAATATAATTCCGTTGTAGATATTTGGTGAAATCACCCTTGTGGCGCCAGTTTCCCTACCAGTATACCACCAACCTTTTGTTATATGATAGGGAGGAGGACAATGTACTCAGCGCCGTTTGTGTTATGACAAAACAGGTAGAAAGGGTTTTGAGTACAGTCTGATGACCAACTGGGTCAAAAGCTAACTGTTGATATATGAAGGAGAACCAGGAGGGTGAGGATCATCTCTGTCAATTAACTTCAGGGTATAAACAATAACCTGGAATGTGGTGGTTCGGTGCTGCAGCAGAGGGAATCGTGATTGGTATGAGTGAAGCAGTTTGTAGTGGTTGATGTGCTCATTAGTTGGAATCGACATTGTTCTTTCCATCAACTTGGTGAGAAACCGAGCAGAGTTTTTGGTAGTTGACTTATAAGTGAGATAACTTTCAGTGGAGGAAAAGTTTTTGGTTTTTGAGGGGAGTTGGGAAGATGCTGATGTGTGCAGAGGGAAGTGATGTTGAAGATCAAGCCAGAAGTGTTAGCAGCTGGTGTAAGGGATTTGAAAAATGTAGTATACCACAATGATGTGAAGCTGCTTTGGAGAATTTGACGATGTTGACAGGATCCTGTTAGGATAAAGGCTAGGGTATTGCTAGGAGTGTTAAAGAGAAGTCTTAAGGTCAATGTAGTGGCATGAGGTAGATGCATTTATGATAAAGAAGGAATACGTGCATTTAATCCTAGTTCTCCTTCTGGGGAATCTTTATTATAGACATAAGCACTAGATTGCCCCCCCCAGGCCATATAAAAAAAGGCATATGGGAAAAAACACTAATATACCTTTTATTTGGGAAAGGCAATTTGTTTTTTAAACAAAAACCTGATGTGCCGTACTAGCAAATTTCCAGGTATTTTTTTACTTTAAAAATCAATTGTGTTTAAAATTGAAACAAGGTCACAAGAAATGAAAACTAGTGACCTGAAAAAACATGGATAACGTAATTTAATAGGCTTATGCCAGGAAGGGTGAGTAAACTGTGGTGCTTCTTTAGGCACAGTATCCCAACATCCCTTGTAGGTGGCAGCTGAGCCAGTTCTTTTTCACAGTGAAGAATGATTATGTTAGCAACAAGGGCAATTACCACTGCTGCTTCTTCTGGGAGCATGGCAGAGTGGGGGATTGCTTATGACTATAAGGAAGATTCCCCTGGGGGAAATGTTCATTATTAGTCATAAGCACTGAAAAGAATAGCAAGCAAATCCCTTTAAAAGAGAACAGGGGTGTGTCCAAGATGGCGGATGGGTGAGACCTCTTTCTGGTCTCTCCATGTCACTGCCACTGTAGCACCGTGTTTTTAGCCCGACCACCCCCATCAAGACGATCCTACTTCGGAGCCCATTGAGGCAGGCAACCATTACGCCGTTCCCAGAGAGGCGCTCGGAGGTCAGAACGGGCTGGAATGTGAGACCGGAGATAGTCCAGCACGCCCCCTCTCCTAAGCATCACTAACGACCACATGGGAGGCCCCAGGGAAGAGCTGACTATCCCGGTGGCTGCTGGTGCCCGGCCCTTTGCGGTTCTGCCTGGGAGACTGGTGGGGTGGGCCTGCGCCTGGGCTGGAACCAGAGCTGCACTGCAGGGCCGCAAGAGGCCACCACTGACCAGGCCTGAGTGAAGCAGGTGAACGTCTGACTGGGATGCACACGCGCCCCCCTCCCAATACTGCAGTAAATCCACTACAAGGAATTGAAAAGTGGGAAAGGGCAGTGTCTCCCGAACCTCCCTCCCCTGGTGACCCTTCCAGAGACCCCCAATGATCTGCGCTATCTCACTTGAGCCCGTGCATATGAGCCCCACAGGACCTGCTGCAGATGGTTGATGTCCTCTACCGAGGTGTTGGGCCAGAGGCCTTCTTCCCGCGGTGTTGTGGCCGGTCGGTTCCCCAGCGGTGCTGCCTGGAGACCCCGCATCTAGACCTAGAAAGAGAGGGACATAGCGCTTTACTGAGAGCGAACCTCGACTCCCCCACAAAGGGCAATGCATGATTACTCATCACTTCTCACCGCCCCTGTGCCTGTCATTCTCCCAGATCCCTCTGACGGTGCGCACCGGGGGACCTGCACTATGGTGATGAACCGAGCAAAAAAAGACCGCACCCTCAAGGATATGTTTGGGAAGCAGGGGGAGCGGTAACAGATGCGAAGCAATCGGAAGCGGGAGGAGAGCGCAAGGTAGACCCAGAGGACAGAGATGGATCCATCAGAAAGTCTTTTCTGAAATCCCTTTTCACATCGCTCAGAGGCAACATCCAGTGCATGAAGGCAGAACTGGCAGCAGACCTACACGTGGTCAGCCACGACCTGAGAGAGGTAGGAGACGGGGTGGCCGCAATGGAGGACCGAGAAATGACCAGAGGAGAAGAGATGGTATGGCTGCAGCAAGAGGTCAGGCGTCTTAAACACCTAGACCTACAGTCACATAATGAAGATTTGGAAAAGCGATCCAGCAGAAATATTCGCATATGGGGAGTGCCGGCACAGGTGGAAGGGACGAATTTCCGAAATTATGTTACAGCTCTCTCTCAGCATATATTTGGCCCTGTCTCTCCTAGAGTAGTCCGGTTTATTGCAAGAGACACACCGACTAACCAAAGATACTCCCTGCATGATCTTGAGCTGGTTTCTCCCAGAATACTGGTCCTCTGGCCCAGCAAAGAAAAATGGAGAAGCTATTCTTCTTGCCCAAAAGTTCCATGGCAAGCTTATCTCCATGTTCATGGATATCAAAGGGAGAGTAATGGCGATCAGACTGTAATGGGGCACTCTCACACTCACTTTGGCAACATATATGCACCAAATGATAGGCAACAGCCCTTCATCACTAATGCCTTGGCAACAATTCTCACTTCCCCGACTCAGCCATTCTGATAGAAAGGGACCTCAATCTAGTCATGGGCCCTGGCCTGGATCGCTCTAACCAACGCTCCTCCCAACAGGGGCCTTCACATCCGCCTGCCTTCAATGACTTGCTGACGGCGTGCATTCCGAAATCTGGCAACACCTCCACCCTGCTACAAGAGACTATACATTTTCGTCAGCAGCTCACAAGTCATACGCTAGAACTGATCACTTTCTCACATCCCCTGCCCTTACAGCCTGTGTCAAAGAGGCGAGCATAGAACCCTGATCGTTGTGTGATCATGCCCCGATCGCTTTCACAATACAGATGAACATTGCACAATCTCAGTCTTCAAGTTGGCGTCTGCGAGACGCTATGCTTCAATCCACACAGTTGCAGCAATTCGCATGGCTGTAGGAGATTACCTCCGACACAATGAAAGCAAGGAGACTCGCCCCTCCTCTCAGTGGGAGGTGCTTAAAGGCTTACTTAGAGGTGAGCTGCTTGCTACTGTGGTGGCCGAAAATTGGCTCCGTCAGGTGAAAAGAAAACACTTGAGAAAGCGGTCTCTGAACTAGGGACGATCCACAAACGCACAGGGGCCCCAAGGGTCTGGAGGGAACTGGAGAAACAAAGACTACTACTACTACTTAGGCACTGGACTTGAATCGAGTGGAATATGCCCTATTAAGACTCGGGCAAAAATTATACCGAAGCGGGGGTAGATGCGGCTGAATGCTGGAACACAAACTATGTGGCAAGACTTTGGCCGGGTCCGTAGACTCCATTCGCACTCGCAATGAGATAGAAGTTTACACAGATTCAGAGATAGTAAAGGCTTTTAAGGATTTCTATTGCGTTCTATATGCCGGCCAGTGTGATGACGCCTCGGCATCAGAGAGGAGTGATTACAGAGCTTCAGTCGGCGCCACCGATGGAGTCATTTGAGACGCTGATCGAGTACTGGCGTCGCAGGTGGGAACCCCGAGAGGCTCTGCACCCAAGCTGATATGGAGCTGACAACAGATCAAGAGGGCCTAACTAAAGCCAGGGGTGATCCCGCATGCGTGTTTTCAGTAAAGGCTCCTCTGACCTCCTTGGGCCGAAAAGCCCACTAGAGGGAGGTGGGGACCCAAAGATGGCACGAACAGAGGAATAGAGATAGACTTAGCAGTTTCAGTATCTTTTTTCATTTTGTCTAAAATAGAGTCTACTGCTGGACCGAACAGGAAATCTGGGTTAACTGGTTGGTTGAGGATTGTAGATTGCACCTCGTTTTTAAAACCGGTGATGCGTAACCACGCATGCCTGCGTAGTAATACAGTAGTATTAATGGATCTTGCTGCTGTATCAGCTGCGTCAAGCGCACATTTAATGGAAGCATTAGTTATAAATTTGCCTTCCTGAATGAGGTTGTTAGCTTTAGCTTTAAAAGGTTCTGGTAAGTGTTGCAGCAGACCTTCAAGTTCATCGTAGTGCGCTCTATCATAGCTTGCTAATTAAGCCTGTGTGTTTGCAATCCTCCATGAATTTGCAGCTTGTGAGGCCACCCTTTTGCCTGAAGCTTCTAGGATCTTAGACTCCTTGTCAGGAGGGGGAGCATCTCCTGTTTGTGAGTTGGCCCTTTTTCGTGCGTTTGCCACCACTAGTGAGTCTAAAGGCAATTGGGATTTGATATAGGCGGGGTCGGAAGGGGCCGCCTTATATTTCTTCTCTACCTTGGGATTGAGTACACGCGCTCTGGCTGGATCTTTGAATATGTCTGGTGCATGTTTAAGTACCCCTTTTAACATAGGTAGTGTCCTGACATTTTTCTCAGACGTAGGAAAGGTGTCATATAAAAAGTCCTCTTCTATGGGGTCAGTGTGCATGTCCACATTGTGATATTTTGCTGCCCTATCTAGCAATTGATTGAAAAGAATGGTGTAGTCAGTAGGCAACAGTTTTGTAGGGTATGTGGAGGTGTCTGGGATGGGCTGTGGATCATATGGATCGTTTTGGTCATCCCATGGGTTATTTTGTGTATGAGGACCTTGTGCATCTGGATCCTGTGGCTCATCAAAATCGTTATGAGGATCTACCCCCATATTCTCTTCCTCATCATACTGTGAATGTGTGGGAGAGTAAGGCACGAAAGGCATATTAGGATAGAGAGGAGGAAGAGTTAAAGGTCTAGAGGGAGATGTCCCGAAGTCTTTCTTCTTTGGAGGAACAGGGGAGCGAGTGTCCTTGTCCAATGGTCTCTTTTTCCGATGATAAACTGTAACCTTTCCTGTTTCAGGGTTTATGTACAGTTTAGATTGTTCCTCACACACTGGATCAGGATGGAAGTGTTTTTCCTCGACTGTCCGTGGCCTTGGTGCTGATGTTTTTGGCTTGGTGATTAGTCCGTGACTTTTTGGCTCGAGAGCCTTAGGTCGAGGAGCAGTGTCTGGTTCGACTGTTGCCTTAGGGTCGTAGGCCTTTTTCGGTTGGACGACTTTATCCGTGTCGACGTTCTTAACAGTCTTTTTTGGTTCGGCGACCTTCTTTGGATCGACAACCTGTTTTGGATCGACCGGAGTCTTTAGTTCGATACGTTTGTCTTCTTTTTTGTGCTCCACGACTTTTTTCGACTCTGTTTTTGTTCGAGCTTTCGGTTCGATAGCTTTCTTGGGTTGGCCGACCTTCTTTTGTTCGAGAACCTTCTTCGGTTCGACGATTTTTGGGTCGACACCCTTCTTTGGTTCGACAACCTTTTTTGGGTCGACAACCTTTTTGGGGTCGACAACCTTTTTGGGGAGAGTGTTACTCGGGCCGAGTGTATCGAAAGGCTTAGTCTTGGGCTTCGGAGTCGAGCCGGAAGGCAGGGCTTCTGAAGTTACTTCTCGATCTCGGCTAAGGCCTCTAGGCGATGCGTCGACAGGAGCCTTTTCTTTTGGGATGATCGGGGTTGGGGGCTGAGTACTCACTTTTTGCCCCGGAGGGATCTGATCGTTTGAGTCAGACTGGTCTTCGACGGTGACTATTTTGAGATCCGAGTCTACCGCTTCCAGGAGGTCGTGTTCGTCATCGAAGATTTTCTCCGGTTCCAGTGCTTGCCGCTGCATCTCTTGCCTAGCGGCCCATCGATTCCGGATGGTTTTCTTGAAACGGAATTGGGCACATGCTGAGCAAGTTTGTTCGTTGTGGTCTGGTGATAAACACCTGTTGCATACTGTGTGTTTGTCAGTATGCGGGAATTTGGCGTGGCATTGTGGGCACCTTTTGAACGGACTCCTTTCCATCGACAGCAATCCCACGTGGCGTCGAAAAGGCACAACGGCCCGCGTCGATGACCGGATCGAGATGGAAAGTTTGGTCGAGTCAAGAAGTACCGAACGAGAACAATACCGTCGAGTTAAAAGGCCTTTTGGCCTTAGAAAGTAGGTTAGTTTCGATTCCGAAGTTGGAGTAGAGGAATAACTTCCGAACCCAATGGCGGAAAAAAACAATCTGAGGATGGAGAAGATGCCCATGCGCACTGTAGTCCAGGGGAGGAGTCACCTATCTCGTGATACTTCGAAGACTCTTCCAGGACAACAAAGTGCAATCATCCGGACCCAACACTAGGTGGCGATCTATGCACAGATATGAATTCAGCAGCTCACATGCCTCGAACAAGAAGAAACTGAGGTCCTGGGCGGCCTTATATGGACTCCGTGGACATCACATCCGTTGGACGACGTCGCTATAAAGTCACTCGTCACTCTCTGCTGAAACGCAGAGGTACTGCAGTAAACATTTTTGTATCCAGTCTGTCACCCGAGGAGAATCAAAGGCAAGGAATCTACGGCTAGATGTCTATATCAGCTGGTGCTTTTACTTTGCCACACAAGGCCATCAAGCTTTTTTAGGTGAAGTTGCTGGATTATGATGAAGTCATTTAGGAATAGGTCATCAAAGATGGGAAACTTTCATGTCTCTATCCATGATGAGAGCAGTAACAAACATCAAATCTGCTTGCAGGCAATTAGGAGCATGAGAGTGTGGGAGGATGGGTCAATGAGTTTATGTAGTAGAAGTTGGAGGCAGGCTCTTGCAGGGTGATCAATTTTCGGTACTGTACAACTGGGTCAGAGCATGGATGGCAAGTTTGGTGCGGAGAGCAAGTTCATATTGATTTATTTGTGGGTACAGCAGTAGAATTCTGACCAACTCCTTTTTCCTGGTCATAACTGGGCCAACAAGAAGTTGCACCAGAATCTGCATTGGGCCTTTGCAGAGATGCCCAGGGGGGTGCAGGAAGACACTGAGACAGTAAAGTCTTAATATTTAGCTTCACATTCTCTTCACTGGGAGTATGGGAAACATGGGTCCAGGGCAGACACAGACGGGTCACTTTGCAGTTGCCATTTCTTTCTTTGCACCAAGTACATGTACTTCATTTGGGACAACTTGCTTACCCAATGCTTACCACTCCACAATAAATTATAGGTGGGTGGCTTTAGAAGTTGGTGAAATCTTCCCTGCTATAAACTCCATCTGACGCAACTGAAGAAAATCAAATGTGCAAAGTGACAGTGCAAAATAAAAAAAAATAAAAAACCATCCTTACCAGATCTGCTGTTGTGATTCTGATCACAAGTCAAGGGCTATATTCCAATCCCTGAGCAAACGGATGTTTACAAAAAGATTGAATTCCTGAGTTGTGTGATAATGACCTTTTCCAGTTACATTTTTCATCAGGTAAGGACCTGGACAAAAGTTGAAGCATGCAGAGTTCTGGCCCTAAAATACAGATTCTGCATGTTATTCCTCATGTCCAAGTCAGAAACTCAGACTATAAGGTATTTAGCATACTTGGCAAATACCTCATTTCAGGGACCTGGTATTTAGTGGGTGTGGTAAACACCTTACACTATTCTGTGCAACTTGTAATCACGTCTAATCCTGTAACACATGCAAAAGTACATTAGACAATGGAACATTCTACAATAAAGAGTATTTTCCATTGATATGGGCGAGGTTCAGGCTTCAAAACTTTTCGAATTTGCTCACAGTTGGGATGCTGGTCTTCTGGCATGATCCAAACCTGCCAACATTTGGATAAGATGAGACAACCCTGTACAAAGCTATGTGTTAAAACGTCTTGAAATACTTGGACAGAAGTTATTGAACATGTGGAAGCTCCGAGACCAGACACCTTGGGACAGGAACGGAAAAAAGTAAGGGATTGACTAGGCCACTGGTCCCGTCACTTTGATGGCAATAGAAACACCCTGATGTTAATAGTAATAGGCTACTTTATCAACATGATAATTACTATTTGTGAAATTACGGTATGATTTATTTTTGTGCAAACTAAAAATCAATAAAAAATATATGTATTTTTTAAAACCTTGAAAGCATCGATACTCACCGGGTGGAAAGCAAGAATAGCCAGGCCTGCGTATTGTTGGGGTCATTAAAGAGGTTGATCAATCGTTCCCTTTCTGAAGCAGAGGTGCTGCCGTCCAGCCCTGTAAAGGTAAGAGGGGCGAAGGGCCTCAGTCCACAGGATACATTAAGCAACAAACAATTATCCTGCTACGGGTGAGAGCTCTTCAGTGATCAGACAATGGACTACAAAATTATGTCAGATGCACAAACACTGTGAGCCTTTCTTCAACATCTTGAAACTGGTAGCACAGATAATGAAAGCATAGGCCTCTTTGAATGGACACCATTGTTCATCAGCATCATCACTTGATACTCTGCAGCACAATCACAAGCAATGATCTGCCATTGCAGCCCAACTCTAAGCTACGGAAAAGATTATAGAACAACCCTGTATTCCTCCGAACCTGACATAACAATCAGTTGAGGAAACCAAGGTTCTCCTAGACTAATTAAAGTCAGTTGTGTGCAAACTTTAAAAAAGTCTATGCACATCCTATTCCAGTGTTAATTACTCGGGAAAGGAGGAGTACAGATCCTCAAAGGCAGTTCCAAAGCTCTTATCTGTAGAAGGTTTGACCTCTAGATAATTGATTGTGCACTTGAATAGATAAGGGATTCTTTCAACCCTACACACTGGGAAGCCATATACCTGGTTGCTGCCTTGAGCTCGTTACTAATGAACTGTATAAACATTCATTAACTAATAGCAGTCACGCAGCAGCCATTTGCCCGTTATCCTTTTCTGAGTTGCTTGGTTTAACTTGCTTTAGTTTGCTCACAACTCACATACACTTCGTCATCACACTTCACGTTTATCATTTGGAGTACCCCTAATGCGGTATGTAATTATATAAAAAATATATATATATTCTAAAGATACACAATAAAGTTTAGTACTGCATTATACTTTGGAACCTGTGATAATTTACTCCTAGGAAATAATGCTGAGAGAGGAGGTACCTAAACCCTTCTAAAGTTTGTACATAACTTACAAAAAACATTGTTACCTTAACCAATTCTTTTTTTGTTCAAATATCTTTATTATTTAGTTACAAAAGGAATACATTTGTAATACAGAAGCAATACATAAAATACAGAATCAAATATATCATAAGAAGGAATTAAAAAGGATTACATGACAACGAGCTCCTGGCCTGGGATAAAAAGATATCAAAGTTATCATAAAAAAATGTTTAAAAAGATGTCATAACATATACATCTTATAAATTCATCAAATATTAAATATACATCCCTGGAATCTTGAGACAGATGAAGCGTTTACATATCTCTCAGCAAAGGCATGTGTGAATTTGTGTTGCTTAATAAATAAATACATCAGCAAGGGAAAAGAAGTGGAAGAAAGAAAGAGAATGAAAATTAGACAGAGGGAAAGAGAATGAGATAGTACAGGGACATCTGCTACATATCTGAAAAAATTCTAATCTACTTCGTTCCGCCTATTACAGAACTATGGCCTACATATTCCACTTCCAGCCTCCGACTCTGTTATTCTTCAAGCCAAGCCTGTAGAACTGCAACCCGTTCCAATACTAGAAATCAAACCTGGAGTGCAGCTACTTCACCCAATCCCTTTTCTACAACAGAAGTATGGGGCTCTAAAGAGCAGTATGAAAGCACTCCAATCCTAAAGTGTGGCGCTCCACATAATTTCAGTACTGAAAGCACATGGGTTGCTCTGGTAGTGCATCTCATTCCAAACTCCCAGCAATTCTTTTTACTCCAATAAAAAGGCTCCACACTCAGGTTTGCCAGCATTTAATTTCTTAACTGCAAATCTATCATCAATAGTGTAGAAAAGGATTCTACAAAATGTGTAGTAAATGAATCTCAATCCTGACCCTACACATTTTTGCAATACAAACTCTTCATAAATAGTGTGGACATTGCATCCCTGTTCTGACTTGCCATAACCCCACTATTCTACTAGTGGTATACCACAACTCACCTCTGCCAATACACCACAATCTTGTTTCACTTTTTCCCCATTATTTCAGTGCAGGTCACTTACAAAGAGCACTAACAATGGACTTAAAACGTTGCCCATGATGTCTCATTATATACAGGTGCAGATCTCCACACACATACGTGTCAATGTACTTCATTCTATACTTTGAGCACCCGTCGTTTTAACAGAAGGCTGATCATGCACATCACTTCTAGATTTACAATGCAAAATACTTCTCCACCAAATGATGTACCAGTATACTTCCCAAACAAAATCAGCCAACAAAAATGACTGGTAAAATATGAGCAGTGCCAGAATGAGAACTAATACTAAAATAACAATGAAATACAATCAGTCAGGTACAAAAATAACTGCTGCAGTTTTGGTATAGTAAGAGCTCCATGGTTGAGCTGGGAAGAAGTACATCTTTGAATATCTAGTGGCTATTTCGGGTCATGGAGTTTGCGCCTCGTACCTTCCCTAGATCAGCGTGTCTGGGCTTAGACCTCGAAAAAGCATTCAACTTCCTTGGGTGGAGCTAAGTCTTTGAGCTGCTCTGTCATCTGGGGCTGTGCAAGTGCATAGTGAAGCTCATTTGATTACTCTACAGGTGTCCCTCAGCGCGAGTTTGCATCGGGCATCACATTCCGTCTTTATACATCAGGCACCAGGCATGGCTGCCCTCTTTTCCCTTCTTGTTTGCTGAGGCTATGGAGACGATTGCTATCAGACTGCCCCGTGGGGATGAAAATGTGGAGAACCCCATATGAGAGAGAATACACGTCCTATCCCTATACGCCGATGATATTCTGTTATGCCACAAAGATGTCACTGTAGGCTGCTCGGACATCATGTTGGCTCTCTGTGATTTCCATAAAGTGTCTGGCCTACAGGTCAACTGGCAGAAATCCTGCTTATTCCCCCCTTTGTCTCACAGCCAACCTAGCTATGGGTGGCGGCAGGCCCAGCAGGCATCACCATATGGTCCAATACAAAGGCATACATGTCTATCACTTGGACCAAGGCTTGCTTGAGGATAATGTGAGGTGCATGAGGTCACAATAGGGTGTACTGCCCCTGTTTGCATCTGGTACAAACAAGGATAGATGCAATGTGGGCCCAGGATTGAGTAGTACTTTCTTGCTAATTCCAACTGCTAAACAAGACAAAAAAAAGGAGCTGGGCACAGATGGACTTAAAACAGCCCAAATGTTTCGTGATACATGTATATACCTTTTTTGTCACACACAAAAGAGCAAAATAGTCACAGCAGAATAGGAAGAATACAAACTTAATTAAATTCAGTCCTGACCCTACAACACATCTGGATAATAAATTAGGGCTTTAGTCAAATAGTACCTATGTTCTTGTGCGAAAGGATAGTCCCCCATAAATCAAAGTGACATTTGTAAACCATCACTCAAATTTAAACGGTTCTTTGGATCATCATCATGATCTAATACAAGCTCAGATTCAACTTCAATAATTTGCAGAGGCAAAAAAACAATATAATAAGAGTTGAGATGGCGTTTGCTGCATGAGTGCAAATGAAAATATTTTGGGTGCCCTCTGTGTCCAGAAAATGCTGCAGGCTGTGCCTACGGATACATGTTCTTGGGGCTTCATGGACTTAACAAGCGGCAACAAGGCATGCCCATGTGAAACTATGCACAAGACAGGTCAGAGAGACAATGAATGGAAGCACAGTTATCTGAATCAACGTTATATGCAAGGAAAAACTACACAAATGGGTCCACACTTGGCTATGCAACACACCACAGACAATATACATGCATTACACATCCAAGGACAGATGAATGCTAGACTCTAAATCAAACGGCTAACCCGGAGGAAACAACTAACCCCCAAAAGAAAGTATGCAGTTAAAGTGAACATCTTCTTCAAAATGCACTCTTTAACCCAATCAGCAGAGCACCATTCCTTATCTCTATTTAGTATTCATACACACAGACACAACACTTTTATATTAATTAGTTGCATCTCCTGGCAGTTCTGCACAGGGATAACACACTTCTCTGTCAAGAGACCCTAACTAATTGTGCCCTTAAAGAAAACTGCATAGAATGTCTGTATTTTGACCCTGTCTAGCTCTGCAAAATTACCCCCACCTTGAGGTGTATCATGGTTCTCTTCTGTATTTTGATCTTGAATTTCTTTAGAAAAAAACCTCCCTTTTAAGAGCCAAATAAAATTATGCTAACCACACATGATTAGCTATTAGCCCACTCAAAGGAATAACTTCTTCACACCAGAGACCTAATATTAAATATTGCATATTCTCCTAGACCTCTTAATGGCCCTTGGAAACAGATCACTTTACTTAAGTCCCTGAGACTAGACGCCCCAATGACTCACTATGTTACCGCTCCCTACAATTAATCCACAGAAAGAGAGAAAGATCCCCACTACCTATTGCCTCCTGAAAGACTCACTCATGTCACAATCCCTAGACCCACCCTCTTATTAATGTATTACCTCTAAAGACCTCTAATTCCCTACTAACACTGTTAACATCCTTTTTCATTGCTCAATAAGAACAAAAACTCCTTGTGTTAGGATGGATGAGGCACACTCAGTTAAAGTTCCCCACTGTGTCCTTAACTCGCCCTTGGCCTACATTGGTTTGCTGTGTAGTGTGGCACAGAACTTGAGTGGTATATCTGCGCTGGATGTATGTGTACCGGAGAAGGGTACAATACCGGGATAATGCAGTACTAGGTGCATGATGAATGCATATACTGGATATACGCATGCCTACGAGTGGTACAGTAAATGAAGAAAACAGTGCTGTGCAGTGTGTGTATGCTGTATACATGCACTGGGTGTATGTGGGAGGTGCAATACATGGAGGGCCCTAGGATCCATTTTGGGAGACCCAGGACTGCATGGTGAAACATGAAGAGGAGGTTGCAATATCCGTTTAGAGGGATGTGTGTATTGCTGCATTCCTGTAAGCTGGATGGGATTCATAATGGACAAGGGAGAGCTAGGTTTCCACTGCCCACTTCAGTGCTCTTTGATCAAGTTAGAGGTCAAAAGGTAGGGGCCTGGCTATAGCTCAGAAAGGAGATGGGGCTGATAACAGAATTATGAAGGGTAGGCTTGGGGCCCTGAGCTCACAAATTTGATGCACATATTACTGTGGCTGACACCCAGGTGTGAACTTGAGTCACTCCCATTGCCTGTGTTATAAGGCTATCCACTTTGGAGTCGATCCTGCAGTGACAGACTGCTTTCCAGAGCAAGAGAGAGCAGAGGAAAAGACCACTTAGTAAGAAGTAGACCACCAATATAAACTTCAGTCTTAGACTCTAAATCACATTTGATGCCTGGAAATGGACTATAAAAACTGTCACCTGTCTAGCAGTCAGCCAAACTGTTGAGAAAAGGGGAAGCTCTGCAAGACTTCTGCCTGTGACCAAGACTGGTGGCACACTTGGGCAATGTTGTCTAGCACACGAGGGCATGTTTAGCCTTTATCGTCTTTTCCTGTTTTTATTTATTATGAACATTTGATCAATGTTGGCCAGTACATGGGGGCATGTTTCACTTTATATGATGGTGTTTTCCACATGGTGGTACGTCCCCTCCTTTTAAGATTTTAACAAATCAAACAAAAGTATTTCTAACTAACTGGAGGCAAACGCCTGCTGTCTCCCTGCTGGGGAGGGGACATAAACCAGGGAATTCAAGACCACCTGCTCTAGAGCCTGGAGCAAAAGCGCCTGCTTGCTTGCCAGGACCAGTGTGCCCTGTGAGGAAGAGGAGAGTGTTCGTGGGAGCAAGGTCCAGTGGGCAGCCCTGTCAAGTAGCAACCCTCATATTGGAGGAGGGCCCTTGTAAATTAAGTATTGTGTTATGTTATGTTATATTATCTTCTATAGTGCACGACTCACCCTGGGGCATCTCGGCGCTGCCTAGAAAATATACCTAAGAGCTGAAAGTCAGGTCGGCAGCAAATTTAAAACAAAAAGGCTTTTAGTTGTTTTCTAAAGGTGCTGTAAATCGGTATTTCCCGCAAGGTCATGGGCAATCTATTCCAATAACTTGGAGCAAGATACGAAAAAGCTTTACCCCCTGTGCGGCTCAAGTGTACACGAGGCACCTGTAGAAGTCCTAATGTACCAGATCTCAGATTTCTACATGGTACATGTTTTACCAATTTCTTTTGTAGATAGTAAGGGCCTCTACATATTAGAGTATTAAAAGTAAGGCAGCAGATTTTGAAAAAAGATCTCTTACCTACTGGCAGCCAATGCAGTTCTCTCAGTAAGGGGTCTGAGGGGGAGCCAGCTGGCTGGTTTAAAATCATTCTGCCGCTGTGTTCTGAATCACATGCAATTTATTTAGCAGGGTCCCACCCACTTCAGCTAGCAGGGCATTGCCATAATCTAAGCGACTAAGCACCATTGCTTGAACCAAAGTTCTACGGTGATTAGTAGGCATGTAGGGGAGAATTTGACGAAGTAGTTGTAGACTATAATAGCAAGAGCTCGTTGATGCTGCTATATGATCCTTCATTGTTAATAATTGGTCCAGTTTTATGCCTAGATTTTGACACCTTGTTTAAGTACAGGGGCAGCACCCAATTGTGAGGGCCACCATTCGTCTGTCCAGACAGCCGAGGCTTTCCCCATTAACATGACTTCCATTTTTCCAGGACTCAACTGGAGACAGTTATCAGTCATCCAGTTGGAGAGTGCCAGTATACCCATGGAGAAACAAATTTTCTCGGCTTCTGTATTAGGGCCGATGGTAAACATAAGCAAAGTGTCATCAGCATAAGAAATTATTTCAAAACCGAGCTGTTCTACTACTTTTGCTAGAGGAGCCATATACATATTAAAGAGGGTCGGTCTCAGACAGAAGCCCTGAGGTACACCCTTATCCAGACCCATTTTTCCTGACTGATAAGGACCTAGCATGACGGTTTGGGTTCTTTCAGACATAAAATGCTGCAGCCATTTCAGGGCTGCCCCTTGTATATCACAGGAGGATACCCTCTCCGCAAGCTTTGCGTTCAAGATGGTATTGAATGCCGCGGAGAGGTCTAGGAGGATCAGTACAGCCGATCCTCCTGCAGCCTAAGGGAATCAGTCACGGCCAGAATGGCTGTCTCCGCACTGAAACCAGGGCGAAAGCCCAATTGTGAGGGGTCCAGGATTTTATTGGATTCCAGATATAAGCTTAGCTGCCTGTTTATTATGCTTTCCAACAGCTTAGCCAGTAGAGGTAGCAGGGAAATAGGGCGATAATTGCAAGTTCTTGAGGATCTGCTTAGGGTTTTTTCAATATTGGGCGTACAAACGCTTCCCTCCAAATTGTTGGTATGATACCTGATTGTATAGACTGTATTCATCTCTCCCCTCCTAGAGAGTTTGGACTCCTAGAACCACACTATTCCTGAAAGTCTACTGCTAAAAGGGGTTCCTGGCCCAATTGCTCAGAATTCGTAGTAGGTCAGGCCCCGGGACATCAAGAGTAAAAGGCCTAAACCCCCATTGTTGGGTCCAGTAACTCCTGCTTGCTCTGTGGTAGTCGGAAAGGGGTTGTGATATCTTGGCACTGTGATAGGAGAAGAACTGTTTCTGAAAATAATAAAACTGGACAAGGCTGGGCTTTATCCAGCAGATCTTCAACGTACAATATCAGTTGACTATTTAATGTACTTAAATGGCGTGATAAGAGGCACAGCCTTTTAATGACGGAGAAGGCTTCAGACTTTTTTGCTTAGGCATACCTCTGGCAATTGCTTAAAATATTTGGATTTTCATCTTCCTTTGTTAAGATCATAAACTTCTTTACCACTACCCTAGTACCGTGGTCCAGTTTAATTGAGTTGTGTCTTCATTCATTCCACTATAGTGTGGCATTATGTTGAGCTGGCCCTTTTCACCTCTCCTTTTTTTAAGTCTTGCCTACAGACACCTTTTAGCTGTCTGCTTACTAAAGACTTTTTGAGGAACATACCAAAAACACACTGTGGCCAACAGCCGGTCTACTGCTTATTACTGGTCAAGTTATTGTCACTCATTTGCTTGCTTTTTATTCAATGCAGTTGCCTTCCTCTTCATGTGATCGTCTCTCTCCTGGATCACAGCGTCTTACCATTATTTTGATTGGGTAACTTCTACCCTTTCCACTGCTGAACCTTAAGGAACCACATTTTTTTCTCTTACTAAAAATTAAAACTTACATGAGACTGCATGTGCAATTTTTGTACTCACTTTTGTGGTGCTTATCCCCCTATCAAATATGTGCCCCCCATTTCTCCCCCCTCACCTACGCCCCCACTCAACATACCCTAACCTACAAGAGGTAATCCCCCACTTCAACAAGGAATTTTTATGATGGGGCTTGATCTTAAAGATGCCTACTTTCATATCCCAATCCGCCCTGCCCACTGGAAATACTTGTGCTTCATGGTAAGCAGAAGTACCTGTGCTTCATGGTAAGCGGCCATCACAGTCAATATAAATAATTTCATTTCAGGGTCTCCACAGCCCAAAGAGTGTTCACAAGGTGTCTTGCTTCTGTGGCAGTACTTCTTCACTACCAGATCGTTCAAGAATTTCCATGCCTCAATGATTGAGCAGCAGCTGGCCCCAGTGCATTGCACACATACAAAGAATTAATTTTGTGCTTCACACATTGAGGTTCAGCATAAGAACCATTATATCTCACCTCCAGCCCTCTCAACTTTGGCCTTTTCTAGGCTCCATACTCCAAACTCTTCGCACCAAAGGGAAACCCAGTGAACAAAGGGCCTCTGCTTTCAGTACCTGCTTCCTTTTTTCGGCCCAACCATCTTTTACCAGTGCACACAATTATGCACCTTCTGGGAATTATGGCATCTTGCATCACAATTGTCCCCTATGCAAGGCTACACAAGGCCTTTGCAGGAGCATCTGCAGTTCAATAGTCACAAGTCCAAAGTCAATGGGACAATCTAGGTTTGATTAAGGTTGAGGCACAACTCCTGCTGCAAGAGTGGTCACCCACCAACATGGTGCAATGCAGTCATTTGCAGATCTAGTTCTGCATGTGACAGTTAGCACAGATGCCTCTCTCATGGGCTCTAGAACCCACTTCTCACCATGCACTCACTCCAAGGTCAGTGGTCCTCTCATTATCAAGGTCGCCACATCAAAGTCTTGGAACTCTTAGCTATAGAACTGGCCCTCAAAGACTTTTGTTAACTAATTTGACGGAAAGTGGTCCCAATTAAAAAAGACCGTATGATGGGTATTGTGAGATAATACAGTTTATTTTATGGTGTGGTTGAGCGACCTCACTGTGTAATAAACTCACAATCCCATTTTGGCTTCATTCTTCTTCGTTTGTAAAACCTTACTCAACCCTGGTTAGCTGTGGCTTTGAGCAGTCAGGCTTTAGCAAAATGTCACCAGCTACGTGTAGGAAGCTGGCTCTGCATATACTATACCAAAGTAAGGTATGTTGTGCACAGAGTACAGTGGAACCCCAAAGGTAGACAGAGGTAAAAGTAGATAGCACCTTACTCTCTATTTGTGGTAGTGTGGCTGAGCAGTAAGGCTGTATCAGAGGGTAGTGTTAAGCATTTGTTGTACACACTCAATCAGTAAATTATATCACACACTCAAAGACTGAACTTCAGACTAATTGGTTTTGTATAAAAATATCTTTTAGTTATTTTATTTTCTAGAACCAAGCAAGCCTGGCACAGGTAAGCCATAAATACTTTACAGTAGTAATGCAGTTTGTAAACAGTTTGAATTGCAATTGTACATGCACTTTGATTTGATTACAGTAGAGCTACTAGTAACGAAATGCTTTTGATATACTGTACGTATACTTTGTATTGGCTTTTTAGTAGAATGTCAAGTAGCTTACTTTACAGATGAAGTTTCTTACACAGTGCAGTATACCTGGATACTGCACTGGGATATTTCCTGTAAACCGGTAAGTCAAAGTGTTTTTGTTATTTAGTTACAGTTTTAAAGGGTTTCTTAGATTTTCTAACTCCACACTTATAAACTTTTCACAGAAAAACAGTCAATGTTATCCTAAGGAGATAAATAGGGTTATCGGTTCAAAGGTAAGTATTCGGTTGTAGGAGTTGGTATTCTTGGGGAAGACTCAGGGGTCCCCCAGAGTCAAGGATGCACTCTTGTTACACCCTCAGCGGCAATAGGACGGCCGGGTGCTGAGGCCCAATGTTATCCCATAGGGGGCCTCCGGTTGGTGGCTGCCCATGAGCAGGCCACAAGGTTGTGGAAGCAAAGCTCCTGGACTTAAGCTCAGGGCAAATGGGGGTTCAAGCCAGCACAAAAGGTGCACCCTCAGCGGCACTGGGGCGGCCAGGTGCAGAGTGATGTTTTAGCATTAGGCGCCCTGTAGCCTTCAATGAGGAGTCTCTGGTTTGCAAACACCCTGCAGGCTCTGGGACGAAGGTCTTCTGGGTGCAACCACCACTTGGAGAGGTAAGTTGGGATGTTGGGGGTTGGTTAGGCACAATCAGTTGGGCCACCCAAGGCCGTAGGGCATCGGGTGCAGGGGTGCCTTTTTGGGTTGAATCTTCTTACCAGCTTCTGGTCGCGGTTGGTTGGGGGGGGAGGGCTTCCGGTTTGAGGCTGCAGGCATCGGCTGGAGGTATGAGGCAGGTCAGGGGTTGCCAGATCTCGGGTCAGGATCGCCGGGGAGACCTCCTTGTGGTGTTGGGCCAGTCATTTAATTAATCCCATACTGGCATCAGTGTGGGTTTAATGCGCTGAGAAGTTTGACACCAAACATCTCAGTTTTCAGTGAAGCCATTTTGGTATTGTGGAGTTCGTAGTGACAAACTCCCAGCACCATATACTCTTAATGGCAGCACTGCACTTACAATATCTAAGAATTCACTGACACACTGTAGGGATACAGGGCTCATGCACCTGTACCCTCACCACTGGTTTTGGTGCACCCAGCTAGAGGGGTGACTGATCTATGCCAGGGCAGTGGGGTGTAGGCATAAAAAAGGGATGTATGCATTGCCGACTCTTCACTTTGCTCTGCACCAAAACATGCAGCCTGCAAAGGCAGTGTGTGAGTGTAAAGGTACAGCATCTAGAAGGGTGGAACAATAAGTGCTGCAGCCCTTAAAGGCCTACCCTAGTCACAGTGCCCTGGCTACCTATGGTACCATTTACCAGGGACTGACCTGTGGCCAGAGAGTGCCAATTGGGTTTGGTCTTCAATGCAGATTTAGGGAAAGAACATAGGCCCTGGTAGGCAGGGACCCATGGCACACGCAGTCAAAGCACATCAGCAGTTCAGCAAAAAGTGGGGGCAACCATGCAGAAAGAGGGCACTTTCTCACACTCTGTCATTTGAGATGCCATGAGTGATGTCATAGAACATGCCATGAGTGATGTCTTATGTGAGGTCATAAGCAGGGCATGGAGGGGGGGGGGGGTGAAGTTACAGTTAGCGTTACTGCGTTACTAACTAAAACTGGAGAATTTTCTTTTTTTAAATGTTGTCACTGACAAATTCACCTAACTATAACATTACTTTACCCTTTATTTTTTTCAATGAATTTCTAGTTTTTTTTTCATTTAAATTACATGAATTACTTTTTGAGTGTATGAATGGTAGAATAACTGAAGAATGTATCCTATGTGCAGACATTTTGAAAGGCAATGGATTTTGTATTGTAACATCTCATGATGGGTGTGCGTAGTAGGGTGGGGGGAGGGACTAGCCTCTCATTTCATATCCCTTTCTCAGATGACAAGTGTGCGTGGTAGGGTGTAAGGAGGGACTGGCTACTCCTTTCAGACCCTTCCCTCAGATGATGGGCGTTTGCAGTAGGGTGTGGGGAGGGACTGGTCTCTCTTTTCAGACCTCTCTCTCTCAGATGATGGGTATGCTCTGGGGGTGTGGAGAGGGACTGGCCTTTCCTTGCAGACCTCTCTCTCTCTCTCGCTCTCTCTGATGGGCATAGAAGGGTGTGGGGAGGGACTGGTTTCTTCTTTCAGACCTCTCAGATGACGGGTGTGCCTAGTAGGGTATGGGGAGGGACTGGCCTATCCTTTCAGACCTCTCCCTAAGCTGACAGCTGTATGCAATAGGGTGTGAGGAGGGGCTTGTGTCTCCTTTCAGACATATCTCTCTCGTGACTGTGTGCGCAGTAGGGTGTGGGGAGGGACTGGCCTCTCCTTTCAGGCCTCTCTCTCAGATAACAGGTGTACATAATAGGGTTTGAGGGAAGGATTGGCCTCACTGCTGAGATCGCTCTCTGTAATGATGGAAGAGCCTTAACTCACAACACTTCCCAATTTAAATATCACCTACATTTTCCTCAATCCCGCAGGCTCGCAATACATAAAAAATAAAGAATCTTCAACTCATCACAGTACTTATGTCTTACATACTTACTCTCAATAACAAGGTCCACAATATGCATTTCTACTAGTGGAGAGTATTGAGAACTCATCTATTCCATTTTACTGTTCAAGATCCCGAAATAGTCCAGCTAGATCGTAATATATATATATATATATATATATATATATATATATATATATATATATATATATATATATATATACATATACATATATGCATATATATATACATACACATTTATTTTCGCCTCAGTAGTTGTGCCTTAGAGACCTCTGCAATTCTAGGGGGACAGCATGTCTTTCTGTTGCTTCCTTGTATGGCTTTTTTGCTTCATTCCCACACCACCTGCAACATTTCATAGTAAAGGCGGCCATTTCATTTCTAACATTCAGCCAATCATAGCGCTCGCCGGAAGTTCTGGCTGCGGCAGGAGCATGAAGGCTTAAGGGAAAAACTGTCCTTTCGACCAATCACAGGGTCCATATTTGAATTGGCAGTCTCACGGGGACTCTTGTGGATCCAACTGCCAAAATGTACAATTATTTTTTACCCTAAATTTCTCAAAATCTACAGAACATTATTACACCAAGTCACAAAAACCACAATCCGAGGACCAGGATCCAGCTTCCTGCCAAATTTGGTGTAACTTTGTTAAGCAGTTTTTGCTAAAAGTCTATGGAAAATGCGTGGGAACTTTGTGATTTGTAAACCCCCCCTCATATCGAACTGCGCTTGACAGATCACTCAGAAACTTTCCAGGAAGCAGCTGAGGTGGATGATATTTTTGTTTTTTGGAAGGTTTGGTAACAATTCGTCAAACGGGGCCAAAGTTATTAGCAAACCCCAAAAAACGTTCTTTCTATGGAAAAAGCAGACCTAACTAGTCTGGGGACCTAGCAAGGACTGCCACTAAGTAATTAATATTTATGAAATATATATGTGTTCTACAACAAAGCATTCTGCAAAACTTGGCATCTCAGTGCATACCCTTCGATGCAGTGTTTATTCTGGTAACTGACTGTGTACATGTTGATTTGGTTAGGTATTTTTGCAAGTATCAGTGTCGTAAAACTTGTCTAAGACCCAAAAAGTCGCTCCACAACGCGCAAAAAAACAACACAACACATGATCTAGAGAGCAATAGAAAACGGAGAATATGAGAAAATGTTGATAGGTTTCTTGATGAAAGTAAGATGTACTTACTGTAATAGCTAAGATTCCGCACCCATGTCTGCTCTTCATCACCCTCTGTACCAGGGGATGCCGGCTTGGGCCTCTTTGCCAGGAACTCTTCTATGACAGACAGAGTGGAAAGGCTTTGGCTGCAACAACAAAAAAAATGTATTCATTAATATAAGGGGTCAATTCTCTGGGGTCAATAAACGCCTCAACGCTAAATAATGAAAAGGTAAGTGTGCCTTCAAGGGATTTATTGTAGTACTCAGTTTGTAATATTCTGATTCACAGTTAGATGCAAGATTTATTCTTTGCTTGCCAATTAAATTCTTTTGACCACCTAATTTCCAATAGCGAGATATTTTTGTACTTCTGAACAAATCTCACAAAAAAATATATAAAGGAATATATAGCAAAAACACAGGTGTATATAAAAAATAGATTTTATCTTAAAGAGTTCATAAAGGTACTTGTAAATAACACATGCAATGGAACAAAAAGGAAAAAATATATTACTACATCCTTCACTGTTACAATTGTATACACTTTATCAATATCACAAACAGAAAAGGTTGAGAAAGAAGTGTAAAAGTCGACGTTTCGGTCTCTAGGCTTTCGTCGATGAGACCATCTTCAGGACTATAATGTTTAAAGTGGTTAACCCCTGAGTTCAGTTGTAAAAAGGTTCGGCAGGAGAGTTTATGTCTGCCGTATCTGTTCGAACGATAGTGTTAAACACTGAAAGGGTAGATCTCAGTCTCTCCTGAGTGAAAACATACAGAGAGCAGCGTATTCGCTCTATTTATTCAGAGATTACGTCTGGTTAAGCGTCTTAAATTGCTTCCAGAAAGGTCTTCGGAGTTAGCAGATTTAAGCCTGTAGTATCTTTTGAGGACACAAGCTGGGGGACAATCGTTTCCTCATCAACACCAAACAGGCAGAAATTTGTCAACTCCTTAATTTGCTACTTTTGCACGCTAAGGGATGGAATTCGAAACATAAGAAGCAACATGCAGTGGAATAAGAGACAGGAACTTAGGGTGGTTGTTTTGTGTCCGACGTTACAAACAGGATTTTGCTTCAGGATGAAGGGCTATTGGTAATCGAAAATACATTACCTTGAGGGAAATGGTTAACAATTAAACAAACCAGTTTTAAATGCTATGTAAAATGGGTGAAATGAGAGCTCCAGGTGCAAACTATTATGTGTCAGTGTAGTCATTGGCTTGCTATAATTGAAGCCATGTTTGTCTTCTTGGCTAATGAAAATGACTGTCTTATGAGGCTTAGAGCCTCTATTTCACAGGCAACAGCTATAACAATGCAGCTGCTAAAACGCGAGTCCCATTACCACACACAACATTTACCACGCCTGATTTTAGAACTCATATGCCTTTACCACACATGCCTTTACAATGAATTTCGTTCTAAAGGCATGAAAGGTAAAGGCATAGGCAGTTTAAATGTATTAGGTAAGTATAAATATATATATATTTGGGAAATGTTTATTATAAGGGTTTAGGGTGAGCATTTTTAGGGCGGGTTCGGATTGCGTTTTGAATGTATTAAATAAGCATCAAGACTTTATGTATATCATATATATATATATTTATATATTAGGTAACCGTTTTTTTAAAAAGGGGGTTAGGGTGAGCATTTTTAGAGTTCAGGGAGGGTATGAGATTTTGGTGACAGGGGTCATTTTAGGGTGGGTGTCATGGGAATTTTGGGGGTTTAGATTGTGTATGGGCAGTGGGGTATATATATATATATATATATATATATATATATATATATATATATATATATATATATATATATATATATATATATATATATATATATATATATATTTCTCCGATCCCTCGTAGTGCAAGCAAAACAAGGATTGACGACACCTCGTACTGGCCACAGATACTTTATTGTGTCAGCTGTTTCGGACGCGTTTCGCCTGACCAGCAGACTTGATCAGGCTTCACAGCGTCGGGGCAGCTTCGCGGCTGGAATGGCAGCTTAGTATTCTAACAAAGGTTGTCCCCATAAAGATACCACATACGAGGAGGTAAACACTCGTCAGTTACCGGCAGCAGCAGTATCCGCATTTCACCATGATTCCCAATCAAATGCCAGCGGCACCCACTGGGGGTTGGATAAAGGAACTACAAGTAACATGAGGCTTTGCAGCTTACGCCCACTGTGGCGGGACTTGGACTAACTCAATAAATCAATGTTCCAAACAAGCCTGCTGCCTCAGTTTGTTAAATCGCCAGTGATCAAGGACATATGGAGTGTCTGAAATGCGTTTGGCATTTGATTTGGAATCATGGTGAAATGCGGATACTGCTGCTGCCGGTAACTGACGAGTGTTTACCTCCTCGTGTTTTGTATCTTTATGGGGGCAACCTTTGTGTGTGTGTGTGTATATATATATATATATATACATATATATACATATATATATATATATATATATATATATATATATATATATATATACACATACATATATATATATATATATATATATACATATATATATATATATATATATATATATATATATATACATACATATATATATATATATATATATATATATACATATATACATATATATATATATATACACACAAACAGTCCTAGTCCCGTCCAGTAATGACGGAACCAAAAGGTCAAGACCTCAACAGCCTCACGCCCAGCATAAGAAAATAGCCTCAAAATGAACAGGAATCCGAAAATGGATAGCAGGGAAGACGTACATTTACATAAAGATACATATATATACACACACACTTATTTCTGCATGTGTAAATATATTTAAAAAAACATACACAAAAAAGTGGTTTTGCCTACCTGTACATTTTTCTTTTTTTACAAAGAATATGCCTTTACCACGAAAATGTAAGTATTTTACAGGAAAATAGAAACCGTTTGTGTGTGTATATAATATATAAATATATATTTCGTGTTTATACTTACCTGTAAAATACTTACTGCCAAAATGTTTACCATGCGTATGCCTTTACCATTCATGCTTTTACAACGAAATTCACTGTAACGGCATTAGTGGTAAGGGCAAAATTGTTGTAAACATGTGTGTAAAGGTTATGTGTGGTATTGGCATTCATGTTGTAAGGGTCATGTTGTACCGGCATGTGTTACAATGGGATGCATGGTTCAGTCATACATTCCTCTTTCACATCTTGGCTCTTAGAAGAAGAAAATGTTGATTAGCTTTGGCAGCAGAAAACTTTATTTTAGTGTTACAACTGAAGGTCCCTCTTCTTCTATTCTCATGATCTCAGGCTCTGGCACCTGTATACTCCCTTTGTCTGATTAAACGTTTTGACTCCCATTAGAGGCTTGTTTGTAAAATACTATATATTTGCAGAATAGCACTTACTTACATTACAGTTGCTGGAGGACCTCCTTGCATACAGATTCTGTGAATAACATTTTTCTTTGATCAATAAACATTTTAATACCTTAATGGAAATGAGTGCAGAGTTCATTTGGCATTTGTGCCCAGTGTGCTTGAATAGCACCCTTCAAATGGCAAGTGTTTGATTTTTAGATTAAAGCAGAAGGGAGGTACAGGAGTATTTGGCATTTCTGAGGCACTGTTTTTTGGAATTTGGAATTGTCTACCTCAAAGCAAATGCTACAGTCAGTATTGTGTGTGTGATTGTCAGTTTCACAACTGAAAGCCAGTGGAGGGCAAATCATGGTGGGAAGGTGTGATGAGAATGTCTTACACCAAGGACAGTCAGCCTAACTCTAAACATTCTGAAGTATAGCTAGAGTCTGCTTTATTAGCTTGAAATAAACACCGCTTGGAGTTACCAAGCAGCACTACTGCTACAATGAAGCACTAGGAATGGTGTGATTTTGAGACACACTGGAACCAGAAGGATTTTCCACTTTGTTAATCATAGGTCTATGGTACATACTTTTTTTTTTTTTTTTTTAAAACCTTTATTGAGAAAAAATATCAGTACAAGCGCAGGCCTACAACCACACAGGCCGGCCGCAAAATCAGGAGAGTCAAAGAGGAGCAACATCAATGTGTACGGTAACAGGAAGAATACAGGATAAACGCGGAATAACATCGCTACGTAGTAAGCGCCAGGATAAGAAAGGTTTCATTTTATAAGTTATAGAGGAGGCAACGGCCATATCTACAGGGCGTCATGCAACATATACAGAAAAAGAGGGGGGGGGGACGGGAGGGATACAGCCCCCCACGCAGTCAGATAATCACCGTATTGCGAGACCCAAACACAGGTTATGCCCCTGAAGGGGCCCCAACATAAAAGACAAATCATAGCAAACAATTGAATGGGACGCCAAATAGACAGCCCTCCAGCCCCGAAACAGGAGAAAGTGCCGACACTTACGAAATGAAGGAGACAAAAAAGAAAGGACATAGCCCACCCCCTGGAAGAAAGCAAAAAGGGACCATAGAATAAAACAAACTAAAATAACAAACTACCCTCCCCACCCTACATCACTGTAATGGCTATGGCCTACCCCACTAAACAGCGTGCCTGTCGCCCAGAGTCACCCGAAATATAGAAGAAGAAGTATATAAAAGAAAGAAAGAGTGGAGGAGGAGAGAAACAGACCCGCTCTTGAAGAGCATTATTCAGGACGCCCAACCCTCGACCCCATCAACGATACAGGATAAACTCCGAACATCCCCGACTAATCATCAGCAGCCCAGCGGCACGAGTAACAACAGTCAGAACATAGGAGGAGACACCCCCACCCCACCCCCCCCCCCCACCCGGCGTAATGACAAAGTCCCGTTTCATAGTACCGTCCTTCACTTCCAGTCTCAACAGTATACAGCATCACGGTGATTGAGAGGGAAAGATCAACCTTGTCCCCGGCGATCAAAAATGTCGACGTGGTCCAGTAGCACCGTAGCCATCTTGAATGGAACAAGCAAACCGTGGAACCCCAGGAAAGCAGGATATCGTCTCAGTAAGTCTGCCCAATCCACTGTCAGGCGCGTAGCAGCGATAGAAATGTAGACATCACCCAGGAACAACCTGCCCAGCCCAGACAGCAGCAGCAGCCACAGGAGAGCGTAGAAAGCGCCGATAGTCATCAAAACTGGAGTATCCAAAGATGGCGTCCGTGGACGAGACCCCACACAGTGAGCAAGCACCCAGACATCCGACCGATGTCTCCCCGTCACGGACAGAATTGGGGGGGCCTCGAAAGCGCAGATCACTAGTCTCGCCGGGCACACCAGGGCAGGCAGTCCACCATCGCCGGGCACAGGATGAGACTGAGCGCCACACGGTCGCAAATGTGCATGGGTAGGCAAGGGCATAACAGTGAGAATCGAATCCAAACTGCGCTCTAGGTCACCGGCAGTCGCACACACGGCAGCGTGAAAATCATCCAGGGCCATCAGAATATCCAGAAGTCGCACTGGCGCCACAGGAGGGAGGGATGCAACGGAGCTTCGCACGCGGGGCGTAGAAGTTTGGCGCAGTCCACAAGGTCCGCCATACATTTCACCATCACCAAGCTGTGCACCTCGCCCGCACACCGTAGAACACCTTCGGTCCAGGGGTACAAAGGGAACACCGCCCAAGGTGTACCGGACAGGCGTAAGTGCGGCCATCGGAGCAGCCATGGCAGCAATTATATCCAAGAATCATGAAAAAAGGGGCTCCGATGACTCCGTCCTCAAGATGGTTCCCCCTGCGTCGCGGAGCGAGATCAAAGGCGCTCAGAGACATACAGGAGGACGGGCGGTGAAACAACGTAGCAATCGCCTTCAGTGTATCCCCTGCGGATTAAGAAGCCGAGCGGTGAAAGGAGACACACGGGATGCAGCCGCGGCATTCTGCCAGCCGGGCCAGTCCAGTGCCGACCACAGCGGCCGCTGTAGTATGTGCAATGGCGGCCGCACCCAGAGAACAAAGACCCGTCCACGCCGGGCAGCGCCAGGAGGAGGCGAGGGCGCCCCACCGCTGTCCCCGCATGGAGCTGCGAAAGAATCACACCATCGGAGTCGGGGCCCCCTCCCGCACCCGAAATCAGAACTGATAATCAGGATTCATGTCTCGATAGGATGCGGGGCGGGAGGGAAGCGCGAAGGTCGGCGGAGCCGAGGGATCAGGCGGCCATCGCGGCTGCAGGCTAGGCTCCTCCTATGGTACATACTTAAAGTACATGTTCACAGATACATCATGGGACGGACAACCACAGACAACCGTTAAATTAGGCAGAAGAAACAGAAAAAAGAAAAAATACTTTAAAATAAATAGGTTTTCAACACTTTCCTGAAATTATACAAGTCTGATTCATAATGAAGAGGCAGAAAGAGGACTTCCAGCTTTGGCTGCAACAATCGGTAATGCTCTATCTAAGAATTTACAAGTGTGGGATGGAGGAACAGAGAGCTAAAATGAATGTGTATAATGTTGATCTAATTTGGGAACACAGAAAGATTTTTTTTAGCTAAAACACCTAAAGTGTGTTGACATACTGACCCATGAACAATGAACATAGCTGTGAAGAAAATTATAACCTTTAGTGGTAACCCGTGGGGCTGCAAAGTACAGGAGAAATGAGTGTTCTAGCAGCGTTAAAAACCAGTCTAGCAGCTGCATTTGGTACTTACAAGAGTTCATGAAAAAGAACATCAGTTGGAGGTAAAGAGACCGCATTACAATAATCTAGACTTGCATGAATTAAGACATTTAGAAAGGTTACGTGATAAGGAGGATCAATAAATGGAAAAAATTATAATAACATTTAAGATTGTAAGACACATTTTTAAAATAATTTTTAGCTGAGCTTTTAATGATAATTTACCTTCAAGCTTTCCTTCTAAATTATGGACAAAAAGGAATGTGGCAGGACACATGCCAAGTAAGGGAAACAGGAGATAACACTTGAGAAGAAACACAAGCAATTCACTTCCACTAGGATTGAATTTTAGTAAGTGGGTGGACATCCACCAAATAATGATGGACAAAGACTTGGCCGGCACAACATGCTCTTCCCAAAAGAGAGAACATTGTAATTGCCAATTGAACAATCAGTTGGTTGTCATTGGCGAACATATAAAAGGTTCCAAAAGCAGAAACCCGAGCCGAAGGAAGTAAGTACGTATATGTTAAACAGCGTATGTAATAAAATGGTACTTTGGGGGGCACCACAATTGACATGCTTTAATCTTGCTCGGTGTGGCTCCAATTTGGCTACAATCATACAAAAAAGATGTGAATCATTCTAAAGCTCTAACAGCTAGATTTAATATAGTATACTACTCACTGATGGTCTGTTGATATTTATATGGTTCAGCAATATCCCAGGAATTATTCATTTACTGTGCTTAAGGACTGCTTCAATGCGCCTTTCAACCACAGTGTTCTAGGTAACACGTGGAATTATCAAGGACTGTTAGTTATGTTAGTAGGCTCCATGGTTACAGGAGAGTATAATCCTAGTTCTGGTATTGGTGAATGCCATTTTACTCCTAGGTTAGGGACCCAAATACACTGGGCGATTAAATGGGGAGGTATCTAGCCAGAGATGGGAGCTGACGTAGCACTTCAGACTCAGAAAGAAAGTGAAGAAGAAAACATGACTATAGTAGCAAATGTCAGTATTGGCTCTAATAATGGAAACTCCAAATTGTTGCTGCATGCTCACGGCCACTGTGGGAAGCCGGACAATAGTGCCCAGTGAGAGATCTCAGAACTCTGGTTGCCAGTGGAACACTTATTCTGCCTGGGGAAACTCCGGAGGTCAAGCATTGGTGCAAACGTCAGCAGGCGGCTTCTTAGGTGAGCAGACCAGGACGTGAGAGATGGGATGGACGGACTGTCCTCCAGGGAGCAGAGACTAGGCACATCACTCAGGTGGTCACTGCAGACGAGTGCTCCTCATTCCGCCCACTGTCATTATTGAATTTAGATACCAAAATATACACTAAGATTCAGGCCAATCACCTTGCGCCGCTAGTTCTGAAATTGGCCAGCACAGAGCAGGCGGGATTCATCCCGGGGCGTAACCTAACTTATAGATACTGCACTACCGATAATAGTGGGAGGTGATTTTAATTGCGTCCTAGATCCAACACTGGACGGGTTGGGAGGCCCTCATCGGCGCACTTCGGCCTCAACAAATTCCATCACTGATTCTATCATACGTCTGGATTTGGTTGATGTTTGGCACACTCGTTTCAAAGAGCAGTTGGGGTACACACATTACTCTGCCCCACGTAAGCTTTATACGAAAATAGACTACTGACACAAGCGCTTTACCCAGAGGTTAGGGAATGCATGGAACACCCCCGAACCCTATCAGACCATGCACCAATACTACTGGTGCTACACAATCCACAGAAGAGATTAGCCCCATTTACATGGAGGTTCCCCCGCTATTCACTGCTTGATAGTGCATTTAAAGCGGACATATCCGAAGCTGTAAAAGACTTTTTTGCAAACAATGTTGGGCCAGTACCTAGATTTTCCACAGTCTGGGAAACTTTCAGAGGCATTGCAATTTCTAAACACTCGCAGGAGCTGCGTGCCATCAGAGGTCGACAGGATAGCCTGAAAAAACGCCTGAGTGAGTTAGAATTGGGGTAGGGGCGCAGAGGAGAAGCCAATAGTGTTGAAGAGTTAAAAAAGACATTGGAGGAGTACCACGAAGTGGCCGACACTGAAGTCGAACATATGTGCAAATAAGCTGTGGCTAGAGTCTATGGGGAGGGGGAGCGCCCGGGGGCCAGCCTGGAAACACTGCTTCGTCATAGGAGAGAGTCCTCAACGATCACCGCAATTCGGACAGATGAATGGGAGTTGTTGACTGATCCTGAAAGTATAGCAAACCATTTTGGTCAGTATTAAAATGAATTATATCGCTCTTGCGCAAATGTAGACGAAAGCAATGTTCAAGACTACCATGCACATAAAGTTACCTGGCTCACGAATGAACATCGTGAATATCTGATGAGACTGCTGGAGACTTGGGAAGTTCAAAAAGCCCTAAAAAGTATACGCCCGGGAAGTGCCCCGGAGCAGGACAGCCTAACAGTGGCTTTTTACAAAGAGTTCAGGGATCTACTAGTACCTTCATTTGGTAACCCTATTTGAAGAGATTAGCGAATCAGGTGAGATGCCCCAACAATGAGAGAGGCATTGATATTCACTATTCTGAAACCTGGTAAGCCTTCGGACGAGTGCTACTCATTCCGCCCACTGTCATTATTGAATGTAGATACCAAAATATACGCTAAGATTCTGGTCAATCGCCTTACGCCGCTAGTTCCGAAATTGGCCAGCACAGAGCAGGCGCGATTCATCCCGGGGCATAACCTAACTTACAATTTGCGTACCTTTTTCGGGACAGTACAACAGATTAAAGCTTCTGCAGTCTTTCTAGACGCAGAAAAAGCGTTTGACTCTGTAGAATGGGCATTTATGGGGGCGGTACTAAGGAGGATGGGGGTTGGTGAAAGATTCATGAAATTGGTGGCATTTCTGTACACCTCTCCTTCTGCAAGAATAAGTATTGGGGAAATGGTCACTTCTTGAGTTAAAATATCTGGAGGCACCAGGCAAGGTTGCCCACTATCTCCTCTCCTATATGCTATAGTAGCAGAGCCCCTTGCCAGTGCACACAGGGAATACCTTGGATTCTGAGGAATCAGATTTCCTAATTACAGTCTAATAGTGTCATCATATGCCGATGAGACTCTCCTATATATCAGAAATCCAGAGGCTAATCTGTCCCCTGTTTTCAGAGAAGTTGCTAGTTTTGGGGAGCTTTCTGGATAAAAAATAAATTGGAATAAGTCCATAATATTTCCTTTGACAAACGCACTGCTCCCTTTGAATTGGGTTTCCCCTGACTTGGTTTATAGACCCGGTACCCTACTTAGGTGTACCGATTCATACAGACCCGGAGATAATTTTCAGGGAAAACTAAGATAGGGCAGTCACTAAACTCGAAGAGGATGTGGACCGTTGGACACGTCTGCCTATCTCTCTGCTTGGGCGAATATCGCTGATGAAGATGATGGTCTTTTCAAGGTTTTTGTTTGTATAAATATACCCATGGTCCTTCCAGCTCATTTTTTAAAAATGAATTACCTCAATATTTAAGAAATTGGCATGGTCTGGGAAGCAGCCACGAGTACAGTTGAAGACCCTTACCCTTCCCTTCAGTCTGGGCGGGCTTGGAGCGCCGGATATGGACCTTTATTATTGAGTAGCACAAAGCTTGCATGCATACCATTGGCTGCATCAGCGATTGAACACTCCTCATGTACACGTAGAAAAGATGGAAGTCGCCCCGTCAATCACCTCTCTTGCTTGTTCCGTTCTCCCGATCATCGAACAGGAGTCCTGGACTCAATTAATACCACAGTGCATGCGTGGCACGATCTGATGAAGAGACAGGCGCGCACTATATTATATTCCCCAATTACTCCGCTGGAGTGGTGCGGTTGGCTGCCCATGAGAGGAGACCGGGCAGCGGTTAAGGCGTTAAATACTATCAACATTACTAAAGTTGGTGAGCTCTTTCTGGAGGGTAGAGTGCCCAAGTGGGCTGATGTGGAGGCTGAAAGTCAGTATTACAATTTCATTTTCATAGGGGGCACCACGCCATGCGAGAGTTCCAAGGTGATGAAATGGCGAAGCCACCAGAAGTAGCTCCTTTCACTTTAATATTAAAATTTGAGTCTCCTTATAGACTGGTATCTAGCATTGATGGAACAGTACAAAACTATTGTCAAAATGATACACTAATTCGAGGTTGGAGTGGCAAACTGACTTGGAAATGATCATTGATGCCAACACCTGGAAATACTGCTGTGAGTCGACGCGGCGAGTCTCCTTAAATGGTCGTCATAGGCTAATCCACTTTAAATACTTACAAAGGGTATATTACACACCTGCTTCCTTGCATAGGTATGGCCTGCCCGAAACAGCTGAATGTGATAGGTGTAGGGGGAGTCCAGCAGATTTTTTACATGTGGCCTGGTTATGTCCAGTGGGGGCTAAATACTGGAGGCTGATATTTCAGGAATTGAGTGATACTGCAGAAGTACCTATATCTCCGGAGCCTCTGCTTGCCCTACTGGCCTATTCAAAACACAAAGGAGATCCGAAGGTTGATAGAAATGGGATTACTAATTGCAAAGCGGAAAATTAAAATGCACTGTGCGCAGGGTCCGCCTCCTACTTTACTGGAGTGGTCACAAGACATGCTATATTGCAATTCACAGACGGAATTGTATAGCGAACTGCTCAACCCCCCGTTTAAGTTAAAGCAATTCTATTTGTATTTAGGTGGCTTTTTAGATTTGCTATCATTAGTGTTTTCATGTAAGCATATATGTATATGTATGCATTTATATAGATATGTAGATGCATACATTATGTTTATATATGTATATATATTTATATATATATTACCTACTGGCGGTCGCCAGTAGGTATACATAGTTAGGATTTCTTCTCTATGGGATTTTTGAAAATTCTATGTCTAATAACTTTGGCGTTTGTGGACGGAATTGGCTGAAATTTTCAGGAAAATGGAACATTTTGTTTCTGAGCAGCCACTGAAAATTTGGGGGGGGTTCGTCAAGGGGGGGCCCGAGAAAAAAGGGGGTCCCAAAACGCGTTTTTCCCATGTTAATTTCCATAGGGCGGTTGGCCTCACTTTTAGCCCGAACGGCTGAATGGATTTGCACGAAACTTGGCAAAATTATAGGGACTGTTAGCCCGATGTGCCTTTGCTAGGTCTCAATATATGTGCTCCAGTGGATTTTGAGAAATTAACGTTCAAAAAAAGATATATATCTGTAACAGCGCTCCGGTTCGCGCTCCGGTTCGCGTACTTGACGCGTAACGGAACTTCGCGAAGCGAAGCTGATTGGCTCTCCGGTGTCTGTCAACATTCTAAACAGTCCGGAGCGGCCGCCATCTTGTCTCTCGGTAGGATCGAGAGACAAGAGGAGGCCAAAACAAAGGGGGAAATGACCATAAGGGGGCATAGTAGATCCTCCCTGACCCCCTAGGTTTGATGTGGAGGCTTTAAAAGGGCCCCGCGGGGCAATAAATAAATAATAAAATTGTTTTTTTTCGTGGGGTGCGCCCGGTACGCGTAACGGAAAGCGGACTGGGGAGCGTACTACAAGGAAACAAGAATGATTGACTTTTAACTTATTGTATGTTTATAGACTTTTTTTTTCTTTCTGCTGAGTGACGTCTCGGCCTATCTCCACGGGATGCAGTCCCTACCATCTCGGCGTTTAAGCCCAGGGGGACCGGTAGTGTGGGAGAGAACGTCTGTTAACGTTCGATTCGAAGGAAATCAGGAAGTGTTGAAAAACATTGTCTGCGCCATCTTGCCTTTTTTCAAATGCCACACTTTTGTCGTGCACGGCAGCCATTTTAGATGCCTTGACCAGACCCACTCTCTGCACGCTGTTGATCCTTAGCATGGCTCCCCACCCTCGCAAGCATCTCCCCCAGGCACTGGTCACTCCCGCTCTCTGTCTTATGCATGGGCAATAAACCTCCCCCCATCTGCGCTGCTCTTCCTTGAGAATCACACCCTGTGCCCGCCCGACACCTCCCTTTCGCCCTATTCACTACCGCACCCTCTGACACTCCTCTTCCTCTGTGTCCGATTGTCCAGGCCGGTCCCAGGCTATCACCTAGCCTTGCAGATGTAGTTTATGGCCCCAGCTGTAAAGAATCACCCCTCTTCAAAGGAGTTACAGTAGATCAAGGCCCCCACCCGATGAGATCCGTCACACCACACGCGTTCCTACTATCTGAAAACCATCCTGTATTGTGATTGGGGAGGGGGCCGAGCCTGAAGCGGAAGATTCCAGGGATGCCTCTTTGTACATCAAAGTTTTTACAATTATGTGTCACATTAAAAATATATAGCACTCCAACAAAGTAGTAGGATTATAAAACTTTAATAACTTATAAATATATACAACGCAACAAAAACAGTAAATACATTTAAACATTTTTTTGAAAAAAGAAGCAACAATGGTCAGTAGCTGTGGTTTGTGCGAATAGTCCCAAGGCAGCACAACGTGCTGAGTTCTGGACGGCACCTAGGTGATGTTACCTGGGTGCCACACTGGTTTTTGGTATCCTACAATGCAGCTCCGAAAAACGGCGTGGGGCGTCCCGGGAGGTGCGGGGGGAGGCCTCGTCAGTAGCGGTCTGTTGTGCGAATAGTCCCAAGGCAGCAGAACGTGCTGAGATGTGGATGGCACCCAGGTGATGTCCAGTAAGTTGCCGCACTGGTTTTTGGTATCCTACAATGCAGCTCCGAAAAACGGCGTGGGGCGTCCCGGGGGGTGCGGGGGGAGGCCTCGTCAGTAGCGGTCTGTTGTGCGAATAGTCCCAAGGCAGCAGAACGCGCTGAGATGTGGATGGCACCCAGGTGATGTCCAGTAAGTTGCCGCACTGGTTTTGGTATCCTACAATGCTGCTCCGAATAACGGCGTGGGGGGGGGGGGGGGGGGCTTGGGGGTGAGGCGGCGTGAACGGGCCTCCCCAGGTGGAGGCTCGTCTGCTGTAGTGGGGCGCCCCTTTACCGTTTCAGTTGCCATTCCGCCCGCTTTTGGTACACTGTGCCAAAATCCGCCATTCAGCTGAGTTGCGCCCACTCTTGCGGTGCAGCGATAGGCGGCTGCCACAGGACTCTCAAAATGGCGGCAGGCTCTTTCTTTTTTGGGCCTGGTCCACTGAAATGGCCCTGGGACACCATGGAACTCGGACGCTTGTCTGCTAGGTCTTGGACCCCATTCTCAAAAGCGTCCCCTCAGCCTTGAAGATTCTACAAAAGTCTTGGGGGCCCCCGACTCCTGCAGGCTTCCGGTGGGGAGCGGCTGCCATGATTGCTCGCGGAATGACCACGACGGAGCCACGAGATGGTGGTGCTTTCATGCTGACGCAAGCTTCAGTCTGAAACATCCAGAAACAAGGTGGGGCTTTCATCGTTTGGGAAAAAAAAATGTTTTAATCCAATGAAAAGTGTTATTTTTAGGTCATATGATCAAGCCTTCCATCATTAGGAAACCAAAAGTAAAATGAACCAATGAAAAGTTTTATAAACAAGTCACATGACCTGTTATGCGGCATAGGGCTATAAAAAGCGTAGAAAATCCGTTGGCACGTGAGGCGGCGTCAGTAGCGGACCGATGTGCGAATAGGCCGAAGGCAGCACAACGCGCCAAGATCCGGATGGCACCGAGGTGGTGTCCAGCAAGTTGCCGCACTGGTGTGGCCATCCTACAATGCTGCGCCGAAAGTCGGCGTGGGGCACCCCGTTGGCCTGTGAGTTCGCGTCAGTCAGTGGGGGCTGTTTGAGGATCTGACTGCATTGGAAAGCAATGTGATGCTGTGCGTCGCCCCCAAGATGGAGGTTCCTCGGCTGCAGTGGGGCGCCCCTTGGTGTTTCCTCGCTATGCAGCTGAGTTGCGTGCGCACTTGCGGCGAATAGGCCGAAGGCAGCACAACGCGCCGAGATCTGGATGGCACCGAGGTGGTGTCCAGCAAGTTGCCGCACTGGTGTGGCCATCCTACAATGCTGCGCCGAAAGTCGGCGTGGGGTGCCCCGTTGGCCTGTGAGGTGGCGTCAGTAGCGGACCGATGTGCGAATAGGCCGAAGGCAGCACAAGGCGCCAAGATCCGGATGGCACCGAGGTGGTGTCCAGCAAGTTGCCGCACTGGTGTGGCCATCCTACAATGCTGCGCCGAAAGTCGGCGTGGGGCTCCCCGTTGGCCTGTGAGTTCGCGTCAGTCAGTGGGGGCTGTTTGAGGATCTGACTGCATTGGAAAGCAATGTGATGCTGTGCGTCGCCCCCAAGATGGAGGTTCCTCGGCTGCAGTGGGGCGCCCCTTGGTGTTTCACTCGCTATGCAGCTGAGTTGCGTGCGCACTTGCGGCGAATAGGCCGAAGGCAGCACAACGCGCCGAGATCTGGATGGCACCGAGGTGGTGTCCAGCAAGTTGCCGCACTGGTGTGGCCATCCTACAATGCTGCGCCGAAAGTCGGCGTGGGGTGCCCCGTTGGCCTGTGAGGTGGCGTCAGTAGCGGACCGATGTGTGAATAGGCCGGAACCAGCACAAGGCGCCAAGATCCGGATGGCACCGAGGTGGTGTCATAGTTGAGAGTTCTGAGCAGCGCTTGTAACACTGTCTGAAGCTTATTTGCACCTGCTGCAGCTTCACTATTGCCCTGGTGTGGCATAAGATCGCCCATGACATAGGCGGCCGCCTCCCGGGGTCCGGCGGAACTTTTTCCCTTTTCCTTTGTGCATCTTGTCCCACAATCCGTTTGACCTGAAGACACGACCAGGTCCCTGAATGTGTGCAGGGGGACGCTATTGATTGAATCAAAATGGCGGCTTCACACAAAGCTGACTCAAGCGTTGCTGCTGATGCTATACAGACAAAAACTGGTTTTCAGTTTGTACATTCTTCAGGATTTTTCCATCCAAGGCTGGTTGAGAGTTTGTAGAACAATGGCTTCAGATTTTCAACATACTACTCTTCAACATTCTTCCTAAAATGTAACAATGTGAGACTCACTAGGAGAACGGTGTAGTGAGGGACACAAACGGCTGTTTATCTTTCCTTTCAAAATGCTGCCAACAATATTTTCGGAATGGAAGACACCACAAGGCGCTGAGATTCGTTTGGCACCGAGGTGGTGTCCAGCAAGTTGCCGCACTGGTGTGGCCATCCTACAATGCTGCGCCGAAAGTCGGCGCGGGGTGCCCGAAGAGGGGGGGGGGGGGAGGCGGCGCAAACGAGCCTCTCCCGCTTCTCCATGTGGAGGCACTTCATCTGCAGTGGGGCGCCGAGATCCGGATGGCACCGAGGTGGTGTCTAGCAAGTTGCCGCACTGGTGTGGCCATCCTACAATGCTGCGCTGAAAGACTGCGTGGGGTGCCCGAAGGGGGGGGGGGGGGGGGGGGGGAGGAGGCGGAGCAAACAAGCCTCTCCCGCCTCTCCAGGTTGAGGCACTTCATCTGCAGTGGAGCGCCGTCTAGCTGAGTTTCACCCGCTCTTGCTGCTACAGCGACAGGCGGCTGCAACAGGACTCTCAAAATGGCGGCCTGTTCTTTGGATTTGGGCCTGGTCTACTAAAATGGCCCTGGGACACCTTAGAACTCGAACGCTCGAATTTTTTTTCCTTTCCTCTACATGCCAAAAAGGTAAATGCCCGGTACGTTACCTGCCTCATCTGCCACGATGTACTCTCCAGAAGAACCGAAAAAAAATATAGTTATGGTAATTATACCATGCATCGTCATATGGAGAGGTGGCAACGATTAATTATAGTGCTGCACAAAAGAGAGATTTGGAGGACAATCCCCGACCTGCCAGTACATTCACCAAAGAAGTGGCACTGACAGCATCAGAGGCAAGGGAAACGGGCCCAAACATTCAGAAGAACTTTGGAAAGATTAAAATGACATGTTTAGATTGTGGCAAATTAATTTCATGTGGACAGATGAGTGTTACTCTAATAAATACAGCATATGAACATCATCATAGTCGATGGTTGGTGGAGACATTTTGACTATATCCTGGACCTGCCCGTCCTCGCCCAAAATGGCGCCGGAATAAATGGGACTCGTAACTCCTTGTTGTGTACTGGTTGCACAACCTTGATATCACGAGATACGTATGCAGTTTTGAAGCACATGGCGGGCGGGGACGAGAATTGATTGAATATTTCGACATCCCTATTGATATACTGTACTATTGAAAGTTCGAATTAACGTCACCCATGGTACTTGCCCGCAAATGTATATCTAGATAATTTTATTGTAACTGGCCCTGTCGTATTTTAATTATAAAATGTACGTACACCGATTCCGCAACTGTTAGACACCTTAGTTCTTGCAACCTAATGGCCCGCCCGTTACGTTCCTCTACAGTGTAAATGTCTCCTCATCATATACGATTACAGTTTGCTCCGTGGCCGGCCCACGTGGTTATAGGCCCGTATTTGTATACTGACATTTTCACAATAAAGGTTTTTAAAAGAAAACATGGTAGTAGTATTTACATTGGTAAAGTTTTTAATAATAGTCACTGTTTTCGAATCAGTAAAAGGCAAGTGAAATAAAGCAGTCCAATTACATGAAGGGTAAAAGGTATAATACGCAGGAACGCAGTAAAGATAAATGGTCAAGGGCTGTTGTGTTTTCTACTCCTGCAACATAAAGTGATCGATAAGAATCTGATATTCAGGCGTATCGGCGACTAAGACAGCAGGCCGAGCCTCTTTTGCTCAACGGCTCCGTCATGGGACGAAGAAACGCCCTTTTTCTCGAAAAAGGAATATATTTTACTTGCAGGACAGTTGTAAATTTTCCGGGAAAGTACATTACCTTGGAACATTATAACATATGTTTAAGAAAAAATAATGTTCGAAAGTAATAAAAAAGTGTAATTTTTAGGTCATATGACCAAGCCTTTCATCATTAGAATAAGAAAAGTAAAATGAACCAATGAAAAGTTTTATTAACAAGTCACATGACCTGTTATGCTTTCGTTACGCGCTGCGCGCCGCGCCCCGGATCGCTTCCGGGAAGCTGCGCTTCGCGCACCGGAGCACTTCCGGATGCGCTAACGCGGCGCGTCATATGACGCATTACGCGAAAACGCAGGTCCAGAATATAGTCAAAATGTCTCCACCATCCAGCGGTCGGAACACAACCCCTTTCAGCAGGCTAAATAGTTCTGTTAAATGACAACAGAAGGGACAGGCAACAAGAACCATCAGTCAAAGAGGGGAGGGCAAGTTCTTCTCTACCGGGTCACGTTGGGGCGCTACCGGAACTGATCGAATTGGTAGTCTACAGTGTTTCTGGATGTTTCAGACTGAAGCTGGCGTCAGCATGAGAGCACCACCATCTCGTAGCTCCGTCGTGGCCATTCCACGAGCAATCATGGCAGCCGCTCCCCACCAGAAGCCTGCGGGAGTCGGGGGCCCCCAAGACTTTTGTAGAATCTTCAAGGCTGAGGGGACGCTTTCGAGAATGGAGTCCAAGCCCTAGCAGACAAGCGTCCGAGTTCCAAGGTGTCGCAGGGCCATTTTAGTGGACCACGCCCAAATCTGAAGAGCCGGCCGCCATTTTGAGAGTTCTGTGGCAGCCGCCTATCGCTGCACCGCAAGAGCGGGAGCAACTCAACTACATGGTGAGCGAGATGCTGTAGTCGCAAGAGCGGGCGGTAAACAGGTGAATAGCGGAAGAGGCACAGTGTAGCAAAAGCGGGCGGAATGGCAAGTGAAACGGTAAAGGGGCACCCCACTACAGCGTGTCTTTAGGTCAAACGGATTGTGGGACAAGGTCAAGAATGGAAGAGTCACCAAAAGGCAAAAAGTTCCGCTTGACCCCGGGAGCCGGCCACCTATGTCGGGGGCGATCTCAGGCCACACCAGGGCAACACGACTTGGGGAGGGGGCCGGAGCCAAGCGCCCCCTCCGAGTCCGCGCCATCACACCGTCCCTCGGGGGCCTCCGTCAAGCGGTTCAGGGAGGCACCGCATCACATTGTTTTCAAATGCAGTCACGTCCTCAAGCAGCCCCCACTTACATTGAGAATAGTGAAGCTGTAGCAGGTGCAAATAAGCTTCAGACAGTCTAACAAGCACTCCTCAAAACTTTGAACTATCAGAGTGCATGAGTTTCATGCTCGATCGATTGAGCTAGCCGGATCGGGCAACAAAAAGTATAAAATAGTTATGTAAATAGTTATTTAATAAAATGTTTTACCCTGTTACTTTGCTGGTGTGTTGTATATATTTGTAATATTTGCATAGAGTTTATCGTTATTTTGGGCGGGGTGGGTGGCGGAGCCGAGCTGTCTTGCTGCCATCATGGTGTGGAGCTCAGTTCATCTCACTAGTTTCGTATTTCTCATGAGGGGTTGTTCCTAATGTTTCTATTTTAGCGAGGTCAAAAAGAGATCCCATTAGTGGCCTACTGATTTTGCTCGATTCCTTTTGTTTTTTTACACGATTTTTCACTATCTGCAAAGACTAAACAGAGTATTGCGACTCTGTGCTTGTTTGTAAATAGAGAATGAACCAAAGAGAACCAATTCTAAAACAGTAAATGCTTGGATAACAATCAATCAAATGGAGAGAGAAGCAGGCACGACGGATTACAACGGGGGCAAAGGCCTGCGTTAACTACCCTTCACTATCTGCAAAGAGAGAGTACTCCTAATAGAAATGAGGGGGGGGGCAGCATTCAAAGCAGATCAGTGTGCATAAACACGAAAATGTTTTTACTTACCACGTACTTGACATTCGACAGCTTATGATATTTGCTATTAAAAAACCAATGAAATTCACTGAAAAAAACATAGGTTATAGACCATATATAGTTAGGAATTAGCATTTACAAAACCTTGAAAATTCACTGAAAAAACCATAGGTTATAGACCATATATAGTTAGGAATTAGCATTTAAAAAACCTTTTTTTACTCACACAAAACCATTGAAATTCCATATATAGTTAGTTGTACTAACTATATATCACGCACCCGCAATCCACTGCTGATCATGTCACATATTACATCATTCATGACATGGTCAGTGACATCACTGATGACATCACTGATGACATCTCAAATGACATCACTGATGACATCACTGATGACATCTCAAATGACATCACTGATGACATCACTGATGACATCACTGATGACATCATCCAGTGACTGTGTGTTTCTGTAAAGTTTAAATATGTTTGATATATTGAAGAATGAGTGGATGTATAAGTGTCTGGATGAAGGATTTATTGTGCGTGACTGACTGTATGAGTGAGTGAATAAATGTGTCGTACTAAATGCATGGGTTAGTGACTAAACTGTCTGAATGTGTGCATCAGTATGTCTGTTGTTCTGTAAACTGCTGCATGTGTTGATCAGTAGCTATACGAGAGGCTATATGTGTTATTGATTGGTTGCCCAAGTATTTGTATGGGAGACTGAGTGTGTGTGGGTGGCTGGGAGGTGTATGACTCTGTGCATAGATGTGTGAGCAGTTGATTCACTAGATGTATGGGTTCAAAAGTGCATGTGGAAACAGCTGTATGGGCGGTTGACTGTGTGCATGAGTGTATTGGTGAGTGAATGGATATCTCAGTGCTACATGTCAAAGTAAGTACATATGTAAAACACAGTACATGTGAGAGTTGACATATATAAATAACTGTGCATAAGAGCCAGTGAATGTGTGAGTGGCTGTATGGATCATTGTGAACTTGTATCAGGGATTGTATAAGAGAGTAAATATGTGTTAGTATATGTTTCAATAAGTAAGGTGTGTATGACTGTATAGTTGAGGAAATGGAGGTGTGATTGATTCTTTGCATGACTGACTAAATGTGTGAGTAACTCCATGGATGAGTGACAGTCTGTGAGTGTTTGTTTACACTGAGTGTATCTAAGGTTATATTAGAGTCTGAAGAGGTTCATCGTATTATCACATGAATGATGTCATCAGTGATATGATCAGTAATGTCAAATGAGATGTCATCAGTGATGTCATTTGAGATGTCATCAGTGATGTCATCAGTGATGTCATTTGAGATGTCATCAGTGATGTCATCAGTGATGTCACTGACCATGTCATGAATGATGTAATATGTGACATGATAAGCAGTGGATTGCGGGTGCGCGATATATAGTTAGTACAACTAACTATATATGGAATTTCAATGGTTTTGTGTGAGTAAAAAAAGGTTTTTTAAATGCTAATTCCTAACTATATATGGTCTATAACCTATGGTTTTTTCAGTGAATTTTCAAGGTTTTGTAAATGCTAATTCCTAACTATATATGGTCTATAACCTATGGTTTTTTCAGTGAATATATATATATATTCACATACATATATATATATATATATAAATACATATGCATATATATATACATATATATATGTGCAAACGTGTGCGTGTAGAGAGAGTTAGAGAGTGAGTAGTAGAGAGTTAGAGAGTGAGTAGTAGAGAGAGAGTAGTAGAGAATAGTAGAGAGAGTAGTAGTGTAGTAGAGAGCAGTAGAGAGTGGGTAGTAGAGAGTAGTAGCGAGTGAGTTGTATCGAGTGAGTAGTAGAGAGTTGTAGAGTAGTAGAGAGTGAGTAGTAGAGAGTGAGTAGTAGAGAGTAGTAGAGTGAGTAGAAGAGTGAGTAGTAGAGGGCGTAGTAGAGAGTGAGTAGTAGTGAGTGAGTAGTAGAGAGTGGTGGAGAGTAGTAGAGTGAACAGTAGAGTGAGTAGTAGAGTGAGTAGTAGAGGGTGAGTAGTAGAGGGTGAGTAGTAGAGGGTGAGTAGTAGAGGGTGAGTAGTAGAGGGTGAGTAGTAGAGGGTGAGTAGTAGAGGGTGAGTAGTAGAGGGTGAGTAGTAGAGGGTGAGTAGTAGAGAGCGAGTAGTAGAGAGCGAGTAGTAGAGAGTGAGTAGTAGTGAGTGAGAAGTTAAGTAGTAGAGAGTAGAAGAGAGTGAGTAGTAGAGGGTGAGTAGTAGAGGGTGAGTAGTAGAGGGTGAGTAGTAGAGGGTGAGTAGTAGAGGGTGAGTAGTAGAGGGTGAGTAGTAGAGTGAGTAGTAGAGAGCGAGTAGTAGAGAGCGAGTAGTAGAGAGCGAGTAGTAGAGAGCGAGTAGTAGAGAGCGAGTAGTAGAGAGCGAGTAGTAGTGAGTGAGAAGTTAAGTAGTAGAGAGTAGAAGAGAGGGAGTAGAAGAGAGTGAGTAGTAGAGGGTGAGTAGTAGAGGGTGAGTAGTAGAGGGTGAGTAGTAGAGGGTAAGTAGTAGAGGGTAAGTAGTAGAGAGTGAGTAGTAGAGAGTGAGTAGTAGAGAGTGAGTAGTAGAGAGTGAGTAGTAGAGAGTAGTAGAGTGGTGTAGAGAGTAGTAGAGTGGTGTAGAGAGTAGTAGAGAGAGCAGTAGAGAGAGCAGTAGAGAGAGCAGTAGAGAGTGAGTAGTAGAGAGTGAGTAGTAGAGAGTGAGTAGTAGAGAGTGAGTAGTAGAGAGTGAGTAGTAGAGAGTAGTAGAGAGTGAGTAGTAGAGAGTGAGTAGTAGAGAGTGAGTAGTAGAGACACACAAACGATTGACAGAATGCGGAACAAATCAAACATTCACCCCCAGTCAAGAGATTTGGGTTAAATCCATGCTCTTTTTGGTCACCACACCTCCCCAGTTTATACCCATCCATATGTACATCAGTCTTGACCTTGTACCTCATAGGAAAAGTTAACTCAATTGACAGCAAAAGATACAAAAAATGATCAGATCTAGATCAAGGACTCCTGAAACCAATAATCCATAAATGAACACTGCGGTCAATGATAGGGGAAGTGAGTGCGGAATTAGAGGCAGACTATGGCATTGGTGAGAGTGGGGTAAAGAAAAGAAGAGGGCAGGAGCCAGTCTCAGGAGATGGTGCCACTGTGGGCAGAGAGGCGGAGAGGGGAGTGTCGCATGAGAGCCAATCCCAGGACACTATGAGATTGGTGATAGAGGAGGAGTGTGGTTAAACGTATGACTGGGCAGAGACGAGAAGAGAGATGTGGGATAGGAGGAAGTCTGGAAAGATATTTTAAGATTAAGAGAGAGTCCGGGAAAGGAAGACAAAGATCTGTGTGCCGATAGGTCACATTTGGGAACACAAAGGAGAACGGGTGGGAACAGAGCACATCAGGAGTATTTGTGTCCAATTCTAAATGCCTCTTTTTAGGTCTCGCCTAGCGTAGGCTGCGCTCATGCGCAGTCTCGCTGGTGAGATTTAATGACTTGGAGTAGCGAGGTTAAGCCCCGCCCCTCTTCTCCATTGGCTGGCCTCCTAAACGGTGGCCAGCCATTGGAGAAGAGGCCCCAGTGACGTTCTTTGGATCTAAGCCCTGTTCTTTTCGGATTGGGGGCGTGTTTTTGACGTTCTTTCTAGCCTGTAAACAACCGTCAAAAACACGCCCCCCAGTCTGAAAAGGACGGGGCTTAGATAGAAAGAAAAGCGATTTGTCTCTAAGCCCCGTCCTTTTCAGACTGGGGGGCATGTTTTTGACTGTTGTTTACATCCTAGTTTATTTTCTTTCTCCCTTTAAGCCCCGTCCTTTTCCGACTGGTAGGCGTGTTTTGACTGTAGCATGAAAACATGAGACAACACGAGGTTTACACTGACAAGGGCACCGGGCACCTCGGGAGGCGCCGCGGGGCATAGCTCCTTGAAGATACCTTCTATGTAAGGCGCCTTCTATGTAATAATAATACCCTTTCCGATGAGGAGGTCTGATTGGCTTAGCAACATGTCATCAGAAACCGATTCCCTTTCAAAAGAGAACAAAAAATACATGGATGACAATTTTTAATGGGCGTAGGAACAAGGGGCTTTAAACACATGCTGCGCCCGGACACCCCGGTTCCCTCCCTCTGGTACCCATGAGGGGCCCTCGGGGTGACTCTCGGCGCCCTCTGCACCTTCACAGGCAAGCGGGTCCAAAGAGCGGGGTTACACGGAACATGCACAGTCCTCGGGGAGAAGAGCTTTACAGGGGGGGGGGGGGGGGGATGAGAGTGAGTGTGTGTGTGTGTTGGGGGAGTAACGGGGGGCGGGGTGCATGGATGAGCTCCTAAAGGGCTGCTGGCTCGAGGTGTTTTGGGGTCGGATGGCAGATTTCTACATTCAGTCAATATGAACTTCTACAATCTCTATTAAAATGGCTTCAATGAAGCGCAGTTAAATCTTGGATTTAAGCATTAAGTCCCTGCAACCGCTTGCTCCTCTCTGCGATAACATTATTAAACTTCGCTCAAGTGTGCCCGGACACGAAGATCAGGAATAATGCGCTTTATAAGCGCTCTGCTCATCGAAGCGCTTTAAGGAGCTTGTGTTTGGGGAAAAGAAAGTGCCCTACTCGAGCGCCTGGTGAAATCATGAAATCAAAGCATACTGATTGGGCAGGGGGGGGGGGGGGGGGTAGGGTGTGATGAGATCTGAGCAGAGCGGGTGGGGGGGTGCTGGACGGGGGTTTGGTCTTTAACTGGGCCGTAATTTAATGGGCTAGAAGCTGGAGTGAGTTCACAGGTGGCTCAATTAAGGGGATTATTGTCCCCCAAAGAGAGAAAGCAGACACCCCTCCACCAAAGACAGTCGCTCCCAGCTTTACCACACCACAGTTTGCCTGGGCTCAGCTGAATCCGCCATAATCCGCTATAAAACCAGGATCTGCGGCCAGTTACCACTTTATAGTCAGGAATGTGGTTTGCACATGTGTGTGATACAACTCTACACACAGACAGGCACACCCCCACATTGTCTGACACCGACACTATAAATAGACGCGCACACACCGACCATAGATACATATACACAGACACAAAGTAACCCCTTTATATTCAGGAATGTGGTGTACAAAGAGTGAGTGAGACAACTCTGCATGACGCACAAAGACAGACACACAACCGCACCTCATACATTGTTATACACACCGACACATATACATAGACGTACACACAGACACACATACACTGAAACAGAGTAACCTCTTTCTATCAGGAATGTGGTGTACAAAGAGTGAGAGATACAACAGAGCACACAAAGAGACAAGCACACACCAACACTACACAGACACGCGTGCACTGACACTGACAGATTCACACCCACAAAAACGAACCGCTTTATATTCAGGAGTGTGCACTAAAAAGGTGTGTGACACAACTATGCACTCATAGAGGCAAACACACACCAACATGTATACAGGCGCACACAGACACGCATTCATATAGCACACACGAGTAGCAGGGGCACGAGCATACACACAGGCAGTCTCGTGGACACACATACATAGACACAGACAAACAGCACACACACACAGGCGAGCACACACATAAAAGACACAGACGCGAACACACGTAGACACACACAGACGCGCGTATGCACGCACAAACATACAGACACATATGCGGCTATGCACACATATACGGACACAGAGACATGCACACACAACACAGAGACGCACACATACCGATATTCAACTACAGGCACACACAGATACACAGACACACACAAATGCGCGCAAACACAGACACTCACATACGGACAAATGCACACACACAAAATCAACACAGACACACAGACATACGCTTACAAAAAGAGGCACTCACCTACACACAGGCATATACACACATACCGATACACACAGCCTGAACGAGAGAGGTGTGATTCCGCCCCATAAACACACACCTATCCACATCCTTCTCCAGCTCGATGCACACATCTCGTTACCCCATGGTACACAGTGTCACCTTGGGTTTCTGGTGCCACTAGAGTGACCCATGAGCCGACGCCTGGCTCTTCCGGGTCACCACAGCCCCGAGGCGGCACCGCCGCAGTCGGGGTTTGTGGAACTCTGCCTTTATTAAAGATCACTAGCTGTAATTCACAGGCTGAGACTATTTTTTTGAAATCAATTGTCTGTGCCGTAACATTCTCCACGCGTGTTTAGGTAGTGACTTGCGTGTCTCTGTGCGCGACACACACACACACACTGAAAGCAAGGCAGGAATAGAGTTGTGCACCTCCGGAAGATCCTGGGGTGCAAGGAGGTTATTTGGGGCTTCAGCTGTCACATAAAAGGTGTCATCTGTGTACATGGGTGGCAGGATGTGTATACCAGACGGGTCACACAAGGACTGAGGGGCTGTGACACCCCTCGCATCGCATAAAGCAGCTAGGGTGGCCGAGGAGGCATGTACTTTAGACAACGTGGCAGCGTGTGATGGACAGACAGCCAGACAAGAGCCTCATTTACGAACCCTCGCGTCTGGTGGCACAAGAAGTACTTCCAGTAGTTTTACACTAAGTGAGTTAGGGACAGACCCGCCTCTCGGATTCAGTGAGTTCTCTGCTCCCTGCAGTGACCCCCGAGAGTCACACCCAGGGACGCAATGGTTTAAAACGTTCCTTTTCCTTTGGTGAGACGCCAATGCCTCAGCCTACTTCTTTGGGCACAGCACCAAGAGGCCACTTTGGTGCTGAACGAGGCACTACTGTTAATAATGACACCTCACCTACGCGGACTCGGAGTCGCGAGCCCCACTGCGGGGGAATTCACACGCAGACACGCGTGCATGAACACTCTGACGCACCGTTTGCTGTCTCCTGATTCACTTTTTTTTGTTTCTTCGTTCGGTTAAGTTGTGTAAAGGAATGCTGAGGTCACATAGCGGTCTATGCCACTACTTCGCTTCTAAGAGCCTGTGTATGGGTGCTCGCTGTACGGCACCAATGTCTGCTATGGGTGCCTGCGCTCGAAGCAGTGCCACCAGGGGTCAGTCACCCTGTGCACAGGACAGGCGGCGGCACTTGTGCCTCACCTGCACAGAACCCTGCCACCGCTGCACGCCAGTAACTCTCGAACCCCACCGCCTCCCCGGGTGGAAGTGGCGCTTCAGAGACAAGGCCCTGCCCAGGCTGGGATCCCATTGGCCAGCGTTACCTCCACTGCCGTGGCAACTCTGTGCAAGGCACAGGCTGCGCCCGGTGCCATAAAATTATACGTAGGGGGAGAGAAAAAAAACAAGAGACCGGGGATGAAAAACCACACAACTTGGCGATGAGGGCATCGAAAATCAGTGGCACACAGAAGGACGGGGGTCAGGGAAAATCAGGACTCAAAGTAAGTGGCATGCAGAGAGCCGAAAGGGACAGGGAAAACCAGTGACACGTAGAAAAGCGAAAGGGGAAATCAGTGCCACACATGGGTGAGGGGAATGGAAAATCAGTGCAACACAGAGGGGTGATCAGTGACATACAGAGGCTCAAGGGGGGAAGGTAAAACCAGTGACATGCGGAGAGGGAGAGGGGGCAGGAACAACCAGTGATATTGAGAGGTACACAGAAAATCTGTGACATACAGACAATCGAGTGGCAGGAAAAATCAGTGAGACCCAGAGGCGAGTAGGGCTGGTATAATAAGTGACGTATCGTATTGCTTGATTGTTGACAGTACGTTGGCACACCTGGTAACCCCGAGTGACTGCCCCTACTTGTGATCTGGAGCCAGACACGGCTCTCGGGGCTCACTAGAACCAGTTCCGCACGCGCAAGCGCTGAGTTTAGAGTGTGTCATATTTCCAGCCTGCAGAAAATACATGCATTATGTGTTGTTACGTCTGAACCGCCCCTCACATTCCGTGTCAGCAACACTTCAGTGACAGTAAGTTTCTGCCCTTCTCGAGACAGGTCCGCCCACCCTTCCCGCCCCCTCCTCGACACAGGGGTCGTGCTCTGTGCACGCTTACTGACACCAGGCCCAGCATGCCGCCAGAAATGACACTGTGTATGGCTCTGTGTATGTGTGGCTCTGTGTGTGTGTGGCTGTGTGTGTGTGGCTGTGTGTGTGTGGCTATGTGTGTGTGTGTGGCTGTGTGTGTGTGTGGCTGTGGCTCTGTGTGTGTGTGTGTGTCTCTGTGTGTGTGTGGCTGTGTGTGTGTGTGTGGCTGTGTGTGTGTGGCTGTGTGTGTGTGGCTGTGTGTGTGTGTGGCTATGTGTGTGTGTGGCTCTGTGTGTATGTGGCTCTGTGTGTATGTGTGTGTGTGTGTGTGTGTGTGGCTCTGTGTGTGTGGCTCTGTGTGTGTGTGGCTCTGTGTGTGTGTGGGTGCAAATGCAATAGGTCTCGCATTTGCGAGAGATTAAGCTATTGGCATTGTAAATGACAATGCCATTTATTTATGTTTTCAAAACCAACACATAAATAAAAATGTTGTCATTTACAATGCCAATAGCTCTAACTTTTGCAAAGGCGAGACCGTTGCATTGTAAATACTTGTTGTGTTTAAGGCGGGAGGGCCTTCCTAATTTCTTCTGCACATTATCACCTAGGTTCATAAATATGGTTAATGTTTGCCAGGTGGAGGTGTGTGTGTGGTTTCTCAGTGGTAAGTGATTTTACATACTATGATAGTCTTCAACATGGCCCATACGTCTATGCTGGATGTATATTAGATGCATATACATGTGTATGTACAGTAAGTGTTCTAGCCAATGAGTTCTCTTGAATCTTTGTGAGTAACGTTTGATGGGAAGTGGTTTTCTGAGCCAGATGTTGGCCAATAGTTTGCCATATTTATGCTGTGTTGAATATGTACGAGTTGTTCTTTTGAATGTGTTCTGTTGGCTGTTTATGGTATGTGGTTTCTTAGTGATTAGTACAGTTGTCCTCCTCATGATAGTGCCAATATGGCATACTTGGGCAGAGCTGGATGCATACTAAACGTCCGAATTACTGTGCTCTGCTTGATGTTCAAGATTCCGGTGGGAACAATACAAGGAACAAGATGGTATTTTTCTCAGCAGGGGTAGACATCATTTTTAGGTCGAGGACCTAAAGGCTGCGCTTGCGCAGTCTCCGGTTGGAGATTTAATGTTTTTGAGTACGGGGCTTGAACCCGCCTCTCTCCTCCATTGGCTGGCTTCCTAAATGGAGGCCAGCCATTGGAGGAGAGGGGCGTCACTCCAATCAAGCCCCGTCTCTTTCGGATTCGGGGGCATGTTTTTGGCGTTCTTTCCACCTGTGACGTCATCCGTCACTCAGAAGCCAAGAACACGCCCCCGAATCCGAAAATTTTCAGATATTTGCGGCCGCCATTTTTTTCACTCTCGTAGCAGGGTGTGTGGTTATCCTCGTTCCCCAATGCAGTTCATTCATACCCTCAACATATGGGCAGAAAAAAGGAGAGGTGAGGCATGACCATGGCGCAAAAGTTTAAGGAACGCTCCCTGCCGAGAGGCCCGATGCAGGAGGGGTACTGTGTCTTGCAGGGCGTGCGCAGCAACCTGCACTAAAGATCGTGTGGCTTCACCTGGGGGAGTTACTGGTCTCAATAGGTATGAAAGGTCCCAGGAAGGTTCGGTGTGTTGACGGCAAAGGGCGCCGAGGCCGGAAGACAGCACGCCAATTTTTAGGCAGGAGTAAGTCACTGCCGGTTCTGTATGCGGTCGTAAAGTGATTGAGGCGCTTATAGGCCCTGCGCCGCTTCTGGCTGGTGAGTCAGCGTGCCAGACCTTTTTGGTCGCGTTGTGAGGATGCTGGGCTGTGTGGGCAGGAGGGAGCAACCGAGCGCCCGCAGCCTCAAGTCTGTCCTGCCCCCCCCCCCCCTACTCCACACCTGGAGCAACCGGGCAGCCGCCTCCCTGTCCCGGCAGGGCCTTTGGGAGTCAGTGGAGCGAGTCAAGAGCAGTCTTAAGTGACCGCGTCCCGGAGGAGGTAAGATTTGAGGCGGGGTGGGGGGAGCGTATCTCGTGTGGACCCGTGCCTGGCGCTCTCACCTCCGTAGCAATGGTGCGCTGTGGGTCAGCTCAGATTCCCGGCTGTGTGTCCCCCTTCAGCTTCGTCCCGAGGACAGGGCCTGCAACTCCGGCTTGCGTCCGCTTCGCATCGGGTTACGCCGGGTGACAGGAAAGCGGCTCAGGCGGCACGGATCTGCGACTTGGAGGTATTGCCAGTCACAGCACATGCCGAGCCAGCCGAATGTGCCAGGTAGGAGGAAGTTCAGGCCGCATCTCTGGGGGAAATAGCTGTTGGGCTGGTGGAGACTGGCGGAGCTTCAATGCCGCATGGCCATTTTGTTCGGCGGCTTCGCCAAGCCCCCTTTTATGACTTACTTGAAGCATGCCTTTAAGTGTTGTGATGTAAATCGTATCATATTTCACTCTCTTGTTAGATCTCACCTCGTGCCACCAGTTCTCGTTGGATAGTTTTATGTATTGCTTGTTGCACCAAGGTTCACAAGACTCAATTATTTTTTGCATCGAACGGGCGAGTTCTTGGCAGTATTTGTATATGTAGCCTTACAGTGTCGCACACACAACTCGCTGCCTTTCAACACTGGAAATATCATTGCTCATTACGTCATTCATTACCCTCTGGATCTCTGGGTTACTCTCACTGTGTTTTTTTTCTCTCAGTTGGATCTCTTTGTTTAGGAATTTGTTTTTAGAACTCAGGTGTTTGCCCTCTGAAAGACTTGCGCTTGTTTTCTCTCTTCATCTGTCTTGTTCTCTCTTGCTCTGTATATCGAGTCTCTATCTAGAGGTGCCTTAATCCCATGTCTATCTCTTGCTCTCTCTGTCTCATTCTCGCTGTCAGTTTCTTTTTGTCCATAACGATGTCTCTGCCCCCCTTGCCCGTTCAGTCTCTCTCTCACTCTCACTCTCACACACTCTCACTCTCCATCTTTCTCTCTGTCCCACTCTATTTTTCAGCGTTTAAAAACGGCAGAAGTTGGATAAGAAGTGTTCTGTAAAAACACGTTTTTAGAAATCTGATGTTTTGGCTTAGCTGCCAGTTAGCAATAATTTGCAGCTTTAAAAAGTAGCCTCTGTTGTAGGCAAATGTTAGTCAGAATAATTTGTTGCCTTAAACTTGTTGCCACGCGCACCAGTAGCTACAGCAAACATCCTGTGAAAGGGGGGGGGAGGGAGAATTAGAGCAATGCAAATAAACCAGAGGATTACATTTAAAACATGACTGAACTACAATATTTACTTTGTTCCTTGGCACTGGTAGTAGTGTATAGAGACACCTGCTTGTATCTTGGTGACAAAACTGAGCAGGAAACTACAGACACTGATATCCAGGGCCTGTCCTGTGGAATCCCGAGGCGATGGTCCTTTGTCACCAGTGCTCAAAGGCTCTTTCTTGTCTTGTGTTTCATTTGACCGAATAAAAACGTTGTTGGCCAACAATTCAATATACATGCTATCAGCAGAATCTCTGGCGGCGGGAATTTAACCCAAATAGATCACAAATCATATATAACACTAGTCCAGTGTTAGCTAATTTAAAATTGGTATTGCCATTCATACACCAGCTCGAAAAGTAAGTGGTGCTGGCTTTAATGCCATTGTTTTCACGCCATTTGGGGACCACTGGACTCTAGCGCAATTGCACCTGTTCCCCCATTTATAACTTCTTCCCTCATTGAAAACTTCTTCCCTGGGGAGTTGAGTGATCACTGCTGAGGGAAATGCTATTGGCCAGAGGAGTTTGATTCCTGATAAGGCCGGGACAACCTCCTGAGTCTGTACACATGATAAGTAAATTGGATGCAATAAAGCTATATACTACTAACATAAATTAATTACAGCACTTAGAAACGATATATGATAACGTGTTATTTTGAAATGGAGCCACTAGGGCTACAAATCCCAGAATGCAATAATAGAATGTTTGAGCAGCGCAGGCATGGTAATGGGAAAGGCTGCGAAGGAGCAGTGACAGTGGTGATGTTTCTCCGCATCAGAACTTTTGTCGTGTGACTTTTAGACACTTGCCTCAGGCGTATATGGAGAGCAACTTGGAGAAATAGTTTAAATGAGTTTAGTTGAGTAGGGCTCTGTGTGTGGGTAGGGCTGTGTGGGTGGGTGGCTGTGTGTGTGTGTGTGTGGCTTTCTGTGTGTGTGGCTCTGTGCCCGCAAATAATCTCTACTACTCTCTAACGCTCACCTATTGCCATTGTAAATGACAATACCATTTATTTACGTTTAAAAAAAAAAAGAAATAAATGTCATAAGCAATGCCAATAGCTCTACCTTTAATAATGCCGAGACCATTGCATTGTAAATGCTTGTTTACAATAATCATTGAGTAAAAATGAATTGTGTGAACAAATTGAAAATTACAAACTCATGAAACAAACAAATTAGAACGATATCAAAAAATGTATATGGGTAGCAGGTGGGGTGTACAGTTTATTTATCAACTTTCACCTTCAGTAAATCCTTTACTATCATAAACTAATGCTGTATTTTGAAGACCTTCGGCAGGGCAGTTTGGCATAACATCGACCATATTGGTCCTCTACCAAACTCTTAGAGCGTTTTCTTCTTTTTCTTCACTTGGTGAACCTCGGTTAATGCTTTGAACCGGGTGAATAGTAGTACATAGTGCGGTAAAAACAGATATTAATAAATAAAAATACTACTCTTTGTCCGGTACCGCTAAATTGAATAGTAATGAATGAAGTACATTAGTTTTAATCCTCTAACCCCAGCGAGAATCAGAAACTGAATATTGTTAGATTTGGGGGTCTCTAGTTGGCACAGGTAGGTACTTGTGATAAACAGGGACCATTGCAGTCAGGGTAAGGGGGTACACTCCTAAAATAACCCCTGCTCACCCCCTTGGTAGCTTGGCACGAGCAGACAGGCTTATCTCAGAGGCAGTGTGTAAAGCACTTGTGAACACATACAGTAATCAAGTGACAACACTACAGATGGACACCACACAAGTTATATATATTAAAAATAAGTATTCTTTATATAGACTTAACACAAGACCACAAACGACAAAAATCCACAATAGTGTACTTAAAATGTGTCAATGTACCTTAAGATGCGACACGCAGGGCAACAAAAGTGTTGCAAGGATGGAAATGCTGCAAAATCCGGCGCAAACAAATAAAGACGTCAAGTTCTTCCTGATGCGGCACGCTTCTCCGATGTTGCGAGAAGTCTCGGCTCGATGCATTAGCTGCAGCGGCGACACCCTTGTGCAGAGATGTGACAACAGCGGCAACACTATTCTCCCTCGATGCAAGACGCTTCCCCTCAATGCGACAGCTGCAGTGGCAACACCCTTGTTTAGAGATGCGACGACAGCGGCTCCAACGGCGTCACACTTCTCCGTGGATGCGAGGCGCTTTTCTCGATGCGGTGCAATGCAACAGTTACAGCGGCGACATCCTTGTTCAGAGATGCGACAGCAGTGGCTGCGACAGCGGCACGCTTCTTCGCGAGACGCTTCTCTCGATGCGGTGCAATGCGTCAGCTACAATAGCGACACCCTTGTTCAGAGATGAGACGGCTGCGACGGCGACACGCTTCTTCCTCTAGAGTCGCGCTTCCAGCTCCTTGCGATGAGCAGTCCCTCAGAAGGCCCAAATCAGCAGCAGGCACTTCCAAAGAACTCTTGAGGAGCTGGGGGTTGAAGTATGTTGTCCCTGAGACTTCAGCAGGAGGCAAGCTCTTCTCTCAACCCCTTGGAGATCCTTCACAAGTTGAATAAAGTGCACACAAAGTCCTTTCTCCTTTCTTTGGCAGTCAGGTAACCACTGCAGGCCAATACCCCAACCAGCACTTCAACTTAGGGATAGTCTCTCCTCAGTTTCTTCAGGTTCCTCTCTTCAGAAAAGGTTTCTTCTTGTTGTCCAATAGTGATCTATTTTCTTGGGATCAGGGTCCTAATATTTATACCACAAAATCCTTTGTCCTCTGAGGGCAGAGGGGCCTTTGCCCAGTCCAAACAAGTTCTGGAACACTCGGTTTACATGACTCCTTTCCTTTCACAGTGCACGGCAGAAACATCAGACGCCCCACAGGAGGTGGAGCCAGCATTGTGGAGGAAAAGCACAGCCCTGGAGCACTTTGTTGACATGACTCCTTCTCTCCTTTCACAGTGCAGGGCAGAGACATCAGACGCACCACAGGAGGTTCAGCCAGCATTGTGGAGGGAAAGCACAGCCCTGGAGCGCTTTGTTGACATGGCTCCTTCTCTCTTTTCACAGTGCAGGTCAGAGACATCAGACGCACCACAGGGGGTGGAGCCGGCATTGTGGAAGGTAGACACAGCCCTATTCAGGTCCCAGGTGCAACTCCTCCCACCCATCCAGATGCAGATCTCTCTATTCACCACTGGGCTGACTCATCCTGTCTCCTGGAATCCCCCAGTCCTGTCACTCAAACTCCAGACAAGGAATACACAACCTTGCAGAAGCAGGCTTGGATAGTTAGACAAGAAAATACCTACTTTCTAAAAGTGGTATTTTCAAACACAGAATGTTAAAATCAATTTCACTAAAATGTGTATTTAATCATTCTGAGTTCAGGCATACTAAACTCGAATTTCTACCATGTTCCCCGAGTCAGTTAGGATTATAAGATGTAATAATCTAACTGCCCATTCTGACCTATGGAGAACAGGTAGCCATGCAATAGTGAAAAACGAAAATGGCTGTAATTCACTATTAGGACGTGCCACACACACCAAGGCATGTCCTACCTTATACTTACAATGCACCCTGCCCCTGGGCCTACCATAGGGATGTCTGATATACAGAAAAGGGAAGGTTTAGGGACTGGCAAGTGGGTGCACATGCCCAGTCAGCATGGCAATACCAGACTGCACACAGGCTCTGCAATGGCAGGCCTTAGACACACTTTTACAGGCTGCTTCTGTGGGTGGCACAACCAGTGCTGCAAGCCCACTAGCAGCATTTGGTTTACAAGCCCTGGGCACACTGAGTGCACTGTACTAGGGTCTGAGAAGTAAACCAAACAAGCCAATCATGGAATCACTAATCCATACATCAATTTACAATACGGAGAGCATATGCACTTAAGCACTGATCAGCAATGGTAAAGTGCCCAGAGTCATAAAACAGCCGACAACAGGTCAGAAAAAATAGAGGAGAAAGGCAAAAAAGTTCAGGGATGACCCTGCAAAAAGGGCCCAGTCCAACACATTCATTAGAATAAACAGCTCTGAATACTACGATGAAATGGATATTATTTGTGATGCCCACTGCATAAAAATGTGAGACTTAAGATTCACCAAAGCTAGAAAGGGTTGGGACAGCATTAGCTGAATGTGTGAATGTGTGCTGTGAAGCAGCAGGCTAGGCGTTATTTGCAACGCTTTTACAAAGGCCCAATAACAATTCTCTTTCATCTTTCGCGGCCGCGTATTATAGATGATACCAGGAAAGCTCCCTTCAGGTTGGTCATCGTGACTGTCCCGTTGAAAGCAAAGGGCAGATTGAGAGAGATGTCTCTTAAGAAAGTAAGCTTGCACTGTATTTAAACAGGTACTGCAAGGTAGTTGTGTGTCTGCATGCAGTTGTTCTGTGTGTCCATATGCACAGGCTGCATGTGTATGTGGTCATGTTTGAGTCCCGCTGCTCCTCTCAATGATGGTAATACCTGACAAAGGCACACAAAAACCATCTCTGTGGGGACAGCGCGCAGTAGGAACAGGCCGCCCTAATGCAGGGATACTCAAAGTAAGGACCGGTGACCGCATGCGCCTCCCTGGTCAACAGTAGCTCCGGCTGCTGTTAACTTGACTCGGCACTTACTTTCAGAAAGATAATAAATAAATGGGCAAACAGTTATTTACAGGTTACCTGAAGTTAAAGACAGGTAGTAAATAAGGTTTCCTGCACAACTTAACTTGAGGAACACCTTCATTTTTAGGTCTTGCAGACCTGCGTTTCAGGACGCATGCGCTGCGCGCTCTGCGAGGTTTATTGTAATCAAGGAGATTTCAGAAGTGGAGTTGAAGCTCCGCCCATCATTTTGATTGGCCGGTGTCATTGTTTATGCTAAACGCTGGCTTTTGATTCAAAGTGAGGCTTCTTCATTACCGCCCTGTCTCCTTCTCGGACAGCCCATCCGGACTGGATTGTTTAGTTGCGACGTTACACTGTGTCCTGTAATTACTTGGTAAGCACTTTTTTTTGTCATTCGGGTGACCTCTGTGGACAGTGGGTGTGCGTGAGGCAAGGGTGCACGCACTAATGAAATTAACACAAAAGGTGGCTACCACATTACTTAGACACTACTTAGATTATCACCACGTCATTGCCGAGAAGATACAATTCAAGAGAGCGCACAACACATGTTGCCATCGTCCAGCTGCACGCTGGGGGTGGGCGCGTGGTCCGGTCTGCCTAGATATTTTTATTAATGTAAAACCTGTTCCTATTAAAGTGGAACCCATTGAGTTTGCTGCTGTTTGCGTTTATTTACACAGTAGCAAATCCTTTTCTTTTGGGTGGGGGGTCGCTGAGCTATGTTCTAATGATTGAAATGGGTTTACTCTCTACTGGCTTTAAAAGACAAGCCTTTTTCTTTAAATATAGCGCCTTATATCAGGCGTGCTCATTTTTGCATGAGTGCTAGGTTTTGTCATTTCGGTTGGTTGAAGCACATGGTGCTGCCGTCTTATGCCAACGATAAAGCCAAAATTTTAATTTATGAATTATAATAAAATGCTAATTTCAACAGCAGACAACCCAAACACCCTGGGGAGAATTTAAAACTTGACCTTTCCCACCAAGATGGTGCGTGAATCTCGAAAACTAAGGGCAGGCGCACGTGCTATCTTAACAAACAGTCCCAATACCTTTACATGAAATCTAGTTCCTTGCGTGGGGAATAATAGTGGCAAGAAACATAGCATGAGAGATTTTTTTACAGCAGATCGCTATTTTACAGGGTCTGTGCCTCTGTAGCTAGGTTTACGCACTCTGGGCCGAAAACCCCTCCCGCCTCATACGGGAACATGTACAAAGTGCTATAAAATGCAATGCACCAGCCAGCACCCAACACCCCATTTCCCCTCCACCGCCCCCTCATGTGGTGTTTGGACACACACATTGATTGCCTTTTGGCAGCAAAGAGAACAAGGGAGAAGGAAGACAGGAGGTTTTGCCCAGGATAATTCCCTTTAGGTGGGAACGCCGAGATTGGAACTAGAGTGTTCTGGGTCCACAGCTCAAGTCAGCATTCCATTAAGCGCCACAAGCAGAGTAGAAGCACTTTAATGTTCGGGGTTGGTCCTCTGTGCAATAGATCTGATCTGGTTTAAGGAGTTTTTAGAAACGCACCTAGGGTAGATGCAACATTTTGAAAGAGGGACATTTTTTTGGGAAAAAACGCATTTGCAATGCAATAGGTCTCGTATTTATGAGCGTTTAAGCTATTAGCATTGTTCATGACAATGCCTTTTATTTAGGTTTTAAAAACAAAAATAAAAGGCATTATTATTTGCAATGTCAATAGCTCAAACTCGCGTAAATGCGAGACCTATTGCATTGCAAATGCTTGTTTTCATACTGTTTCCAGTTCTGTAAGTTTCTCTGGAGTATATTTTTACGTCCAGGAGGCCTAACCATAAGCATTTTTTCGGCTTATTTGGAGTAGTACAGTGGCAAGAAGTTTTAGAAACAGACCCATTCCCACCTGGAGTATGACAAATTGTTGGGAAAATGTTTTTTTCAATGGATAAACTGTGAACAAATTGCTGTTCCGACACAGATTCTCCATGGACAGAATCTGCACACCTCATACATTCACACCTCTCAGCTCCACCAGGGCCACTGGAATTATGCAATTGTGCAGCCGCAGCGTTTTTTGTTTATTTATAGATTTGCCGCATTTGACACATCCTCCATCATTTGCTGTATAATCTGCAGATTTTAACCCCAAAAAATTTGTTTGTAGCTCAAATAGTTCAAATGTTCCTAAAAATGCAGTGACGTGTTGCCTTAGTGGTAGGCCCTTTAAAATGCTTAACTGGTCACCTTCCCGTTGCTTATTTATATTTTGAGTGTTGAACTGGCACTAATGAGGTGCACCCAATGCTTAGACAGTGTTAACAAGTGTACTAATGTCAAAACAATGAAGTAATACCATTTCAATATGTGCCGCATAATTTGGATTTTCTTGATGCATAATTTACGCAACCCTGCTGCATACTTTGTCCATACATGCCACATCATTCTAGTGGCCCTCGCTACACCACTCAGACCTCCATGTCTACCAGATCCATACCTAACAGCTGCAGACTCCTTAGATCCATGTGTTTTGGTTCCATTCATCCTCCACATCTCCGAGATCCACAGCTCCATACCATACTTTCCAACCCTGCTGATTTAGAAGGAAGACTACTACTACAGATTTGAGGCTGCAGATTGAACCGTTCAAGAGGTGAACCCCAGCTCCTTGAGCAAGAAGAGAACCAACACGTCTTTGAAAGCAATGCCGTGGTATAAAATGCAAGTGCTGCTGAGGTACTGACCTGAACGCACTGTACAGGCTTGTGTGCAGTTTATAAGGAATGTTTAGTAAATATAAAGCTGCTTGCGGCTTACGATGCCACCTGGGTTCAAAGCCACTTTACTTGCCCCTGAACCCGGATCAGAGAAAAGGTAATGTGTTTCCTGAGTTCTCAACAGCAGGAGAAATGGCTGTTACTTCTAGAGATGGCATCTATATGCTACTTAATTTTAAAACTTGAAAAACCCTACCTCTTTTCGCTCACACAATGTTGGCATGTATGTCGCGTCATCGCACGTTTAAATGTTATTTATGTATCACTCACTACCTCTGACGAGGCGTAGAACCGTGTGCCAAAGCAGAGCTCAAGGAGCGCATACCGGTCATTTGATGACGTATCAAGGGCCTTATTTCGGGGTTTTAATGGCCTCTGTGTAAAGGTCATAGAGAGGCAGCCCTCAAGTGCGGACTCAGGAATTCATATGGCTGCACAACAATCGATGCTAACAGACTTCCTTCAGTCAATGGCCATGGCACACACGTCTGCAGCCACCCACACCATGCGGCCTTCCCTGCTTCCCTCCGCCAGCCACGGTGCTCGCGCCTCGAAAATCTGAGCCAAATCAGAAATCAAAAGCCATTAGCTGCAGTTTGAAGCCTGGAATGAGCTGGATATTATCTCAAGGTTGGCGCTTGGGGGCCAGGCCACGGTAGCAGCCGCGCCAAATGAGCACAGAGACGAGGGAGCCAGCTGGAGACAACAGGCTCCAGTCTTAGATTGTTTTCTTGCCTGTCTCCAATCACATGCTTTCCGCCTCCTTGGCTTTTCCTTTCGAAAATCTCTCGCCCCTCAGGAGGAGAAAATCATGGGAAAGCAAGTACATTGGATATTTCTGCATGAAAGTGTCAGCCTAGCAGTGGGAAGGGTAGGGTTACACTCCAAGTCAATGCCACAACACCGACTTTCCAGTCCTAGGCTTTCATTGATCAAACTTGAGCATTCTGGAACTTGCCGTTGGTGCTGGCAGCACAGTTCCGGACGCTTTCTCTCTACCTTGAAAAGACCTATGTTAAAAGGTAAAAAGTTCACAGCTGAAAAACGTGCTCCTGGAGGTAGAAGGTATCGAAAAGGGCGCTGCAACAGCAAAAGAAGTTAAACATTTTAAACGTGAAGGAGTCTCTCGCCTGACAGGCTTCCTACACGCTTCCAAAATGAACAGTGCAAAGGGGAGGGAGGAGGCCATGAAAGGGTGAACAAAACAGTCTCTCAGGCCATCGGTGTCAGGTCCCAGAAAAGCGTCCGACCAGTTTCACGTGCCTGGGAGCGAAAACTTGTCGAGGAGCTCTTGAACCAAGGAGAAAAGTCACAAAAACAAGTTTCTAGAGCAAAGGGAAGAGTGGGCAGGCTCGGGTGGGAAACATTCTGTTGAAAGAAACTAAAGGACAGTAAGGATGTGGGACGAAAAAGAACACATTTTCGGCGAGCCAGTTCTGGGGTGCGTAAAAAAGAGGAGCAGAGCTGAAGATGATGGATGAGGAAAGGTCGTGACACCAGCTTCGATGCACCCACAGCACCACAGGGAGAGATTAGAAGATAACAGTGCCAAGTGGGTGGCAAGCCACATCACAAGTCCCAAACTCTAGCCGTGACAGGGGTTTACAGTGACTTGATTGGCTCAGACCGGCCAGATTTCGTATCAAATTAGTTCCGATCTTAGTTGTCATATGCGTATAATCTTTCACGGGAATGGCCGATCGGCACTCGCGGATTCTGGGGGTACATCATTTAAAGTCCTAGGTCCCTCCTTTCTTTATGGCTTTCTGCTATTCGTTCTCCTTATTCCTTCTCTGACACTAGTTGACTCCAAGCTGGCACTGGTGTCCTTTTCCCTTTATGCTTCAAGTTAACTTGTGCTTGATTCTCGTCTCAGATGCCTGGTACTGTGTCCACACAGCGGGAATCTAAAGTCAGCTCGGTTATGAATAACCAGCGTCAGTGGGACAAGTTCACTGCTTTTAGCCGTCCTTTTAGAGGGGAGTGAAATGTGACAGCCCAAATATTTAATTCTTGGCTTTTGTTTGGTGCCGGGTCGGAGGGAGTGAAATGTGACAGCCCGCGCCGGAGCTTGTCTTTATGGGGCCATGTGTTTGAAACACATGGCCCCATAAAGATAAGAAAGCTTTCACGACGCATGTAAGGCAGACGAGCCCGTCCAAGTGGGCTTCTGAAAAAGAGAAAAGTTCACGTCATTAAAAGCTCTTTTCCAATGGCTGGCCACAGTATAGCATAAATGGTGACACCAGCCAATGGAAAAGAGGGGAGGGGCTTAAAGCCTTTTACAGAAGTTCCTCTAAATCATAAAATCTCGCTGAGCGAGATGCGCATGTGCGCAGCCACGCCAGCCGAGACCTAATAAAATCTTACTAAGCGAGCTCAGCATGTGCGCATCCACGCCAGCCGAGACCTAAAAAAGAGGCTAGCAATACTATTTCAGCCTTGCAAGTGATAGAAAGGAGTTGGGGACCCTATGAGGCACAGTCTTAGTAGTAGAGCAAAATGTTGGGGGTACTGAAAAGGGTAGTCTATCCTTGAAGGTCATGTAAAAGAGCTGGATAACCACATAGCTAAGTTGAAAATATTAGTGGATTCTTCAACAAATGCCTTTCGAATAAAGGTTTGAGATGTTGGACACTTTTGAAAAGGGTCTCTCATATAAGGGTCCTGTGTGTCTCAGGTGAACCCCTTTTGGAGAGTCTTGAGAGTTAACTTGAGGGAGTATTTGCTGACCTACTGGGCATACAACAGTTTGAGGAATGTGATGCTGTGGTGAAGGAGTTCAGGCTCTCCTTTTTTTTTTTAAACTTGTTTTTATTGTTGCATCATCAATCATAAAAAACAGGATGAATCATCTGCTGGCGCGGCGTCAACATTCAGCCGCGGTCAGCTATTCGCGCAACTTTTCTGCATATAAATCTAGGCAATTTGGCATTTCATCCACTGAACATTACAGGCCACTCAAACTAGTAAGTAAGCTGGGATACAGGCAATAAACTCCGCATGGGAGAACAGAGAGGAGCAGTAGATATGCAGTCCCCGCTATGGGGGTCGTTGGATCAGGGCCTGTATAGTTCGCATAGTGGTGGCGCCATGTAACCTGGGGGGACAAAACTGTGGGGGGGGGAGCATGTAGGCGATAGCAAGAGCATAGCTGGAGGGGACGGGTGTCGGGCGATGGGCAGCAAGGGGGTTTCACAGTATTCTCTCACAGTGAGGTAGAGCGGTCAGTGGATGGAGCCGTCCCGTGCGTGGGGCAGCAGGGCGGTCGGCATGGGGGGGGGGGCGTTGTCAATGAGGGGGCACGTGGTGCCGGGATCCGGCACAGGCAGAAAGGGAATCAGCTAGGGATCATGGGCGCGTTCGGGCGGGCGGAAGGGGGGGGGCAGGCGTGGGTGGGACATCAGCGCGCAAGGACTGCCGGAAGCTGTGGAGGAGCATGGCCCATTCCATCGAGATGGGACGTTTACGTGCGCCCTTGGCTTCTTCCTCTCGGAGGGCATCTTCCTCGGCCGCCGCCCACTTACAGACTGCCCCTGTCCATGCCGCTATGGGGGGACCTTCCGGGGATCGCCAATGCATAGCTATGCACCGTTTCGCCAATAGCAGCGCTAAGGACACAAAGCGTCTGTGTGCTGGGGCCCGTTTAGTAATGTGAAAGATGCCCAGTGCGCTAGTCTCCCAGGAGGCTAGGGTTGTGAGGCCTGTGAGTTCTGTCAGCGTGTCATGTACCGTCCGCCATAGGGAGTAGAGGTTGGGGCAGCTCCAAAACATGTGGCGAAAGTCCGCAGTGGGGGAATGACATCTGGGGCACAGGAATGTTGTTGTGGGATACAACTGTTGCAGTCGCGCCGGCGTGAGATAAGCCCTGTGTAGTATGTAGTATTGGATGTTTTTGAAACGGGCGTTCCTAGAGACTCGTTTTGGGGCCTCGAGCGCCTTGGTCCACTCCGAATCATGTAATGCACGTCCGATGTCGTCCTCCCATTTGGCCCGTAGGGCCGTCAGCGGGGCGTGCGAGAGGTCTCGAATCGATTTATAGAGCCAGGTGACTAAGTGGCGCCCCCCACCCATGCGCAGGATAGTGTGTATGACTGGATGCGTGTCTGGTTCGCTGGTCTGGAGATTATGGTAAGGACGAAAACCTTCCAGCAGCTGTCGGTGTTTGAGGAATTGACCTGGGGGGAGTGCGAACTCAGCGACCAGCCGGTCGAACGACTTCAGCTGACCCTCCTCAAAGAGCGACTCCATGTCCGTGATGCCGCAGCGAGTCCATTCGGCAAGCATAGGAGCCGAGAAATAGAGGGAGTTCAGGCTCTCCTTTAGTGCAAATCAATCATGGTTCTGTCAAGACTGCGATGAATGACAGTGGTCAAGATTGCAGTGTTGCAAATTCTGAGGGTGGCAGTGCATCATAAAGAGCTGCTATCGGGGACTAGGAAGAGAGCATTCATGAGTATTCAACAACAACTATACGGAAAGGGCTGTGTCTCAAGAGCGCATTGCTAGGGTTTTATTGATGGCCTAGATTGCATTTTTCTAATGGTGGAGGACAGTAAATGGATGTTACATTTTGCTGCACTATCCTTTTTACCTCACTGCTTTCTCTTTACCTAGTGTCTTCTTGAAAGAGCCTATGTATTCATATTTTTAGGTTTAAATGCACTCCAGTTTTGAAATTGAATGGTTACAGGTTTTTCACTATTTAGTCAGCTGGGGCAGGTAGAAGCTTGCTTTGGCAGGAAATTTGGAGATTTATTAAGGTTATTATGAATAGCTTTGTTCGTAATAAATGAATAAAAAAGAAATATTGAAACACCTGACTGAAGACACAATCCCTTTTAAAGGACAAAAAAGTATGATGTGTTGCGAGCATGCATTGTATTTTTACTTAAGGAAAACGGACCATGATATTTTAATAAATCGTGACACTGCAATGTCCTGAAGAGTCAATAGGTAGATAAATGTGCTGTAGGACTGCGGGGTATCTTCCGATCTAGTCTCCTTATAGTCCCCTGGTCTTCCTTTTAAAGGTGGAACCTTTTATTGCTAGTTTTAAATTGCATGTTTATCTTTACAGTACTTTTTAACTGCCATATTTACCAAAAAGAGTTGGCACAGTGCCCAAGAAGACAGATAAGGATGGATTTGTGATTGGAAAAAGAAGGAATCTAAATCCTTACTTTAAGGAACACATGTTCTATAAACAGGCCAACGTCATCTAAAGCCATAAATCCTCAACCAAATTGTTTTCTGATCCCACATCACATTCTTTGACAGTGCAACATCAGGATCCATTCAGAAGCACTGTCAGTTTTCCTTGGGGGAAATTGTAAAGCCTAATAGCAACGTTTCCTGACCTTATTTTCACGGGGAAGGCAGAATAGTAAGATTTATTATAGCCAAATGTATTTTGTAGTGCTAATGGACTATATTTTTAGAAATTTTCGAAAGGTACAAAAAAATGTTTGCCATCGTTTCAAAAATGTAAATGTTGCATTGAAAAATTTGTTCTGCTGTTTATGAATGTCGAAGAAAACACCTTGATTAAATAGCTATATTTAAAAAGATTCAAGGGGTTTTATAGAATATGGCTGGCAAAATGAAGGTGCGATACAGCAAGTGGAGTAGGTGCAAAGCTGTACAGCTATGGGTAAGGAGATGGGATTGTCAGGGATGGGGTGAAGGGAGACACAGGTAAATTAGAGAAGAATGGGAAGATAGCATAGGATTTGGAAGTGACTGGGGAAATGGAGGTTGCAAGAAAGGATGTCTAGTTTTCGTACCTGAACACCAGGAGCTTATCACCCAATTTCACGCTTTCCTCGATCAGGTGGAAAAGAAGAACCATCTTAGGTGAGTTTTCTAAAATACCAGTTTGATAATCACAGAAAATATCCTTTGCCTGCACAAAAAAAGGAGAAAACGGCAAACAGCACTCAAATGAATGGAAAATTTGTACGGCATTTAAAACCACCTCCATCGAACAGTTGCAAAACATCTAGGCTGCTTTTCTTTGAAACGAAAAAGTACAATGCTGCTATGTGGCGACATCGACTTAAGAGGGCATAAACAATCGACCACAGTTCCTTCAATGAAAATACTTAGACACAGTGCCACTTACTACATACTAAAAAACCTCTATAGGGTTGGAATGTGCAAGCATGTAGTAAAGGTAGACTGCTTGTTCTGGACATTTACCAGTCTGAAATTGTCACTTCCAAACTTCTATTTAGAATGCTGTTTTGGATCAAGATGGATAGAGGATGGGGCACTGCATTGCCAGAAACAAAATTGTCTGTAGAACACTGTTACTTACATTTTGTAATGCCATGTCTGATGAATACTCTAACTGCAGATTCCTCACCATGTGAATTTCTCCCAGGCGTCAGGATGTCTCCAAAGAACTCAAAAGCAGTGCTCCTTGGTACGGGTAGGTTCTGCTCCAGAAGTGATGAATGGAGCGGCTTGTACACTTCACCCATGCATTCTGACGTCAGCTTCTTTTATGAACCCTTCCACACCCTTGGACGCAGACCCAACAGGCAAGTTTAAAAAACTAGTGTGCAAATTCCTAGACTGTGATCTTTATGGATGGAAGTGGCTAGAGCACAGCACAGGGAGGTGGGAGGGCAAGGAGGAACCTGCAGTTAGGTATAGTATCCACCAGAAAAATAGGGTTACCAAAGATAAGTAATGTGTTCTTCTGATGAATTTTTCTAAATGCAGATTCCCCACCTTGTGAAGACCAGGATCTTATCACCAAATTTCACGCTTTCCTCAGTCAGGTGGAAAAGAAGGTCCATCTGCTGCTTGACCGACTAGCCTCCATTCATGCTCTGGATTGTCGTCTCAAAAGCTGCCTCTATCCTGCATAGACTCCACGGGGTGAGTCGTATTCGGCTGCATTCATCGAGCTTCGGGAGGTCTGTGGACCAGGATCTCCACCTCCTCCCCCCGCCTCCCCACAGCCCAGCGGTGTTCGCCCCAACTAGATCGGGGAAGTCCTCCCTCTGGTTACGTCGTCATTTCGGGCGGCGAGGGGCGAGGTCCACGACCCTGGTTTGTGAGCGCCCTTTGAGTCCCGGGAGCTCCTGCTTGGGTGGGTTCGGTGCCCGGGCTTGAGCATTGACTGCTTGGGCACTAGCCCCCCCCATTGTTGGGATTGGTTGTTTGTGGGCCTGCCTCCTACATCCAGTGGGACGTCCAGGTCCTGGGCTTGTAGTCAGAATGGGAAGGGATCGTGCCCCGAAAACACCTGCATAGCATACCCAAACTAAAATGGACCAGTACACTACTGTTGACCGGAATCCAACAAAGGGCGTCTATCCTGCAGGCAATTGGCACCTCTCAGACCTTCATGAAGGGCAAGATCGGAGAGGTGCGGGTCAACGTGGCCCTCATCTGTTAGAACCTCCGCAACGCCACGGCAAGACTGTCGGAGGCAGAATCGCGCCTCTCTACCCTGAAGACGAATTGGGCCAGTTGAAAACTCAGGTGGCCCGCCCACAGACTCAGACCTCAGAGCTCAGAGCTGCACCGCCGGGCCAAAGATGCCGAAAATCGCTCGCGGCGGAATAACCTGTGCCTCATATGTTTTCACGAGGGTGCTGAAGAGGGGCACACTGACACCTTTGTGGAGACTTGGGTAAAATCATGGATACCCAAATACGCTCTCTCACCATGGTTCACAATTGAGCGCGCACACTGCTCTCTGGCAGCCAGGCCCCACCCCGGGGCTCCAGCCCGTTCCATCATCATTCCGATCCTCAATTTCCGAGACAGAGACGCTATCCTGATGGAAGCCCGAGTCCACGGTCCCCTGAAATACCAAAACAATACCATAATGCTTTTCCTAGACTACACGAGAGAAGTTCAGGCCCAATGTCGTACGTACACAGACGTCAAACAAAAACTCCGCAATTTGGGATTGCATTACAGGCTCCTCTTCCCGACCCGCCTCAGAGTTATTTTCTAGGGCAAGGCGGTTTTCTTCGACACACCGCAGGCAGCGTGGACCTGGCTAACGGAGGAGCAGCCTCTGCGGACCCAGCCTGCTCCCCCTCCTCCCTTGTCGGGCCCTCCTCGGTCACACCTGTGTCCCCCCAAACCGCAGCATAGGCACAATCGGTCCTGTAGAAGAGGGGAGCGGCAGGGTGGGTCAGTCACGATCGCCGAGTCCCAATTGCTGATCTCTTCTGGGGCCCCTCCGCTTCTGGACCACCACAGCCGAGCCAGATCACTAATAGACTTGAACCACAGTCATGACCCAGCTGCGACACTGCGCCCGGCCCTCTTGGACTCCGACCTATCTTGGAGTCCTGCGCTCCGGGGGTCCAGTGATGATGCAGGACTCTGACTGTGGGGTCCCATGGAAGTGGAGCTAAATCGGAACTCTTGGGGCATTTTACATTAGTAATCAACTGTTCACACTGTGATATCCGTCTATATGGAGGGGTCCATTGCCATCGCCACAAACTGACCTGCTAACCGTTTTAGTGTAGCTTTTTGTCATTGCTTTTGGACTACAGATGCTTCGGGTTTGGAAGTATAGGGTGGGGAGTGTTGGAAGGGGTTTGGGGTGGAGGGTGTTGGAAGGGGTTTGGGGAGGGGGGGTCTTTTGCCCTCTGAACTCCGCTTGTTTTGGCTCAGTTTGAGTTATTGTTTACAGTTTTGTTTGAGTTAATGATTTTTGTTCTTTAGGGCAGCACACCACATGCACATGTCATCTCCACCGACAGGGTGCATACCATCATGCGCAAGCCACATCTCCCTATCCTGGCTGCGATGTGTCACCTCACTGGGGATCTAGGCTCCCCTCCCAGATCTTTTCTCTCCACGCCAGCTGCTCCCCAGGTGCCCACCCACGGTAGGTCCCTCCACATCTTGTTGTGGAACGTAAATGGGTTGCTAGACCGTATTAAACACACAGCTGTCCTCAAGAGCGCCGAACGCCAAGCGCCTGACGTGCTCCTCCTTCAGGAGACACACCTCCTGGGAACCCAATGCTCCTTCCTCGCCCGTTATGGGTTCGACAGGGTCTGGTACTCCGGTTTCATACGAGGCTCCTGGGGGGTGGCTATACTGACTCGGAGAAGTCTTCCCTTCACCCCAATGTGGCCATGTCCGGTAGGCTTGAGGGACAGGTCCTCAACGTCCCATCAACGTACATCCCTCCAGCCACGCTTCCCTCTACTCTCCATCACTTTACGGAGGTAATCTCCGCCCTGCCCCAGGGTCAAACAATAATTGGGGGCGACTCCAACGCAGTTATGCAGCCAACCCTCGACGCAACGGGTGATCCCGCCTCACCTGTTCAAAAAAAGGCTATCAAACTGGTCATCTGCCCTTGGTTTATGTGACGTCTGGAGGATTTGGCACCCCGTGGAAAACAATACACTCACATCAGCAGCCCATCAAACCAACTCCCGTATTGACCTGTTCCTCCTCCCCGCCACTGACTGCCAACTGGTCTCTGGTGTTTCTATTCTCCCACGTGGAATCTCAGACCACTCTGCCATTTCTCTCAGCTTGGGAAATGCCACCAGGGGATGCGTTCGGTTTGGTGGTTAAACGCATGGTTTTTGCAAGACACGGAGATCAAGGACGCGCTCGCAGTAGAATTGAAACACTATTTTCTTGCCAACAAGGGTTCGGTTCCCTCTGCAGGCACACTGTGGGAAGCCGGTAAACCTACATTACGTGGGGTGGCCAGGGGTCTGGTCCACACGAAACAGGCGGAACAGACTGCTCGCTGGACTCAGCTTGAGGCGCAGGCTGCGCGGCTGGAGTTGACCTTTGGTGACACAGATGACGCTCATCCCGCTAGATAACTTGCAATGTTCCAACAAGAGATCCGCCAGATCTCCCTAGACTCAGCTGAGACGCTGTGACGCTCCTCTGTGGCCCGGTTCTACGGATGGGGTGACAAAAATGGTAAGTTGCTTCACAACCTGGTCTCCTACCCCAAGGCCAACAGAATTATCCCTGAAATCCGTGAAGCTGCTGGTACCCACCACTGTACTTCGCAAGCTATTGCCCAAGCTTTCGCGGGTTACTATGCTCAGCTCTACTCAGCCTGGCCCCCTGGGGCTTTTTTGGATGATCTACTGGAACGAGCAGAGGCGCAACTCCCCTGCCTTACCCAGGCCGATTCGATGGACCTTGACCTTCCCTTTAATCCAGAGGAGATCCATGGAGCTATCTCCCTACTGCACTCCAGGAAGACGCCAGGGCCTGACTGCTTTCCGCAGGAATATTACGCGACATACCTAGACTTATTGGTTCTTCACTTGGTCGATCTCTTCCAACACGTGGTCAAGATGGGCTCCTTCCTTTCGGAGACTGACGTGGCCACCATCAAGGTCATTCCAAAGACACAGCCACCTTCTCTTCCTTGTGCAGACTACTGCCCAATTTCTCGGATCAACACTGAAATGAAAATCTTCAATACTAACCTGGCTCAACGTTTTCACCCCTTGTTGCATGAATTTATCCACCCGGATCAATGTTGCTTCATGCCTGCTTGCGGTACCCGGCACTGTATACAGCGCCTCCACCTTGCCCTGGCCTATCATCATCTGCTCACCCTGTATTTAGCCCTGCTGCTCATCGATTTTGAGAAGGCCTCTGATACGGTTGATTGGTGCTACTTGGAGGACATTCTTGCCACGATAGGCTTCGGCCCCCACTTTCGACGTCTCAACCGAGCCCTGTACTCTAGCCCCAAGGCAAGAGTCCTGACCAACGGCACCTTCTCAGAGGCGTTCTCCGTCCGAAGAGACACCCTTCAAGGGTGCCCTCTTTTACCGCTTTTATTTGCGCTGGCGATGGAACCGCTGACCTGCCTCATACGCAACAATCCCCAAATCAGAGGGTGGTCTTGGGACCCCCATCAAATCGACAAAATTGCCCTATATGCGGACAAATTTCTGCTTTTCCTGGCCGACCCGGAGAGCTCTGGCCCACGCTGTCTGGAGGTGCTTCGGACCTTTGAGAATGTCTCGGGACTGCGGCTCAACCCGGCGAAGTCCACTTTGGTCCCCCTCCATCACTCGAGAGCCTACTTTGATTGGCAGTCTACTATCCCCCTACGGAGACAATCGTTGAAATATCTGGGGATCTGGATACCCTTGCTTCCAGAGCTGGAGTGGGCTCTTAACCTCACACCCCTGGTTATGAAAGCCAAAGCCGACCTTAAGCGCTGGCAATCCTTCCAACTTAACCCCCTCGGAAGAGGGGCACTTTTTAAAATGAGGATTATCCCCCGTTTTTTTTTATACATTCTTCAAAACATCACCTTTCATCTCCGGGGTAGTTGGTTTCACGAGTTTGATGGGATAATTAACAGGTTTTTGTGGAGGAGTGGGAGACCACGTACGGCCTTAGTTCGCTGCAGGATACCTCCCTATGACGGTGGCATGGGGGTGACCAACCTTCACCTTTTCTACTTGGCCACCAGACTCTTTGTCGTCCACGACTGGTTCGCAGGAGGATGGTTTGATCCGGCCTACGGGACCGAGCTTACCTGTATGGGGCCACCATTCCGCAGAATACTCCACCTATCTCCAGAGCGGTCCGAACAGCCTGGCGCTCTGCGTTACACACAATGGGACAAGAAGCTTACCCAACTTTCGCCTCTGTGGCATGGCACATGGCTACGCGAGGCATCGACCCTCCGAGGGTTTCGACAATGGGATCAGATCGGGATTTCACTCCTTGAGGATGTTTGGGTGGGAGACCACATTTGGGCTTTCTCCGACCTGCAGCAGCGCCACTCCCTTCATACCACTCAATTTTATTAATATCTGCAACTCCCCCACGCCCTCACTATACATATTCCACCAGACACCTAACTCCCTGAATTCAGTCCGTTAGAAGCCCAGGTCATGATGGGTAACCTGGGTGGAGGGGGTGAGGGGGTGAGGGGGTAGGGTCTGTCGCGGATATACCGCTCCCTTGTGAACAATCGCCCTGCCACCTTAGATTAGCTGCGCACCCGCTGGGAGGCATGGCTCGGTCCCCTGGAAGAGGCAGACTGGTGAGACGCCCTTATGGCTCCCTAACCTCTGACTACCTTCTCTAAATTACGCCTCATTCAACTTTACTACCTTCACACGGCAAACCTCACCCCTACGCGCCTACATAGGCGCGTCGAGGTGAGGTGGCCTACGCCTATCACCAGACTGTACGCGATGTGGCCATGCCCCGGCCAATTTTTACCACATGGTCTGGCAGTGCCCTGGTCTCTCCTCATTCAGGGTACGTGTGGAGTTGGAGCGCTTACACACTCTGGGGTGGCCGGTACCTCACGATCCTTCTCCTGAAAGTATTTGATGGTCTGGACGCCTCTCAAGCCGACAAGCGCTTCCTGGGCACGGCGGTGGTGGCGGCCAAGCGAGATATCGCGGCGGCCTGGTCACAGTCCAAGCCTCCTACTGTACAAAAGTGGCCCCTGGGGGTGGATTGGTGCACGGCCCAAGAGGAACCTCTCTTCGAGGCCCGAGGATGCCCTGAAAAATTTGAGAAGGTTTGGGGTAAGTGGTTAAATCTGCGGTTTTGAATTCTATGCTTGTTTTCCTCTTGTATCACTACTCTCTTTCTTCATACGAGATGGCTTGTTCAGGGGCCTTATATTTAGGCCGGGCCTCCAGCGGTCTACTGATGATGGACTTCGATGTTTTCAGCACTCCCATGCTGTCTTTGTATGTTTTGTTTCTTCAAATGCTAATAAAAATTGGTTATCAAAAAAATAAAAAAGGTAATATGGCCTCCGGCGGGGGGGGGGGGGGTTCCCACTTTAAGTGGCAGGAAAGATCTCCTTGTAACAAATGGTGGCTCGCCCTAAAGTACTGTATTTCTTTACCACGCTTCCCGTATGAATACCGGGAGTGTGGAACCGAGAGCTGGATTCATGCATCTCAGCTTTTATATGGGGAAAAAGCAGAAGGAGGGTGGCTCTATCCACATTTAAAAGGGTGCAGCTGGGAGGCGTGGCCAAGATGGCGACGGAGTAAGACGTCTTTGAGAGTCCCTCCGGCGCCGACCTCCGCTTAGACTTGCCCAGCACCTGGAGCGCCGCCCGAACGGCGCCCCTACTGCCTGCTGGACAGCCTGAAGAGGCGGAGAGCGGTCCGGTGCGGCGCGCTTGGCCGGCAGGGTCTCTGAAGCGACGAACGGCCGCCCGGCGACCTGAGGCCTTGTGATCCCCGACCTCGAGTACAGAGTCTGGCCGGCCCACTGCATCGATACGGGTGGGAGCGGCGGCGGAAACAGACCGCGCGCACCCGATTCCCTGGACGCTCCGATTTGCGGACCCCCCGTCTGAGAGCGCTGCCCTTGACTCTGTGGGGACGTGCTAACCGGGACCGCTGCTGCAGGCGGAAGACGGGCGCTACCGGCGCAGAACGGCTGAAGCGGGAGGCGGCCGCTCTCCCCCCCCCATCGCCGCTCCTGACCTGCCCTGGGGTGGGGGCTGCCCCACTGGAGATCTTGGCGGAGAGACGGCTCGTGAGTGAAGAGCGACCGGGGAGGCCTACCTGCTGGTGCTTCGATTACGCAGCCGGCCGCAACGGAGAACGCCGCCATTTGCGATCCCGACCTGCAGGCCTGACTGCCGCGAGGGCGGTACAGAGAGAACTCGGCTGGAGCCTCTCGTCGGCGGAGATCGACAGGCCTGGACTGTCCTTGGTACTGGTGGCCTGGTGTTCGGGGGGCCCCACGGCATTGGCCGCGGCTTTGGAGCGGGCGGAGTGGAGGACAGAGCTAGCTCCCGACCTGCCTGCGAGGTGGTGCGGACCCGGCGCCACGCGGTCTGACATTTCCCGGTCGAAGGAGGCGGGCACCGACGCCTACGGGGCCTTCAGTGGTGGCGGCACTCAACGCTACCGCGACAGGAGAGTAGCAGCACCGGGGATAATAGATAGTATCTGGTTCTAGTCGGTTGTCGCTATTTACAAGGTGACTGGCACCGCATCTGGCACTGCTCCGGGAAGCCGCTGATTCGTGCAAGTGGGCAGCTCCCTGAGGCCATAATGTCCACGTCCCTACGCAAAGGGATGCCTGGCAAGGAGGTGCCGCAGAGGGGGGCTCAACAACCAGCGTCCCCCGGAATCAGCGCGTCCTCCGGACAGTCCGATGATGAGGCTCCTGCCACCAAGGCGTTCATGAAGGAACTCTTTGCTGCCATCAAGGACGACATCTCGGAGCTTCGTGCTCAACTGGCTTCTGACCTACGCGAGGTGAGGCGGGATGTCGACAGCATGGGGGAGAGGGTGGCCACCCTCGAAGATCAATCAATCAATCACTGACATTTATAGAGCGCACTACCTACCCGTAGGGTCTCAAGGCGCTGGGGGTGGGGGGGTGCCGCTACTGCTCGAACAGCCATGTCTTCAGCTTCTTCCTGAAGGAGAGGTGGTCTTGGGTCAGGCGCAGGTCGGTCGGGAGGGAGTTCCAGGTCTTGGCGGCCAGGTAGGAGAAGGACCTTCCTCCTGTAGTCGCTCTTCGGATGCGGGGGACGGCGGCGAGGGCGAGGTTGGCTGATCAGAGGTGGCGTTTGGGAGCGTAGAAGTTGACTCGATTATTGAGGTAGCTCGGGCCTTGGTCGTGTAGGGCTTTGTGTGCGTGGGTGAGGAGGCGGAAGGTGATTCTTTTGTTGACGGGGAGCCAGTGCAGGTCTCTCAGATGTCCGGAGATGTGGCTGGTTCGTGGGATGTCGAGGATGAGTCTGGCTGAGGCGTTCTGGATCCGCTGGAGTCTCTTCTGGAGCTTGGCGGTGGTACCGGCGTAGAGGGCGTTGCCGTAGTCCAGTTGGCTGGTGACGAGGGCCTGGGTGACGGTCTTCCTGGTCTCGGTGGGGATCCACCAGAAGATCTTCCGTAGCATGCGTAGGATGTTGAAGCACGCCGAGGAGACGGCGTTGACTTGCCTGGTCATGGAGAGGGAGGAGTCCAGGATGAAGCCCAGGTTGCGTGCATGGTCTGTCGGTTTGGGTGCGGTGCCCAGGGCGGGAGGCCACCAGGAGTCGTCCCAGGCGGAGGGTGAGGAGCCCAGGATGAGGACCTCCGTCTTGTCCGAGTTCAGCTTCAGGCGGCTGGTCGTCATCCACTCGGCTACCTCTTTCATCCCTTCGTGAAGGTTGGCTCTGGCGGGGTCGTTGGTCAGGGAGAGGATCAGCTGGGTGTCGTCGGCGTAGGAGATTATGTTGAGGTTGTGTTGGCGTGCGATGGCCGCGAGGGGGCTCATGTAGACGTTGAAGAGGGTGGGACTCAGAGAGGATCCTTGAGGGACGCCGCAGATGACTTCGGTGGCCTCTGACTTGTACGGTGGTAGACGGACTCTCTGTGTTCTTCCGTCGAGGAAGGAGATGATCCATTCCAGCGCCTTGTCCTGGATTCCGACGTTGCTGAGGCGCTGTACTAGGGTGCGGTGGCAGACAGTGTCGAATGCTGCGGAGAGGTCTAGGAGGATGAGGGCCGCTGTTTCTCCGTTGTCCATCAGGGCTCGAATGTCATCGGTGGCGGCGATGAGGGCGGTCTCGGTGCTGTGATTGGCTCGGAAGCCGGACTGCGAGGGGTCACGACCTCGGCACGGCTAATGACCTGCACCAATTGCAGCAGGAGGTTCTCCGTCTCACGGAACAAAACCTGGATCTCCAGGCCCACACCGAGGACCTAGAGAACCGTTCCCGCCGGAATAACATCCGCATCCGAGCGGTGCCATGGGATGGAGAGGCGGGGGATCTGCGAGGATACGTCGAGGCGCTCTTCCTACAGGTGCTTGATGATGCGGACGTCACCGCCATCAGGATGGACAGAGTCCATAGGGTTGGCTTACCCAAGCGAGGGGGGGGGGGCGCCCCCCGACATTCTAGTATGCGTCCACGACTTTCAGCTGAAGGAGCGCATCTTCCGGAATGCCCGGGACGTCCCTTCTATACTGTTCCGTGATCACCGACCCCAGCTGTTTCAAGATTTGGCGGCGTCCACTCTCCAGAAGCGACGGGAGTTCCGGCCTATCACCTCTCGCCTCCGGGAACAATCTATTTCCTACTCCTGGGGCCATCCCTTCCGTCTCATCTTTTGATGGCAGAATAGACTGGTACAGGTGCGGTCACTTCAGGCGGCCAAGAACATCTTGGGCATTGACGATGCGACTCCGGAACCCATGGACGAAGAAGCGCCATCGAGGCGGAGACGCCGATCATCCTCCTGGCAGAGAGTGGGACGAGACAGGAACCTGGGTCGACCTGACCATCCGACCAGCTTGCAGGAACGAGGGGAAGCGGTTGCCTCCATCACATCGGTGACGATGTCTTCGGCGCAAGGTAGCTCTGGGGCGGCCTGAGCCCTGAACTTCAGCTGTTGGCGCGCCGGAGGGGCCCTCCGCCTTCAGGTACTGTGGGTAACTTGTACTTTTTGGGGAGACACCACAGACCGGCCTCGAGAGGACTCATCCTTTGGGCCCTTTCCCCCACGAGAGAGACAACTACGTTACCCTACGTGGAACCTAGATGGTTCCTTTGTCCACTGGTGAAGTTCTTTGGGGTTGGGGGGGAGTTGATTGCGGGAGGGGTGGTTGAGGGGGGGGTGGGGTTGGGATGACCGGGGGGGTTGTTCGAGGGGGTGGTGATGACAGGAATGCTTGGATTGTCGTGTCTGCTGAACTTGCTGGGGAGCTCTTTCCTTGTCCCGAGAGGTCGGGGTTCTGGGGAGGTTATAGCCTGTTTCTTGCATCTGCGGGCCCTGACTTGGGGAGCCTCTTGATAAACCCCGGGAGGGGGAGTGGAGAGCGGAATTGGGTGCTGCAAAGAGAGGTGGTGGGGCGTATCGACGGGAGGGACGCTGAGATCTGGAGGGGCTGGAGGTCTCGGGTTGGAGTGCGGGTTGGTGCAGAGAGGCGAATGAATGAGATGATTGCAACGCGGGTGATTCTGCTCTGTTTCAATGCCACTTAATATTGCCACTTGGAATGTGAAGGGCCTGAACTCTCCGCAGAAGCGCCAGAAAGTCTGGAAATACCTGACTGATCACCAGCTGGATGTGGTGGGTTTGCAGGAGACCCACTTGGCGCGTAAGGATGAGCTCCGACTTAAACATAGGCACTTTCCCCTTATTTATAGGTCCTCGGCCTCCACCAAACACAGAGGGGTGGCCCTTATGTTTCGAGCAGCCCTTCATTTTCAACCATTGGGGATGCAGGGTGACAAGGAAGGCCGCTGGCTGATGGTCAAAGGCTTGCTGCGCGAACGACTTTGTACGTTTGTGGTGGTGTATGCTCCTAACTCAGTGCACAATAGCTTTCTCCAGGAACTGCTGCGCAGGGTTGAGAACTTTGTTGAGGGTCACTTGATTTTACTAGGGGATTTTAACCTGGTGTGGGATAAGACCCTGGATAGCTCAGGTACTCGGAGAGCTGATGCCGGCTCATTCTCCATAGCCATACAACGTAAGATTGAGGAAATGGGTCTGATTGATAGCTGGCGCGCGCTGCACCCTCACTCCCGAGACTACACCTTCTACTCTTCTGTCCATCGCTCCTATTCCTGTCTAGATCATATCTTCCTCAGCCAGGCCCTGCGGGGCGATGTCCGCGACTCCAACATATTTCCACTCTCTGTCTCAGATCACAGTCTGCTGGTCCTTGGGTTGAGCTGGTCGGCGAGAGGGGACGGTCTACGCAAATGGTATTTCCCAGCTGCCTTGATCCGAGATGACACCTCGTGTAAGGCGTTGCGGAAGGCCATCCGGGATTTCCTGGCTCTTAACCCCGTATCGGACACCTCCATCTTCAATACTTGGGATGCCTGCAAGGCTTCCTTAAGGGGCACATGCCTCGCCCTTAACGCTAATCTTAACAAATTGCGGAGGGCGGAGCGGGAGGAACTGGAGGCGGAACTTGCCTCCCTGGAATTGGCACATAAATTGAACCCCTCCAGACTCACCCTTCGCCCCCTTACGGCGGTCCGGGGGAAACTGAGGGCCCACTATAACAACAGGGCGGAATTTACTCTCCTGCGGTTGCGACACGTTTCATACGCGCAGGGGGACAAGGTGGGGAGACATTTAGCCCGGCAGCTTCGCGACAAACGTGAAAGAGAATATATTGGGGGCATGCGGGACGGGACGGGTGTCCCACTCCATCGAGATGAGGAAAAAGCGGCTTTGTTTGGCCGTTTTTATGCTGGCCTCTATAGAAGCGATGACCTCGATCGTGAAGCGCAAGAGAGGTATCTAGCAGACTTGCCGCTACCCCAAGTCTCTGCCGACCGAAATGAACTCTTAACGGCCCCCTTCTCCCGAGAGGAAGTACTAGACGCTATCAAAGCCCTGAAGCCTCACAAGGCACCGGGGCCGGATGGGTACACCGCCCTTTTTTATCAGACCTTCTCCTCCGAGATCTACGATCTCCTGGTTGACCTCTTCAACACGATGGCCGAAACGGGAGGCATCTCTGGCTCTATGGCTGAGGCGGTGATTTCTGTCATTCCAAAGCCCGGGAAAGACCCCTCTAGTTGCTCTTCCTACCGACCGATTGCTCTTCTAAATATCGATGCGAAACTGTACTCGGCTATCATTGCACGACGCCTACAGGATTTGATGCCGTTCCTCATCCACCCGGATCAATCGGGCTTTATCACAGGAAGGCAGACTCACGATAACTTGCGCGGGTGATTCATTTGATTGAAAAGGCCAACAGGTTCCGCATCCCGGCAGTACTGGTGGGACTCGATGCGGAGAAAGCCTTCGATCGGGTGGACTGGGGGTTTCTGTTCCGTACTCTGACGGCCTTTGGGTTCTCGGATAAGTTTGTCACGATGATCCGGGCGAACTACAGTACTCCCCGCTCCAGGGTAGCGGTCAACGGCCACCTGTCCCCATCTTTCTCCCACTCCCGCGGTACCAGGCAGGGCTGTCCCCTTTCCCCTCTGCTCTTTGCGCTGAGCATAGAGCCACTGGCGTTAGTGGTGAGGGAGCACGATGGGATTCGGGGCCTCCCCTTCAACGGGGAACAACACAAGATTTCACTCTTCGCGGATGACGTTCTACTGTGAATTGGGGAGCCAGCTCGCTCACTCCCAAACATCCAGGCAGCCCTAGCCAAGTTTGAAGAGGTAGCTGGGTTTAAAGTTAACTTTGGAAAGTCTTATATCCTTAACCTCACTCTTTCACCTGCCGAAATGGAGCGTGTGCGGCTCTTGACCCCCCTGTCCTGGGCAACCGGCTCCCTCTTGTATCTGGGGGTCCGCCTGACGCCTACCGTAGGGAGCCTGTTCTCTGCTAATTTCCCCCCAATGCTGACATCCATACGGGCAGACTTAGCCCACTGGAAGCCCAAATACATCTCGTGGCTTGGCAGAATACACGCCATCAAGATGGTTCTCCTCCCCAAATTTCTTTACCTCTTTCAGGCCCTCCCCCCATCCCACTAGATCTAGACTTTTTTAGGCGTCTCAAGACTTTGATGCTCCGCTTCATCTGGCAGGACGGGCGAGCCCGTTTTTCCTTTTTTACATTGCGCAGCTTACGCTCGGAGGGGGAGGTGGGTCTCCCGGATATGCACTTATATTATAAGGCTGCACCACTGCGAGTCCTTGTGAAGTGGTCCCAGCAACTCTCAGAAAAACACTGGCTCCATATGGACAGGAGTGTCGCGGGTCGGTCCATTTGGGATCTGGCTTGGAAGCCCAAAGGAGATAGGCCCAAGAACGCCTATATCAGTACCCCCACTAGCACGGTGCTGAAAGTGTGGGACACACTCTCGGGAGATGACCGCTGGACGACATTCCCGTCGCCCTTCACCCCCATTTATTTCAACCCGGCCTTCCCCCCAGCGTTACAGGAAGGTCCCTTCCGACTGTGGCGTGAGGGGGGCTGTAGAGCACTTACACATCTATTCCACGGTACCGTCCCGCTTACCTTCGCTAATTGCATGAGAGACTATGGGGTTCCTCCATCTGAACGGTATCGCCATCTCCAGCTCCTCCACTGGGCTACCTCCTCCGGAGTGGGTGAGGCGGCCACTAGATCACCGTCTACTTTCGAGGCCTTTCTCCTGCGTACTACCGCCATGAAGGGAGTCATCTCCTTTCTCTATAAGTTACTCCTCACTACGGCGACATCACCCCGCCCACGATATATGGGACACTGGGAGGAACTGCTCGGAAGAGACATCGCTGAGGCGGAGTGGGCGGGCCTCTGGAGGGACATCATGGCGCACAACCGCTCGGTGGCGCTGCGTGAGGCCCATCTCAAAACATTGATGGACTGGTACTTATACCCATCCAAACTGCACCGCATTTTTCCTTCCTCCTCAGACCGCTGCTGGAGGGGCTGTGGTTTCTTAGGGGATTTCCGCCACATCTGGTGGGACTGCCCGATCATTCGCCCTTACTGGGAGGAGATTTTGTCCCACCTCAAGGACATACTTGGCTATCCAATCCCTGACTCCCTGGAACATGTCCTACTCGGCCTTCGAGACTCTACTCTCGAACACCAGACGAGAGCTGACAAGCAGATTCTTTGGCTCTGTCTTGGAGCGGCTAAACTCACCCTTGCAGCAGCATGGAAGAAACCGGCTGCTCCAGCTATTTCCCTCTGGCATGCTAGACTGTGGAGACTCTTCAGTGTGGAACGAGTGGCGGACATCTTTTTGGGCAACTTTAAGAACTTCATCTGCCGCTGGGGACCTCTGGTCCGATTCCTTTCCCGGGGTTTACCATCAGCTGTTTGCCCTTCCTCAGTGCGCGCGCTTCACCTCTTTCAACTTTAACTATGCAAAACGTATGTATGTATGTATGAATGGCTGTCATCACCACGGGGGGTGGGGTGGGAGGGCGGGGGAGGGGGGGGGGGGGTTTGTAGTTTGATCCTGTTCTGCGACACCCCTGGCATATTTAGAAGGGTTCAGCGATTTATACATGAGATACCTGTTCCTGGCCCGGCTGCCCTCCATAGCAGATCTTAAGATATTGACTTTGGATTTCTTGTGCTACACTTCTTTCGAGACTATTCTGAGCTGCGAGGTGCTTGCCTCCTGAGTCATTTTGCCCATTTGTAGATCACTTAGCAGGGGTGTCGCTCATTGTATTGTTTTGTTTCCTATTCTTGCTTTGTATTCTGGGAAAACGAAAATAAAGATTTTATAAAAAAAAAAAAAAAGGGGTGCAGCTGGAGGGGGGCCTGGCAGTCCCAGAGATGGAGACATTACGTAACAGGGCAACTGCAGAGGCTCACTCAGCCTCCGTTCACCACGGAAAAGGCGGAAGTGTTCGGTACCCTGCTTGGAACCGTGAAGATGCAACATGTCCACACCAACGAGCACAGGGTGATCCGGTGTTGCTGGGGTAGATGTCGGCAAAAAACGAAGACAAAGCGCCCATACTCACCAGAACTGTCACTCACTACTCAGCGCTCCCACATGGGGGACAGTGGAGGATGATAGAGGAGCAGGAACAAGCAGGGGCTACAAAAATCGTAGACTTGTACAGGGATGGAGAATTACTCATTTTCGAGGAATTGAGCACAGGTTGGGATATCCGCAGGGACACTTCCCGCTGTATAGGACAGGGGGAAGGGCAATGCTAAGACACTGGGGGGCGGGGAAGACAGAACCACTGACTCATGCCACCTGTGAATACATAGGCCTGGTGGGGGCTACCATAAAGGCAGTTGCATGCTTATACAGGGACATCAGATGCAACTCTACACAACCACTGGAGGAGTTAAGGAATAGATGGGTGGAAGACCTGGGCAGACCATTAGAGGACAAAGATTGGGAAAACGTACTACAAAGGGCCTCCAAAGTCTCTTGTAATGAGTGATTCAGCCTGATTACCTAATACATGCTCCTTTAGGGGTACATCACCCCGGGCAGAATCAACCGGTTCTTCTACAGGAAAGATGCAGAATTCCGGTGAAGCAGAGTAAATGGGGCACATTTTATGCACATGATGTGGAGTTGCCAATCTTTGGCAAATTACTGGCAAGAAGTGACAAGGGAAATGGCACGAAAAACAGAGCTGGTAGTGCCATGCACGCCAGAACACATCTTTCTTAATATGTTCTCCCACACAGCTAAGACTAAAGTTACAGATACATTTCAAAACCTTGCCTTTATACTGGCGACTTGGGCCGTGGGTGTCGGATGCAAAATGGCCAGGGACTGCAGTTCCAGCTGGATCCAGAGTACTTGTATTCTTCTGGACAGGGCTGCTGTACTCTGGAGATCTGGTCTTTGTTGATGCATGGGCAGGCCACTTCGGATTCTGGAAGTTGTCATCTCAGGCCTGTCTGCACCACATCTTCATCTTTTTCTTCTTTGATCGGAGGATCAGGTTCAGCGGTGCCCCTAAATACTAAATTTAGGGGCGTTAAAGGTGCTGGTAGATGGTAGTCAATGAGAAACTTGCCTTTAGGGTGTCTACTTCCTCTGTATGTTCCCTCCCTTTGGTGAGAGGGCATCCCCTAATCTCATTGGCTAAAATCCTTCCATTCAAGATGGAGGAATTTCTAAGGAGGGGGTCACCTCGGTCCAGGGCGCCTTCGGGTCTGATCCTGGCAGAGAAGGGGCACACCCCTCCCGATTACTAATTTTCCTGTCGACCTTGCCACCAAAAGTGGGGGATGGTCAGTGGGGCGGGCATCCCAACTAGCTGTAGAGGCCCTGGTCAGCATATCCAAGGGCAGGAAGCTTTTGAGGCTTGATGCACGGATTGCTGTTCCTGCTTGGTTTTAGGTGGGAAGTATCTCCACCCGAAGCAGGCTTTGTTCCTGACCCACGAGAGCACAAGAGCTCCCACCTCAGGGGGTCAGAAACAGGCCTGAGGGGCAGGCTCATGCCGTCCAGTCAGCTACACACTAGAGAGTTGGTCGTTCTTCAAGGGGCATCTCTAAGATGCTCTCTGAGAGCATTTTACAATTAATCCAACACTAGCATCAGTATGTGTTTATTGTGCTGAGAAGTTTGATACCAAACTTCTTAGCATTCAGTAAAGTCATCAGGGAGCTGTGGAGTTCCTAATGTGAAACTCCCAGCCCAGGTACTCAATATGGCGTCACTGCACTTACAATGTCTAAAAATTAACTTGGACACTGTAGGGACATATTGCTCATGCAGCTATGCCCTCACCTGTGATATAGTGCACCCTGCCATAGGGCTGTAAGGCCTGCTAGAGGTGTGACTCACCCATACCACCCACAGTGGTTGCAGGCATGGCACATAGGGATGTATGCCATGCACTCTATACATGCTGCAGCCCTTAGAGAGACTATCTGTTCACAAGGCCCTTGGTACCACTAGTAATTTTTACAAGTGTCCTGCATGTGGGCCAGAGGTGTGCCAATTGTGGAAACAAAGGTACAGTTTTGGGAAAGAACGCAGGCACTAGCAACCTGACTGGCAGGGACCCAGTACATACTCAGTCATAGTGCATCAGAGATCATTCAAAAGTGGGGCGTAACCATGCAAAAAGGGGTTCTTTCCTAAAACCGGTACGAAAGAGGGTCCCGAAAAGCTGCAGTATATCTTATGCCACTCTAAGGGACACAGCACCAAACCAATGCTCACTCCCACTGCAGGTTGCTTGACAAGGTGCTCTAAAAACTGTGTGTGGTATGTCCCCAACACTGCAAGTAATATTTGTAACCCATCCCTACAGCAGGCCTTCCAGCCCTAAGGCAAAGTGAATTAGATTACATGTGAAGACATAGCTGCATGAGCAGATATGCCCTTGTGCTGGGCAGTTCAATTACTGACAGTACAAGTGAACAGGGAAGCCATCTTAAGGTATGCAGTGGTCAAAGCGAGTTTCCTAGCTACATAATAGCTTCACTCAAACCTATGGTGTTTGGTATCAAACGTCTTATTAATAAACCCACTCTGGTTGTAGTGATGGATGTGTTAACTTGTGCACCCAGAGTGTACCTTAGAGACACCCCCTGAAAACCTACCGACCTCTAGTGTTTTGACCGACTACTGGTCCTGTCCAGCTTGCCACCACAGATGTGTTTCTGCCGCCCGAGTCCCATAGCCCAAGGAGAAGTGGACAAATGGTGTCCCTACGTGCCTGAGCCTCTCAAGGACCGATCCCCTTGTGGATTCCCCCAGACTGACCCCCCAGTCCCAGCTTGCAGCTTCTTCTCAACAGGAACCATTGAAATGAACACGGCAGCCGACGCTGAAACAAACTTCTGCACCCGACCACCTCAGTGCCTCCCGAGGTGACCTGCAGGAGTGGCCTTGGACAATGCCTCATACTGACGTTAAGTCCAGGTGAAGGGTCCCTTAAGTCGTCGACAAGTGCCCGAAAACAATATATGTTTTCCCCCATAGGATAACATTACTGCTCCTAAAATTGCACTAAGTGTGACCTTTTAAAACCTGTAAAAATTCCTTCCTTGAAAAGTACTTACCCGATTCCGATGATCTTGGAATCTAAATTCATATAAACATCTGTGTTATTTTTATAAATTGGTGTTCGATTTCCTTACTGAGTGTACGTCTCACATACTGCCTTTGTGTGTGCAATAAAAGCGTAGCACTACCTCTGATAAGCCTAACTATTCCCTCACACTGCCACAAAAGAGAGCATTTGGTTTATCATTTGTGCCTCTAAACCAATTAGGGCTGCCTGGACTCTTTCCACAGTGTACCTCATTTTTGGTCCGCTATATAAAGAGCGAGCTTCCTACACCAATGTCTTAGTCCACTGGCTTAAGAGGGTCGAAATATTTAGAATTACAGTAGTGGCATAGCAGGTTCTAGTAGTAGGTTTACAAGCTACTTTTTGGATGCCCAAACACTCCTGTGGAAGACTCTAAGACCTCAAGTGATAAACTGTCAGATTGAGCTGCCAAGGGTATGGGTACAGGTGTCTGATCTAACCCTGCTCCTTCATGAGATCGTCCGGCCTGCTGAGGAGCTTCTTGTGAGGCGCCGGAGACATCTTGAGGATGGTTGAGAACAACATGGTTGTCTTGACCCCCTGGGAGCAAACAAGATGAGGATGAGAAATGTTTGCTGTAGCTTCATTACCACATATGGAAGGAATGGGAGAGGAGGAAAAGCGTAGGCAAATATCCCTGACCAGGTCATTCATAGAGCATTGCTAGTTGACAGTGGGTGTGGAAACCTGAAGGGGAAGTTTTGGAATTTTGCATTTTCGCGAGTGGCGAAAAGGTATATTTGAAAGAAACCCCAGCGTTGGAGGTAGGCGAGAAGAACTTGTAGGTGGAGCAAGAAGCCATAATCCTTAATAGGCACATTACTTTTCTGACTGATAGATCATGATTTGGCTGTAAAAGAGGCAGTAGCGTGAGAAAGTGCCATCTTTCTTGCATGATATACCCCCACTTTTTGCTGAATGGCTGATGTACTTTGACAGAGTGTGCCCTGGGTTCCTGGCAACCAGGTACGCAGGGACTGTGTTCCTTCCCTAAAACGGTGTTGAAACCTAAACCCAATTGGCATCTCTGGCCACAGGTCAGCCCCTGGTAAATGGTACCCTAGATACCCAGGGCACTGTGACCAGAGAAGACACCCAAGGGCTGCAGCACTTATTGTGCCACCCTTAGGGGCCCTGTACCTTGACCCACACACCCTGCATGTGCAGGCTGAGTGACTTGGTGCAAAGCTTAACATAGAGTCGACATGGCACACATCCCTGTGTGCCATGCCCACAAACCCACTGCCCTGGCTTACCTCAGACACCCCTCTAGCTGGGTGCCCTATGCCAGTGGTGTGGGCACAGGTGCATGAGCCTAGTGCCCCTAGAGTACCCCAGGGCCATTCCCGGGCACTGTTAGTGCAGTGATGCCATTAAGAGTATATGGTGCTGGGAGATTGTGATTACGAACTCCACAGCACCATAATGGCTACACTGAAGACTGACAAGTTTGAGATCAAACTTCTCAGCACATTAAACCCACACTGATCCCAGTGTGGGATTTAATGTAAAATGCACAACAGAGGGCTTCTTAGAGATGCCCCCTGAAACCTAACCTACAATCCACGGCTTGTCTGAGAGGCTGTCACACAGCAGGCATGTTGCTGGACCCCTGGGTGGAGAGCCCCCCGCTCTCCTGGGCCTGCAACAATGCACATCCTGGGTGAGGTGCTAGGTCTCCTCCCCCAGGATGAGCAGGGGGAAGCTTCAAAGGCATGCTGCCTTTGTGAGCTTCTCCAGGCAACTTGCTGTACTCCGCAACTGGCCCCCACCGGTTCTGACCCCCACTCTGGCAGGAAGACTGGTGGGAAACCCTACGTGAGGAAAGGGGGTGTGCCAGCCTGTGCCAACTCCACCCCTCAGGTGGGAGAGGCGAGGTGAAGCACAACTCCGGGCTCCGGCCATCTTAAGGATGGGGAGCCTTGCCCAATCAGAGATAGTCTCCTGCACCCCTCCCACAGGAGAGGAACAGAATAGGGGGTATACTCACCCCAGGGAAGGGACCCATTGGTCCGTGACCTTACCTTACCTGTAACGACCCTAAATTTAGTATTTAGGGGCACCCTGAACCTTCCTTCCTCAGATCTCGTTTTGAAAACAAGAAAGAAGATCAAGAAGAAGAAGACCTGCAGTGCAGCTGCTAACAAGAGGACGACACCAACTGACTTGGCCCCAGCCCTACAGGCCTGTCGATCCTTGTACCTGCTCCTGCTAAATCCCGGCTTCTCCTGCAGACAGCAACTTTGAAAACCCTGGAGGACCTGCCTGCCTAGATCCTCTTAAAGACTAGGACTCCCATGAGCAGTGGTTCTGCTCAAACAGCAATACCCCTGGTGCCAGCCAGGAACCGCAAATCCAGCCCCCACCTTACCCGCCGACCCTGGCCTGTGCCGAGTGGACAAAGACCCTGAGGACGTCCCCCCGTGATTGTGACCTGAAATCCAGTGCCCAAGGACCCCCCTCGACGACCCAGACGATGCCTGCAGTCTCACAACAGGAGACCCCTCCAACTGCGACCAGCAGAGTGTAAGATTTCCCAATGTCAAAAGACACCCCTGCACCCGGCGCCCCCCGGCCCCCTGTGCCCAACTCCTGTCCCTATCCTCCAAGATCCCAACTTACCCCTCGAAGTGTTGGTCGCTCCTGAAGAGTCTCCGTCCCCGAGCCTGCAGTCTTTATATACCTTGCAAAAGCACCCAGCCGCCCGAGTGGCCCTGGCAGTGCAACCTTTGCCCTAATCTACTTCCCCATTTGCCCTGAGCAAGTGACCAGGAGCCCAGCTCCCACAGCCGCATGGCATGGCCTGCTAGCCAGCAGACACCAACCGCAGGGCCCCGGCCTCTCATTGGATAATATTGGGCCTAACTACCTCTGCACCTGGCCCCTGTGCCGCTGAGGGTGTACCAACTGTAGCTACCTGCACTAACTGGTTTCACTTGGAAATTCTTCTAAGTGTGGAGATTTGAAACTTTAAAATATTCACCTAAAATCAGCTGAACAACGAATTTCGATTTACTCACCTGCATCTTTCAGCCCAGCACTGACACTGACACTGAAAAGTAATTTTAACCGTCCTTACCAGTAACTTGTATTTTCTTCCATAGGAACCCATTGTCTTGTTTTCACCAGAAAAGTTTCTAAGTGTCGATTTTCACAAACTACAAATGTTCCTTAAAAATCGCCTGTGTAACTGAAATGCATTCTTTCAACTGTTTACAGGACATAGATGCACCCGCGCTGGATCCAGGATCCACCACTGAGTAAGACAAGCATTTAAAATGCAACGGTTTCGCCTTTTCAAAAGTTAGAGCTATTGGCATTGTAAATGACAATTTTTTTATTTATGTATTGGTTTTGAAAACAGATAAATAAATGGCATTGTCATTTACATTGCCAATAGCTTAATCTCTCGCAAATGTGAGACCTATTTTACCCTACTGGATGTGCTCAGCAGACAGCAATTACTACCACACACACACACCCAGAGCCACAGACACCCAGAGCCACACACACACACACACACACACAGCCAGCCACACACACCCACCCAGGAGAGCAAGCACAGCGAGGGGGCAGGGAAGCAAGCGCAGCCAGGGGGCAGGGAAGCAAGCGCAGCCAGGGGACAGGGAAGCAAGCGCAGCCAGGGGACAGGGAAGCAAGCGCAGCCAGGGAAGCAAGCGCAGCCAGGGGGCAGGGAAGCCAGGCAAAACCTAATAAAAAGGGTATGCATGGAAAACTTGTGCAACACCCCGAGGACACACCGTATGAGCCGCCCAGGAGCAGCGCATGACCAAGTACACCCGCCTTCCCTCCAATGGAAGTCAGCCCATTCCACCCCCCCCAAGAAGGACAATGAACGTGGCTCTCATGCCCAGCGTGTCGCACAGACGGCACCGAAGTGCTACCACAAATAAACAGTTGTGCAAGAGCTCCCCGGAGACCCATCCACTGAGCCGCACACAAGCTGTCCCGGGCCGACCCAGCTCCACAACTACGCAACCCGGCTCTGGCCGCAACGCACCTCCAACCCCAATGCCGCCCCCCCCCCAACAGGGGCAACAAAACATACAACAAAACACAACCTCCGGCCTCGGGGACTGCAGGTGAGGGGGGGGGGGGGGGGGGAGACAATGCCCGGGCACTCGCCGCAACATGCCAGAGTGTCCAGCAGACCATGGCATCCACAAGGGGGGGCAGGGGACTCACCGCCAGAGGCGCCAAAGGCAACCACTGACCCGACGCGTGAGCAGCCTGACCATGCGATGTGGACCCTCGTTGAACGAACGAGAACGAGAGCAATGGAGGGGGGGTGGGAACGGAGACACGGACAGCAGGAGGGGGGGGCGGGGGAACATCCACAACACGGAAACACTGATGTTAGCCTCACAATCTGGAGAAACTAGAGAGTGAACTTCACCTACCGCCCCAAGAACACCAGGCTTCTTCTTTTACTTCGCTTCCAACTCTAACCATCGCCAACCAGAGAGAGATAATTGGGAAAGCTGGGTTTCTTGAGATGGACAGGCCAGGGCGCCGCGCTGGGAGTGTCTGTCTGGCTGCACCTCCCGCCAAGCTCCTGCGATTGGTTGGAACGAGCAGCACGGCCAACATCGCTCAGCCTCAAGGGGACCAACACTCCACAACTGTGTGTCCTGAAACTTTGTAAGCCAAAAACCTGCAGCCAGCTGCTTCTGGCAAAAGGAGCGCGAGAGCTGGCTGGCGCGGGAAGATACAACTCCAGCATCAACGAGGGAGTTGAATTCCGCATGCTGGCAGAATCTAAAGAAGAGCTATAGCTGCAGAGTAGAGCGGAGGCATGTGCCATATTAATATCTGAGAAGACGTCAGTGTGTTTTGGGGCACATGAGTGGCCGGCAGAAGCCCATGATCTGGCAGGAAGTGCCAGTTCTAGCGTCAGACGGTGAGCATGTGGCTGGAGGCGCTACAGAGTCTCAAAAAGAGCTCCGGGTAGGCAGAAGTCGGACTGCAGTGCTTTAAGTGTGACCAAAAAGGCCAAGGGGACAGCGTTGGAAATGGAAAACAATGTACTTCCAAAGAAAACTAGATGACTATCTCCAAAGTTCGTTGAGGAAAACACAGAAGTTTCGGACAAAAACTGGAAACACCGTGATCCGATTTGAAGTTTTACACAACACACAAAAGTAATTGTAGTAAGAGACCACGTTGAAGGAAGACTAGAGAATTCGGGGGGGTGGAATTGCGGGAGGGGAGACGGCACACGGACGGCGGGAGGGGGGGCAGGAAAAGCACGGACGGCGGGAGGGGGGGCGGGAAAAGCACGGACAGCGGGAGGGGGGGGCGGCGGGAACGGCCAGCACTCACCTGGACCTGGACTTCCTCCGGCGGCGGTCGGCCACGGAATGGCCCAAACAAATTTGCAAAAAAAATAAAAATAAACCCCGCCCACGGCCGCATGACGTTGTCAAAGGGGCAGGATGAGGAAAAATGGCCGGAACGCCCCCGAATCTGCTCCGCAATTGACGGACAGATCGCTCTTCCAATGGCTAGCCTCCATTTATGGAGCTAGCCAATTGAAGAGAAGGCGGGACCAAAGCCAGTATTTTCTAACATGAGATTTCACCTGCGCGAACGCTGCTGCGCAGCTGACGCCAGGCGAAACCTAAAAAAGTAACAATAACACTACTTACCTGCTAAGTGAATTTCCTCCCATAGGATAACATTGGTGATTCTATGTGAAAAAGTTTTTAAGTGTCAACTTTTAAAATACAATAATATTCCTTACAAATCACTACTGTAACCCAAACGCTTTTACTTGACTGTTTACAGGAGATATCCCAGGACTGAATCTAGGATCCAGTCCTGAGGTTAGAAAAGTAATCCATAAAGTAACTAATTGCATTTAACTAGAAAATCCTATTGAGCTCAATGTTGCATTGTGTTTGATATTGTGTTGCCCATTGCAACAACTGTAACTACTGTACTTAAGTCTATTGCCTATTTGCAAAGTATTTAAACTAAAGTAATTCATTCTAAGTGTATTTTGATACCTTGTTGGTTCTAAAATAAAACTATATATTTTGATACAAAACAATTGGCCTAGAGTTGTTCTTGAGTGTGTGAGACCATTTGCTGACTTGAGTGTGTACAACAAATGCTTTACACTGTCCTCCGATACTGCCTTACTGCTCGACCAAGCTACCACTTTAGAGAGTAAGGTTATGTCTACCTTTAGCCTCTGCCAAACCTCTGGGGCCTGTGGGCTCTGTACACACTGTACCTTACTTTGGTCCAGTATATACAGAGCCACTTTATTACAAGTAGCAGCTGGAAATCTAGCACTCTGAGGGTTGGGTTAAGATTTGCTGTGATTGTGTTGAGGATTAAACCTAGAAAGGGCTACATTTGTAGAGCTGAAGTTGGGACTTGGTGACATTTATTGTAAATCCCACGCTGTGGAGCAGATATATGAAAGCTTGAGTGTATGATACGCAGTGCGACCTGCCTGTGAGCTCTTTATCAGACAAACGTCTAGATAGAAAACATGTCTTCCCTTCTGAGGTAAGCATCTAAAACCACTAGGCATTTTGCAAACAACCTTGAGCCTCTAATAATTGGTAGAGTTGTCCAATTACAACAAAGTGACAATAACACTAATGAGGTGGATGGATGGGTATGTGGAAGTAGGTGTACTACAGATCTAGGGCAGCCAAGAAGTAACCTTGCTGCAGCAGAAGGATAAGATCCTGAAGGGTTGTCATATGAAAATGTTTCCAAGAGGATGCATTTGTTGGGAAGCCTTAGTTCAAGAATTGTCCTGCACGAGCTATTCTTTTTGGGGAGTAGAAACTATAGGCAGTAAACCCTGTCCCAAGGTCTTGTAAGGCCACCTCCTTTATGGCTCCTTTGTGCAGGTTCATGCACACTTCCTCTTGGAGAAGGGAGATATGTTCTGCGCTTAGGGTGGCAGCACAGGGTGCAATGTTTGGTAGGGATGAGACAAGCTCCAGACTCCTTTGTTGGCGGATACCTCAAATGCAACTATCTGAGGAGTTTTCCTCCCAATGTACTTGAAACTCCTACAATCTTCCCCAATTAGGCGATGTGTGATCGGAGGCATGCATGGTGAGTCAATGCTTTGAGATACAGTTCCTTTGGTGGATTGCCTCTTCCTCTGCCACTGTTGGGAGTTATTACCCCGGTATGTCCCCAGTACAATTCCTGCCTCCTTGCTGGTAGTAGATTACTGCAGTCATTGGTATGACTGCGGATGTTCAGGAGAGGTGGTCTTTGCTATACCCTAGATTGCCCCCCACGAAAGAAGCCCTTATTAGGTGTTTGAATGCCTCCCATACTCTTGGCGATCTATGTATCTTTTTTAATTTTCTCTACCATCTCATCTACATGTGTACTGAAGAGATGCTCGCCACTAGGTTAATGAGGTATTGTTGAACCTCTGACTTATAACCAGAGATTCAAAGCCATGAATGACGGTATAAAATAACTGAGGGGTGTACCTCTCTAACTGCAGTTTTAGTGGTATCGAACAAGTTACTTACCTTCGGTAACGATATATCTGTAAGAAACAGTAGTTAGTATTAGATTCCTTACCTTAGAATATCCCCAGGCGTCAGTCTGGATCCGGAAACTTTTGCGTAGCAGTACCCCTGCGCGTCGGTAGGCGTCGTCTGCAGGCGTCCCCTGCGGCTCCGCGTCGTCGGCGTCGTGCGCCGTGATGACGTCGCTGGAGTATATAGACGCCGCCTCCGCGCGCTGACGTCAGTTCTTTGCACACAGCTTTTCCGCGCCAGAACACGCAGAGCCATGTGAGAACCAACACTGGTGCCATTTGAAACTAGGGCCCTGAAAGGGATGTCCTTAACCCTAGGTATCAGTTCGCAGAACGGGGAGGACGGGTGGGGCGGTAAGGAATCTAATACTAACTACTGTTTCTTACAGATATATCGTTACCGAAGGTAAGTAACTTGTTCATCTGAAAGAAACAGGTTAGTATTAGATTCCTTACCTTAGAATAGATACCCCAGCAATACCAACCCCGGTGGTGGGTCTGCGAACCAATACAACCTACACCAGAAAGTCCTGGAGGACCGAACGGCCAAAGAAGCCATCCCTCCGGACTTGACTGTCCAGGCAGTAGTGCCTCGCAAAGGTGTGCAGCGAGGCCCACGTAGCCGCCTGGCAAATGTCCTGCAAAGGGACTCCCCGGCCCAGGGCAGTAGTAGCCGCCGTAGCCCGAGTGGAATGGGCCCTCAGCCCAACAGGAGGCTCCTTCCGAGCCAAAGAGTAGCATGCTTTGATGCACAGGACGACCCACCGAGAGATGGTCCGTTTCTGTACCGCCCTTCCCTTCTTCTCACCCACGTAGCCAACAAACAGTTGGTCATCCACCCGGAACTGGCGTGTGCGATCCATATAAAATGAAAGCGCACGTTTTGGGTCCAGATGATGGAGCCGCTCTTCATCCTTTGAAGGATGCGGAGGCGGGAAGAAGGAGGGCAAGGTGATGGACTGCCCAATGTGAAAAGCAGAGACTACCTTGGGCAGGAAAGAAGGTCTAGTCCGAAGAACCACCTTATCAGGATGAACAGACAAGAAAGGAGGTTGAATAGAAAGAGCCTGGAGCTCACTCACTCTCCTGGCAGAGGTGATGGCTACCAGGAAGGCCGTCTTTAAGGTGAGAAGACGGAGAGGACAGGAATGAAGGGGCTCAAAGGGAGCGCACATCAGGAAAGTCAAAACCAAGTTCAAGTCCCACTGAGGCATCACGAACGGAGTTGGAGGATACATGTGCGTGATGCCCTTCAAGAATCTTAACACAATAGGGGACTTGAACAAAGATGGCTGATCAGGTAGCCTCAAGAAGGCGGAAAGGGCAGAAAGATAGCCCTTGATAGTGCCCAGAGCAGAGCCCTGCTGGGCAAGGGAAAGGAGGAAGAGGAGAACCTCAGACAGAGGGGCAGAAAGGGGATCCACAGCCTTTGCTGTGCACCATGCCACAAATCTGTTCCACCGGCAGGCGTATACCGACTTTGTGGAGGGACGCCTGGCTGCCAGAATAACATCACAGACTTCAGGAGGCAAGTCAAATGGCCTCAACTGTCGCCGCTCAATCTCCACGCATGGAGGTGGAGACTGGACAGGTTCGGGTGGAGGACCGTCCCCTGCTGCTGCGACAGAAGGTCCTCCTGAAGGGGCAGGCGGATCGAGGGACCGACTGTCATGCTGAGTAGCTCGGGATACCAGTATCTTCGAGCCCAGTCCGGAGCCACAAGGATAACTTGGGCCCGGTCGCGCCTGATCTTCTTCAGCACTCTGGGCAGAAGTGGTATAGGCGGAAAGGCGTACAACAGACCGCAACTCCACTCGCGCCGAAAGGCGTCGCCGAGCGAGTGCCGTCTTGGAAACTCCAACGCGCAGAACTGATGACATTGCGCGTTCTCTTCTGTGGCGAATAGATCTAACCAAGGCTCTCCCCATTGCTGAAAGAGGCCTCTCGCCACATCCGAGTTCAGACGCCATTCGTGATCCACCGAGCACCGACGGCTGAGTTCGTCCGCCCTGGCGTTCAGAGAACCTGCCAGGTGTTGAACCGTCAGAGTCACGCCCTGACGTTCCAGCCATTGCCAGAGGCGCAGAGCCTCTTGGCAAAGGGTCCACGACCCCACACCGCCCTGTTTGTTGCAGTACCACATGGCGGTGGTGTTGTCCGTGAACACCTGCACTACACTCCCGTCGACAAAGGGGAGGAATGCCTTCAGTGCTAGGCGGATCGCCCGCAGCTCCAACATGTTGATATGGAGCCGGGACTCCGCCGGAGACCAGAGGCCTCTGATCTCCGCCTCTCCCAAGTGGCCACCCCAGCCTTGGAGGGACGCGTCCGTCACAACCACGTGCTCCGGTTGGGGAAGGGAGAGGGATCTGCCCCTGACCCAATCGCGGTCCGTAAGCCACCACTGCAACTGTCTCGCAGTGCCCTCCGAGATCAGGACATGGTCGGATAGGTTGCCCTGATGCTGGGCCCACTGAAACTTCAGGTCCCACTGCAGAGCCCGCATCCGCCATCTGGCGTGATGCACCAGAAGGATGCAGGAGGCCATCAGCCCCAGAAGCCGCAGCGTCAACCTGACCGAAACCCGGGATAACGGCTGAAAGATGGGAATCAGAGCCTGAATATCCCGGACCCGCCGTTCCGGAGGATAAACCCGAAACTGCGCCGAGTCGAGAACCGCTCCGATGAAAAGGAGCTTTTGAGAGGGACACAGGTGTGATTTCGGCACATTGATGGAAAACCCCAGCTCGTGCAGGAGGTCTGCCGTCATCTGAAGGTGGTGGACGACTGTCTGGGGCGAGCCCGCCTTCAACAGCCAGTCGTCGAGGTAGGGGAAGACTGAAACCCCTAACCGGCGCAGATGAGCTGCGACCACCGCCATCACTTTCGTGAACACCCGTGGGGCGCTGGTAAGGCCGAATGGGAGCACGATAAACTGAAAGTGCTCGTGGCCTACCGTGAACCGCAGGTAACGCCGGTGGGCCGGCAGGACGGGGATGTGAAAGTACGCATCCTGCAAGTCCAACGCTACCATCCAGTCTTGTGGGTCTAGAGCAGCCAAGACCTGAGCCAAAGTCAGCATCTTGAACTTCTCCTTCCGGAGGAAGCCGTTGACGTTCCGTAGATCCAAGATAGGACGCAGGCCTCCCTTGTCCTTCTTGGGTACCAGAAAGTAGTGGGAGTAGCAACCACACCCTACTTCTGGCCCAGGAACGCGCTCGATGGCCCCCTTGGCCAAGAGGGCCGTAACTTCCTCCTGCAGAAGTGTCAAGTGGTCCCCCGACACACGGTGGTTCTGCGGTGGCATGGCTGGAGGAGTGGACTCGAAGGGGAGGGCATAGCCCCTTCGGACAAGCTGCAGCACCCACCTGTCCGATGTTATCGCGCGCCAGCGGGAGTGGTGATGGCGAACCCTGCCACCCACTGGCGTCACGTGAGCCCGAAAGCTCGGACTAGGAAGGCTTGGATGCCGCAGCGGAGGGAGGCGTGGACTGACCACGACGCTGGCCTCTACCGCCACCACGGCGGAAACCACGGGCGCCACCGCGCTGGGGAGCGCTCTGCGCCGCGTGGCTGGCAGCACGTGTGGGACCTCCCCTCCCTTGGCCACGAAAGGGCCGAAACGAACCCGTCTGCTGGCGCTGGGTCGAGAGACCCAAGGACTTGGCCGTGACCCTGGAGTCCTTGAAGCGCTCCAGCGCGTGGTCCGCTTTGTCACCAAATAGGCGACTGCCATCAAATGGCATGTCCATAAGTGTATTTTGGACGTCTGGTGAGAAGTTGGCAGATCTCAGCCAGGCATGGCGACGAATCGCCACCGTAGTGGACATGGCCCGTCCCAGTGAGTCCGTGGTGTCCAGACCACAACGGATCGAGTACCGCGCCGCATCCCGGCCTTCAACAAAGGCCCGGGTGAGCTTGTCCCGCACTTCCTGGGGGCATTGCGGCAAACACTCCTCGACCGTATCCCACAGGGAGTGGGTGTAGCGGCCCAAGAGGCACGCGGTGTTACAAGACCGCAGTCCAGCGCTCAAAGAGGAAAACACTTTTTTTCCAAATTGGTCGTACCTCTTTGATTCCCGGTCGGGCGGAGCCGACGGAAATGCGGACTGTGAAGTGGAGGCCTGGATCACCAGACTCTCCGGGGAGGGATGGGTGGACAGGAAGGCAGGGTCGTCCGAGCAGGGACGGTGACGCCTGGCAACGTTCCGGTCAACCGGCGCACCAGAAGCGGGCCTGGACCAGGTGCCCAGAAGGACATCCGTCAGGGCCTCATTAAACGGCAGCAGAGGCTCCTGGGGGCATGACTGCGGTTTAAAAACTTCCGTCAGAATATTCGGTTTGACCTTCGCGACGGGGAGCTCAAGGTGTAAGGCCTTGGCAGCCCTCATCAGGACCACCGAATAGGCAGCACCCGCCTCGGACGCCACAGGGGACGGAGAGACAAACCCAGGGTTGGGCGACTCGTCCAGGCCACTGGCATCACCCAGATCACCTACCCAGTCCACATCGTACTGGCAGGCACGGGATAGAGGGTCCTCAGACCCCTCCCAACCCTCTCCATACTCCTCCTCGTCATACCCATATTCTGGGTCGACGATATAGACATCGGGGTCAACGGGCCCCATCGGCGTCGGGTCCGGCGTCGGCCGACGCCGGTCCGGCTCCGAGTCCGGAGTCGGGGAGGAAAGGGGGGTGGCGCCGCGCGGCGTCGGTGCCGGGGACCCGACGCCGGCCGGAGCCGACGGCGGAGTCGCTGCACCACGCGGGGGCGGTACCACGGGTTGGCCCACAGGAACCGACGCCGGAGAGGCCGGGAGACCAGCCGGCGACGAACCAGAGGGAACCAGCGGCGCCGGGGCCGGAGCCACCGGCGGCGCCGGGGCAGGAGCACCCGAACCGCTCGGGCCCCCAGACGGGACCGACGGCCCCGCAGGCGCCGAAGGCCCCGCCGGAGAAGACCTCGCCCTCATAGCAATGAGGAAGGCCTCGATCTCCTCACGCGACGCGCCTTCCCCAGGGACCGACAGGTGTGGGGTAGACGGCGTCGGCGACCCATGCGGGACCGCGGGGGTGGGGTCACCCGAGCCCCCGGCCGCAGCACGCGGGCGTCGGGGGGAGTCGGGGGTGCGATGGCGACGCCCCGACTTCTTGTGCTTACCTGACGAGCCGGAGGAATGGTGGCGACTCCCGGAGCGCCCATGGCGGCTCCGCGACCGTTCCCTCGACCGCTCCCTCGACCTCCGACCGGACCGGGACCGCTCTCGACGCGGGGCCGACAACCGGAGCTCGAGAAGCTTGCGGGACCGCTCCCGCCTAGCTTTTCCAGTCAAGGCCCGACAGTCGACGCAGGACTCCACGTCGTGGTCCGCGCCCAGACACCGGAGGCAGAGTCGATGGTGGTCGGTGACCGACATCATGCGGTCGCACTCGTCACAACTCTTGAAACCGGGCATCCTACCGGCACCGTAAAGATCAATCAGTTAACAAAAAACTTGGTCAAAGACCGGAGTACTGCTCTTCGGATCTGCGCTAACTGGCGCGGAAAAAAGAAGAACTGACGTCAGCGCGCGGAGGCGGCGTCTATATACTCCAGCGACGTCATCACGGCGCACGACGCCGACGACGCGGAGCCGCAGGGGACGCCTGCAGACGACGCCTACCGACGCGCAGGGGTACTGCTACGCAAAAGTTTCCGGATCCAGACTGACGCCTGGGGATATTCTAAGGTAAGGAATCTAATACTAACCTGTTTCTTTCAGATCAATGCATATCGTAAAGGGGGACTGGAAATGATTTTGTGCTCAGATTTCCTCCACCTCTTTTCCTAAATTGCTCTGGGAGGTCCTCTTACCTGCAACTTCTAACCTCTTAATCTCTTTATACGGCATGGTGGGGGCATCGCCGGTGGCACATGATATAGTTGGAGCCTGAGGGAGAAGGTTTAAACTTTTTCTCCACCCTAGCAGTAACCACCTAAGACCGGAATGGCGCTTTTAAGGTACCGGTAGCAGATTGAGGCATCCTTTTTAATATAGGTAGGAGCTGCATTGAACATTCAGACTTCGATAGTGTCTCTACCAGGAAATAGTGTTCCTCAGGGAAAGTATGCATGTCTTTCTTTTGGTATGATGCTGGTCTTTCGATTACCAAATGTGACTATCGTCTGGGGGGGAAGTCCTCGTTCCAGGTCTGGACCCCCTTAATGGTCTATGTCAATCCTCCAACAGTTCCTGGGTGAGGAGAGAAAGGAGTCTTATAATCTTCTGGCAGTGTTGGAAGGACTGGGGTTACAATATATACAACAACCAGTAGGTTTGCATTGAGAAAGCCTAAAAAAAGACCAAAAGGCTTTGCCAATTCTCGCTTCTATATTGGCAATCTTTTGTAAGACGACAGCTTGAAATGCAGATTCATATTATTTTGTCCACCCAAACTTGACATTATTTTTTCATAACTTTCTCAAGGGAGCGGAAATTGTTGAATATCCATACACAATTTTTGTTTGCACAATAGTTGCAGAATCCCAGTTGCACACCGCTTCCTAAGGTTTTATTATATTTTTTAAACAGTCTTTGGGAACAGAAGATGTCAACCTAGAAAGCCACGACTATCTATCCAAACTGAGGGATCATACAGAAGCAGAGGCTAAATCAACAAGCAGTGCGTGGACACACAATTTGTACTTATAGTCGTAGCTTACAAGAAGCAAGACTGGCAGTAACTGTGCCTCTTAACTGCCAGTCTGGTTTCTCGTAAGCAAGGACTATAAGAACAAAGTGCTTGTTTATGCACCACTTGCAGGTTTACAAAAAACATAAATTAAAGGCATTTTCATTTACAATGGCAATAGCTCAAACTCTTGCAGATGTGATACATATTGCATTGCAAATGCTTGTTGAAATTAGTTGGCTGTTAGGTTAAGGGACGTTTGATCCTTTGAAATATGCTGCGTGATAAGCCGTTTGGGTATCCCCTCGTGAGACTAGGGCTGCTTTCTGGATGGATGCCCTAGGGGACGTTCAACTCACTCTGACCTGGAAGCTGTCACCTATAAGTGGCATTTCCAGAGCGGATCCTCATCCTGGCTAAGTGCAGTTTGCTAGAAAGTCCATGTTGCGGTTCCAGCCAAGAGCTCTCTCTGGGATGTCCGTTGCTTGCCCAGAAAACTGGGGAGAGAGGCGAGAGCAGCTATTAAATTGATGGGTAACTTGTAATGTGCCATGGAGAAAGAACCCTGGTTCCTGACTTAGTTAGCAAAAACTTTACAATAAGCTACATATGAAACCAAACTGGATCCCCTTGATTGCCTTTGCTAACACACACAGGGTATAGAGCTGTGCATGAAACAGCGACAGTTAGACATGCTCCCCGTTTGCAGGGAAGAAAATGGTGGCTTTTGCCAGCTTGTATGGATCACTAGGCCTCGTTCTCTTCACCCTCTTCCCAATGCTGGCATGCTAATGTGCGCATGCCTGTATCACTAGTGTCACCAGAGAAAAGCTTTACTGGATGTGGCAGGGTAGAGTGGAGACTGGCATGACCATGGTGCTGTACAGGACTTGTAAATTGGCAATGCTGTGGTACTTTACTTGAAGGGACAATTTGAGAACTAGCATGGTAATGTAGAGTCGGGCATGGGACTGGTTTCTTAATGGCGACACATAAATCCATTTTAAGCCATGGGAGATATTACAAATGGATGCATGTGGATCAAGGCCCGTATTATTTATGGAAAACAATGCATTTTGTAAAAACCTAGGTTGTAGCAAAAGATAATGGAACATGTGCTTGGTTATATTTGATGGTTTGTAAACGTTACAAACTTATCAAAAAGGCAGTAAATTAGATCGAAATGTGCTGTTTCAGGTTTGTAGATTTATGGTTGTTTCTGGTGCTTCAAGAGTGATCACAGCACTGCATGGGTCTGTTTTTCACGTCTGCGAAAGAGGAGAATTACGTATTTGCACACACGTTGATACGAAAGGACAATGTCATTATTAGAAAATTGCACAAAGTGTCAGCAATGAATGCCTTTCAACAGACCGCGCAGATGTATTTTTAGCAATTGTTTCCCAGTGCGGGCTGAATATGGATCAAGTTTAAAAGTCATAAAAACAAGCTGGCTCTGTGGAGCCGAAGGGGGAGGGAAACTGAAAGTGCGCAATGCGCGCGCTGCCAGCCTTCGGGGACAGGAGATGTGCACGCATGGAGAGGAGATGTGCACGCGTACGGAGTGCACATCTCCAGTCCGCGCGTGCCACCTCCTGTCTCCCTTCCAGCACCAAAGCGGCAACAATAGGTCTTCGCTAGCGAAACATAAAAAGTTGGAGACTCTGCTGAATGTTGGGACAGGGATGATGGAGGTGGAGCCGATCGAGAGGAGAAGGAATATGTGGGGATGGGTTTGTAGTTGCGTCCTTGAACCATTTGAGTTATGGATAAGGCTTTAAGGCAGTTTTTCACAAGAGCTCCTCCTCGAAGGCCAACCTCCTCTTCCCGAGTAGAGGCTCAGAAGTCTTCGGATCCTTAGAAGAGTTCTTCCCTGTACAAGTTTGGATGAAAGTATGGATTTGCCTTTCAGCAATTTTCTCCCAACGTCTTTCTAGATTCAGCATTTGAGAGTCAGAGATAGTGGTGGATGGCGTTCTCAGCACTGTAGCCGATTTCGGGGCAGTTGGTGGTTTAAAGCCAAATCGTGTGCAGGTGCCAATGGGCCCTTTGACTTGGAAGGGTCCTTTGGCTTTTTGGTGCCGGAGGTTGATGAAAGACATTGCTCTGGGTTGTCTTGTTTCAGCTCAAATGCCTTGTCTCAATGTCAACTGGAACCCGAAGGTCCTGTAGACATCAGTACTTTGTGTTCAGGACTGGATGCCCGACACCCTGAGGAGCAGTACTCCGTTTTGGTGTGTGGCGTTTTCAGACATTCATGGTGCTTTTGTGGCTCATCTATAACTCACGGCCTCTAGCATCAACTTAGCTCAAAGCCCAGTGTTGGTAGAGGTACATCCTCTTCCTGTTCTTCTAGCTCAGAGGTGATTAATTACTTCTGGACAGCATTGGTGCACTGGGAGGTCTTGAGATTCAGTTTCCCCTTCCTCAGCACCGAGCAGGTCCGCTTTGCTAAAAATGTCACACATGGCATCTGATGGCTGCTGCTGCATGCTGAAGAGAGACCAGTGTATCTCTTAACTGCCAAACAGCCTTATTGCACCAATGGGCTAGGCAGAATGTGCACAGGTCCTGAGAGAAACAGATTACACACACTGTAGAGGTCGGCCAATGGTATTTGGAATAGCACTGAGGGAACTTATTGAAGGGACCGCTCCACCACCCTCTAGGCCTCTTCATTCCCTGGAGTGACCGGAATTAAGCAACACAGAGTCCTGAAAGGGCGTGGGCATCCTTATTGTCAGGGACCCGGACAGTTACTGAAACACTGAAAAGAGAGAGAATACTGATCGCTGGTGCCTGAAGAAGTCTCTTTCATCAAAGGGAGTAGGGGATCTACTGAGTGGCCCGAAGCAACGAATATCAAACACATTGAGTACAGGAGCCCCATTGGTACGTGTTCAAACAGGATGGCAGAGACAAATAATTTAACTGTAGAGTTTATGCCCATGAGCATTGGCAACTAAGGGAGGAGTCCGAGGGTACCTCATGATTCAAAAAGACTTCTTGGAACAAAAACCATTTGCAATGTACAAGCCCAGCACAAGATGGCAGGAGTATAAAAAGCATGAGTCTCTACATTCACACATGCTAGGTACATGCATTATTGAGTGAAGTAATCTTAATGGTGTCAAAGGCTGGCTAGGTGGACATTCTATTGTTTAACCTTGGACATGCTACTTTAGGTTACAATATAGAAATACATGGGTAATAGCAATGCCTGGGTAATACACACCTTTATATTTTCTGGCAATGCTTCCGAGACAAAATAAACAAATATACATACAATCCAGTGCAGTGATTTTGCCCACCCAAGAAACTCACCCACTCATAAGTGACCACCTGATGGGCCTTTTCCTGAAAAGGATTCAAACCCACAGTCTGCAGGAACTTGCTGTTTGTTGTCTCGCCTCCTGGCAGTCCTGCAGCATTGTTCTCCAACTTCACTTTCGCACTGTGGGGCTTGCAGCTGGCATTGGTGCCCAGGTCATCCACATCCAGATCATGTTCGTTAGCCAAGTTTTCCTTTTGCAGTGCTTCATGTAGAACATCAGGGTGATTCCATATCTGAAAGTGGAATAAGAAAGGAAAAGGCATTCACTTTAGGAGATCAGATCCAATGTATTTTAATTATGGTTATTGAGTTTTAATAACAGTTAAGCACAAACTTGTAAATACGGACAATGAATTCACATGGGATCAAATCAGTATCATACTCCACTCTACTTTTGCAGTTACAACAATCCAAGGCATACTTTTCTCTCCCTGCCCGTTACTACACCCTAAATCAATGTCTTTGCAACTTCAGTCATCTATGCCTTATATTCCATTCTAGATCTAACTAAACATGTTCAATTAATTACCTCATGGATGCTAGTGCTACCGTTTATATCTATCTATATATGATAGGTTAGTTTATCATAGTCTGTGTCTGTTGGGTTAGTTCATTGTGTTAACATTTCGGACCACTCAGCTAAGTCAATTTTTTCAGTTTATCATCTTTTATTGATTTTTTTTATACATTGTTCTTCTACTAGCGCTCATCCTATCAATTCTTTTTCATAAGTCACATTTTGGTGGTACAGGGCTAGCCCAATGAATTGCTATTCTTCTTTTAGCTAAAATGGTCTTTAGGGAAAAGGCAAAATCTCCAGTAGACAGAATCTTTGCCTGAACAAAGCATGAAATACTATCACCTTATGCATAATCTCATGCACCATAATCCACCACCACTGTGCCCTATTGAGCCAGGTTGGTGTAACTAATGCAAACAAAACAAGGGAAAATGGACAGCCCTGCCTAGTGCATCGTTTTAGTCTCCTGCTTTCTGAAATCCATCCATCTGTTCAAACTCTCACTGTGAGGTCCACAAATAAAAGCTTAACCCAGCTGAGAATTTTTGATCCAAATCTTACCTTTTCTATTACTAAACATGTATATGAACAATAGTTACTTACCTGTAATCTGTGGTTCTCCAGTATTGGTGTCTTTCATAGATTCACATGCCTGAATCATTCCCCGTCGTCGGAGTGGGAGTCCCACGGTATATAAAAAGCAGTAATATGCAATAATATCCTTAGAAAAACTTGGTAATAACCAACCAGGAAGTAAAGTAGCCCAAGCTACAAAAGTAAAAACTTCCACACTCATGACTATCCTAGTCATTTTGTATAGACCAAACTGCAGCCAATCAGGTGACAGCACCCACCAGAATGTTCTCCCCAGAGGCACAGGCTCTCAGATTTTCTCGCACAGGAGTGAAGCTAAAAACATCCTAGCCTAAAGAGCCTCAGAGGGGAGGTGGGCGGGTTGCATGTGAATCTATGAAAGACACCAATACTGGAGAACCACAGATTACAGGTAAGTAACTATTGTTCTTCTCCAGTATTAGGGTGTCTTTCATAGATTCACATGCCTGAATCAGAGTAGATAGCAGTACCGAAATAATGCTTGGAAGACGTTATTTGTAACATAAGTTTGTACATAGCAAGTATATACATTCACATAAGAAAATGCCAACATTTATATATGCATGAAAAAGCTTGCAATCACATGAGAATGCACCCAAATTAGGCCTGGAATAAGCGTCTGGAAAGCAGTACAGAGGAGGAGGGAAAACTGAGGCTCATCTTATCTGAAAAGATTGCGTAGAACCGCTTGACCCACTGACATATCAGCCTTGCTGGTGGTATCCAAACAATAATGCCTGGTGAAAGTATGTCTGCTGGACCAAGTCGCTGCGCTGCAGATTTGCTGACGAGGAACTCCAGCGAAAAGAGCAGTCGAGGAAGAAACAGCTCCTGCAGAGTGAGCTCTTGGAATTGTCTGTAGACTTCTTCCAGCTTGAAGATGGCAAAAGTCAATAGCTGCAGAAATCCATCTAGCTGTGGTTTGTTTAGACACTGCTTGTCCTTGCCGCATCTTTCCATAGGCAATAAACAGTTGATCGGATTTGCGAATGGCAGAGGACCTTGCAAATATAATTTTAAACATCTTCTGATATCAAGGGTATGTAATGTCCTCCCAGCAGGGGATTGCAGATTAGGAAAAAACGTCTTTAAGATTACTGATTCGTTCAGGTGAAAATACGAAGGCACCTTAGGCATAAACCTTGAGTTTGTACCTATCACCACAGATTGGTTGCTTTTTATGCTGTTCCTTTCTTTGCCAAAGCGCCGGGATGCTCCTCTGGAGTTGCCGTGCGCTATAAAAGAAATAAAGTAACATAACATAACAATTGGACGTGAATTGTAAGAAAGGTGAATCGACGGTGAAAGCTTGAAAATCACTGACTCTTCTAGATGAAGTTAATGCTAGCAAAAGAGAAACGTTCCATGTTAGGAATTTGAAATACACCCTGTGAATTGGCTCAAATGGTTGGCGCATGAGCTGCGCTAACACTACATTAAAATGCAATGATGGAGGCGGACGATGTACAGGAGGAAACATTCTGAATAGTCCCTTAAAGAACTGTTGTATTCTTGAAGAATAAAGAGAGGTGGACCCATCCTGACGTTACCTTGAAATGGCTGCCAAAAAGACCTTCAACGTTGCACGAGATAAGCCTGATCTTGCCAAGTGCAAGAAAAAAGGTAATATCTGGTCCAGCGTTGCATGAAATGGGTGAACCCCAGCAGATTAACACCAAATGCAGATTCTTTCCCATTAAAGTCTGTATGTCTTTATTTTAGTAGGTGCTCTCGCATAAGCCAGTACCTCCTTACAATCCGCCAAGATATTCAGATGAGCCAATTCAAGGTGCTCAGGCGCCAAGCTGCTAATTTTAGAGAAGCCGGATCCGGATGGCAAATTTGACCATTCTGAATGGAGAGGAGATTCGGTATTGGTCGAAACTGTATTGGATCGCACTCTGAGAGGAGAAGAAGTTCGGTGAACCAGTATTGGCGAGGCCACCTGGGGGCGATGAGAATCAAGCGACACGGCTCTTTCTTCATCTTCCAGGGAACTCTCTGAACCAACGGTATCGGAGGAAAGGCGTAAGCATATATTTGAGACCAGTTTATCGAAAACGCCTTCCCCTGCGAATCCCTGTGGGGATGCCAGCTTGCAAAGAAACAGGCATTTGCTGTTCTTTTTTGTCGCAAAGAGGTCCAGATCGGGATGACCCCACTGCTGGAAAATTTGATCCGCCGTTGGCTGATGCAGTTCCTATTCGTGGTTGGACACCGTTGACCTGCTGAGGGTGTCTGTCAGCACATTTGCAACTCACGGCACATGAACAGCCAAGAGATTGATCCTGTGTCGTATCGCCCAAGCCCATATCTCTTGGGCTTCCTGAGATAGAAGAACCAATCTCGTTCTTCCCTGTTTAAGTAATGCATACTTGAAGTATTGTCTGTGCGAACCAATACTGTGGCCCCTTGAATGATTGAACAAAAGGATTTGAGGGCTAAGAAGATGGCACCTAGCTCTAACAGATTGATGTGCCAAGCCTTTTGTTGAGGGTTCATTTCCCGCTGACCTTCAGCTCTTGAAGATATGCCCCCCAACCCTTGAGGGATGCGTCTGTGGTTATTGTGTAATTTGGCGCTTCTTGAAGGAAACGCACACCCCTTCTACAAATTTCTTTCTTGGACCCAGCAAACAAAAGGCCTCTTGCATCCGAGGAGTGATTTGAATGAGATCTTCGAATGAACTGGAGACCTGCAACCACTGCTTGTCTAGCTCCTCTAGCAATTTTCTCATGTGTAATCTGTAGTTGGGAACCAACGGGATGCAGGTGGAGGCCGTGGCCAGGAATGACTGAGGATCTACTGAAATTGACTTTTTTGTATGTAGAAGAACCACCAAGTGGGAGCTGCAGGCCAGTCGTCCGTGTGAGACAAACACCTTTGCTAGGTTTGTATTGATTGATGCTCCGAGAAACGTTCATATCGGAGCTAGTACTAGTTGGGACTTGTCATGATTTATTGAAAAACCAGGTTTTGAAACAGTGACTGACAAGTCTGGGTGTGCTGGACTGCTTGTAAATCAGAGCGAGCCCTTATAACACAGTTGTCTCAGTAATGATAAATTTATATGCCTTGCAGACGTAGATAGGCTGCCACTGGTGCCAGGATCTACGTAAAGACACGTGAAGCGGACCTAAGTCCAAAAGGTAGGACTTTAATTGAAAATGTTTTGTACCTATTGTAAAGCGTAGCCACTTCATGTTCTTAGGAAGGATTGGCACACGAAAATAGACATCCTGGAGGTGGAGTGTAGTTATAAATTCGTTCTGGCATAAGAACTTTAGGACTTTCTTGAGGTACAACATTTGTAAAGTTTGCGCAAAGATCTAAAAGCATGAGCTACTTTCCTGATTTGTTTGTTGATGAGGAACTGAGAGTAAACCCTAACGCTGTTGGAGATTCGGAACCACTCCGACGGTCCCCGTTTGTATCCATATAGACACTTGTGCAAACGACTCCCGTAGATGAGAAGGTGGAGGTCCCTTAGGAGGTGTAGAAAGAGGGAAATTTCACAAATTCTAGAGTGTGCCCTTGGGCATGACGTTGAAAAACCCAACGGTCCTCTGTCACCTTTGACCAATTGGAATAAAAGTGAGATATTAGACCTCCGACGTTTTTGGCGGGAATAAAGGTGGGTTCAAGGTATCCATTGTTTCGTAGCAGAGTTGCCTCGGCTGTACGATGATTTTCTATGTAGGACCTGTTGGTACCATGCCTATGTGACTGCGTTTGATTTGAGTAACGCAGTTGGTTTTGTGAGAGCCAATACTGGATGTAACTCCCTTGAAAAAGGACGTGGAGCTACGTCCTCGGCACCACGAAAAGGCTGCGATTCTATATCCCGAGGGTGCGGGCAGTATCTGTGTCCTTTAAGATGGTCTGCAGTGCGCCTCAACAACATGCTGGCCAGAAGAGATCCTCAATCAACTAGGCAAGTGAAGTATTGAAATCTGAACCTCCTTGCGAAAGACGTAACATTGAAGCAAAATTATCTTTGCCAGACTGCCCCTATTGCGAGCTGTCGAAAACCTGTACACGCAATGTCCGCTGCACAGTGTATTATTTCTGATGCACTTCTCTCTCTTTCTCTCCCTCCTGCAGGATCTTCAAAGCGTGAGGCTTGGAGGATTCTGGATTCAGTTTTACTAGCACCAACATGTCAGAGCACATCTGGCGGCATACCTGCCCAACTGGCTTGCAAGATAATCGCTGTGCCGCCGGAGTAATGATAGGCTATGATAGTAATGGTAAGCTGAGAGACTAGAAAAGCAGGTGAATAGTGGGGAGCTTCACATTTCTTGTCGAGGCGTGGAAAAAACTGCTGGCACAGAGTTTGGCCTCTGCATGAGTTTAACACCTTCTTGCTAAATAAAGTCTATCATAGGAACTGAATGACTTGTTTCTGTGGTTTCCCCAGGACGAGGGGAAAGGAGAAAACGATTTGCTGCTCTCCTCATAAGGAGGGGAAAACCGCCAATATTCACCGGAGGTGAATGCAATAGAACTCCAGTTGTAAGAGAAGACGTAATCCTGCCATGGTACAGGCCGTGGTAGCCTTGCTGTCAGAAATACAGAATTATGATCTGAAGAAAAAACATGATCATACGGCTATGTGCTGTCCAATAAGAATAATGGCGGAAGTAAAAAGCCATCACGCCATTACGTGGATGTAGCGGAAAGCTGCGATCGACGAAATAAATCGTCTACAAAAGCACTGTGCATAAAAGACAACAGTGTGTGAAACCAACCGTCAATGGGCTCAACCGTCGACGAATCCAACAGTTGACAGGGTCATCTGTCAACGAAGCCAACTGGCGTCGAAGCTGAATGTTGACGAAGCTCACCGTCTACAGAGCTCACCGTCTACGGAGCTCACCGTCTACGGAGCTCACCGTCTACGGAGCTCACCGTCTACGGAGCTCACCGTCTACGGAGCCCACCGTCTACGGAGCCCACCGTCTACGGAGCCCACCGTCTACGGAGCCCACCGTCTACGGAGCCCACCGTCTACGGAGCCCACCGTCTACGGAGCCCACCGTCTACGGAGCCCACCGTCTACGGAGCGCACCGTCCACGGAGCTCACCGTTCACGGAGCGCACCGTCCACGGAGCTCACCGTTCACGGAGCTCACCGTCCACGGAGCTCACCGTCCACGGAGCTCACCGTCCACGGAGCTCACCGTCCACGGAACTCACTGTCAACCAGCCTACCGTCTACAGAGCTCACCGTCGACGAGCCTACAGTCGACGAGCCTACCGTCGACGAGCCTACCGTCGACGAGCCTACCGTCGACGAGCCTACCGTCGACGAGCCTACCGTCGACGAGCCTACCGTCGACGAGCCTACCGTCGACGAGGCCACCGTCGACGAGGCCACCGTCGACGAGCCTACCGTCGACGAGCCTACCGTCGACGAGCCTACCGTCGACGAGCCTACCGTCGACGAGCCTACCGTCGACGAGGCCACTGTCGACGAGGCCACCGTCGACAAGCCTACCGTCGACAAGCCTACCGTCGACAAGCCTACCGTCGACGAGGCCAACTGTCGAAGAAATTTACCATCGACGAAACTCCCAGTGGTTGACGAGCCTGCAGTCGACAAGAGGGCACTGACCTCACTGACGTCGACGAATGCCTGGAGGCGTTGTCGTTGCAGAGCACCAGTGACGGCAGAGATTGTCGTCAGAGAGTACATCGACCGTATTGTCGACAAGCTGGCACATTTTCACGTAGAAAAGTGCGCAGAGTGAGTCTAGACGCCTGAGAGTAAATCTCGTGGGCGTAGATGTGGGAGGCAGACTCAAAGAAGGCCAGAGACCCCTTAATTGTGATGTTACTTCAGCTGGTGAAGTAGAGGAGAAGCATCTCTTAAATCCTTAATGTGCAGGACAAACAAAAAAATCCTCCCACATCAGAAGGGGGGTATAGTCTAAGCACAAAAACAACCCCTTCTCCTCCTACCATGTCAGAGACAGGCAGAGTGCTGGTCCATATACTCTACATGAAGGTTCACAGGAAAAGGTCTCAGCTTCCCACAAGTGACGCAGGGTCTGAAGGTAGACTTCATGTAAGAAGACATTACAAAACTGTGATATTATGAAGAAAAAATTGAAGAAAAATGAAGAAAATTGAAGAAAACTGAGCAGAGCTCAGGGAGACTCCCTTCACACGACGTGCGGTAGAAAATCTGAGAGCCTGTGCCTCTGGGGAGAACATTCTGGTGGGTGCTGTCGCCTGATTGGCTGCAGTTTGGTCTATACAAAATGACTAGGATAGTCATGAGTGTGGAAGTTTTTACTTTTGTAGCTTGGGCTACTTTACTTCCTGGTTGGTTATTACCAAGTTTTTCTAAGGATATTATTGCATATTACTGCTTTTTATATACCGTGGGACTCCCACTCCGACGACGGGGAATGATTCAGGCATGTGAATCTATGAAAGACACCCTAATACTGGAGAATCCCAGATCACTGTGTCAATTGCTTGCTCGGTACCAATTACTAGGAGTGTGTAGGTGTGAGAAGTTGGCCTGATATATGATGTTTCCAATTCTGGAACCACCTTGTATCAGTCCAAACAACCCTTATGGTGTCTGGTTGTAAGTCAACCTTATTAGACAAGCTATCCTAGGGGTAGCTTGGACTAAGCAGCCTTAAAGGCTTAACTTAAGAGGTCGTGTTAAGCGAGCTGTTTTACCACATACAATCCTGTAATATCAAATGAAAGGACACCACACAAGTATATATTATAAAAATATATGTATTTATTACTAAAAACATTCCCCAGTATTCTTTATGAATAAAGGGGCACAAGCGTTAAATCAAAAGCACAGTATAACATACAAAGTTGCACAATTTTGGATGAGGCCAAGGGGCCACTCAAACCATGTACAAAAAAAATGGTATAAGAGAGACCATTCGATCAGTGGTTAGGCCTAGGGCCTAGGGAATCGCTGGGAGCAGTCGGGACAAGCAATGCTGAAGTCGGGAAAAGCCCGCGGGATTCGGGTGCAGTGCAGAAAGTGCACGCATGCATCAATGTTAACCAATGGTGCGTAAAAGTTACAAAGTTAGAGTTTAAGAACACTTCCGCTGAACCTAGACGAACAAAACTTAAGACACAGACCCTAGAGGTGTGTACCAGTGTGGGAACACCGGCGTTGCAATGTTACCTCACCCACAGGACGTGGGTGCACAGGGTCGAAGTTGAGTCGGGTTTCGTCACGCAGGCTCTTGGTGCTTGGAGCTGAAAGGGCTGCAGGCGAGGTGAAGGAGAAGTGTCCGGTGGAGCCCAAGGGTGGACTCAAGTCGAAAAGTACCTGAAAGCAGAGGGGACAGAGTCTGGGTCACTCAGCAGTGACCAGGGTGGAACCAGGACGGAACCAGGCAATGTCGGGCGCAATCAGGTGGTTGTCGAGGAGCTTCTCTCCGCTGTCACGTGGGCTCTGGGGCATCTACGAAGTCCAGGAGCAGGTCACGATCTGTCCCGCGCAGGCTCTCGCCGTCGGCGCTGTCGGCTTCAAGATTGGAGCAAACAATACTTGGCAAAAGCAATCCACGCGGAACTGGAAGATTGCTTCTCACTCGGACCAGGAGGGTCAGAGTGGGGGCTCCTTTTCAGGGGAGCTGGTGCAAATCTGGAGCAACCAGAATCACAAGTCGAATTTCAAGTTTCGTCGGCACAGGGGCCACAAGCCAGCTGGCAAGGGACTGGCCAACGCGTTGAGCCAAAAGAAGCAGAAGGGCCCCACGCAGCACTCGTCGAGTGTGGAGGGCGGAACTTCGGTGCAAGAGTGGCTCAGGGTTGGGGCTTCTCAAACCCTGTTGTACAGCTTCGAGGGTCACTCGTGGGCTGCACGGTCAGCGTCTCGTGGTCTTTTCAAGATGGCGTGCCCCACGCTTCCGGTCGCCTCCACGGGTCTCAGCTCTGCAGGGACTGTGGATCGGGCTGTTAGAAGGCAGGCAAGCTTGATCTCGTCGATCTCTGTCGCTCGAGTTCCGGCGGGAACTGCAACAAAGCAGACGTCGATGGCTGGATGGTGCCTGTTTGCACAGGGTGGTCACTCCTTGACCACAAGGGAGATTCTTCGGGCTTCTACGTCGAGTAGGATGTCGAAGGGTCCAGAGTTTCGTTTCTTATGTTTCATCAGGATAATCTGAAGTGCATTGGCACTGCTCCCACTCTTATTCGAATCTGGGGGGCTGGATTACCTGCTAGGTCCCCTCCTATGGGTGGGACCCAGGAAGTGGGTGGATACACCCCCTTCCTTTGATCCAGGCCGCGCTGGCACGAGGGCTGGAGTGCCCCAGAACCGGTTTGGCCGGATTATGCAAGAGGCAGCCTGGTGCTCCCCATGCAGTGTCTGGTTTCTTTCAAACCTCCCTGCTACAATCCACTATCTCCTGTCTGGGGGGTTGTAACACCACCCTGCGACAGGAAACCCTTTGTCCAGGCCCCTTGGGCTGAGTTTCGGTCAGCTTCAGGGGTCAGACTTGTGTCTGTGGCAGAAGCATCCATTTTGTGGATGCGAGGCCCTTTTAGAAATTAACCGCATTTAAGTAAAGTAACATGTCTTACCCCTCTAGAGGGGTGGAATGCTATCCCCGTCGCCAGAACTGGCGAGTGGATAGTATTCCAAATCGTATGACACCTTACACGACATGTTTTGATAAAGCCAAACCAGAGTTGCTATATAACCGCGAGGATTATAATGCACTTAAGAGTATATGGTATGGCATTATTCTGAAACAGCTTAGGGATTTGTTCCCGACGGCTGCAGACAGGCTCAGCTCATGCTAGAGCTCCATCTCACATTAAACCACACACTCTGCCTCCAGGATTGATGAGGCCTTCCATAGGAGTGGCTCACAGGTTTATATGTGTCCAGATATAGGTTTAGATATAGGTATACTATATCTAAGCAAGGGGTGATTACACCACCTTGCCCCAGCTGAGTGATCAGCCAGTTGTGTCAATTTAAGAACCAGCCAGGGGTGGCAAAAGATATGCTGCAGCCCCTGGTAGGCCTTGGTGGCACCTATGCCCTGGGCACCTATAGTGCATGGTACAGGGGCTGACAAGGAGTCCATTTCCAATTGTGGTATGTACCTATAGCACATGTATCAATAATTTAGAGAGAGAACAGCAGGCTGGGGGTCTGATTAGCAGGCCCACAGCCTCAGTAGTCGAAAACCAGTGAAGCAAAAAGCAAAAATTTGGGGTGACCATAGGATAGCAGACCCTACTCTCCTACAGTAGGTCTTCTCAAATGTTGATAAATAGTGCATTATGTGTGCCCTGATTGGTCATATGCTTGATCTGTATTTTGAAATGTATGGAGTTTCCAGAAATAGTTAACGTAGAACTGGGAAGGATGGTCTGGCGTATGAACCATTCCAGCCACTGATTTTTTTCCAAAAAACAACTTGTTGAAGCTATAATGGTGAGCAAGAGCATTCAACCTAAAAGTTGGACGTCCTTATATCAAATATGTTAATAGACAATTGGATAATGGAGATGCAATCCCTTTCCATACTAGAAAGGATTTTCCTTTCTTGACAGAGGATTTGTACAATAGTTCTTGATGCTATTACCTGCAAAGCTATAATAAACAGAATATTGACTATATTAATAATACTACTAAGGATAAAAGTACTTTTTTAATTTCACATTTTACTTTCTTAAAAGAATATACGATTTTGCATTGTTAGAATATGTTTTATGATTCATTATGTTATTACTTGTATGGCTTCATTTATCTTCTCGTGCTGTGACTTATTTAAAGATTACAGCATGCTTCCCTGTATATTTGATATATAGGGTGGGGATTTATTATGGAAAAAGTGCTTGCAGGATTTAAGCTTATTTATGGCCTTCACATCTGTGCATTAGATTTTCAATTGAGAAGTTTCCTTCGATAAACTTCACATATAGCAAGAGGTACATATGTGGAGTTTTTCGTGGATTTGATCTGCTCTACACTTGTTAAGGAATATGCTACTTACCAGTATGCATCTGTTCTTGGCATGTAGGGCTGCTGACATTTATATCTATGCATAGATCGCCGCCTAGTGTTGGGTCCGGATGATTGCACATTGTTGTCCTGGAAGAGTCTTCGAAGTATCACGAGATAGGTGGCTCCTCCCTGGACTACAGTGCGCATGGGCATCCCCTCCATGCTCAGATGGTTTTTCGCCATTGTGGCAGAGATGGAGTGTGATATAGTAAGTGATGACCATGCGTGAAAATAATTATGTTAATTCTGAATGCTACAGCTGCGACAGGCACCGGGGAGGAGGGCGGGCGATATAAATGTCAGCAGCCCTACATGCCAAGAACAGATGCATACTGGTAAGTAGCATATTCCGTTCGAGGCATGTGGGCTGCTGAATTTGTATCTATGCATAGAATAAATAGTAGTACCCTCCTTAGCGGCGGTTGCCCGTGCCAGCTGCAGCAGTCTGAAAAAGAGTTCTGAGAACAGCCTGACTTACAGCAGCTTGCTGTTTGGAGTGTACATCCACGCAGTAGTGTTTGGTGAATGTGTGTATGGTGGTCCATGTGGCTGCTCTACATATGTCCTCTAGAGGAATGTTACCTAGGAAAGCCATGGATGCCTCCAACTTGCGTGTGGAATGCGCTTTTGGGGGGATTGTTAGCGTGCGTTTAGCCTTTTGATAACAGATCTGGATGCATTTAACAATCCATCTGGCTATACCGGATTTAGAGATTGGGTTGCCTTTGTGTTGTGGAGAGACGGCAACAAACAGTTGTTTAGTTTTTCTGAAATCTTTAGTCCTGTCTATGTAGTACAGGAGAGCCCTTTTAACATCTAGTGTGTGTAGTGCTCTGTCTGCCACTGAATCAGGATTTGGGAAGAACACAGGTAGTTCAATAGTTTGGTTAATGTGGAACTGCGACACTACCTTGGGCATAAATTTAGGGTTGGTGCGTAGCACAACCCTATTAGCATGTATCTGAATGAAAGGCTCCTGAATAGGGAGGGCTTGCAGCTCGCTAACTCGTCGTAGCGACGTAATTGCCACCAGAAAAGCCACTTTCCATGTGGGAAATTGTATCTCACAAGAGTGAAGAGGCTCAAATGGTGGGCCCATGAGCCTGTTGAGGACTATGTTGAGGTTCCAGACAGGCGAAGGCGGGTGTCTTGGAGGAATGACCCTCTTCAGTCCCTCCATCTAAGCTTTAATGGCTGGCACTCTGAAAAGGGATAGGTGCTGTCTATTTTGAAGATAAGCTGCCATTGCCGCCAAATGTATCCTGATGGAACTATACGCTAGATTACACTTGTATAGGTGCAGCAAGTAACTTATGATGTTTTGCGTGGAAGGATCAAGCAGCTTTATGTTAATATTGGAGCAATAGATAACAAAACGCTTCCATTTGGCCGCGTAGCAGGCCCTTGTGATAGGACGCCTAGCCTCCTTTATGATGTCCATGCAGTCAGGGGGCAGGTTTAAGTAGCCAAACTCTATGACTTCAGGAGCCATATTGCAAGGCTCAACTGCTGCGGATCCGGGTGCTGAATGTCTCCATGGCTCTGAGTGAGGAGACTGGGTGTGAGCCTGAGGCGCTCGTGGGGAACCACGGAAAGTTCTAGGAACGTGGTGTACCACGCTTGCCTCGCCCACGTTGGAGCAACCAGGATGAGCGTCATTGAGTGTTGCCTCAGTTTGCGTGCCAATAGCGGTATGAGTGGAGCTGGAGGAAATGCGTACGCAAATCTGTTCGACCAGTTCATCCATATCGCATTGCCCTGAGACTGCGGGTGTGGGAACCTGGCGGCGAAGGTGCGGCATTTTGCGTTTTCGTGTGTGGTGAATAGGTCTATCTCTGGATGACCCCACCGACGGAAGTATGGTTGGAGCACTGAGGGATGTATCTCCCACTCGTGCATCTGATGGCTGTGTCTGCTGAGCAAGTCCGCCATCTGGTTGTCCTTTTCTGGGAGGTGTTCCGCCATGAGGAACATGTTCCTTTGAATGGCCCACTTCCACATGCATTGTGCTAGGTGTGACAATTGTGGAGAGTGTCCCCCCCTTGCTTCTGGATATAATACATCGCAGTCATGTTGTCCGTCCGGATCAACACGACTTTGTTGCAGAGATGCAACTTGAATGCTTTCATCGCCATGAAGATTGCCATCAGTTCTAGTAGGTTGATGTGCATCTTTTGCTGTTGCGGTGTCCATAGTCCCTGCACTGTGTAATGGAGGACATGCGCTCCCCAGCCCTGGAGAGATGCGTCCGTCGTTAGTACTATTTGTGGTACAGGCCCTTGGAACGGTCGTCCCCTGCAAAGGTTTTGTGTGTTCCACCAATGCAGAGAGTTGTATGCACGACCGGTCACCAACACTAGGTCTTTTAGTTGTCCTTGAGCCTGGTTCCACTGGCGTGCTAAGCTTTCCTGAAGCAGACGCATGTGTAGCCTCACGCGAGGGACTATAAAGATGCAGGAGGCCATCATGCCTATCAGCTGCATGAACACCTGCGCTGGGAGTGAGTGCTGTGGCCTGAATCTCTGAATTAGCACTTGCATGCTGTTGACTCTTGCTGAGTTCGGGTGCGCTGTCGCAGCGAGCGTGTTTATTTCTGCGCCTAGGTACTGCTGTACATGTGCGGGTTGAAGATGGGACTTCTGGTAATTGAGCGAAAATCCCAGACTGTGTAGGAGGTGGATTGTGCGGGACATGTGGTCGGCACACTGCTGGGCTGACTTTGCTTGTACTAGCCAGTCGTCCAGATACGGATAGACATGGATATGTGGTCTCCGAAGATGCGCGGCCACTGTCGCTAAACACTTCGTAAACACTCTGGGGGCTGTAGTGACCCCGAAAGGTAGGACCTTGAACTGGTAATGCTGGTTGTTGATGGTGAACCTGAGATATTTCCTGTGACTGGGGTGAATGGGAATGTGGAAATAGGCATCCTTCAGATCTAGGGTTGCTAGGAAATCCCCTTGACTGAGCAACGGCAGAACTTGCTGTAACGTGAGCATGTGAAAGTGTTCTGATAGGATATATTGGTTTAGGGGCCTGAGGTCCGGAATGGGCCTGAGGGATCCGTCCTTTTTTGGGATCAAGAAGTACAGAGAGTACACCCCTGTTCCCTGTTCTACAGGCACGAGCTCTATGGCCCCTTTTTGCAGCATGGAGATGATGTCTTGCTGCAATAAGTGCATGTGCTCTGCGGACATAGGACCGTGCCTTGGGGGTATGTTGGGTGGAGTGGAGGTCAGTTCTAGACAATAACCGTGTTGTATAAGTTGTCTCACCCACCTGTCTGTGGTTATGCTTTCCCAGACTGGCAGGAACTGCTGGAGTCTCCCCCCGACTGGTGTTATATGGGCGGGGGGCAGTGACAAGACGTCACTGCTTGTTAGTGGCGGAGGATCTGGTATTATTATTTCCACGTCCCCTGCCTTTGGTGCTGTTTCCACTGTATCCACCCCTATTGTTCTTGTTATAGGTGGTCTGTGTGCCTCCCTTGCTGTACTGGGCTTGTTGTGACGCTTGTCCTCTAGAGGCTCCCCTGTTACCGGAGCGATGAAAGGAACCGCCCCCTGAACTGCTGAGACTGCAGAGCCCCCATGGATTTCGCAGTTTGTGTCCTTTTTAATCCTCTCAAGAGTGGTGTCTACTTCTGGACCAAAGAGTCAGGGTTTACTGGCTGATTGTGCAGGGTAGTCTGGATTTCTGACTTAAATCCAGAGATGCGGAGCCAGGCATGCCTCCTTCGCATAACGCTAGTGTTTATGGTCCTAGCTGCTGTGTCGGCTGCATCTAACTCGCACTTAATGGACGCGTTGGAGATCAACTTTCCCTCCTGTATAAGCATTTCTTCTCCCTCCTTATAAGTATCTGGTAGGTGTTGCAGTAGCTGCTCTAAAGTGTCGTAGTGTGCCCTGTCATATCTTGCTAACAGGGCTTGGGTATTGGAGATCCTCCAAATATTAGCAGCTTGGGCAGCCACACGTTTCCCAGAGGCTTCCAAGATCTTGGATTCCTTGTCTGGAGGAGGAGCATCACCCGTTGTTTGCGAGTTCGCTCTCTTGCGAGCATTAGCCACCACCAAGGAGTCTAGTGGGAGTTGGCCCTTGATGTAGGTAGGGTCCACGGGCACAGGCCGGTACTTTCGTTCAATTCTCGGGTTTACCACCCTTGCTTTAGTGGGCTCTTTAAAAATGTCACTTGCATGTTTGAGCACACCTTTGAGCATAGGTAGAGTTTTTATAGATCTTTCTGACGTGGAGAATGTATCAAAAAGGAAGTTCTCCTCTACCGGGTCAGCGTGCATATCCACGTCATGGTTATGTGCCGCCCTTTCAATGAGCGCGTTGAACGCAGCAGTGTCTTCAGTAGGTGAAGTCTTGACTGCATATGACTGAGTGTCAGGGGTGGTGTGAGGTTCATCAGGGTCAACAGTGTCAGCCCATGGCTGGGACTCATCTTGATCTGTGTCCATGGGGTAGTTAAACTGCTCCTCATTGTCCCCTTCCTCCACATCTTCAGTGACTGTTGTGGGTGAGTAGGAATAGCCTTGCCCATGTGTGTATAGGTTCAAAAAGAATTGGAGAGGTAGTGGAGTCTCTCTTTTTCTTTAGTGGTATTTTGTAAGGCTCCATAGGTGTTTCAGGCCTGATTTTCCGTTTGTAAACGGTAAGCCTGCCTGATTCGGAGTCGATGTATAATTTTGACTGTTCGTTGTAGCTTGGTGGCTGGAACTGAACGTCTTCGGTCCGAGGCTGGGCGGGTGCAGCTACTGATGTGGACTTGGATGAGTCTGTAGCTTTTTGGAGTTGCACAGCCTTAGGTCTAGCCGTCGGGGGCAGTCCGTATTTGATAGGCTCCAAAGGCATCGGTGAAGGACCGACCTGCTTCGAAGACTTAGACTTCGATCCGACGGACTCCGACTGGTCCGCGTGCTTGTGCGTTTTCGTCGACTCTACGCGTTGCTGCGAGGAGGAATGTTCCTTCGAGCCGATGGTGGGCCTTGACCAGTTGCGGCTTCTGGATTTTCGGATCGACGGCCTTTTGGGCCTTGAGTCCTGTTGAAGAGTCGCCATCTTTGGAGCCGGGCCTCGGCGTTGACGTGAGCGTGACGTGTTTAACAGCAGACACAGTCTTTGTCGCTCCGATCTTCGGGTCGACGCCCCCTGTCGACTCCGAGGGGTCGAGCACCCTTTTTGACTTGGACGGCTCCGAAGTCTTCGATCCGACGGTTGTTGTCAACACTTTTGGTTTCGATTTCGAGTCTTTTGCTTTCGGTTTCGATTTCTCCACTGAGAGAGGTCGATCGACCGATGGCTCTTTGGAAATGTTCTTAGTCGGGCCTGGAAGCGGGACTAGAGAACGTTGTTGAAGATCTTGGCTAAGGCCTTCCGGCGATGCCTCGACCTGAGCCGTGGAAGAGTCTGTATGGGGCCCCGCTACTGCGGTTGGGCCTAGCTCCTCGCTTGAGTCGTCGTCGGCTCCGAGAGGTTGTGCGTCGTCTCCTACCTCGACAATGTCTTCATCATGGACGTAGAGTTGTTCCTCGTCCTCGTTGTAGGTGGAGTCTGGCTCGGACGCAGGGTCCGAGTGTTCCGATTCGTCGTCTTGTACATGTTCGTCGTCGTCACCACCGAAGATGTTTTCAGGGTCTGGTGCCGATTCACGCGCCGACTGTCGTGCAGCGCGTCGAAGACGGAGAGTCTTCTTCGACCTGAACTTGGAACAGGCCATGCAGCTGGCCTCGTCGTGATCCGGTGAGAGACATTTGTTGCACACCGGGTGCACGTCGATGTGTGGATATTTAGAGTTGCAGACGGGGCAGCGCTTGAACGGGCTCCGTTCCATTGTCGATCGTCGCCGGGCCTTTGGCGTCGGAGACTAAAAGTCTTCCGAAGTCGAGTTCAAAGAACAGGAAAGCTGAAAGGCACCGAACGAAAGACAATACAGACGCCCCTAAGGCCTTTTGGCCTCGAAAAAGAATAACTATTACAATTTCCGAACGTGAGTTAAGAAGTACATCCAAACCCAATGGCGGAAAAAAACCAATCTGAGCATGGAGGGGCTGCCCATGCGCACTGTAGTCCAGGGAGGAGCCACCTATCTCGTGATACTTCGAAGACTCTTCCAGGACAACAATGTGCAATCATCCGGACCCAACACTAGGCGGCGATCTATGCATAGATATAAATTCAGCAGCCCACATGCCTCGAACATTTGTATTACTTACAGAACTGTTTGCTTTGTAGAGTCTACTCATTCTCTTAATCTGACTGGGGTAATCTCAAGTGCCGGGGAAGAAAGAGCTAGTATAGTGAAATCTGAAGATGCTAAATTGGAAGTGTTTTCTGTTGTAATGTTCCTTAAGGGAAGGTCATCCACAACATGACTGAAGGAGCCCCCCAGGAGAATTGTTGGGAATGGTAGATAGATCTCTCCATTCACCCATCTAGCTTGCAGATAAGGAGAAGTTTGTAAAGATCGAGGACCTAGTCTTTATGATGCAAACTCCCAGTGGAGCTCATTAAAAAGTGGCCACAGTCTGAACTGTCCATGCAGAGAACCCTGTGCCTTCAGAAATAGTCTGATGGCAGCAGCATTAGAATCTGAAGGGGAGCTCACAGGAATCTTGACGGCACTGGCATCAGCCAGGCAATATGATGCACTCCTCAACTCTTGCCTTCTAATTTGCATTCATAGTTGTTTATAGATAATGAAATGTGTAGAGTAACAGACTGTGTCCATTTTGTATGATAATAGCACCCTATAGAAGCTCCCAGCATAAGGTTCAGTAGGCAAACCAGGGCAACCCCAGTCAAAGGCACTTTTCTTAGCACACTAGATAAAAGTTTGGCGCAAGATTGATCGTAAAAAACCTCAGATTAAGAGCTTGTGTAATTTAAGGCATCTTAGGTACACCTGGGATGTGTTAGGGTCAGCTTCAGGCAAGCAGAGAGTGAAACAAGCTGCATGGTGACATGGAACACCTTTACAGACTATGGACTTCCAAACCAAAAGGAACAAGTCAGAGGGTCTGTATGCTAAGGGGTCCCATTTGCCATTTACTACTTTGATTATAGTCCCGGAACCTGATACCAAAAATATTTGCTTTACCGTTACCATGATGATTGATGGACCTTGATGAAACTTAATCATGCAACAACCAAGAGGGAATCAGCAGCTATGCATTTCAATCCGCATTTGTACAAACAACCTCAGAAAAAAGCACTCCATAAGATACACCTTCCAAAAACATTTTGGCCTGGGGCATAAGTTTGAGTCACATAACTCTGTAATCTTATGAAATGAATCAAAACCTTTATATTTTTTTAACAAATACAGAGAAACTGAGAAGCATGGCTAGAGATTCACATGCTTGGCATACAGTCCTGATCTGCTCAGTCAGAGAAGAAAACTGGAGCTCTGGAAATCACTAAATGAGTTTGTGTATCTGAAAGAAACAGGTTAGTGTTAGATTCCTTACCTTAGAATATCCCCAGGAGTCAGACTGGATCCGGAAAGTTTTGCGTAGCAGTACCCCTGCGCATCGGTAGGCGTCGTCTGCGGCTCCGCGTCAGTCGTCGGTGTCGTGGTCGCCGGGATGCCGTCCGAGTACTTGGATGCCGCCCTCGCGCGCCGACGTCAGTTCTTCTTTTTTTCCGTGCCAGAAACGCAGATCTGGGAAAGGCAGTACTCCTAGTCACTTTTTGACTAAACTTTTTCGATCTCTTTTGGATCTTCTCGAGTCGATCCTCGACTCTGGTGCAGATAGGGATGCCCGGGTTCAAACCCTGCGACGACTATAACCGATTGATGTTGGTTACCGACCCCCACCGTCGGTGCCTTTATTGCCTCGGGCCGACCATGATGACAAGTCGTGCCCCAGCTGCCGGGCCTTGACGTCGAAGGCTAGGCGGAAGCGGTCCCGTAAGCGCCTCGAGATCCGGCAGTCGGCCCTGCGCCGCTCCAGGTCCCGGTCCAAGAGGAGGTCGAGGGACCGGTCGCAGTCATCACAGCTTGGTGAGTCGACACCACTCGCCAGGCTCCAAGTCCTCAGGTAAGTCGAGGCACAAGAAGTCGAAGAAGGAACATCGCTCTTCTGACTCTCCCCCCCCCCCCCGGACACTCGCACGACGTGGCCGGGGGATCGGGCGACACCACACGCGCGGCTCCAGCGCCATCGGGTGCGTCGGCCCCTGCGCCATCGACTACTCCGGTCCGGACACCGCAGGGTTCCTCAGGATCCAGGCCTGGATCCATGACGACGCCGGTCGACCTTAAGACCCCTCTGCCGGTGCAGTCACCAAGGGTGCCGCCCCCAGCGCCGTCCCCGATCCTCGCCCCGGTCCAGTTCCGGCGTCGGACCAGCGCCGCCCGGCGCCGTCTTCGACACCGATCGGTGAGCCCTTCAACGACGACCCGGCTCCATCTTTTATTCCTGACCTCCAGGAGATGGATGTCGAGGGGGAATGGGAGGGGTCTGAGGACCCTCTGGCACTGCAGTGTCAGATGAGCCAGGACTGGGCAGATTAACTGTGGGAGGCCAGTGGTGTGGACACTTCGCTCGACACTGGTTTTGTCTCCCCTCCTACCGTGGCTACGGAGGAGGGGGGGGGGGGTGCTTACAGCGTGGTTTTGACTAGGGCAGCCAAGGCCTTGGCTCTTGAGTTCCCAGTCGCGGCCATGAGGACTAACCTCCTCACTGAGGTGCTCAAACCGCAAGCAAGCTCCTCGGAGTCTCTCTTGCCGTTTAATGAAGCCCTCACGGATGTTCTGTTGGGCACCTGGTCCAAGCCCTCTACAGGCCTCCCTGTAGATCGGAACGTGGCCCAACGCCACCGCCCGGCTCCGGGCGACCCCAGTTTTCTGTCCGTTCACCCCATCCCTGAGAGCCTGGTGATCCAGGCCTCAACCTCCCAGACCGCATTCCCGACCGCCCCTCCGGATTGGGAATCCAAAAGGTACGAACAGTTCGGCAAGAAACTGTTCACCTCCCTGAGTTTGGGGTTGCAGTCTGTCAACACAGCCTGCCTTTTGGGCCATTACTCCCACTCTCTGCGGGATACGGTTGCGGAGGTGCTGCCGCAATGCCCAGCGGAAGTCCAGGCAAAGCTTATGCAGGACCTGGCAGAGGGAAGGGATGCAGCAAGATATTCCATTCGGTGTGGACTGGATACCACGGACTCGCTAGGCAGGGCAATTGCAACAACTGTGGGGGTTTGCCGCCAAGCCTGGCTGAGGTACGCCAACTTTTCGGGCGATGTTCAAGCCTCCCTTATGGACATGCCCTTTGATGGCCGTCCCCTCTTTGGAGACAAGGCGGACAGTGTGCTGGAGCGTTTCAAGGACTCCAGGGCTACGGCCAAGTCCTTGGGCCTCGGCCAACGCCAGCAAACTTCCGCCTTTCGTCCCTTTCATGGCCAAGGAAGGGGTGCCCCCTCACGTCCAGCTAGCCACAGGCCGTAGAACCATCCTCAACGCGGTCGCGGACGTAGTAACCGCCATGGCGGTGCCGGGGGACACTGGCAAGGTCAGTCCACACCCGCCCCCCCCCGCAGCATCTGCCTCAAAATCTTCCTAGTCCGAGTTTTCAGACCCAATCGACGTCAGTGGGGGGCAGGGTTCGCCATCACCTCCTCCACTGGCGCCCCATCACATCGGACAGGTGGGTGCTGCAAATCGTCCGAAGGGGCTACTCCCTCCCCTTCGAGGCGACCCCCCCCAGCCATGCCACCGTCCTATCTTGGACCTACGGAGCGTCAACGGCTTCCTCCAGAAGGAGAAGTTCAAGATGCTGACTTTGGCTCAGGTCCTAGCTGCTCTGGACCCAGAAAACTGGATGGTAGTTTTAGACTTGCGGGACGCTTATTTCCACATCCCCGTCCTGCCGGCCCACCGGTGTTACCTGCGGTTCACGGTAGGCCACGAGCACTTCCAGTTTACCGTGCTCCCGTTCGACCTTACCAGCGCCCCACGGTTGTTCACAAAGTGATGGCGGTGGTCGCAGCTTATCTGCGCAGATTGGGGGTTTCAGTCTTCTCCTATCTCGACTATTGGTTGTTGAAGGAGGGCTCGCCCCAGACAGTCGTCTCCCACCTACAGACTACGGCCGACCTCCTGCACTCGCTGGGGTACTCCATCAACGGGCCACACCTGTGCCCCTCTTAAAAGCTCCTTTTCATCGGAGTGGTTCTGGACTCGGCGCAGTTTCGGGTTTATCTCCCCGAACAGCGGGTTCGGGATATTCAGGCTCTGATTCCAATCTTTCAGCCTTTATCCCGAATCTAGGTCAGGTTGACGCTGCGGCTCCTGGGGCTGATTGCCTCCTGCATCCTTTTGGTGCATCATGCCAGGCGGCGGATGCGGGCTCTGCAGTGGGACCTGAAGTTTCAGTGTGCACAGCATCAGGGCAATCTGTCCGACCACGTCCGGATCTCGGAGGGCACTGCAAGACAGTTGCAGTGGTGGCTCACGAACCGAGATTGGGTCAGTGGCAGATCTCTCTCCCTACCCCAACCGGAGCAAGTAGTGGTGACGGATGCGTCCCTCCTGGGATGGGGGGCCACATGGGAGAGAGGGAGATCAGAGGCCTCTGGTCTCCGGCGGAGTCCCGGCTCCACATCAACCTTCTGGAGCTGCGGGCGATCCGACTTGCACTGAAGGCATTCCTTCCCTCTGTCAGGGGAAGTGTAGTGCAGGTGTTCATGGATAACACCACCGCCATGTGGTACTGCAAAAAACATGGCGGGTAGGGTCGTGGACCCTTTGTCAGGAGGCTCTGCGCCTCTGGACATGGCTGGAACACCAGGGAGTCACCCTGGTGTTCAACACCTGGCAGGATCCCTGAACGCCAGGGTGGACGAACTCAGCGGTGCATGATGGATCATGAATGGCGTCTGAACTCGGACGCGGCGCAAGGCCTCTTTCGGCAGTGGGGAGTGCCTTGGTTAGATCTATTCGCCACCGAAGAGAACGCGCAATGTCTTCAGTTCTGCGCATTGGAATTTTCAAGGCGGCACTCGCTCAGAGACGCTTTTCGTCGCGAGTGGAGCTGCAGTCTGTTATACGCCTTTCTGCCTATACCACTTCTGCCCAGAGTGCTGAAGAAGATCAGGCGCGACCGGGCCCAAGTCATCCTTGTGGCTCCGGACTGGGCACAAAGGTTTTGGTATCCCGAGCTACTCAGCATGTCAGTCAATACCCCGATTCGTCTGCCTCTTCAGGAGGACCTTCTGTCGCAGCAGCAGGGGACGGTCCTCCACCCGAACCTGTCCGGCCTCCACCTCCATGTGTGGAGATTGAGCGGCGGCACTTGAGGCCATTTGACTTGCCTCCTGAAGTCTGATGTGATTCTGGCAGCCAGGCGTCCCCCCACAAAATCGGTATACGCCTGCAGGTGGAACAAATTTGTGGCATGGTGCACAGCAAAGGCTGTGGATTCTCTCTCTGCCCCCCTTTCAGAGTTCTCCTCTTCCTTCTTTCTCCTGCCCAGCAGGGCTCTGCTCTGGGCACTCTTAAGGGCTACATCTCTGCCATCTTGAGGCTTCCTGATCAGCCTTCTCTTATCAAGTCCCCTGTTGTAAATAGATTCTTGAAGGGCATTGCCTCAGTGGGACTTGAACCTTGTTCTAACCTATCTGATGTGCGCTCCCTTCGAGACACTTAACAATTGCCCTCTTCGTCTTCTGACTCTTATGACTGCATTCCTGGTTGCCATCACCTCTGCCAGGAGAGTGAGTGAGCTCCAGGCTCTATCTTCTAAGCCTCCTTTCCTTTCTGTCCATCCGGACAAAGTTGTTTTAAGATCGTGTCCTTCTTTCCTGCCCAAGGTGGTTACGGCCTTTCACATCGGGCAGTCCATCACCTTGCCCACCTTCTTTCCGCCTCCGCATCCCTCGAAAGAGGAAGAGAGGCTCCACCTTCTGGACACAAAACGTGCGCTCTCCTTCTACCTTGATTGCACACGCCAGTTCCGGGTGGACGACCAGCTTTGTTGGTTACGAGGGCGCCAAGGAGGGACGGACGGTGCACAAACGGACCATCTCTCGGTGGGTCGTGTTGTGCATCAACGTCTATTAATCCTTCGCTAGAAAGGAGCCCCCTGTTGGGCTGAGGGCCCATTCCACTCGGGGCACAGCGGCTACTACTGCCCTGGGTCAGGGAGTCCCCTTGCAGGACATCTGTCAGGCAACTACGTGGGCCTCGCTGCACACGTTTGCTAGACACTACTGCCTGAAAAGCCAAGTCCGGAGATATGGCTTTTTCGGCCGTTGCGTTCTCCAGGACTTTCTGGTGTGATCTTGGTTCGCAGACCCACCACCGGGGTTGGTATTGCTGGGGTGTCTATTCTAAGGTAAGGAATCTAACACTAACCGGTTTCTTTCAGATGCACAAGTTACTTACCTCCGGTAACGATATATCTGTAAGAAGGAATATGCTACTTACCAGTATGCATCTGTTCTTGGCATGTAGGGCTGCTGATATTCATATCTTGTGCATAGATCGCCGCCTAGTGTTGGGTCCAGATGATTGTACATTGTTGTCCTGGAAGAGTCTTCGAAGTATCACGAGATAGGTGGTTCCTCCCCTGGACTACAGTGCGCATGGGCATCCTCTCCATCCTCAGATAGTTTTTCGCCATTGTGGCAGGGATGGAGTAGGATACAGTAAGTGATGTCCATGCTAGAGATAAATTCTGAGTGCTACAGCTGCGACAGGCACCGGGGAGGAAAGAGGGCGATATGAATATCAGCAGCCCTACATGCCAAGAACAGATGCATACTGGTAAGTAGCATATTCCGTTCGAGGCATGTGGGCTGCTGAATTCATATCTTGTGCATAGAATGTATAGCAGTCCCCCCCTTAGCGGCGGTTGCCCGTGCCAGCTGCAGCAGTCTGAAAAAGAGTCTTGAGTACAGCCTGCCCTACAGCTGCCTGCTGTTTGGAGTGTACATCTACCCAGTAGTGTTTGGTAAATGTATGTATGGTAGTCCATGTGGCTGCCTTACATATGTCTTCTAGAGGAATGTGTCCTAGGAAAGCCATGGATGCCCCTAACTTGCGTGTGGAATGCGCTCTTGGGGGAACTGTTAATGTGCGTTTAGCTTTTTGATAACAAATTTGTATGCACTTAACAATCCATCTGGCTATACCTGATTTGGAAATGGGGTTGCCTTTGTGCTGTGGTGAGAAGGCAACAAACAGTTGCTTAGTCTTGCTGAAAAGTTTTGTTCTATCTATATAGTACAGGAGAGCTCTTTTAACGTCTAGGGTATGTAGAGCCCTTTCTGCCACTGATTCTGGATTTGGGAAGAATACTGGCAGTTCTATAGCTTGATTGATGTGAAACTGGGATACCACCTTTGGCATAAATTTAGGGTTTGTTCACAGTACTACCCTATTTGCATGAATTTGTATGAATGGCTCCTGAATAGTTAGGGCTTGCAGCTCACTAACTCTTCGAAGTGATGTAATTGCCACTAGAAAAGCCACTTTCCACGTTAGGAATTGTATCTCACAGGAGTGTAGAGGTTCAAAAGGAGATCCCATTAGTCTGGTTAGAACCACGTTTAGGTTCCAGACAGGTGAAGGTGGGTGTCTTGGAGGAATAATTCGTTTGAGTCCCTCTAGGAAAGCTTTAATAGCAGGTACTCGGAAGAGTGAAAGGTGCTGCCTGTTCTGAAGATAAGCTGCCACCGCAGCTAAATGTATTCGTATGGAACTGTAAGCCAGATTGCATCTGTGTAAATGTAACAGGTAACATATGATGTTTTGAGTAGATGCATCTAGCGGATTTATGTCATTATTGTTACAATAGATGACAAATCGTTTCCACTTCGCCGCATAGCATGCTCTGGTTGTAGGTCTTCTTGCCTCTTAGATAATATTCATACAGTCAGGAGGCAAGTTCAGGTAACCAAACTCTGACCTCAGGAGCCAGATCGCAAGGTTCAACTGTTGCGGATCTGGGTGCTGAATGTCGCCATGGCTCTGAGTTAAAAGACTGGGTGTTAATCGCAGCCTTTGGTGAGGAACCACGGAAAGTTCTAGGAACGTGGTGTACCATGGTTGCCGCGCCCACGTTGGAGCAAACAGGATGAGTTTCATCGAGTGTTGTCGCAGTTTGAGTGCCACTAGTGGTATGAGCGAGGCTGGGGGAAAAGCGTACGCAAACTTGCCTGACCAGTTCACCCATATCGCATTGCCCTGAGACTGCAGATGTGGAAACCTGGCGGCAAAGTTTTGGCATTTTGCGTTTTCCCTTGTGGCAAACAGGTCTATTTCTGGGTGACCCCACCGCTGGAAGTACGTTTGCAGCACTGAGGGATGCATCTCCCACTCGTGCATTTGGTGGCTGTGTCTGCTGAGCAGATCCGCCATCTGGTTGTCCTTGCCTGGGAGGTGTTCCGCCATGAGGAAGATGTTTCTTTGAATGGCCCACTTCCATATGCTCTGCGCTAGATGGGACAACTGTGGAGAGTGTGTCCCTCACTGCTTCTGTATGTAGTACATGGCAGTCATGTTGTCCGTCCGGATTAACACTACTTTGTTGCACAAATGTACCTTGAACGCTTTCATTGCCATAAAGATTGCCATCAGTTCCAGCCGGTTGATGTGCATCCTTTTTTGCTGTGTCGTCCATAGTCCCTGTACTGTGTAATGGAGGACATGCGCTCCCCATCCCAGGAGAGATGCGTCCGTTGTCAGCACTATTTGTGGTACAGGCTCTTGGAACGGTCGTCCCCTGCAAAGGTTTTGTGGGTTCCACCAATGCAGAGACCTTTATGCGCGACCGGTCACCAACACTAGGTCTGTTAATTGTCCCTGAGCCTGGTTCCACTGCCGTGCTAAGCACTCCTGAAGCAGACGCATGTGAAGTCTCGCGTGAGGGACTATGAAGATGCAGGAGGCCATCATGCCTATCAACTGCATAAACACCCGTGCTGTGAGCGAGTGTTGGGGTCTGAATTCCTGAATCAGTAGTAGAATACTGTTGATTCTTGCTGAGTTTGGCTGCGCCTTCGCTGCCATAGTGTCTATTGTTGCTCCCAGGTACTGTTGTACATGGGCGGGCTGAAGATGAGACTTTGGGTAGTTTAATGAGAATCCGAGGCTGTGTAGGAGGTGAAGAGTGCGGGACACATGGCTGGCACATTGCTGGGCTGACTTTGCTTGGATGAGCCAGTCGTCCAGATAGGGGTAGACGTGAATATGGTTTCTCCGTAGGTGCGCCGCCACTGTCGCTAGGCACTTGGTAAACACCCTGGGGGCTGTTGTCACCCCGAAAGGCAGTACCTTGAACTGGTAGTGCTGATTTTGGATGGTAAACCTGAGGTACTTCCTGTGCGCTGGATGTATTGGTATGTGGAAATACGCATCTTTTAGGTCTAGTGTTGCGAGGAAATCTCACTGACTGAGCAATGGTAGAACTTGCTGTAAAGTGAGCATGTGAAAGTGTTCTGACAAGATGTATAGGTTTAGGGGCCTGAGGTCCAGTATAGGCGTGAGAGACCCGTCCTTTTTGGGGATTAAGAAGTACAGCGAGTACACCCCTGTACCTTGTTGCTGTATAGGGACGAGTTCTATGGCCCCTTTTTGCAGCATGCTGATGACTTCTTGCTGCAATAAGTGTATGTGCTCTGCGGACATAGGACGGTGCCTTGGGGGTATGTTGGGTGGAGTGGAGGTTAGCTCTAGACAATAGCTGTACTGAATAAGTTGTCTCACCCATCTGTCTGTGGTAATGCTTTCCCAGACCGGCAGGAACTGTTGCAACCTGCCCCCGACTGGTGTTACATGGTCCGGGGGCAGTGACCAGGCGTCACTGTTTATTATTTGCGGAGGATCTGGTGTTGTTATTCCCTCGTCCTCTGCCTTTACTGCTGTTGCCACGGTATCCACCTCTGCTAGTTTTATTATATGTGGTTTGCGTGCTCCCTTTATTGTATTGAGTCTGCTGGGAAGCCTGGCCTCTAGTAGCTCCTCGGTTATTGGAGCAACGAAAGGAGCCTCCTCTGAAATGTTGTGACTGCAAGGCACCCATAGATTTGGCTGTTTCTGTGTCTTTTATTAATCTTTTCTAAGATTGTGTCCACATCAGGACCAAATAAAAAAATCAGGGTTCACAGGCTGATTTAATAATGTTGTTTGAATCTCAGGTTTGAACCCAGAGATTCGCAACCAAGCATGCCTTCTGAGCATGACACTGGTGTTCATGGCCCTGGCTGCGGTGTCTGCTGCGTCGAGCGCACATTTAATGGATGCGTTTGATATTAGTTTCCCTTCTTGTATTAGTGTTTCTGCTCCCTCATTGTAGGCATCAGGCAAGTGTTGTAGCAGTTGCTCTAATGTGTCATAGTGCGCCCTATCGTATCTGGCGAATAGGGCCTGTGTGTTGGAAATTCTCCAGATATTAGCTGCTTGAGCAGCTACCTGTTTCCCAGAAGCCTCTAATACTTTAGACTCCTTGTCTGGAGAAGGAGCATCACCAGTAGTTTGTGAGTTGGCACGTTTACGAGCATTGGATACCACCAAAGAGTCCAACGGCAGCCGTCCCTTAATGTATGTAGGGTCCACAGGCGCCGGTCTGTATTTTCTTTCAATTCTGGGGTTAACAACCCTTGCTCTTGTGGTTTCCTTGAAAATGTCTCCTGCGTGTTTAAGGACACCTTTTAACATTGGCAATGTTTTAACTGATTTCTCTGAAGTGGAGAAAGTGTCAAACAAGAAGTCCTCTTCAATTGGGTCAGCATGCATGTCCACATCGTGATTCTGAGCTGCCCTTTCTATTAATGCGTTAAACGCTGCTGTATCTTCTGTCGGCGAAGTTTTGACAGGATAAGAAGGAGTATCAGGAACAGTTTGTGACTCCCCCTGCTCATTAGGGTCTGTCCAGGCTTGAGTCTGGTCATCCTGATCATTGTCCGCGGGGTAAGAATATTGTTCATCATAGTCATACCCCATATCCTCATTAGAGCGTGTGGGTGAGTATACAGAAGTGTCCAGGCCATGGTACTCTACAGCCTCGAAAAGGACAGGCGATGTAGAAGAATCCCTTTTCTTTTTGAGTGGAATCTTATATGAATCCAGAGGATTTTCCGACCTGATCTTTCTTTGATGAACAGTAAGTCTGCCGGTTTCGGAGTCGATAAGTAGCTTCGGCTGATTGTCATAGGAGGGCTCCCGGTACAGAACGTCCTCTTCGAGAGGATGACTCCTTCTTCTAAGTGACACAGTCTTGGGCGTTTCGACCCCTGTTTTGGGATCGATCGCCCTTAGGGCGTGCAGTTGGGGGCAGCCCGAATTTAATCGGTGGTGTAGCGTCTTTAGACAGACTGACCTTTTTTGGTGCCGGCGTTGATGTAGGACCGACCGACTTTGCCCTGTCGTCGTGCCTTTGGCCTTGCGTCGACTTCGGTGCTTGCGGCGTCGGGGTTGCGCTCTTTTGCCTCGATTCGACTTGCTCCTTCGAGGCGCTTTTGTGTTTTGGCTGGAGGGCTTTGACGAGCAGTGGTCTGTCGACTCGGTGCTTCGGATCGAGAACCTTCCAAGCCTGTAGTCCCTTGTTTGTGTCGCTGTCCGTCGACGTCGACCTCGTCAGTTCGACGTGCTTGGCTTTAGCGATGGACTTTAGCGCACCAATCTTCGGCTCGACACCTTTTATGTTCGACCCCGCAGGGTCTTCGATACTTTTTTTCTTCGTCGACTCCGACGTGCCCGAACTCTTCGATCCGAAGACTGTTGTCAGCAGTTTCGGTTTCGTTTTTGACTCGGGGGCTTTTGGTTTCGCTTTCAGTAGTGCAACCGATGGCTCGTGTGATATATTCTTAGCCGGGCCAAGACGCGGGGCTATAGAATGTTTGTTATGATCTTGGCTAAGGCCTGTTGGCGATGCCTCGACCTGAGCCTTTTGAATTTTTTCAGTGTCTTTTTCGGGCCCAGTACCCACTGCTGGGCCTGGCTCATCGCTCGAGTCGTCATCGACGGCTCCAATGGGGTACGCGTAGTCCCTTACCTCGTCGACGTTTTCCTCTTCGACGTGTTCTTCGTGGTCTTCATAATAGTTGGAGTCGTGCTCCGAACCCGGATCCGACGGCTGGTCTGGATCCTCAGTCTCGACGACCTCATCGTCGTCTTCATCGAAGATATTCACCAGGTCGGGCGCTGGCTTCGTCATCGTTTGTCTCGCTGCACGTCGGAGCCTAAGCGTCTTCTTTGACCGGAATCGAGCACAAACTAGACAGTTGTCCTCATTGTGGTCGGGTGATAAGCATTTGTTGCACACCGGGTGTACATCGATGTGCGGGTATTTAGAGTTACAAAGGGGGCATCGTTTGAACGGGCTCCGTTCCATCGACGATCTGGCCTCTGGTGTCGAAAAGGCCACACAGCTCTTTCGACGTCCTGCTCGAAGAACTGGAACAAGAACTCGGCACCGATCGAAAACAAACAGACGACCCCGAAGGCCTTTTGGCCTTGTAGAAAAGTTTCCGAACTTGAGTAAAGAAAAGTACATCCGAACCCAATGGTGGAAAAAAACAATCTGAGGATGGAGAGGATGCCCATGCGCACTGTAGTCCAGGGGAGGAGCCACCTATCTCGTGATACTTCGAAGACTCTTCCAGGACAACAATGTGCAATCATCCGGACCCAACACTAGGGTGCGATCTATGCACAAGATATGAATTCAGCAGCCCACATGCCTCGAACACAGTAGTTAGTGTTAGATTCCTTACCGCCCCACCCATCCTCCCAGTGCTGCAAACCGATATCTAGGGTTAAGGTCATTGTAGGAAGGTAGATCCCTGACTATGGTTGCCCCCAACTTTTTGCCTGGTGTTTTGCTGGTTTTCTGACTTAGTTGACCTGGGACCCTGCTATTCAGGGCCCCAGGCCTACTGCTCTCTCTGTAAAATGGATTCCATGTACCTTAGGTACATATCTAAATTGGATACTGAGTCACCTTATCAGTCCCTGTACAGTGTACCTTAGGTACCCAGGGCATAGGTGTACCCAGGGCCTACCAGGGGCTGCAGCATGTATTATGCCACCCCTGGCTGGCCATCCAAATCTGACACAACTGGCTGCTTGACAGCTGGGGCAAGGTGGTGTAATCACCCTTTGCTTTAGATATAGTATACCTATATCTAACCCTAAATGGACACACAGATCTCCTATCAGTCACTCCTATGGCAGGCCTTAACAATCCTGAAGGCAGAGTGCTTGGAATCGTGTGAGATGGTGCTCTGGCATGAGCTGAGCCTGTCTGCGGCTTTCGGGATCCATCCCTTAGCCGTTTCCATGATATCGCATACCATATACTCTTAAGTGCATTATAATCCTCGCGGTTAAATGCCAACTCTGGTATCGCTTTATCAAAACATGTCGAGTAAGGTGTCATACGAATTGGAATACTAACCCCTCGCCAATTCTGGCGACGGGGTTAGCATTCCACCCTTCTAGAGGGACACGACATGCATGTAACCTATAACCCGGTTAAAAGTCAGACAGAGCCTTAGCATCCACAAAATGGGTGCTGCCACCGAGACACAAGTCTGCCCTCCTGCTGCTGGGAGTCCTCCCAGAGCAGGAGATAAGGACAAAGGGTTTCCTGCCAGGGGCGGTGCCAGCACCGTCCCAGACAGGGTTTTGTGTATTGTAGGTAGGCAGGGCTTTAGAGGAAGGTGACTGCACGTGGCACCCCGGTGCTCACTGTGCATAGGCTGGCTGGAACCAGTTCCAGGGTCACTCCAGACCCTGTGCTGGGGAAAAGCCCGCCAAGGAAGTGGGTGTAACCACCCCCCTCCTAGTCCCACCCATAGGGCAGGACTTAGTCGCGTGCCAGCCCCTTTTTACAGGATAAAGGTAGGAACTGGCCCCCTTCCAAAACAGATCATCTTTGAATCCTGAAACTACTTTCCACGAAAGGAACTCAAGACTTCTTCCTAAGATTTCTCCCTTGTGACTAAGGAGTAGTCACCCTGCATCCGCAGGCACCATCTTAAGAACACTGCGGTCTGCTGCAAGTCTCTCCTCCGGATCAAGACTGCCCAGCTCGACGAGAACCGGCTTCCCTGGCACCTCTGACCTCTACCTGCATCATCAGTCACGCTGAGATTCGTGGGTGTGACGAGACCTCGAGGGACCGGCCATCTTCAAGACTGCACGACTTCTGAACAACAAGCCCGCCGAGTGAATTCCTGGTGAGTGCTTTGGGGTCCGAGAAGCCCCCACCCTGAGCAGCTCCAGCACCGAAGAGCAGCCCCCCAGCATCTCCACGATCTGCGTGGGGCCCTTCTGCTTTTTGCTGCTCACCGCGTTGTTTGGCTACTAGCCCGCTGGCTTGTGGCCTTCCTGACGACGCCCGACGACATTTCTGCTGCTGGTCTGGTTGCTCCAGACTGGCCCTTGCTTCCCTCCATCGGAGAAGTACCCTGGACCCTCCTGGTCCACTCAAGACGCCATTTTAGGTCCACCGCGTGGGCCTTGCATTTGCCAAGACTTGTTGCCCAATCCTGGGTCCAGCGACGTCGACAGCAAGAACCTTCGTGGGACAGCTCGCACCTCCATCCTGGTCGCCGACAACGCCTCCTGGTCCGAGAGACTGCAGAGCCCAGCAGCGCCTACTCACCTGACTGCGGTGACTTCGCCCGGTGCCATCCTGGTGCCCACTTAATCACTGGCTAGTGATTCAAGAACTTGGTCCCCTCTGCTTTCAGGTTTTCTTCTTCCTTGATCCAGGCTTGGATCCATCGAACTTTTCTTCACTGGTCGCCTGCCAGCAACTTCTTCCTTCCAGGCTCCTGGTCCGGCAACGAGATCCCCGACGTCTTTTCAGACCTATGCAGCTGCAGCCCCTGGGCTAGGTAACTTCGGCACTTCGGTGTCCCAGCATAGCCTCACTATCCTAGGGTCAGGATCCACTGTCGTTTTCTTCCTACCAGGTCGGGTTCGCCCGTGAACACTAACTTTGCCTTTACTAGCCTCCATAGACTTTGTCCCGCATCCCGCGTGAGAGTGCACACTCTGCACCCGAGTCCCCTGGGACTCCTAGTAGTAATCTAACGATTCCCTAGTCCAGTCTTAGCGATTCCAAAGCCTATTAGAACTGTTACTTACCTGCTAGTAATTCGCATTCCACTTTTAAAGTATATGGTTTTTCGTGCCCCTCGGGCATTTGTGTATAACGTGCTAACTTAAGTATTTTCGTAAGAGTTTTGTTGTGTGCTTAGCTCCCTGTCTCATAAAGAGCCAGGGTAGTCTTGTTATAAATAAATACACTGTTTATTTTCATAACAACTTGTGTGGTGTCCTTTCACTGGGTGTTCAAGGGGTAATGTGATGGTAAAACAGCTGGCTTAACACGCCCTCTAGAGTCTTAGCCTTAGACTGCTCGTATCCATGCTACTAGGATAGCTGGTCTATAAGGTTGACTTACAACCAATCATCAATGAGGGTTGTTTGGACTGATATATAGTGATCACTAGAATAGTGAGCACTGCACATCAGGCCAACTTCTCACATTGGTGAGCAGCGGTTGGGATTTGAGCTTGCTGTTGTTTTACCACACATGCCCTAAGAATATCTTGTGAAAGATCACATAAGTACTAAAGGTACATATAACTTAGCTTAGAATACTCTGAGTTCTACTGAACCAGCTGTTGTAGCTCCTAGGGCCTAGCACACCCTAAACTACAACTCTAGCAAGGGATCAGTAGGCAAACATATAGTGTAGGTAAGTGCACCACTTACACCTCACTAGAAAAGCATGTCTACCCAGGGAGAATCTACTGAGACTCCCCTGGTCAGTGTTGACCCTCCACAGGTCACTTCAAGATATGCAGCTCTCAGTTTCCAGGAGATGAGACAAATCTGTGTCTCCAGAAAACTGAAGCAGGGGTCTAACCCCACCATTCCCTTTCTGATAGGTCTCTTAGAGACATATGATGCCAGAAAGCTTTCTCAGTTACATGAGAACATGCCAGCCTTAGAGGGAACCTCTGAGGATCCAGATCTCCCCAACATTGCTACTGCAGTTGAGGAGGAGGATCAAGAGGAACTCTCTGGGGATGAGGTAGACAAAGGTCTTGAGGTAGTCAGAAGGCTAACCAGGGCCAACTTAGACTTACTTGGGCTAGGATCTGGGGGACCCCCAGTACTAACCCGAAGTGGGCCTAACCTTGGAGTTAGGAGAGATAGATCTCTTTCTAGGGACTCCAATAGATCTCTGCACTCTAATGCCTCTTCCCAGGGGAGAAGGAATCCTCCACAGAGGAGGTTTACTTCCCCCCAGAGAAGGGAGCATGAAGCTAGGATGAGACAAGCTGAACTGAGGATTGAAAGGGAAGAAATTGCCCTGGCCAAAGAGAAGCTTGCCCTGGCAAGAGAGCAGCAGATGAGTGGGCTAGCTCCCACTGGTGGCAGCAATCTCCCAAGAGATAGAGAGAAGGGTTTAGACACTAAACACCTGACTAAAATAGTGCCCCCCTTTAAGCAAGGGGATGATATCCAGAAATGGATGGCTGCTCTGGAGAGGGCCTGCACTGTGCAGTGCATTCCCCAGAGTCAGTGGGCAGCTATACTGTGGCTCTCCTTTGATGGTAAAGGTAGAGATAAGCTCCTCACTACAAGAGTGGAGGATGCTAACAATTACCAGGTCCTGAAAAATGCACTGGTTGATGGGTTTGGCTTAACCACTGAGCAGTACAGGTTGCTGTTCAGAGACACCCAGAAAACTCAGTCTCAGGACTGGTCAGACTTTGTTGATTGTGCCACTAAGGCTTTGGAAGGCTGGCTACTGGGTAGTAAGGTTACTGATTTCAAGGGATTGTATAATCTAATTATGAGAGAGCAAGTCTTAAATAATTGTCAGAACCAGTTATTACACCAGCACCTGGTAGACTCTGATCTGACCTCTCCACAAGAATTGGGTAAGAGGGCAGACAAATGGGTCAGAACCAGGATTAGGCCCAAGAACCAAGGTGGTGACCAGAAGAAGGAATCAACCAAGCCTCAAGAGAAGGGTGGGAATAAATCTACAGATCAAACCACATCAGGGCCCCAAAAATCCTCTGAGGGGGGTGGGTCCCAGAATCCTTCCAATAACCAAAAGAAACCTTATTGTTATCCCTGTAAACAGGTGGGTCATTTAAAAACTGACAGCAGTTGCCCAAAGAATAACAATAAGGAAAACATACCCCCCAAGTAACATTCCCAAACCTCCTGTTACTACTAGTAGTAATCCCCCAGGTGGTGGGAGTGCCCCCAAGAATTTGGGTGCATTTACTTTGGGAGTTCCTGGGGACTCTGGCCTAACCAGGTCCCCAAACTTAGATACTCTTGTCTGTGAGACTGGCATGGGGTTTGCCAACTTCACCACTTGTCCCAACACTTTGGGTAAGTACAGACAGGAGCCCCTCATCAATGGTATAAAAGTTGAGGCCTATAGAGATACAGGGGCTAGCATCACTATGGTGACTGAGAGTCTAGTCCCCTCAAGGCAACTTTTACCTGGTGCCACATACCAGGTGACCAATATTGATGGAGTACAGAGAGATCATCCCATGGCAGTGGTCAATCTCAGCTGGGGAGGTGTCACTGGCCACAAGAGAGTGGCAGTGTCACCAAACTTACCTGTAGATTGCCTACTGGGGAATGATTTAGAGCTCTCAGCCTGGGCTGAAGTAGAGCAAGAAACCCATTCAAAAATGGTAAACTCCCATGGTAAGGTTAGTGGGGCAGTGTTAGCCACAGCCCCAGTCCAAGATGTCCTCCCTGAACAGGTCAGGAGGGTTGTGCCAGTCACAACCCAATCTCAGACAACTTCCTTCCCAGAACAGGTTGTCAAGGCTGTCATGGTAACAGCCCACACCCAAACTGAGCCCCCTCCTGAAAAGGTTGGGAGAGTTGTGATGGCCACAGCTCAAACTCAGACAGATGATAGTGTTGTGAAGCCTGAAACTATGGATCACTCCACTCAGACAGAGAGTATTGAGGAGGAAGAGAAATCTCCCTCCCACCAGACTTTAGGAAAGGATCAGCCTCCTCAGGGAACTGATCTGACCCCTTGTGAAGAAACTGCCACAGAGGTAGTCAGGCCTAGCCTGGCAGAGCCCCTGATGTCAGTGGACCCTTCCAAGGTGGGACCCAGTCTGGAGCAGGTAACCTGCCCCTCTCTACCCTGCCTCAGTCAGCCCAGGGCTGTAGAGGTCAGGGAGGCCAGTGTTGGACCCCAAAGGGCCCCCTGTCCAAAAGAATTCCCCAATCAGCAGATTAAGGGCACTGAAGCTAGTAGACCTAGCCAAGTGGAAATAAGACACACTCCTGAGGGATCCCCCTTAAAATTAGTTAGGGACCTCCCACAGATGGACACTGTTGGGCACAGCCAAACTTGGGACCTGAGGGCCCCAGACCTGAACTGTCCCTCCAGTAAGCCAAACAGAGGGACCCAACCTCCAGCTGTAGGTAGCCAGAGGTTGACCCTGAGAGCCCAAAACAACTCAGTCTTGGAAAGAAAGGCCTCTATGGTGGAAAATGATTGGAGGAAGCTGAGCCCAAAATTAGTGGAGCCTCACTTCAGTACTCCATTTCAGCACCAGCCTTTTTCTTTGACAAAACACACCACAGGTAGAGATTCCCTATGGTGGAGACCCTCAGATACCCTTAGGGTGAGGGATTGCTTAGTGGACCATGAGATAGGGGGTAACCATGCCAGTGCTGGTACTTCCTTATATGGCCACTCAGGCAATATAGGCTTACCTGGCAAGGCTAGCCTTATCTCCTTTCGTTTGGGGGGGGGTTATGTAGGAAGGTAGATCCCTGACTATGGTTGCCCCCAACTTTTTGCCTGGTGTTTTGCTGGTTTTCTGACTTAGTTGACCTGGGACCCTGCTATTCAGGGCCCCAGGCCTACTGCTCTCTCTGTAAAATGGATTCCATGTACCTTAGGTACATATCTAAATTGGATACTGAGTCACCTTATCAGTCCCTGTACAGTGTACCTTAGGTACCCAGGGCATAGGTGTACCCAGGGCCTACCAGGGGCTGCAGCATGTATTATGCCACCCCTGGCTGGCCATCCAAATCTGACACAACTGGCTGCTTGACAGCTGGGGCAAGGTGGTGTAATCACCCTTTGCTTTAGATATAGTATACCTATATCTAACCCTAAATGGACACACAGATCTCCTATCAGTCACTCCTATGGCAGGCCTTAACAATCCTGAAGGCAGAGTGCTTGGAATCGTGTGAGATGGTGCTCTGGCATGAGCTGAGCCTGTCTGCGGCTTTCGGGATCCATCCCTTAGCCGTTTCCATGATATCGCATACCATATACTCTTAAGTGCATTATAATCCTCGCGGTTAAATGCCAACTCTGGTATCGCTTTATCAAAACATGTCGAGTAAGGTGTCATACGAATTGGAATACTAACCCCTCGCCAATTCTGGCGACGGGGTTAGCATTCCACCCTTCTAGAGGGACACGACATGCATGTAACCTATAACCCGGTTAAAAGTCAGACAGAGCCTTAGCATCCACAAAATGGGTGCTGCCACCGAGACACAAGTCTGCCCTCCTGCTGCTGGGAGTCCTCCCAGAGCAGGAGATAAGGACAAAGGGTTTCCTGCCAGGGGCGGTGCCAGCACCGTCCCAGACAGGGTTTTGTGTATTGTAGGTAGGCAGGGCTTTAGAGGAAGGTGACTGCACGTGGCACCCCGGTGCTCACTGTGCATAGGCTGGCTGGAACCAGTTCCAGGGTCACTCCAGACCCTGTGCTGGGGAAAAGCCCGCCAAGGAAGTGGGTGTAACCACCCCCCTCCTAGTCCCACCCATAGGGCAGGACTTAGTCGCGTGCCAGCCCCTTTTTACAGGATAAAGGTAGGAACTGGCCCCCTTCCAAAACAGATCATCTTTGAATCCTGAAACTACTTTCCACGAAAGGAACTCAAGACTTCTTCCTAAGATTTCTCCCTTGTGACTAAGGAGTAGTCACCCTGCATCCGCAGGCACCATCTTAAGAACACTGCGGTCTGCTGCAAGTCTCTCCTCCGGATCAAGACTGCCCATCTCGACGAGAACCGGCTTCCCTGGCACCTCTGACCTCTACCTGCATCATCAGTCACGCTGAGATTCGTGGGTGTGACGAGACCTCGAGGGACCGGCCATCTTCAAGACTGCACGACTTCTGAACAACAAGCCCGCCGAGTGAATTCCTGGTGAGTGCTTTGGGGTCCGAGAAGCCCCCACCCTGAGCAGCTCCAGCACCGAAGAGCAGCCCCCCAGCATCTCCACGATCTGCGTGGGGCCCTTCTGCTTTTTGCTGCTCACCGCGTTGTTTGGCTACTAGCCCGCTGGCTTGTGGCCTTCCTGACGACGCCCGACGACATTTCTGCTGCTGGTCTGGTTGCTCCAGACTGGCCCTTGCTTCCCTCCATCGGAGAAGTACCCTGGACCCTCCTGGTCCACTCAAGACGCCATTTTAGGTCCACCGCGTGGGCCTTGCATTTGCCAAGACTTGTTGCCCAATCCTGGGTCCAGCGACGTCGACAGCAAGAACCTTCGTGGGACAGCTCGCACCTCCATCCTGGTCGCCGACAACGCCTCCTGGTCCGAGAGACTGCAGAGCCCAGCAGCGCCCACTCACCTGACTGCGGTGACTTCGCCCGGTGCCATCCTGGTGCCCACTTAATCACTGGCTAGTGATTCAAGAACTTGGTCCCCTCTGCTTTCAGGTTTTCTTCTTCCTTGATCCAGGCTTGGATCCATCGAATTTTTCTTCACTGGTCGCCTGCCAGCAACTTCTTCCTACCAGGCTCCTGGTCCGGCAACGAGATCCCCGACGTCTTTTCAGACCTATGCAGCTGCAGCCCCTGGGCTAGGTAACTTCGGCACTTCGGTGTCCCAGCATAGCCTCACTATCCTAGGGTCAGGATCCACTGTCGTTTTCTTCCTACCAGGTCGGGTTCGCCCGTGAACACTAACTTTGCCTTTACTAGCCTCCATAGACTTTGTCCCGCATCCCGCGTGAGAGTGCACACTCTGCACCCGAGTCCCCTGGGCCTCCTAGTAGTAATCTAAAGATTCCCTAGTCCAGTCCTAGCGATTCCAAAGCCTATTAGAACTGTTACTTACCTGCTAGTAATTCGCATTCCACTTTTAAAGTATATGGTTTTTCGTGCCCCTCGGGCATTTGTGTATAACGTGCTAACTTAAGTATTTTCGTAAGAGTTTTGTTGTGTGCTTAGCTCCCTGTCTCATAAAGAGCCAGGGTAGTCTTGTTATAAATAAATACACTGTTTATTTTCATAACAACTTGTGTGGTGTCCTTTCACTGGGTGTTCAAGGGGTAATGTGATGGTAAAACAGCTGGCTTAACACGCCCTCTAGAGTCTTAGCCTTAGACTGCTCGTATCCATGCTACTAGGATAGCTGGTCTATAAGGTTGACTTACAACCAATCATCAATAAGGGTTGTTTGGACTGATATATAGTGATCACTAGAATAGTGAGCACTGCACATCAGGCCAACTTCTCACAGTCATCCCTTTCAGGGCCCTAGTTTCATGGCACCAGTGTCGGTCTCTGTCATGGCTATGCGTTCCTGGCGCGGAAAGCTATGTACAAGAACTGACGTCAGCGCGCGAGGGCAGCATCTAAGTACTCCGACAAACTCATCCCGGCAACCACGACGCAGACGACGGACGCGGAGCCGCAGACGACGCCTACCGACGCGCAGGGGTACTGCTACGCAAAACTCTCCGGATCCAGTCCGACGCCTGGGGATATTCTAAGGTAAGGAATCTAACACTAACTACTGTTTCTTACAGATATATCGTTACCAAAGGTAAGTAACTTGTTCTTTAGGCGCTGAAGGGTCTACATGACAGACTTCATATTTTTAACGAGGCAGACCTACGTTTTACAAAATAATTGAGAAAGGGAAAACCTGTACTTTTGGCTATCAAATCCGGTTATTTAAGTTTTAGAAAATTTCCCTATAACAAAGCTAACGTCTTAATAGCTATTTGAAATCCCGGTGAAGATTTATAAGTGGGTGCCATAGCTATTTCCTAAAGACGGCATTGGTAAAGTACTATTTAGGGGCAGATCAGTTGTTCAGACAATAGTTTTCACTTTACATAGTGATAAAGGTGAGGTGAAGTGTTAACAATTCAACGGGGTAATCAAAATGTTATTTTAAGAGATTAACAGCAGTTATGTAATGGTCAGATAGGTCTGTCTTGACCTTGTCCGCCATGAGTTCATCAATGTGGCGTTACATTATCTAGTTATACCATTTTGCAATAAAATACAAGATTAACAGTCTCTTTAGTCGGACTAGAACCTGCGTGACTGAAAAGCAAAGTTTAAAGATTTTAAAGTTGCCTACTATAGTTCAAACAAGTATTGGCAAAGTCAAATGGTCTAGTTTATATAAGAGCTATTGTTTTTGTCAATGTCTTTTAGCCATGTTGTACACTACCTCTGCAGGGCAAGCAATAGAGTGCCGGAGGGATGGGGCAAGAAACACCACACTGGGATGGGGCCAATTTAGACAGCGGGAGGGGGCAAGAAACACACAGGGCCAGCAGGTGAATGGCGGGAAGGGGAGGGCAAGGAACATGGTGGACATCAAGGGAGGGAGCAAGCAATTCAATGAACAAGAGGGGGGAGACTAGGAGGAGAAAGCAAAGGACAGTGGAAACACATGCACTCATTGATAAGCTACTGGCAATCGGGTGGAGGCTTCTAAGTGGGGGCGGTTAGGGTGGATAAGGGGATGCTTAAAAAAAGCACTTAGTACTTTACAGCGCCATGAAACCGCTCGGTGTACGTGCGCTTAAGAAATATTTTAAACTCAAACTCACTATGGGGCCAGCGCTGGTTGCTTTATAGGTGGAATAGCTAACATTGTAATGTCTCTCAGTGCTGGCACTCTCAGCTGGTACTGGCAATAACGAAGAGTGATAAAACTACACAAGAATTTCACTGTTTAGGGAATTGACTGAACAATTCCTCACCCCCCACTATACAGGCTCATTCATTCAAATGCAAATCAGCAATAAAACTAACTTGAGCAAGGCAAAAACTCGCCAAAAGCAGCAGGTGAAAGGGGGGGGGGGGAACGACCATATGCAATGTCACTGGTGCTCATGTAAATAGGATCAAATAGGCGCAATATAAAGCTGCCAAAACAGAAGCAAAAAGCATTGGAGAAGCTTCGCCAATGCATTTTTTGTGGCAGAAGTGGGCTGAAAGCAATGACGAGGGTTTTTATGAACTGAGGGCTAGTGGGGGAACTGAAAGCAGTGACATGGAGTGCAGGTAGGGGAACTGAAAGCAGCGACAGGGAGTGCGGGTGGGGGAACTGTAAGCAGCGACAGGTAGGGCGCGTGGGGGAACCTGAAAGCAGCGGCCGGGACGGCAGATTAGCCAGGAGGGAAATTAGCGGGGAGGGGGAATTGACAGGAGGGCGGGAGGGGGAATTGATGGCAGCGATGGGAGGGAGAATTGATGGCAGCGGTGGGAGGGGGAATTGGCGGGAGGGGGAATTGGCGGGAGGGGGCATTGACGGGAGGGGAATGGATGGCAGCGACGGGAGGGGAAATGATGGCAGCGACGGGAGGGTGGGAGGGGGAAATTATGGCAGCGACGGTAGGGTGTGAGGGGGGAAATGATGGCAGCAACAGGAGGGTGGGAGGGGGTAGTTGATGGCAGCGGCGGGAGGATGAAAGGGGGGAATGGATGGCAGCAACAGGAGGTTGGGAGGAGGAATGGATGGCAGCAACAGGAGGGGGAAATGATGGCTGTAACGGGAGGATGGGAGGGGGAAATGATGGTAATAACGGGAGGGTGGGAGGGGGAAATGATGGCAGTAACGGGAGGGGGAAATGATGGCAGTAACGGGAGGGGGCAATGATGGCAGTGACGGGAGGGTGGGAGGGGGCAATGATGGTAGTAACGGGAGGGTGGGAGGGGAAATGATGGCAGTAACGGGAGGGTGGGAGGGGGAAATGATGGCAGTAACGGGAGGGTGGGAGGGGGAAATGATGGCAGTAACGGGAGGGTGGGAGGGGGAAATGATGGCAGTAACGGGAGGGTGGGAGGGGGAAATGATGGCAGTAACGGGAGGGGGCAATGATGGCAGTGACGGGAGGGGGCAATGATGGCAGCGACGGGAGGGTGTGCAGGGGAAATGATGGCAGCGACGGGAGAGTGGAAGGAGAAATGATGGCTGCAACGAGAGGATGGGAGGGGGAATGGATGGCAGCAATGGGAGGGGGAAATGGCAGCGACTGGAAGGTGTGCAGGGGAAATGATGGCAGCGACGGGAGGGTGGGAGGGGGAAATGATGGCAGCGACGGGAGGGTGGGAGGGGGAAATGATGGCACCGACGGGAGGGTGGGAGGGGGAAATGATGGCAGCGACGAGAGGGTGGGAGGGGGAAATGGTGGCAGCGACGGGAGGGTGGGAGGGGGAAATGGTGGCAGCGACGGGAGGGTGGGAGGGGGAAATGGTGGCAGCGACGGGAGGGTGGGAGGGGGAAATGGTGGCAGCGACGGGAGGGTGGGAGGAGGCAATGGTGGCAGCGACGGGAGGGTGGGAGGGGGAAATGGTGGCAGCGACGGGAGGGTGGGAGGGGGAAATGGTGGCAGCGACGGGAGGGTGGGAGGGGGAAATGGTGGCAGCGACGGGAGGGTGGGGGGGAAATGGTGGCAGAGACGGGAGGGTGGGGGGGAAATGGTGCAGTGACGGGAGGGTGGAAGGGGGAAATGATGGCAGCAACGAGAGGGGGAAATGATGGCAGCAACGGGAGGGTGGGAGGGGGAAATGATGGCAGCAACGGGAGGGTGGGAGGGGGAAATGATGGCAGCAACGTGAGGGTGGGCAGTTGAAATGATGGCAGCAACGTGAGGGTGGGCAGTTGAAATGATGGCAGCGACAGGAGGGTGGGAGGGGGAAATGATGGCAGCGAAGGGAGGGTGGGAGGGGGAAATGATGGCAGCGAAGGGAGGGTGGGAGGGGGAAATGATGGCAGCGAAGGGAGGGGGAAATGATGGTAGCGACGGATGGGCAATTGAATGAATAAATGATTATTTTTATAGCGCGCAGCTACTCCAAGAGTGTCCCGGCGCTTAAACATCAGCATTAGAGACCTACCAGAGAGCAAAACCTAGCCAGAGTTTCCAATACCCTAACTATTAAAAAGATACGTTTTCATTGCTTTTTTTAAACTGCCCTACTCAATCAATTTCAGATGTCTCAACAGCTGGTTCCACAAGCCTGTGTACAGGACTGTGATAGAGGAACCCCCCTCCAAGTTGCTTTTTGAAGCAGGGAACTGTCTACAGCCAAGCCTGATTGGAGCACAGCAACCTACCATGTCTGTAAACCCTAATCCTTTCCTTCAAATACAACGGACTCCATCATGAAGGGATTGATGTGTCAAAATGAATGCTTTGAACTTCACTTGCTTGCGCACTGAGAGCCCATGGAGCTTCTCACAAAATAGAGATACAGGTGAATGTTTTGGTAGCTTATACAATAAGCAGACCAACCTATTTTGCACAACCTGTAAACGCTGGAAGATAGAATCTGGGCTACCAAGATGCAGGACATTGACATAATCCAGCCGAGACAATATCAATGTCCTAGCCACTGTGACTTGTACTTCCTGAGGGATCAGATGCACAAATGTCCTAAGCAGGTGGAGAATCCAAAGACAGCAGTTCACCACAGAGGAGACTTGGGCATTAAAAGATAGGTTTGAGATGAACAGAAAGCCCAGGTTTCTGGCCACCTCCGTGGGGGGCTCTGCTGTCCATCCCGGTATAAGGTCTGGCCCAAACAGCAGGACCTCGGTTTTATCCAGGTTGCATTAAAGTTTGTTCTTCTTGAGCTAATCAAGTAGCACTTTTAGGCAGAGAGCAAACCAAAAGTTTCTTTGGCCATGACTGAGTCTCCTTCATAGGTTAGTAGGAACGGTGTATTATCCACATAAGAAATAATTTAATGACTACCAGATTTGCCAGGGTAGACAGGTTGTAGAAGGCTGGCTTAATATATGGTGCACACTTGATCAAGTGGTGCACACTGCACAAACCCTGGTATACCTTATTGTTATGAGTCCCAAGGTACCCCAATATAGGCCTAGGTAGCTGCACGACCTTCAACCCACATTCCTCCTACCTTACCCAACATAACGGTTCTGGCTCTGACCTTTTACCTAGATAGGTGCCGATTAAATATTGTGGTGTAGTTGTCCTCAAAAACTAGCCTAATTTATTATGTGTGAGGGCTCTTAGTATCATATCCTAATCCCCTGCCTAGGACATGCACAGCAGGATTACCATTTTATGTATAATAACTGAACAAAAGTCACTGCTATCGTCATCCTTGAACGACAGACCCACAGTACCATTTCACATCTAGGTGGCACTCTAGGTAGAGGGTACTTTTCAGGCATGAAAGAGCCACATCTTCACTGGGCAAAAACAGGAGAATCTTTCATGCCGACACTAGACGCTGAGGTCCCGGCCTGCAGAAGTTCCAGCATGCAGCGGTCTGACATTCCTTGCAGGGTGTCCAACTTGAGACCAAGATGGGTCCTTCAGTCTCTCCCATCAGGTTATGGGGTTGGCTCTTTCCTAGGGGATTCTTGGCTTTACACCTACATACGTGCTAGGTACACTTAGACAGGGTTTGCATCGCAGAAGTGCACTCGGTAACTCCCAAGTATCGATATGTCCGCATATATTTACTGTTTTAGTACCGTGGTAGAATTCTACCTTTTAATTACTCGGTCTGTGCCAGCAATCTTGTACACCTGTTTCTGTCTAATGGTTATCACAGCAGATATGTTTCATACTAGAATGACACTGGTTCAATAAATGCTTGTTGAAAACATCCGTTTGTTCTGTGTCCGCGAGCAAGCAGGGGAGCTCACTGAAGCAGTAGAAGACTTTCAGGAGGATGCAGTAGCCAAAGGCACCGGAGTCGCGCGAGGACCTTGAGCAGCTCACCAAAGATGAAGGTCCACGGTGCAGAGGATGCAGTGGGAAAGCTGATCTTGGAGGGAAGAGAGGCTAGAGCTTCTTATAGCCCGAAGATCTCTGGAGTGCAGAGCCAACAATCCTTGGCAAGTTGACAGTGCATAGGGATTCGGTCCCAGCGGTTCAGACAAGGGATACTGGCTTCAAAATTGCAGAGATGACAGATCAAGCCTGGGGAGTTGCAGAACCACCAACTGTGTTGCTAAGCCTCTGTAAGTCTGTAGGATGACAGGAGTGCCTACCGGTTAGTTTCACTGCGGTGCCAGCAGATGCAAGGGAGCAACTCATTTACTCCAAGGGAGATTTCTTCAGGTGTCCTTAATGCCCACATGTCTTTTGAAGAACTTGGAAGAAGCACAGACGACGAAGAAGAACTTGAAGAACAGCAAAATTAGAAGCAGCAGGAGTCTTCATTGGTGCATTCTCCGTTCAAGTCGAAGTCCAACAAATGCCAAGTATCCAGACAGTCGAAGAGCTAGTTTCAGGCTCAAGTCTTGACATACGACGAATCTGAGGATCCACCGACAGGTAAGTCCTTAAGTACCCTAAGGATAGGGTTGGAACAGCTCAAGGGTCCCTCTCAGAGGAGGGAATACTCCCATGTCATTTGTTCCGTTTCGAGCCAGAGCAGGAGGCAAGGGCTCCCTGAACCAGCTCAAACCTGAGTATGCAAGGAGGGCACCAAATGTGCCCTTCAAAGCGGTCTGGTGGCGTTGGCAAGCGCCCCCACCCCAGTCTAATACACTGAGGTGGTCACATCTCCCTGCGACAGGAACCCAATTGTTCTACCTTCCCCAGCTTGAGCTTGGCTCAGCAGCAGCACTCTTAATTTTGTCTGTGGTCGGCAGCAGCACTAGATGGGTGTCAGACTCTGAAAGGCTGTTACCGGAAGTACCCCAAGGGAGACCCCCCCGGTACACAGGATCATGCACACACCACTGAAATCGGTGTTGGGGTATGATTCCAACATGTTTAATACCAAATATGACCAGGTTCGGTGCCGCCACTATATAATTGGACATCTCGTAATGACTGATGTCCACAACATGTATTAAAATAGCTGAGCGCACTTACAAGCCTAGAGAATAGACTTCAGGGTTTGTAAGGGTTCCTGCTCATGCACAGGCACCTCACACTTATAACCAAGCAACCTGCCCTCAGGACTGAAGAGCCTGCCATAGGGGTGTCATAGGTTTTACGTGTAGTGACCTCAGATATAAAGAAACATATCCGTCGTGAGAGGTGCACGCACCAGCTCACACAGGCTGCAATGGCAGGCCTGTAATCGAAGTTTGAGTGGACTCCTATGGGTAGCACAACACATGCTGCTGCCCATGGGAGACCCCAGTAGCCAATTGTGGTATACAAAAGTACTTACCATGGTCAATCTAGGGAGAGAGCACAGTGACTGGGGTTCTGATGAGCAGGATCCTAGTCAGACTAGGTCAAAAACATACTGACAAGAAGCAAAAAGTGAGGGTAACCATGAAAGCAGATCCTACGTTCCTACAGCAACCCTTTTCCTAAATTACTGCTTGACTTGGCGTGCATACCCTTTCTGTCCTGGCGGGCGACCTGCCAATGGACCCTCTGGAACTGGAGAGCTACACAGTAGATCCCACACCTCTGGCACAGCACATGGCTTCTCCAGATGGCCTACCTGGAGGTTTTTGAGTGCTGGAACACCATTGTCATCTCAAATCTGTGTGACATCTGGAGTGGCCCTCATGTGATCACCTTTGTGGAGCTACAAACCAAATTCTCCATGCACAAGTCAGGATTTTACAAATACGTGATAGCAATTTACAACCCCAAATTGAACGACCTACCAGAGTACAACCCCCTGGAACCAAGGTCACCATGGTCCCTCTGGGAAAGGCGCAATCTGAACAATACATGAATAACTAGTTGCCAAAGCCCAGACCCATTTCACAATCTTGAGGGAACAATAGGAGCAATGGGTGAGCTCTCTTGATGAAAGCAACTAGCAAAATGCCAAAATAGCCATAAGGCAGATGGGGTGGCTCTCTAATCTTCTGTTCTCCCAAGGAATTCTTCAGGGTCCTCTGGGAAGGGTCATGCTTCTGCAAAACTGCAACTGCTCCATTGACTTCCATTGGTCAGGGTGCTGTGTTCCCACTCTGTACACAGCCTCTGTGAGGTTCCTGAGTACTTGCCTTGGGTGGTTCCTTGTGTCTCTGACTCCTCTGGGTCTTCTGGTCCAAGGCCCATTCTCCTTTGCAGTTCGCATTCCACTTTAATATATGGTTTGGTCTCCCCTCTGGAGACCACTGTAGTTTGTGCTACTTACCTGATTTTTGTGTATTGTGTTGCTATCTCCAAATAGGAGATATACCAATGTTTTAGTGAGTGTTGTGTAATTAACAGAAGTATTTTTATATAAACACTGTGTGGTTCTTTCATTTAACCTATACTATAAGATCAAACTGGTAAAACAAGCTACTTAATACTCCTTCAAGATAGGCACGAAGGCTGCTCTCCGCAGCTACCACTTTGCGAGCTCTCTATGGTTATCAAAGACCACTAAAATCACCATAAGGGTTGGCAGGATTAGTGCAAGGTGCATCACTTAAATAAGTATGCACCATAAACTAAGTCAGTCTCTTACAGTCACCATATATCAGGCCTTCAATATGGTATCTTCCTATGAGGTTGTATTTACCCTTGGCACGTTCTTCTTCCTTTTTAATGTCATACAACCACAGGTCCGGTGTGAGTCTCAAGTGAGGTGAATACTGGTTACCCCGGCAGCCCTGATGAAGTTGCGTAAATTGGCGGCAACGAAACATGTCAGCTTTCTGCTTTTGAATATGATTTAATATAAACCAAATTTTTTTAATTGAGGATGCTCACAGCACTGAATAAAGCTACGTCCAGCTAGTGAGTGGCACCTCATTTTAAATATTGAGAATTGCTTTTCTTTTCTCACGGGGACCAGAGGGCACTTTATGAACACAAGCACTGACATCGCATTTATATGGATTTTTTCACTGTTTTTCTTCCTCCTTTTCTCATCTCTGAGAACTCTATGTTGAAATACAAACTTTTTCTTTTCGGGAAGAAAGCAACCAATGATAAGTGGGTGTGCTAGTGAGTGCCAACCAGCAAGCCTACCTTGGTGTTACTACAGTGAGGTGCTTTCTTTCCTTTCTCACACTTTTTCACACATCTTGTAGGAAATACTTCCCTATTGTGTGGTGTATTAACATTTTTTGTTTAAAATTGAACAAGTGGACACATGGGCCTTGCCTTGGAGGAAGTTTTTGAAGAAGTGTAACAAACTCCTAGAATGTCTTGAAGATAAGTGTTGTTGTTCAAGGTTAGTCTGGTCTATTTTTGTTAGTAGACTGTCGAGTGGGGGGCGACCTGATTGCTTCCCCCTTGGGCTCCTTCTGTGTTGATGTCTTCCTATAAGGGACATTTAGGACATTTAGGAGTCGGAAGGCAGGGTCCTCGTGCCACCAAAGAGCCAGCCTTTAATAATAATTTTGAGTCGGTCATCGCCGTGGTTTCCCCATACGTGGAATGGATACATTTTTGGAAAAAGACCTTAGGGGTTTTATTTCTCCAGAGGAAAGTTTAAATATGTGCCGTGAGATTTTTGAAACAGGTCTGCAGGAAAGCAGAACATACAATTGCCAAGGCATGATCATCATTTTAAAGAGGGCTAGTCGCACAAGGACCCTGAGGGGGTACACTGGCCCATTTGGCCATGTCCTTTTGAGTCTGCGTCTTAAAAGGTGGAGAGGCTGAGGCTCCAGGTCAGGTCTGGTTCAAGAGCAACATGGATCCTCAAGTATTTGAAAATGAGACGCTAGATTGGAAGCTGAAACTGCCAAATGACTATCAAGGCATCTCCTTTAAGAGAGATGAGGTGCAATTTGGTCCAGTTAATCCAGATACAAGCGGCCTCACCACAAAGAAATGCAGGGTTTGGAGGATACAAGGCCAAGAGGTATGCGCCGGACCATAAAAAAAGAGGGAATGTTGTCCACGTAAAGGGAAATTGAGGTCTTCAATTTAATCTGTCCAGCGGAACTCCAAAAACTGTGAGTCACAACAGATCCATGTTGATAAGGGTTCAATCGCTAAAGAAAACAAAAATGGTGAAAGCAGGCAGCCCTGCCTTGTTTCCCGGCCAATGGGGAATTGGGCAGAGCATATATCACTGACCATTACCTGTGCACGGGGTTGGGCGTAGAGTCCTTAATGGAGGATAGAAAGCGGAGCCCGAATCCCTTTTGTCAGAGAACCTAGAAGAGGAACTCCTAATCTAGGGAGTTGAATGCTTTCTCGAAGTGAAGAACCAGGAGTGCAGCTGGGTCAGAAAGAGTGCAACAGAGAGCCAGTGCGGGATGTGTACTCAGCAAGTGCAATGTGTGCTACGCAGGGGTATGAACCCGCACTGGTCGGGAGGGATAAGTGTTGTGATGATTGGTAGAAGGTGGTTGGCCAGACATTTGGCATATATCTTCACTTCTGAGTTCATGAGGGACATAGGTGGAAATGAGGAGCTTTTGTCTGAGGCTTCCTGGCTTTGTGGAGAACTACAATAGTCACCAGGTCTATTTCAGGAGGAAAGTGGCCTTTCTCCACCCATTCCCGGTATAGGTTTAATTGTTGTGGAGACAGAATGGACCACAATTTAGAGTAGTATTCTAGGGGTCAGCTGTCCAGCTCCAGCATTTTACCAGTCTGAATGTCTGTAATGGCTGCATAGATCTCCTCAGGAATAGCGAGTTGGTCTAGTGTCTCCCTGTCTATTGATAGTTTTACGAGGGGATTGTCTGTGGTAAGAGGGTGTGTGGTTTTGCATAGGTCACAGTGTTGCCTAGCATATAAGGTAGTGTAGTAATCTGTAAATGCAGCCTCAGTCTCCATGAAAGTATGGACTGAGATACTGAAGGGATCTCTAATCTCTGAGATCAACCTTGAGCTTGCTTCGCGGGTCACCAGCCAATGGAGCAGCTTCCTGGTATTGGTACCCCATTTATAAACTAGTGTCTGCGTGGCAAACCAGCATTTATTAGTCTCTTTGAGGATTAGTTTTTTTTTGCAGAGTTTTATATAGCGCGAACTAGACCCGAACTGAATCAGGTATCAGAGCGCTTTACATAGCACTGGTTACGTTACATGAGGACACGCATTCATTTTTTAGGCACGGGGAGATTAAGTGATTTGCCCAGAATCACAGGAGGTTTTTGGCGTCGTTACCGAGACTCGAACCCAGATCCCCAGGTCCGAGGTTGAGCGCCCTAGCCGTTAGGCCAACCCAGGTCTGGAACACTGTAAATTGACTTCTAGTGTGTTCATTTTGTATCCTGGAATGTTCACGTTCCCAGTACAGTTGGATGTATTCCAGCTCTGCCATCTTATGCAAGCGTGCTTTTGTCAGGCCAGAAAGGATTGCTCTCACTCTTCCCCACATGACTGCCTACCCTGCCACCCGCAGTGTCTCCGGTGTGCCCACAGAGTGCTAGTTGGGTTTGAAGTATGCTGTCAGTTCGCATTGTGGGTTTTGGGCACACTGGGGGTTCCGTAAGTACCATGCATTAAGCTACCACATCAGTCAGGGGTCACCGGTGCTCAGGCCGTGGTGCAGTATGACAGGGGCGCGGTCAGAGATCCCTCTCGGTGGAATGGCTGCTCCTGTTGTGTGTTAGAATTACAGCAGCCAGAAATATATAGTCAAGTGTGGACATACATTTGTGTGCCCCTGAAACATGGGTGTATGCAGCTGTAAGAGGACGCCAAGTTCTCCATACATTGCAGAGCCCCAGGGAGGTGATACATCACACTAAAGGTGGGGGCCCGCACTGTTACACAGCCCTCAAACTGGTAGAGTCAAGTCGGGGATCCATTATGCCTTGAAGTGCCCTCCAACTATGGTGTGGTCTGGAGGGAGGTATAGAACCATCGATTTAGGTTCAGTGAGTGGCTTTCACTTGTTGTGGGGGGGAGGGGAAGGGGGGTGATATACACACAAAGGAATTTGTAATGGGTCCCCTCTTCTACTATTGTGTATCTGCCAGAGGTTTCAGTAATGGAGTAGCTGGCGGCGAGGGGAAACTTTTCATGGAAAAGGATCATAATGCAGCATGATCCCTTGGTGTGGCCTGATTGGAAAACCGGATCATAGCCAAAGCGCGACAGGATGGGATATTGTATGCCCACTGTGAGAAATTAGCCTGGCATATGCTGTCCACTACTCTAGTGGGCACCTTGCACCAGTCCAAACAACCCTTATTGATGGTAGGTTTAAGACAACCTTTATAGAAAGCTATCCTAGTGGTAGCTGTGGAGAGCAGCCGTCAGGCTAAGTCTTGAAGGAGCTTGCTTTACCAGTCTATAATCTTGTGAATGAACAAATTAAAGGAGAACCACTCCAGGTATATATTTAAAATATATGTATTTATTCTAAACACATCCCTCTAGTATCTTTATGAGGCTAGAGGCAAAAGTGCATTCAGTAAACTTATTTAGCACACAGTAAATTAGCACAATATACGTTGAGCCTTTGGGGCGTACCAAACCATATATTAAGAAAGTGGTATAAGAACCACGACTGACATAGATACAAGGCCCAGAGCCTTTAGAACCACTGGGGCCACCAGGAACCACCCAAGGTAGTGACACCGGGGACCCACGGGGCACGCGTACAGTGTCTAAACACAGGCGCGTATCGCCATTAACTTCTATGGGGAAAGTCGCGGTTGGAATTTTAAAGATTAAGGACACTTGGAAGAGGACTTGGAGCAAACCCCCTTTCGAACTAGGCAGTTATAGAGTCAATACCATGGAAGCACCGGAGTACTCGAGTTACCTCACCCAGGGAAGCCGGGTACATAGGTGTCTTTTACTGTCTGGTTTCGTCGTCGTTTTCAATGGCGATCTGCTGCAAAGTGCTGCTGCCGACCAAGTCGAAAGTGTCCGGGTGGATCCAAGAGTGGATCGGAGATCTGAAGAACCTGAAAGCAGAGGGGACAGAGTCTGGATCACTTGCCAGTGACAAGGAAGGCGATGAGCGGATGCCCACCGATGTCGGAGGATTTCAGGTGAAGAAGGTGAAGCTTGACTCTTCAGCCACGAGGCACAGGAGGTGTCGACGACGACCTGGTGCTGGACACCAAACACAACAGGTTTCCATGCAGCCATTCCAAAGTTAGCATTTACCGCGAGGTTATAATGCACTTAAGAGTATATGGTCTGGCTGCATCACAGAACAGCCTCAGAAAATAGATTCCGAAACCTGCAGAGGGGTCCTGCTCATGCATGGGCACCCTCTCACACAGAACCAAGCACTCTGCCTTCAGGATTATTAAGGCCTGCCATAGGAGTGACTTATAGGTTTATATGTGTCAGTGATTACAAACCATAATGCAGTGTTTGATGCCGTTGTTTAGGTCGTTAACATTCCATGTCATTATAGCTGCCGCCGACACAGGAGATGTGTGAGGAGTGTATGTGAGTGCCTCAAGGCGGGATTTACACCCATCCAGCACCTATGGACCCTATTGTACGGCCTGCGTGGTACAGATAAGGTTGACTTGTGTCATGCATGCAACAGTATTGTGACGTGGTGCATTGGATTTGTGGAAATCAAAATGAACAAGTGAAAAGAACAAGCAAACATTAGACATCCCCTAGGGCCCCTCCAAAAACGTCCCAATCCAAACATTTCAGCCAAGAAGCATCGGTCGACTTATAGACAAACACTATCATCCAAAAAGAAACAGAAACAACAAATGTAGCTGTAGGATATGGTTCTGCTGGCATAAAACGGCAAGTCAAGGGGCCGTGTAACTGATCATCCATTCAGAGAAAGGGGATACACCTGGTCGGTGGTTGACAGATCATAAGGTGTATCGCCAGTGGAAGGCAAGTTGATTGCCAAGGTCCCTGCTGAGGTCTGGTCCTAGCCTAGGTTGTCTCTGTCCATGGCTGTCTCGCAGTCCTGTTGTTCTCCACTTCCGAGGAGGCCATTGTGCCACAGCGCCAGCCCCGTCCAGGATTGTTGCCTCCTTTGGAGTTTTTCCCCATGTTGCCTCGGTCCTGTCAGAGTAGGACGCCTGTGTCCCGCATCAGTTCTGCGGCAAATGACTTTCTCTTCTGTCGCCCATTCCCAGGACTCCTTGGGTGTGTCAAAGAAGGCTGTATGTGTGTTATATATCACTTTTAGGACAGCAGGGAACAGAAATATGTAAGTTAGGCACAGTGCTTTCATTTTTGTAAATAGCATGGAATTTTTATTTATTTTTGCAACATGCATCGTCCGGAAACACTAGGATGCAGCATGATTGGAGGGGTATGGGGGCATGTCCATAGGTGCTGCTAAAGACGACATCTCTGTCCTTACAATTGAGGATCTTGGCAATAAGAACCCAGAGTGTCTCTCTCTAGGGGGGTTGGGGGTGGTGGTGGGGGGGGGGGAATGAAGTTCTGTTCCAGGGCCTGGTGTGCCCTGTCAATGAAGCAGGTGAGAAGACATCCGTAGGGAGCCAGGGGTGGATCCATGATTCTAGGAACTTTTTGGCAACGTACAATCTACTCCCTGCCGGAAACTCCACGAATCGCAAATTATTTCAGCATGCTCTATTCTCTGTGTGTCCCGCCAGTAGTTTCACCAATGAGGCATGTCGGGCAATCGTCGAGCAGAGTTTCCCGGAGGAGTCCTCTAGGGTTGAGACACATCCATTGACCTCAGATGCTCTCTCAGCAAAACTGGGTGGGTCTTGACTCACGCGCACAACATTAATGCTCATTCCCCAATCTTTGACTCAAGGGCCGTTTGGGACTCCTGTATGGCCTGTAGGTTGGAGTCTGTCCCAGTCTGATCCTGGGGTGGAGGGGCAGCAGTCAGCGGTTTGTTGGCGTCTGGGGTGGGAGGGCAAAGCAGTTCATTTTAGTTTGAGTGTGCCTGGCACCCTTTACCCATGGTCACTGGATAGTTCCAGGCCAAATGCCCGTTCAACCCGAATACTCCATGGGGCCCTAGTTGTCTGTGGGTAGTACAAGCATTTGTCTGGGACTGTTGATCGCTCCAGACAGGAGGAGAAAGGACCAGGAGCTTCCTGCTAGCAAGGCTTGAGGAGGCCCGCAGTCGCCATCTTAATTTTGTGGCTTGTCGGTGGCCACTGCTTTATTTTGTGGAGCGTGGCCCTCTGGGGCCCCCAAGTCTGGCGGGCAGCGGGGGCAGGCAGAAAAGAGATCATGGCAGCCCCTCTCTCGTGCTGTGTGGTGCCAGCAGCAGGATCAGGTTAGATGGCGAGGCAGGCTGGTAGAGCTCTTTAATGAGCGTCCATCATCTTGGCAATCTTGGACACTGTCCTTCAAAGTAATACATTTTTATTTGTACGCAAATGCATTCAATAGTTGAAGTAGGAGAACTATCATCAGAAGAAAATTTAGATGGGATGCGTCTCATCATATATTTCTAAACAACTGAATGTTGCCAAATGAAGCAATACACATTCTGATAATGAATTACTGGCTTCAAAAGTGAGGTCTAAATTGTACCACCACCCATCTCCCTGAATGTGACAACTTTCAAGCTTCAACCCATGTGTGAGCAGAGTGGGCTTAAGGAATGTCTATTATCGGATAATTTGGTCAGTGTTGGGGTGATTTATGTGGTGGCAGTAGGGACAGGACGGTCTTTTCCATAAGACTTACCTTCTGAGCTCTAAAAGTATATGCTCAAGAGCAGATATTGAAGCAGAGCAAAGAGCTTGAATGCCTTTGACTCAAAAGAAAGATGCGACAAGAGTCAATCTGTACAGTATTAAAAGTTGGAAGCTGTATATTTAATGCCTGTACAAGAGGCTCGGGTGATCAAAGTGCTACCAACAGTAACATGAGGGAGATAAAAAAATATCTATATCATTACAGCAATTTTCAAAGAACGTACCTCATATATTTGAATTTCTACTGCTTACATTATGAGAACTACTTTTTTCTTTTTAGTTTAGAACTCCATAGGAGTGTATGTGCTTTCTTGCACTCCGTTGCGTGCTGCTATTTCCCACTCCAATCAACCCATCCCTTGATGTGGTCTCAGTTTTTTTTTCCACCAACCCCCACGTCGTTCACTACTTCCGTCCCATCTTTCTTTGTTTTTTTTTTTAGTCAGACTCACTTCCAAAAGAGCTCTGTTGCTTCCCGTCCTACTCCAACACTGACTTTTACACTCACCCATTTGACTCCCACCTGCACCCATTGCCTTTTTTTTATTTACTATTTTTTTCCCATATATTGAAGGTTCCAGCAACTGTAATCTGCTACCAGCTACTTTTATTCTTTAATGCACTTTCACAATTTCTAACTATTTTTAATTTACTGCTCGAAGATTAGCGTCTACAAGCTTTAAAGAGAAAATTAAAAGCATGACATGTATAAGTCACATGGAACTTTTTTTGTTCTTTTTGCCAATGTTATTCTGAATCAGCAATCAAGCATTTATTTGTTTTCTTTTCGCTGATGTAGAACAGAATGGGTAAAAAACATTGGCAAAATCAAAAGATTTTCAAATACCAGTGCAGGCAAGACCTATTGACTGTGCCAATGCTTTCCCCTGATTGCCTGTGTCACCGTCTCCTTTTTCCTGTTCTATTTTTACTGCAGTCATGTTTTCCCGATTGTTTTTGTTTGCTGTTTGTTCTTATGGGTTTCCGTATTTTTCATCTACTGTGCTTTCTTTTCTCTTCTTCCCCCCTCTCAAGGGGTATACTCTCTTGTACCTCGGTTCTTTTTGGTTTTCTTATGGAGAAATACACCCCTTTTAAAAAAAAATCTGTGCCTGCAGAACTACGTTTTGCAACCGTTTTTTCGTTAATGCCTTTTTGCATGGTTGCTGTGTTAAAATAATGAGCTTTCCAATATTTTGTAAGTATCTCTTGAGTGGTATTTAACTGAAAAGGGAAACTTCAGAAATGCTGATGTAATACCTTTGCATGAGAATACCAACAGTAGGTTAGAATACCCTTATATGATTGTCACTACATATCTTATAAGCAAACATCTACTTCTACACTGATCTGTCTGCAAGAGTAATGCAGAAGCTGGCTTCACATTTTTCTGCCATATCCCAGTTTATCATACAATGCCAACCATCTTACATTAAGGTCTGGCCTTCAGCTCATGAACATCACAGCATGCATAACCCAAATAAAGTCTAAGCTCTCTGAATCTATACCATTCACCCATCCCAAACTTTTCAAAACGTGATATAGTTACTTTCCAATTCGAAAGAGAGTTTAACTTCCACTTAGCTTTCAATAAATAAAGGTCAAATCGCCTATCTCAATGCAGAGCATCTTTGCACAACAGCCAATCTGTAAAAGAGCATGATACACTAAAATGATAATTCTTTCATCCCTGCACAAGCATACCTTGCAACAGACGCAGAAAGCCTTGAGAGGGTTCAGCCCTAGCCAACCGCTGTTGCCAGCATCTCGAAAGCGGTTCATAAACTCTGTGTAGAGCTCCCTCTGGATCTTAGATAGTCGCACAAGTATAACATGCTCTTCCTTGCTGGGAAGCTGAATCTTCAATACGCTGTGACCTCGCCTTAGGAGGGAAAGAAAAACACAAAAATAAACTGTGAAACATGCAAAGAAGGATATATGATACTTTAAAGTTCACGCCTTAAAAATGTGTTCCCACATCACTACAAATGGATTTGTGTGACTTTAGATGGACGCATCCGCAAATGCCAATCTTTTGTGCCTAGTTCTCTCTTGACTATTTAACTTTCCCAAACTATTTAAAGCATTTTTGCTTTGCTGGTTTTGCCCCAGCTAATCACCTTTTTGAGATTAGCGACATTTGGGTATTGTATCTCCATGCATGTGTGAGCTCAGACAGGCTTTGAGTTAGGTTGAATCTAAAGCATTGGCCTTCAGTAATGACAGATCTCGCTCATCCCTTGATCTGCCTCCGGAAGTGCTTCTAATCTGCCTCTCAAACTAATGGCACTTCTCTTCCTAAGAAACAGTATCACCATGAGATGGATTAGCTTCATGTGGGCAGGTCAGCTATGACTCAAATATAATCACCCAACCCCCCACTCCATTTCACAGTTTTTACGTCCGAGAATACCATAAAGGGCTTGACCTGCCTAGAGCTTTTGATTCACAAACTAGCATTGTCCCAGTCACAGACCCAGATTCCGGTGGCGTCTCATGCAATCTGACTTACTTCCTATCTGCAACAGAAAATGTCAGCGCATTTTGCCACAGAGAACCCAGCTATGAAAGGCACGTATTTTGGTGATACCCTACGCATAAATGGATTGTTAACAGGTATGAAACACCGTCAGAGACCCATGAAATTAGCAGACCAGCAGAGTTGTTAGAAGCCTCAACAGTAGCACCATACCCATTATATTTTGCTGAAAATGCTTTGCTTAAATCACTGATCACAGTGCCTACTGTAGTTCCTAAGCACGGTGTACTGTTGTAACGTCCGTCACACTAGTGCTGGGACGTTCCTGGGTAGCCATGCGCTTTCTAAATCCTTTTTCAATTTAAATTTCAATTCACACTATGAACATTTAACATATCCTTGCATCGCAGCAATTTGTGGGCCAGGCTTTTTTTTTTCTGAGATGTGATGTTCTACATTTCTTCAACATGTTCTGCTCTCAATAACCCACTGCCTTTTGAGTATTCCCCAGGTGTCAGACAAGATTTGGACATTTCAAGCAGTAGTGCATCTAGGTGGCGCTGTGCAGCTCCGCGCCAATGTTGTTCGTTCCACTATGAAAGTGACACATGGAGCTCCATATGTCAGTTGCTTTCCAGTCTGTCCATGCCCCCAGATGGAGTTCAACAGTAGCTTGGCTTTGACCAGTGTGCAGATCTCGAGATTTGGGACCTTACTAGATAGAAAACAGTCCAGCTCACAGAAAGGGGAGGGTGGCATCATCCCTAAGGAATCTGCAGTTAGAGTATCCCGCAGGAAGAATTTTATCATAGGTCCGCTTATTCTTCTAATGGGTACTTCTAACCGCAGATTCCTCACCTCCTGAACCGATACCAAGCAGAACCTCCCTGATGGGCGGTCCACGAATTGGATCAGACCAAAAAGTCCTGCAGGACTAAGTGCCTCTCTTGTCAGACCTGGCTGGCCAAAGAGTGGTACTTCATAAACTTATGAAATTATGCCACGGCAGGCTGGCAAGCGTCCAGAACAGGCAGTCTGTGTGCCTACACAGTATTAACTGCCTAGGCTCTGGTGGAATGAGCTTGCAAATCTTCTGAGGGCTGCTTCTTAGGCTGTACACATTGCAGTTTGATGCACAAACAATCCAGTGAGAAATGGTATATTTCTGGATTGCTAAGCCCTTCTCTCCAGCGAACCCAACAAATAGCTGATCATCCACATAATTTACTCTCTGGCAATATCAATGTAGAGGCAGAGAACTCTTTTGCGATCCAGTTGATGGAGTCTCTCCACTTCTGAAGCGGTATTAGGTGGAGCAAATAAAGCCGGGAAGGTGATGTTTTGCACAATGATAAAAGAGGTTCAGCTTCTGGGCGAAAGGAGACTTGGATTGTCAACACTAGTTTCAATGGAAAGAATGGTGTGTACGGCAGGTTTACAGAGAAGGTTTGTAGCTCACTCACCCTCCACAACAATGATATGGTGATGAGAAAACTTTTAGAGTGAGGAGCCACAAAGGATGGATGTGCAGCGGTTCAAAGGAACGAATAGTTTCTTACCTGTCGGTGTAGTTTTGCAGCTTGAAGATCTTACTGGATTCACTATGCTGTGCATTATTCCGCGGTCTAGTGGTTGGGTCTGGAATCGTAGTCTCTTCTTTCTTTTTTGTAGCCCAGGTGGGAGTCGACGTCCCACCTTTTGGTGTACTTCCTGTGACGTCGGCACGCTTCCTGCGGAAGCTCCCACCTTTGTGCGCCATCTTCGGATTCTTTTTTCTTGTTTTTGTGTTCTGTACGTGAATCCTTGGCAATGTTTACAATTTCTTCCTTAAAGTAAATAATTTATCACTTTGTCTCGTAAAGCGTCTGTTAGTATTTTATAGCTTGTGTTTCCACCTTCTTCTGCCTCATCTTTCTGGTGGAGGTGGGTGGGTTCGCTAGTGAATCCAAAAAGATCTTCAAGCTGCAAAACTACACCGACAGGTAAGAAACTATTCGTTTTGCAGCGTGAATCTTTCTGGGTTCACTATGCTGTGTATAGACTTTGTAGCGGTTTCTTATATTTGTGGCGGCTGGGTGGAAGATGAGCGTTGGTTGTTGAATATATGTTGAAGCACTTTCTGTCCTACTTGTGCTTCCTTGTTCATCTATATATCCACGCAGTAGTGCTTAGTGAACGCGTGCACTGAAGCCCGTGTTGCCACCAGGCATATGTCCTGAATGGGAGTGTTAGCCAGGAAGGCTATTGTTGCTCCCTTTTTTAGGTCGAGCCTGTCAATGCGCTTGCGCATTGAGCTTGCAAGAGATATTGGGGCTTAACCAGAGCTTAACCATCGGGCGATTTGATGCTGTGCCCGTGAAAAGCAAGGCTCAATGCGCAAGTGCATTGACCTAAAAAGCGCGTGCACATCAAAGCCACCAGCCTCCCTCCCACAGGCATCCCCCAGCGTGCGCTGTGCCTCAGGCATTTCTCCTCCCCATATTTATTCACTGCCCACGGCTTTCACTTTGACGGCCGCCAGGCCGTCTCTCGCCTCACGCTTATCACACACCCCCTTCTCTCTAGCACGCTAACACTCGCCCCTGCCTCGCTCTGTTAGCAAACACTGCACATAGAAGTCACGCGCCGGATTCCTTCGCATTTCCTACTGCTCAGTCCATGGCTTGTTTGCTTTTCTCAACTGCCTGGCTGTCAGATTTGCTATCGTCCCCCTCCCTTTTCTTTTTGCCCGTCGTTACATATATTTCCTGTGCCTGCCTCTGTGTTGCTCGAGCGTCGAAGGCCCCGGGATTGTCACTGCTTATCTTTTGAGTCATCCATTCAAGGTGGCTCTTTAAAAAAAAAAAAGCCAATACAATCTCTACTTTACTAGCACATTCTGGTGCTGGTTTCACACACAGAAGGTGAAAGGGTCATGTTTTGGTTGACTTAATTAACGCAGCACATGCATGTGCTTTATCTCTCAGCATTTCGCCCACTTTGGAAGTCCGTGATCCTTTAATAATTATGTCCAACATGAGTCCACAACACTGTCAAGCGTCTCAATGGCCCTTTATGGAGTTTCTATCTGCTGCATGTGCCTTTTACCTCTGCCCGTAATCCTTTTCCCTCTGCCTGTACATGTAACAATGTTGGGTTACGGATATGGTCTTAATATTACATACTCTATTTCACAGCCGCACATAAGTTGTTCTCTGCTGCATTGTATTACAGAGTTTGGCCTTCATCAATTTCACAGTTCTTCACAATAACCTCTACGATTACGGTTACGATTTTCTCATAAGATCGTCATAATTTCACAATTAACAACCATTATTATTTAAATGAGTACTGATTTTTAATATTCCGTTTACCGTTTTTGGCCCTTATTACCCAATGTTGTTGTTGGCATGGTGCGTGTTGAAAATCGCATGGTTTAAGCTACACAGAAACAAAATCCCTTGTTCAGTGGGCACCCGATTTCTGGACACAGGCGATTTTTGAGTCCAGGCACCTTTCAAAATTATTTTCAACATGAGTCCATAACACTCTCAAACCTGTCTATGGCACTTCTATTACAGATTACTAAATTTGTGCATGTGTCTGTTCCACTTGTTTTTTTTGCGATCGCGATTACTTGTTTCTTTTTCCCTGTTCTCCCGTCACTCGTGTTCTGCTGTCTTCCGGTTCTTCTTTCCTTTTGTACGTCTCCTACCAGCTATGGTATACACATGCTGACAGTGCTGATTATCCGAAGCACTCACGCTTGTGCTCGACAGTCTCTTAATGTGTCATCACCAGGAAGTGAGCGCTTTTACGTAAGGCTTGGGCCTTCGAGGCACTGTAAGAACTCGATGAGTAACAATAGGGGAGTCCTTGCGTAGGAGCACCGTGTGCCCGCGATTACATTCCTCTTATCTCCTTCCCGGCACTTCCTTCCATAGCGCATTTACAAACTGGACGGCCTATAGCCGCTTGTATGAAAGGTGGGTGTGTAGCTTGCGCTTGTGAAAAGTGCAAGAGTGAGTTCAGGAAGACCTGAAATACCTTACAGGGTGCCGGGCCCTCCCACCAGAGATTTCACCCTTCCCCGATTCCAGCTCCTCGCACTGCTATGGTATACACATGTTGACAGCCAGACAGTGAATATTTGGGGTGCTGTTTCTGTGTCCATCCGACTTCAGGGGCCTTCTGCCTCACAAGGGCCTCTGTACTAGTGCTTGTCGTACTGGCTGGCTGAGCCAGCTGCTGTTATTCACCGCCTTTACTGAGTGCACCGAGTGTACGGGGCTCAGCCTCCTCAGCTGCCAACTGGACACTCTCGTCTCTACTCTGTTAACCTCCAATTCTCTCTCTGCCGTCACCTGGGGCTACGAATGTGGTGAATGAATAACCTTCTGACGAGGACTGCATTCAAGCTCCGCACCGGCCTTCCTCCAAACAACATGAGATTTGGCGTGGCTGGTATCACTAAAGGCCTCTCTGAGGTCAGTGCAAATCCTTCAAGTTGGTTACGGATAGTCTCTTGCAAGATTCCTGTTGTGAACATTGCGGTTAGTATTTGTCTATTAGTTGTAACTATACACTTTGCAAACGTCATGATCGCATTTTTTCGCTCATGTTGTTCTAGAGGACCGTAGTTGATTGATGTTATTTTTTTACGCATCCAACCACAAAGGACTACTAAATAAACAAGTGCTATGTATTTTTTTTTAGTGTACTGCAACTGCATGTTCCTTGCACACTAGTATTGCTAAATAGCAAGCTGCCTAGGGCTGTTTTGCTATTCCTGTCTGTGTTACCTCACAAGTGAAGATTTATCAGGAGAGCAATTTGATCTATGTAAAGTTAATTAAAGAAGTTCACTATTCAGACCCCCCCAGGATATTGCGCCATAGATTTTCAAATTTTCCTGCTATTTTTTACTCTTAATCATTGATTTTCAGTCTTCAATCAATATAAACTGTTTTAGAAGAGTATTTCACTTTGAAATAAGCATGTTTAAATTGTCTGCTCCTCTACGAAAGCACAGCTCCAATCCCAACCTCACGTGAGCCTTGATTTCACCTCCAAAGGACATCCTGCAAGATGGATAAATGTTAAGTGTGTATTATCCAGGTTTGATGGGGACGCCCTTTCTTGTGGTGTACAGGGCAGGAAGATGTGTGCCAAGGAGCCCCCCACCCTCTCCCAAAGGTCTGTCTACCTGCCTGACTCCTGCCCCTGCTTCCTCCAGTTTGAAAAATACATCTGTGCTTACACATAATAAAGTCTGGCTGTAATAAAATGCATCAGCTGGCCATGGTTTCATCCTTCTCTTAATCCAGCTGCCACCAACTCCGAGGTAGTTTTAATCAGCCTGGCGAGCTGCTAGTTAACAGCAGCTGCTGGCAGCGCCACAAATATGCCCCATAACTGACATCTGTATCTGCAGTTTTTCAAGGGGAGCCCGGATTGTATTGCAATTGTATTCATATAGCGCTTACTACCCTTGATGAGGTGTTGAAGCGCTTTTCGGAGAATATCACGTTACTCCGGAATCCAAAAAAGATTAGTGGTGAATTAGTATAAGGAAATATGAATTAATTTGAGTGGTGGACATGTGAGTCTGTTAGTTGGAAGGAAAAGGAAAATGGAGTGATAGAAGATAACACTCCCTTTAATTATACTAACATCAACTGCACCGAAAAGTAACTCTTTATGCTTTCTTTATTGACTTAGAAACAGCTTTTGATAGCATAGACAAAGGGAGACTATGGCAAAAACGTATAAAATGGGAAATCTCGTTGCCTTTGCTGACTGCCATCACTTCATTGTACATGAGAACATGGGTAAGGGTGCTCCTAATCCGAGAAAGGGTGGTATCAGAGAAGCTCATTACGGACCAGGGCTTTAAACAGGGCTTCATACTTGCTCCCCTGTTGTCTTATCTTTACTTGGCAAATGTGATGGATGCTCTAAAAAAAACAAGCATTTACAATACAACAGGTCTCGCATTATTAGTTTGAGCTATTGGCATTATAAATGACAATGCCTTTTATTCATTTGAATCGGTGTGTAAACAAGCACTTTGTACTTCTAGTCGATGCTTATAAGAAGCAAGGCTGGCAGTCTGTTTTACTGCCAGCCTTGCTCATTGTAAGCAAGGACTATACGTTCAAAGTGCTTGTTTATGCACCGATTGCAAGTTTTGAAAACAAATTAATAAAAGGCATTGTCATTTACAATGCCAATAGCCCAAACTTTAATAATGCGAGACCTATTGCATTGCAAATGCTTGTTCTTGTAGAGTGGGCTTGTGCCCTTCCTGTTAGTTCTTGCCCTGCCTGCTTGTGGCAGAATTGTATAGTTTGTGCGATCTATCGTGCGATGGTGTCCTTAGTTACTGGTCTACCCAGGAAACTGGATGCGAAGGACACAAAGAACTGCTTTGTCTTCAAGTGTTCTTTCGTTCTCTTTATGTAATGCATTACTGCCCTTCTAGCGTCCAGAGTGTGCAGTGCCCTCTCTGCGCTTGTTGACGGTTTCTAAAAGAAGCTTGGTATCTGTATTGTTTGGTTCATGTGAAACCTTGACACCACCTTTGGCATAAAATGTGGGTCCTTTCTCATGACCACCCTGTCATTGTGTATTTGGATGTAGGGTTCTTGTAGCGTTAGCGCTTGTAGCTCGCTTACCCAGCGAAGTGATTGCCACCAGAAAGGCTGTCTTCATTGTCAGCATTTGTAGTGAGGCCTTATGAACGGGTTTAAAGGGCGCTTTCATAAGTTCTGTTAGGACTAAATTAAGGTTCAATGCCGGCGGGGGCATCCTTTTAGGTGGTGCAATCCTCTTTGCCCCTTCCAAGAATCTCTTAACTACTTGTGATGTAAAGAAGCTCTTTTCTGTCTCTCCTCTTGTGTAGGCTACTATCGCTGCTAGGTGTACCCTTAGCGAGGATTAACTTAGGTTTGCTTTCAGCAGGTGTGTTAGATATTTTAGCACCGTTGATTTCCTTGTCATCTTTTTGTGTAGCTTTTCCTTGCTGCACCACAGTGTGAAACTTTTCCATTTTGCTACATAGCACCTTTGTGTGGTAGGTTTCCTTGCCTCCCGTAGCACCCGCAGCGTGCTCTCCGGTCGTTTTAGGTGTGCAAACTCTATGTCTTCAGGAGCCATGCAGCTAGGCTGAGGCTCTCTGGCTCTGGGTGTAGGACCTCTCCGTTTTGCATGGAGAGTAAGTCTTTTCTTTTCCCGAACTTGTAGGGTGGTCCCTGTGCCATTTCCATTATCTGGTAGTACCAGGTCTGCCTGGCCCACTGAGGTGTCACCAAGATCAGTGTCATGTTGCTGGTTCTGCACTTGCTAAGTACCCTCTGTATCAGTGGTATCGGGGGAAAAGCGAAGGCAAATGTTTTTGACCAGCTTATCCATGGGGCATTCCCCAGGGATCGTTCCCCTGGTTGCCTGGATGCAAAGTATCGGCATTTTGCATTCTGGTGTGTTGCAAATAGGTCAATTGTCCGAGTTCCCCACCTCCTGAATAGCTTTTGCGTTTCCTGTGCATTGAGCTCCCACTCGTGGGATGCTGATGTCTGTCTGCTGAGCCTGTCTGCTTCCACATTGTCCTTCCCCCGGTAGGTGTATGGCCAGGAGGTCTATTTTGAGTGGGATGGCCCATCTCCATATTTCCTGCGCTAGGTTGGATAGTGCGACTGATTGTGTTCCGCCCTGTTTGTTGATGTAGAACATCGTTGTTGTGTTGTCTGTTCAACACTCTCTGGTTGCACAGTGGTTTCTGGAAGGCCTCCAGGGCGAGGAACACTGTCTTCAGTTCCAGGTAGTTGATGTGTCTGACCGCATCTGCTGGAGTCCACAGACCCCTCACCTTGAGCTTATTCATGTGTGCACCCCATCCCATCTGGGATGCGTCTGTGGTGATGGTCACCGTTGAGGTTGGTAGTGTTAAAGGCTTCCCCTTTATTATGTTCTCCTTGTTCCACCACATTTTCTCCTCCTGCACTGCGTGCGTTACAACCACTAGATCTTCCCAACTTCCTGTAGCTTGTGACCATTGTTGTTCCAGCCATTCCTGGAATGGTCTCATGTGGAGCCGTATATTGGGGACCAGGTGTATGCAGGACGCCATCATCCCCATGATCTTGCTCGCTGTCCTCACGGTCAGAGCTCGCCCGTTCTGGTAGTGGCGTGTCTCCCTCAGCAGGACAAGTGTTCTCTTGTCGCTGGGGAGCACCTTGCTCTGTATGGTGTTGATCTGTGCACCCAGGAAGTTCTTCACTCGCTCTGATTCCATTGAGGATTTCCCCCAGTGTATGGAGAATCCCAGGTCTGTCAGCGTTTCTCTGACCCGCTGTATGTGTTCCTTGCATGTCCTGTGGGAACTTGCTTTTATTAACCAGTCGTCGAGGTAAGGGTATACATGAATCCCTTCCCTCAGCAGGTGCGATGCCACGGCAGCGAGACATTTGGTGAAGATCCTTTGTGCGGATTTTAGTCCGAAGGCTAGGGCTGTGAACTGGTAGTGTTCTTTGTTGATGGTAAATCTCAGTAGGTGTTTGTGCTGCCTGTTCATAGGAATGTGCAGGTAGGCATCTTTGAGATCTATGGTGGACATTAAGTCCCCGTCCCTTATCTGAGGAATGACCTCTTGTAGGGATGTCATTTTGAATTTCACGTCTTTATGTATTTGTTTAGGAACCTTAGATCCAGGATGGGTCTTAACGTTTCATCCACCTTTGGCACTAGGAAATAGTTTGAGTACACTCCCTAGTTTCTTTCTCTGGATGGAACTGGTTCAATGGCCTCCTTTTGGAGGAGTTCTTGTGCCTCCTCTAGGAGTAACGCCAGTTTTCCCGAATGCGCCTTCCTTTTTGGTTTTCTGTTTGGTGGTTTCCTTTCCAGGTCTATGCAGTATGCTAACTGTATGATGTTGAGTACCCATTTGTCTGTAGTTATCTTTTTCCATTCCTGTAAGAAGTGTCTTAGTCTGCCTCCTACTGGTGTTACATGTTCGTTGATGTTTGGAACGTGTAACCCTCTTTTGCTGATCTTGTTGCGCTCCACCCTCGGAAGGTTCGTGTGGGTGGGCACGCTTTGAGGGACAGAGTCACTGAGGTGGGTTGCTGGCCCCCTCTTTTTGCTTGTCCTCGTCCATTCACCCTCCCACAAAAAGGACTGGCCCCGAGAATGATACTGCCAGGTTTGTTTTTGTTTGGTTTTGTTGTTGTTTTGTTTGTTGTTGGAGAAGTGTGGCTCACTGGTTAGAGGAGGCAGACCTGGAAGCAGAGGTCAGCCCGGGACCAGGGTTCAATTCCCGGCTCGGCGGGGTCTGGAGTCCTAAAATGTCCATGGACTCGACAATTCTCGCTCCGGTGCCTACTCGATTCACGGGTTCACACTCTGCGACTCTGGGCAATAGCTTGCTTAATCTCCACAACGGCCCCTCGCAGTGGGATGCCTGGCTTTCACCTTGTGGATACCCTGCCGGGGTTATCTCACAGGGGAATACCAGGACGGGTTCCCTAAGCAAGCGCTTAGAAACCGCTTGGTGATTTGCGCTATATAAATTCCTGTACATTTATATTTACATTTACATGTCCCTGCTGTGCTCGATTGTCGCCCTGGAAGGCCTGCTGGAATGTTTGGTGTGACGTTCCTGGCTGATTTCCCCCTCTTCCGTTTGGCCTCCGTGTCGGGGAACCCCTTCTCATTCCTCTGAATTGTAGGGTCCCCATGGACCTTGCAGTTTCATTTTCTTTCTTGAGCTGGGTGAGTTTTTCATCCACAGGTGCCCCGAACAGCGTTTCTCCATTGAAAGGGGTGCTCAGAATGTTGTTCTGTACTTCTGGCTTGAAGCCTGAGATCCTCAGCCAGGCATGCCTTCTTTCTCTGACTCCGATCATCATCAGCCTGCTGGATGTGTCAGCCCCATCCAATGCTGTTTTCAGGCAAGCATTTGCTATATTTTTGCTTTCTTCAACCAGGTGTGATGCTCCTTGTTGGTATTGCTCAGGGAGGTGCTTGAGTAGCTGTCCGACCTCATCCCAATGCTGGTAATGGTGTCTGTTTAGCAGGGCATTGGAGTTTGCCATGCGCCAGCGTACCGCTGCATTCCTCTCTATTTTCTCCCAGTTAGGTCCATCCTCCTAATTTCTTTGTCCGGTGGTGGGCCTGATGTTGTTGGAACATTTTCCCTTTTCCTGGCTGTTGCCGCAATAATGGAGTCCGCTGTGACGGATCCTTGGATGTAGGGGGGATCCTTAGAGGAGTGCTTTTATTTCTTCTACGTCCTAGGTGTGACCGACCTGCAGGTCACTGGGTCTTTGAATGCCTCCCTCCCTTGGTCCAGGACACTCGGAAGCATGGGGAGGAATTGACTCCTTGTTTGAGTGGGGAGCAGGGTCTCTAAGAGGAAGCATGCCTTTGGTTTTTCCTCCTCCTTCAGTTTGACTCCATAAGCCATTGCCACCTTCCTGATGACCATGTTGTAGGCCCCAATGTCATCTGGCGGCGAAGGCCTCGAAGGGTACATCTCCACAGGCTCTTCCGGGTTTTTGGCGTCGAGGTCCTGCCACTCCAGGTCCTGTGCCATCGAGGATGCCGAGCCGAAACTCGTTCGTTGGTCATCGTCGCCTTCTTCCTCGTGGTATAGGCCCTCTTCCTCTAGGTGTTCCTGGGGCGCGGGAGTTTTCGGCGGTTCTTCGGCGTTAAACTCCTCCTCTTCTTCTTCTATTTCAACTATTGTCGTCGGCATTTTCGATAGAATCGTGAATCTTTTCATTTTCTCGTCGAACTCTCTCTTCCTTTGCAGGATGTTATCCATTTTGGCCTCAAGCCTTCTCTTTCTCTCCAGCTCGGCGGCCTGTTCGGCATTCAGCGTTTCGGCCGATCTCTTCGACGTAGTCGTCGAAGCAACCTTCGGGTCAATCTACTTCGAAGTCGAGGGGTCCTTTTCAGGGACGTGCTTTGACGCTCTTGGCTTTTCGCCGTTCTTTGCCGCCTGGGAGTCCTTTTCGAAGGATCCGCTGGGCTGTTTGTCCTTAGATGCAGCTGCGGCCGTCGAGATTTTCGGTGCCAGTGCTCCCTTCGAGGACCTAGACTCTTTTTTTCGAGAGTCTGTCGGGTGTTTAGAGGTCGACGTCTCTCTTAACTCTTTAGATGTTTTCTTATCGGTCTCTACGACCGTGTTGACATCTGGTCCCTCGGCGATGTTGTCCTCGTCGTCGCTGGAGAGGCCCAAGTCCCGAAGCGACGGAGGTTGGCCTTTGCCTTGCATGCTGTAGTTGGCTCTTCTCTGTCTCTCTCTAACCCGGAGAGTCTTCGGGGTGAAGACGGAGCAGGCGTTGCAGTCCTTGCTCTCGTGGTCGACCGGTATGCAGAGATTGCAGACCGGGTGTTGGTCCTTTTGCGTGTATTTGTGGTGGCAGTTACAGCAGAATTTAAAAGGTGTCTTGTCCATTCCTCCGCTCAGGGGACCCCCTGTGTGCGCATTCTCCGTTGGACGTCGAAGTTCTCGAAGTTCTCCTCCTTCTTCGTCGTCCCGGCTTGGTGATCTTGTTCCTCTGTGGCTTCTCCAATCTTTTCCGTGTAAAATTCATCTTTTTCACCTTCTTTCCTCCAAAAACTCTGGAGCCTCTCGGTGACGATCCAGACCCAACGGCGGAAAAAATAATCTGAAGGTGGCGCCCAAAGGTGGGAGCTTCAGCAGGAAGCGTGCCGACGTCACAGGAAGTACACCAGAAGGTGGGACATCGACGCCCAATTGGGCTAAAAAAAAAAACAAAAAAAAAGAAAAAAAAGACTACGATTCTGGACCCAACCACTAGACAACGGAATAATGCAGAGCATAGTGAATCCAGAAAGATTCACGCTGCAAAACTACACGTTAGAAATGCGAGAACTAAGTTCCGGTCTCACTGAGGCATGAAAGGTGTGAGCAGGAACACATTTGACTTCGCAGACGCTTCATCTCATTGGAACTATTTTGAACATGGCGCAATTTTGTGCCCTTTCTTCGGAGCACAGAGTCCAGGACATTCAGGCTATGATACCAATGTTTCAGCTTCTGTCCTGGATCTCAATAAGGATGGTTCTGGGGCTACTTGGATTGTTGGCCTCCTGCTGGCAAAGCCTTGCTGATAGTATACGCACCCTCTGCAGTGGGATTGGAAGTCACATTGGGAACAGCATCAGGGAACTCTGCAATATTCATATTTCAAAGGAGATTGCAATATACCTGCAGTTGTGGCGGCTGGACTGCAATTGGATCAGTGGCAGACCCCTTTCCATACCCAGGAGCTAACAGTGGTAACTGATGCATCACTCCTGGGTTGGGGAGGCCATCTAGGAGAGGTGAAGCTCAGACGCATTTGGTCTCCGGCGGAGGCCCAGCTCCATATCAACCCTTTGGAATTGTGGGCCCTAAATTTGGCATTTTAAGTCTTCCTGCCACCCATCAGAGGGAGGATGCTACAGGTGCTCATGGACAACACCATCGCCTTGTGGAAAACAACAAAAAGAGCTGGGTGGGTGGGGTCGTGGACCCTATGTCAGGAGTAATTACACCTTTGGGAGGGGCAGGATCACCAGAAGATTTTCCTGGTGGCGCACCACCTGGCATAATATTTAAACACCAGGGCGTATGTTTTCAGTTCCCAACGCCTTGCCAGGCATGAATGACATCTACATCCACAAATGGTGTTGTGTATCTTGCATGAATGGGAAAAACTTTGGCTTGATCTATTTGCCAGTGCAGAGAATGCGGAACGTTAGCATTTTTTGTGCAATGGCATTCCCAAGACCATTTGGTAAAGCCAAATGAGAGCACCACAAACAGAAAGTGCACTTCTCCCAGCGTGAACCACAGATAGCCCTTGTGGGATGACAGGACGGGGATGTGGAAATAGGCGACCCTGCATATCCAACACTTACCTTCCAGTCTCCTAAGTTGAGGACAGACCAGACGTGGGTCCGGGTGAACACCTGGCATTTGTCTTTCAGCAGAAAGGCATTGAGAGCGTGAAGGTCTAAAATAGGATAATGGCCTTCGTCCTTGTCTGGCACCAGAAAGAAGCGGAAGTAGCAACCAGGTCCTACTTTTGATGCTGGCACCCTCTCTATGGCCCTTTTGGCCAAAAGGGTCTGCACTTCCTGCTGTAAAACGGTAAGGTGATTCCCAGCCAGCTGCTCTGAGAGTGATGGAATATGAAGAGGGGTGGAAAGGAACTGAAGAGCGTAGCTCTGAAAGAGAATTTGCAGGACCGACTTGTCCAAAGTGATTGCTTTCCACCCTGGAGTAATACCAGATCCTGCATCCAACAGGGTGGCTGTGTGCCTCGATGGACATGCTACTGATGAGACAACAGAAGAGGCAGAACACCAGGCTGCATTTGCTCCCCCTGCTCTCTATGTTGTCTTTAGGATCCAGTATCTAGGCGATTAAATGACTCTGGTTAGCTGGACTGGCTGCATAGGTTGATGCTTGTGGAACTGACAGCCCAAACCGTTTCCACGAAGAGGACAAAACTAATGTTGGAAATTTAGTATTGGGGCAGCTAAGTGTGAGTAGGATCGGGGCTACTTGAAAGGACAATTGGTTGTACTATACTGTCTGGAGTCAACAGCATCGGGGTCAGTTTTGATGGCCTGACACAGGTCTTAGCATCAGGATCGAAGTCAGCACCAAAGCCAGTGTGGGGGCTCATATCCAGTCCAAAGGCTCGAGCTGATGGAGCGCTGACCTGCCAGGAGGTTCCAGGTAGAAGACTTTGTGGTTCCTTGAGGCCCGTAAGTGCACCAGAGGATGCCGGTAGAATAACAATAAGACACATTATGGCCTCATGAAATTCTCGGATTTGCAGTGGCGACAAAGATGGATCCACTCGGAAATGTGGGGTGTGGCGGGAAAAGATTTAGAATCTATTCTGAAGGAGACACCCCTTTGAGTCTTCTCTGGAGTTCGAGAGTGGTGGAAAGGACCGGGTTTCACTTGGACTTCGATTTTGACTTACCTGAGGACTTTCACTGCAACAAACTTCTCACGGTCCCAGATGACCTTGGGATTCATCTGGGCACATTCGCTACAGACTTTGTAGTGGTGCTCTGACCACAAGCAACATAGGTACACCTGATGGGAATCTGTCACAGACATTTGCTTGCAAGAGTCCAAACAATATTTGGAGTATGTGGTTTTATGGGATGACCTATCTCTTGCACACTACTAAATTATGTTGATTTGAAGAGACCGGTATTGAGAAGCGACCAGCAGTAGATCAAGATCTGCATCTGGTGGTGTAGAGCCACATAATGCCTAATAGGAGTATACTTGGGTTCTGTTTGAAAACATTCATATCCAGTCTGACACCTGGGGAATTTTCAAAGGGTGAGTAATCTACAGTTAGAAGTATTCATCGGAAGAGAAGTTCGCCCCATCTACCAGATATGTTCCCTCTTCCTGAAATCCAGCTTACTAGGTTTCACTACTGCTGGACGTATAATAGACATGTTTTATCAAAACCCATACCAGTATCGTGTAGAGAAGACTACTACTGCTGTTCAGCTTCTGTCCTATATACATGCCCTGGACAGGTTGCTTGTTGCTACACCGCGGTGGCTTATCAAGTATTGCTACGGGACATGGCCAAGCCAGCCAAGATGGTGGACGGGCTCGCATAGAGCTCCGGACGCCGGGCTAAAAATCAATATCCATCCTGATCAGTGGGGCCTTACAACAAAGTGCGATGGCGACTACCTGCTGATGGATACCTAGCGAGTGCCTAGGAAATGCCTCTGGGAGCTGTGAGGTGTCATAGGGAAAGACTCGGAGCATCTCAGCCTAGTGACCGCTAGTGACCGCTCCCCACAATGGCAGCCCTCTCAGGCATATAGCGGAGTGCCGGAGGATCAGGGCGACGAGCTACGCACCACCCACAGGCTAAGAGAGCGAGCAAAACAGCGGAACAGAGCAGAGATCCAACCCTAGGCCGGGTCCTGAGCACAAGCTGATAACCAAGAAAAACTGGGGGAGAAGCTAAAAGGGGAAGGGTGAGCCGCATGGCGCCGGAGTTGGAGGTGTTGGCATGAAGCCCGAGGAACCCAGACACCGCAGTGCTCAACCTAAACAGACTAGACAGCTGAGGGGGACCAGACCTGACCCTGCTAATCTGAAGACTACCTCATGGAAAGCGCCCCACCACCTAGTGCTCGGCACCCAGGGAGAGTAGTTTCTGACCATGACACGCACCTCCTAACCCTTAAGTGGCAACCACCCCACCCACTGGTTCCCACCTGGAAATTGCAGTGGGAATACCTGGAAGATCTAGTTGTTTGCCACAGCCAGGAAGACAGTGTCAAAGAATAATTTGCAAACAATGTCAATACAGTGTCTACAAGGATGTTGAAATGGCACAACTTTCAGGGGGGCCTGTTTCAGACAGATAGCGGGATTCTGAAAGACACTCGACCGAAGCCTACAAAAAAAGTGAACTTCAGCTTACAGCCATGACCAAGGCGGCAGACTCTGGCTCCGTGTCCCCAGCCCAAGTTGTGGAAGCCAAGATCACATACGCGGAAGGATTGGCAGACCTGCGAAGGTATAATTTCAAGTTATATGCAGCTAGGAAGAATAGAGAATGGGACAGGTCTGGAACACTCATTGCCTGGCTCGCCCCTCAGAACCAGGACGCACGACCAATTACTGAAATTACTGACCCTACGGGCAGGGTAACCACTTCCCAGACAGATATCCTACGACTCTTCCAGGACCACCATGCAAAGATATACAAGAGCCCTAAGCAGAACTGCCAGGGACTAGTCAACCACTTCCTAGCACTTCTCACCATACCTCAGATCCTAGGTGAGGACAGTACCCTCCTTAAAGCAGTAATCACACCCTCTGATGTGAAACAAGCAATCCAGGCCCTGACCCGGAACAAAGCCACCGGGCAAGACGGCTTGCCCCTGGAGTATTACAGTACCTTTGCTGTATTATTGGTGCCAAAACTGGGAGACTTGTATAAGGCCGCGCTAGAGGAGGGGGAACTGCCTGGCTCTTTACAGGAATCTTATAGTCTTGCTCCGGAAACCCGAGCGGGATCCGACGCAGCTGACCTCAAACAGGCCGATCGTAAGATCGGTAAGATCCTAGCGAACCGATTAGGCAGGGTGCTTCCGCCATTAATACACCGGGACCAGAACGGGGTACCGGGTAGGAATACCTCTCAAAACATTTGCAGGCTGTTACATGTCCAGGATCAGACGGCATGTCCGTCAGTAAAGACTGAACATCCCAGGAGAGACCCATGCATCTCATCTAGAGGGGACATCTGAGCGCCATACTAGTGCTGATCGCTTGGCCTGTGCAGTCTATAGCATCCAGCCTACATCTGAAGGTGAGTGTTGCTGCAACATGGCTGTCCTGAATGGCCTGCGTGAGGACAGACATAAATCCTTGAGTATCAAAGTGAGTGGGAGTAACAGCCAAACAAAGACTAGCATTGACCGAGCAAAAGGCAAGGCTGGTCGAAAGAAAATGTGCTTGCCAAATGTTTTGATGTGCTCACATTCCCCATATCTTGGAATAACAGAAATAATAGGAAAAGTATTAGGGTTGATTTTGCTGATGGATGCCTGAACCACCAAGCTTACCGCTATCTGTATTGCATCAGGAAGACTGGCTCACATGGTGCTGGGTAAGGCGTGGGCCTCTACCAAAGGGCGGCTTGCCTGGTCCTGGTCCTAGAAAAAGCATTCAGCACTCTGACTTGGCTGGTACTTGGCTGACACTTCTTAGAGACGCTGAAACGGATGGTCTATGTCCTGTCTTATGAGCGCAGGTAAAACTATTATATACGAAACTCACATCCAGGGTGAGACTGGGTAAATACATCTCCCCACCTCTTCAGATAGGGAGGGGCACTCAGCAGGGGGTGATGGCAATGGAGCCTCTCGAGATTCTACTACTCCAGGAGGGAGAGGCATAGGGCATCCAAATAGCAGGTTCCATGCATATTGTTCCCCTATAGGCGGATTAACTGCTGCTGTATGTGCGAGATATCACTGCAGATCTCAGTCCCATATGGAGAACACTTTTGGACATTGCAACCGCAACAGGACTAAAAGTGAACTGGGCAAAATTCCCTATATACCCATCAAGTTCAGACCTTCCCCTGCGAGAGATTAGAGTTGGACACTCAAGCACCTCCTGGAGTACTCGAACCCCCCACGATACCTCAGTAACAGACTTTATTATTCCCCCATGTACCTATTTGAGGGCAACCATCGCAGAGCTGTGGTGGGAGCCAGAACCTGCGTACGTTTCTGGGAGACCCTACCCCTAATAGGCAGAATAGCATTTGCAAAGATGATCTTGGTGCCGTAATTCCTCCTCCACTTTGCAATGCCCCCATCATCCCCCCTCCTCCCGCTCCTTCTTTCAAGAACTGTACACATTATTAAGTTCCTTTGTATGGGGAAATGGGCGTCGGAGAGTAGCCCTCTCAAATTGCGTCTCCCGTCAGACAGAGGGGGGCTGGGAGCACCATACTTTGAGGCCTATTTTCCTCAGGCGCAGCTCCAGTGGATGTCCTGCTGGACAGCGGGGCGACATCTGGAGGAGACCGCCTCGGAGGGAGGATCTAGGTCAGTGCAGGTTCTTTACCACCTGCTCCTTCCAGGCGCTCCGCTCCTCCTGTATTGACATATCCTATACAGGCGATGGTAGTACGAACATGCATGTTGCGCCTTCACCGCATGTCCAGGGGAACCCCGTGTATATACCCCCTTATTCCCACTTGCCGGTCTGCCCAGAAACGAAGGATACTACTCCACTCGAGTAATACAAGTGTGGACAAACCACTTGATCCTGGAGGTGGGGCCCCTGTTCACAGAGGGCCAGCTACTCCCATTCGACCAGTCATCAGAGGAGACAGGTCTCCCACGAGGCAATTCCGGCTCCACAGACAAATAGTCCTCAGCAGCCACCATATTTGGAACCTCTCGGATGGGGAACCCGTAACGCACCCGGTACTCCACAGGAGCACAGGATGACTCCTAATCACCTGGCTTTATAAAGCAATCCAAGACCTCAGGCCACTACACTTACCCCGTTGCGACAGAAGTGGGAGGAGGAGATAGGGCGCCCACTGCATGAAAAGGAATGGGAACAAGCTTTAGAATACCCAAAGAAAGTGTCCAGGAATGCCCGGTTTAAAAGCATACAGTTTTCCATACTACATCGGGCCTACCTTACCCCAGCACGGCTCCAACAGTTTTATCTAGACACACAATTCTTGTGCCAGAGATGTCACTCCCCAGATGCAACATTCAAACACATTTTGGCTCTGCCTCATGATAGGAAAATACACAAGGCACTGCTGGAAATAACAGGACTCACTGACATGAACACTTGGGAGGCCAGCTGGATTGGGATATTCTGCAGACAAAAGACCCTCAAGGTTAAAACACGCTTTGCCTCCTTAGCCCTTCTACTGGCAAAGTGAGGGATCACAATGTACTGGAGAACCCCTGAAGGACACCCGCGAGCAGCCTGGGTGCGGGCAGTTGGCAAATGGGGCTCGGCAGAGGAGGACACAAACAGGCAAGAGGAGGTACAAGGAGTACATAGGCAATACATATCCACAGAGTGGGCTACACTCCTACACTAATTCCGCCACCACACAATAAGCACCCAGCAACCACTGCCATTGACAATTGCAACCGAAGTCCCGAGACGAGACGCACAATTCGAAGCCCCTCAAAACACCTGTGACGACACAGATATCCCAATGCACCAAATTGGTACGTGATTATGCAGCACCCTCACGAGGATAGAGGCCCATGCAAAGCACCCAAACTCGCCAGAGCTATGATCCAGGGAATCCCATGCCCCCCCCCCCCCCCAACAAATACATGCAATAAACACCATTTTTTTTAAGACGCCCGCTAGTATAAGTTTTAGTTTGCCCTGACCTACCCATCCAGGGTTCTCCCATCCCAAGTTAGTTGCACACGCCAGTAGTTCCAGGGACCGGATACTGTTTATGATAAATAGCTCCCTTATCGAACCTACATTAAGACTCACCACAACACCGCACGGCTACAGCAGGGTGATCAACAGACAGACCCGCTACTCCCATATATTGCCAGACCCTTGGTAGACCAGTAGAAATGTAACATGCAATTACAAAAAATGTGCAACTTTTTAGGACTGCAACCATGTAAAATGTCATGAAAAATTCAATAAAATTGTTTTAAAAACCAAAAATCAGTGATTGCTACACTCTTTAAGCTGTTATCTTTTTTAAATAGCTATACTCCTTTTCACGGCGCTGAGGTTACTAACTTGTATGAGTAGTTTTCAGCTTAAAGAATTTTTCTGGATTTACATGTAGTGGATCATTCCCCAATCTAGTGGTTGGGTCTCGAATTGTGTCTGGTAATCTTTACACCCCTCCACAACTTTAACTTTCTGGGTGATATTATAAATAGTTTTGGGACCCTTTGGATTTGTCAATGGTTTTTAGCTAAGCTGTACAGCATCTCGGATGCTGTGCAGATTGATTAAATAAAAAATAAAGACTTGTGTCATATTGTAGGTGGTGCACCACACATGCGTGCACCTACAGAATCACGCAGCTGCTTTTTTTCTTATTATTTGGTGATCCAACTCAGGCGAGCAACATAGACAGCAGGAGAGAAAACCAAATGGGCATGAGAGAGAACTTTTGGAGTTGGGAGGGGGTAGAAGCACACAGGAGAGAAAGCAATGTGGTGGGCTTAGCTCACGAGGAGAAGAACATCATGGAGGGGGGCCATGGGAGAAGCACAGTGGTGAAAGAGCAGTGTGGGAAGAGAAGCTCACTCAGGAGACAGCAAGACAACACATGAACTCTCACAGAGAGTTTAAACAAAAAGGAAGAAGTAGCGCTGAAAAATCTAACGTGTAAGGACTCAGTAATGCATCCATGCTCTAGAGGAAGGACAACCACAAGAGGAGGAATGAAAGCCAACACATGCTAACAAATAAAAAAGCAAATGAGAATGAAGCCAACCAATGGTAACTAATGGGAGGGCTCTAGCCCACTGTAAGCTAAGAATATGTCTTGCAACAGAGTGCATGTACTGTCTAGCAGACAGGATCAAAAAATGGACAAGAGAAAATTCTGGACCGAACCGGATTAGATAACGTAATGATGCACAACATGTGATTCCAGAAAAGAATTATGACGCAAAACCTAAAAATGAGTGTACTAGGCTTTGCAGCAATGTGTAGTGTACAATTGATGCTGCTGAAGGACAAACAGACAAGAGGCTTTGCTGCTTTTGTAGGAAAGAAAACAGTCTTATGGAGGGCTTAACTGATGTGGCTCGGTGGCTAGGGGGCTCAGAGCAAAGACTTACCTTTGCACAAATCCTTCAAGTAAGCTATGCAGGACATGGCTGCGGTAACGCATAAGGCGAACGTCCTGTGGTGTGCTGTCAATACATTGTCCGTTCAAGATTGGGCGCTCAAACATGTTGCTGAATTCCTGCCGTGTGCCCAGAAAATCTGGTCTCACAAAGTCTACCATGCACCAGTACTCAATCAAGTTGTTCTGAAGAGGATACCCAGTCAGGACAACCCTGCGACGTGAACGAATGTTCTTCAGTGCTTGCGAGGTGCTTGCATGGCAATTCTTGATCCGGTGCCCCTCATCACAGATAACCACATCGGGGCCAGGGCGGGATATGGCCTTTTCAATGCCTAAGGACAAAGTGAAAGACAGTTTAGTGAAAAAATCTAAAAAGACAGTGGAAGATGTGGAAGTTGCAAGAGGAGTGAGTGTAAAGGTAAAATGTGAACACAAAATAACTTGAGTAAGGAATAAAGGATGCTGCAAACAGTGAGGCAGAAAGCTAATGGGACGATTGAGGGCTTTGCATGGTATGATAGCTCCTGCTGGTTTTTCATATTTTCTGTAGAGATATTGGCTTTAACTGATGGGGGAATTAGTACACTCATCTTTATGCCCATCCAAGATCATAAACAGTAACGTTTGGCATTTAAAATGTTGTTAAATGGCTATAATATGCAGAAGAAAATGCAACATAAAATACAAATTATTACATGGTAGCTGGCAGCACCAGACAGCCCTTGTGGACACAACAAAGCGGAGCATGGAGAAGAAAGCATCCATTGAATGCAGCAGAGGATGAACTGTATATGGATAGGTAATAAGACTGTATAATGAGCAGAACATGAACAGGTAGGAAAAGGAAATAGCATAGGGTGAGAAGAGTGCATGGGATGGAGCACACACTAATGAAGGATAGGAAAAATGGTACGATGTATATCAGGCAGGGGCTTATTTATGACACACAACCCAATCACAAATACATATTTATGAATGTGATTCTGTGAGGATGCAGGGTGCCTTTTAAAAAAAAAAATAACACCAGTTTATTGAATTTTCTGTTACATTTTCGAATCACAGATTACATAGTTGCTTACATAATAATGCATAACATGTATTTCTTCTGTGCTATATGAACTGTACTTTTAGCATGTATCTCTGGGGAGTGTGTAGCCAGTTACACCAGGCGGTTACATAGGCGGAGACATCTGTGCATGTCACCAATTACATATTGTTTTTTACAGGCAGAGTGTGTTCATACATTAAATTTCAATCGATGAGGCATGTATACATGATTAAATATCAGCAAAACTCTGTAAAGGAAACAGCATAAAAAGAGCTAAGCAAGAGTGATAGTCTCCTCCCACCCCTCTTCATCTCTGCTTTGTCTACATTATTTGGCGTCCACAGGGTGCGGGCATCTAAGGCGTTCCAGGAGGTGAGCAAGCTCCTCGAGCTTTGCATTCAGTTGTGGTGCACATCTCAGTTTCGTCACTAGCCTCGTTTCCAGTTGCAGGTGCTCCCGTTCTATTTTCCCTATGGCATCATTGAGGTGCTTGTGGATATTCCAGTTACTTCCCAAGCATTTGCCCCCGATAGTCACCTTAAATGCCTCCCATTCACCTGCCGTCGCCTCATTAAGTTCAAAGAATTTGGGTGAGGCAGATCCTACAGCTTCCTGGAACGGTAAATCTTATAGGGCGGAAGATGACTTGTTGGGTTGTCTCCCATTGTTGGTGAAATAATTGGGTATCATGATCATGGTGTGTACGATTAAGGTATTCAATATGGCCAACTGTGGGAAAAAGTGTTGGTGATCCTACTATGCGGTCAATGCGGACGTGTAGTCCATAAAGTGCTGAGTAATGTGAGTATATTCTTGTGTTAGGGTTCCGCAATCGCCATATGTCAACTAGTGACCAATGGCCCAGCCAGTCTCCCAATGCGTGTGCGTTTGTTATGGAGGTTGTACATGACAGAGGGGGGGTGGGGGGGGTGGGGGAGGGGGAATGAACGGTCTAGTGTAGTGCTGAGGACAGCATTGAAGTCTCCGCCTAGCAGCCATGGGAGTCCGCTACACCGCTAATGTAGCAGGGAGGCTATTAAGAAACAGCGTCGGTTCTGAGTTGGGGGAATATATCACCCCTAGTACCAGTTGCAGACTATTGAGGCGATATCGTATGAATAAGTATCTCCCCCCTGGGTCAGTTTGTAACTCCTCCATGACCAAGGCGGTCCCCGCCCGTATCTAGATCAGTACCCCTCTAGCGTAGGATGAGTAACAAGCAGCAAATACCAGACTCTGCCATCAACTGCGCAGTCGGTCATGTTCCGGGAGCATCAGGTATTTGTCCTGTAGGAGGGCTACGCGAGTTGACCTGCTCTTCAAATCGGAGTAAATACAGTAACGGCGTGAGGGCGTGTGCATGCATGCCCCTTACATTCCATGTGTATTATGTTTGTGTGAGCCATGCCTGGATTAGTGTTTTGCATTGCATGCTAAGCAACTCCACATTGTAATAGGGGCCCGTTACGTGCTGTGTGCGGTGTGTACGGGGGGGGGGGGGGGGGGGGGAGTTTGAGTAAGAGCAAGATTGCTTAGCTGAAGAAAAATAATAAGGAAAGTAAAACAAGTGCAACATGCAGAGCATTGTTAGAGCAGATATGCAACAGGGATCCACCCAAACTGAAATGCCAAACATTGGCAACTGGTACATATCCTCAATCATAGAGGAGGAAGCGTGTAGCAAAGTCAAGTCCCAGATTCCCCTGTACCCCCATTGCAGTGTGTGTGATGTGTCAGCTGTGAAATGCGCTTGTCTGGTCATCACAGGACGAATGAGAAGCAGTGTCACGGTTTCACCACATGGCGATTGTGTATTCATTGGTTATACACTGCCATGAACGTTATCCACGATTGATTGCCACAACAAGGGGTGGTGTGAGTCTTTTGTAGTTCATTGGCAGGCCGTTAGTGGCTTCTCAGTGAGGTCACATGATGTCGTCTGCAGTTTGCAGTGTTACATCTGGTGGCGTTGGTGACCCCAGCCTGGTCGTATTTATTTTCGAGGAGTCTTCTTCGCTGGAGGGTTTCACAGATTCATTATCCAGGTCCGAGATGCGGGTTTGGGTGTGTACAGCAGTGGGTGACCTGGGGCGATCGGTGCGCCGTCTCCGATAAAGTGTCTGGCTGCCTTTTCAATTCCGGTGGGGCGCGGGAGCATGGTTGCGTGGCCCGTGCCCTCCATCCAATCCCAAGCATCGTCAGGAGAGTCGAAGAAGTGAACATTATGGTTGTCCACTACTCTGAGGCGCGCTGGAGACAGCAAGGAATATCATATTTTCAGCTCACTGCGGTGGCACTTGACAACGAGGAGGGAGTTACAATGTTTCTGCACAGCCAGCGTGTAGTCTGGGAACAGCATGACCGAGAGTTGCTCACATTGAGCTCTTTTAATCGACATGTTTCTCGCAGTATGATGTCCCGATCTTTGTAATTGAGAAGGCAGAAGAGGAAGGGTTTGGGATTGGCGCCTGGTGGAGGTTTCCGCAATGGTACACAATGCGCCTGTTCGACTTCAAATTGGCGGTGCGGGGGGATATCGCTGAGGGAGGTACTAGTTCACGTATCCAGGTTTCCACATATGCTACCGCATCGCAGTCCTCCGTGCCCTCTGGGACTCCAACTACCTGAATGTTGTTGCTTTGTGACCACCCTTCAGCATCCTCCACTCGATCTTTCAAGATAGTCAACCGATCCAACAGCGCTTGGAGTAGAGTTGTGTCTTCTTGGGTGACGGGCTGCAGTTCCTCCAGCTGAAGTTCAGTGTAGTGTTGCTTGTATGCGAGCTTGAGACGGTCTGCCCGCAGCAAGATGAAATCCATGGTCACCTTATCGATCTTACTTTCGAGGGAGGTCCATGTACATTCTTGTGTTGCGCTAATTTTCTCCAGAGCCAAAAAGAACGCAGTCTAGTTTGTCGCAGAGTGCCACCTCGTGATGCACTGATTCTGCCTGCATGCTAGCGTTCCCCCGCCTGTTCCACAACTCCCGGAGCATGGCAGGCCGGGATGGATGAGGTAGTTTAACGCAGGCATCCCATTACTTTTTGCCGGGCAGTGGGCATCTAATGGTTCGCCGTCTTCCACTAGCGTCGTATATGCAAGTCAGCCAGGAATAAGATACTGGGTAGGCTTAGGGACCAGTAATGTGGTCTTCCCCCACAAGATGTTGGCGAGTTGGGGCATCGAGTTAGTGGAGATGTATCCTGGGTCTTTGGGCTCTGTATATGTCTAGCTCACACTCCCCTGGCAAGTATCCCTTGAGTTACACTTCCACTCCCTTTCGGATCCTCAAGCACCGGCTAGTCCCCAGTTCACCTTTGGGTCCCACATAAAGAAGAGTAATGGCAAGAGGAGGGATCAGAGGAAGGAAACTAGGCAGGGATAGAAAGGTAGGGTCATTGTATCATGTTAAAAGGATATGCCGTAATGTGTACCCCACAGTACCGAGCCCCGCACCCTCTCCCGCTGCCACTTCGGTGTTTATTGTGCCCCTCGTGAAGCAACCAGCATGTACACCTGTAGGCCCTTAGTGTCGTCTGTGGTCTGAAGTGGCTGCTAGGCAACAGGGGCAACCCAGAGTCTCAAGTAGGTAAAGTTTGACAGTGCAGGTGGGATGCCCTTGTAGGGCTCTGCTGATCATATTCACTGTCCTACCTTGTGCTGGCACCATGTCTCTTTCATGGTGACTATTAGGGCCCAAGTATGCCAACAGCTTGGGTCCTGCACAGTGTGGGTTTATGTAGAGTACAGGTGGATGATCCAGTCTGGTATGTGCCTCACCAGAACGGGCTAGGCCCGAGCTGAACCCCGAGCCGCAGTCTGGTGTCCTGCAGGTGAAGACAGCCCACATTTCATGGTTACCAGTAGTTTGGCGAAGGACGTCGTTTGCACCACTCGCAGTCAGCCCGCCACAACACTGGTCATCCAGGGGTCTTGATTGAGGCAGGTCCCTCCCCGCTCTCAGTGAAGAGAAAGGCACAGATCCTCGCCACCTGCGCTGCGCGGCCTGATCTGACCCCCAGGCCAGGGCAAGGTGGGCGACACTTGATGGGGTCGGGGGCCCACCTTATTTCAGTGATCTGCTACAAGCAACTGCGCGTGTCGCCCGCCAGGCTGCCAGTGGGCTCATTCTCCAACTAGTGCTTTGCTGGACCGGCAAAAATCAGGTCTCCCATCTGGCAGTAGACGGCACGGGCAGTGGACACTAGGCAGCAGGGCGACCTCTGTGTCTTGTAGGCCTGGGAACGGAGCCCAGCTGGGATGTCAATTGCACTCTGGGAGCCACAACACTGTTCATCCAGGGGGCTCTTTTTAAGTCAGGTTGTCATCGCCCCAGTAAAGAGTAAGGTGCAGATCTGCCCCTCCTTTCGCGTTGCACGGCCTCGGCCCGATGGGGGTGGGAGGTGGGCTCTCCTTGCCCAGATGATCTGCTCCAGGCAACTACAAGAGCTTCGACCCTCCCAGGCGACTAGATACTTCACTTTCCGCCCAGTGTGCATCCGGATCGGCCAGAACAGGTCTCCTACCCGGCAGTAGATGGAACGAGCAGCGGCCGTCAGGCAGCAGGACGACCTCCCCGTACTGCAGGCCCGGGGTCGGAGCCCAGACAGGCCATCAATCGTCCTTCGGATGCTGCGTCTCATTTGAAGGAGAGATTGCGGTTGGGTGATACTGGTTCCTTGGTGTTTGCACCCACTGCACTCTCCTCTAGGCAGCTCGGCAGCCAGGGCTCACCCGCAGAGCTACACCTATTCTACCCGGCTGCCAGGACTGCAATGGCTGCAGCTTCTGCGCAGGGCTGCAACAGTTCAACAATCCTCTCGCATGCTAGGGCCTGCTGTTGCGTGCCGCCTAGCTGCACTGCAAGCATCGTCATCTGCCATGGCCCACGCCACTCACCAGGCAGCTCTCTGCCTCCCACTAGGGGACAAAAGTGTGATTCTGCCCTCGTAACAGCAGACGAAGAATGGGACGGTAACGGCTTTTTCTGGCAAGTAGGATGGGGAAGGGAAGTCACAGCTGAGCAGAATACATGCCGTATTGGGGGGTAGGGATGTGGAGCTTCAGAAAGATGCATCAGCCATCTTAGCCTGCTGGCCATGCACCCCAGGGATGCAGGGTGCCTTTATGTATGGTGGGGCTTTTCTGGGATAGAGTGAACCACTATCTACTGATCGGCAAACAAGTGTGTGGGCAGAGAAGAAATCCAAAGGAATGCAATTTTCTGGTTAGTATCAGAGTGGGTCAATTGTTTAACTGTTTGAACATAAACAAACTAGGTGGCATGCGACGTTTTTGTGGAGTGGAAGGCTTGACACTGAAAATGTGGGATTTAAGGATACAGGGGTAATTTGAGAGCAGCTTCTCTGTTAACAAAAAGATTGTGGAACATGTGGGAATGTGCTAAAACATACACCAAGTGAACTGTACTTATGAACAAAAGGCAACATCACAATACAACAATATTTACTAAAGTTTCAATTAACAGACTTTTAGTTAAGTGATTATAATATTGATAATTTACAGCAGACCTGCAACATGGAATCTTCATTGACAATCAATCCGGTCATGATTATCTTGCACAAATTTGCAGTCCGGTTATCAGGAGCTGCTAATCTTAACATTGGAATTCTCTGTGACATTTCCTGAAACAAATTCCTCTCTAGTAAATGCTAATTTGTGAATACTTCGAGTGAACACTAACATCGCTGTCACGACTTGTGCTCTTCTGACAGCCTTGTAGCAACCCACCTCTTCTTCCAAAGCCTTGGTGTAAATAAAGGCACTTTATCAGTACTTAAAATCTGACTTTATATCTAGCACATCTTTGTTCCTATGCTGCCTTTTTGCGAACTGGGAGGCTTAACTGCTAAATTCTTCTCTTGAGCTTTCCCAACAGGTGGTTTCCACCGTGGCCCTGATATTGGTGTGCCCTTAGGCTGTGCACCTGCCTTCTGGTTCTTCTCTTTGCTCATCTCAACTCACTATCGGTTTCTACCTTTTCTGGAACACTTGTAAATGCCACCACACTAAGAATCTTCTTGACTATCTCTGTGATCTGGGTCGTAATTTCCAATTGTATGAGCTATACTCTTCTGGGAATGATGGCCTTATTTCAGTGGTTGCCTGGTTATTTGGAGCCTCATAACAGGCCAACTGGTCTGGTGGGTTTTCATAAACCTGAGTGGAGAGGGTCATCTGCCTGTACCAGGGCTATGTAATAACATTTTATGTTGGGTCCTTCTTGTGAGGTGAAATGAGTAAAGCACCTCTGTCTTCAAGCATGAACAACATCTAATCACTCAGCACCCATTTAAAAAATCTTCTGTAGCCATCTATGCAGTATTGTGTTACCTGTCAAGCAATCTGACATGAAGGTCTAGGGAGTATATAGCATTTCTAATCTCTACGGCCCTATTCTCGTGGAAGAGCCATATATAGGCATGTCCACTACTGTTATTTCTGAAACCACTCTTCAATCAACATCTGATAAATAATTTGATAGCACAGTACTCAAGAAAGAAGATAGCCTGGACATTGCAAATGGTTACATTTCCTCAGACAGCCTGGCTGTAACTGCACCATGACATCCTACAGAAATCACTCGGGGTTATAGTGTTGCAACTGCTAGGTTTTGCCTCTACCATCAGGGTTTCTTCTGTAATCTTCAGTAGCAACAAGTTCCTTCCCTAAGAGTCCCAGAGGTTTATTTGCAAAATACTCTTAAAGCCTAATATAGCTCATCTGTACCTTTGTGGCCGGTTGATGAAATGATGCTGAATATTGTCACTTACAAGTTCTTGTACCTGTGGAAGATATACATCTTCTTTCCTCTTTAACAAATATTGTTACTGTTGGTTGCGTTCTTTACTACAGTGCACTCTCAGCCTTCAGTGTCTTTGATTCAAGTCTAGACTAACTGGTCTCCTTTCCAATCCCCAGAAAAAAATACTCAGAACAACATTTTCTCTCATGCAGCTATTCATAAAGTTCTTCTAAAAAATATATTTTTTATTGAAAATTTGCAATAAAGAACAGGACAATGAAAAGTTAGAAGGGTCTGGGTGAGTACACCAATCAGCATTACAGGCCATATCAATAATTCACAAAACCGTAGGGAATTATCAGCGTTGCCCCATCAGAACAAGACAGTGAAGCAATCAAAAAAGAAGAAAAATAGGGATAAGATGGGGAAGAGAAAAGAAAGGAAACAAAAGAAGGCAAAGCGTAGAAGGAAAGCCACTCAGCCAGGATGCACCAAGGAGTATATAAAAAAGTGATTATGAGTAAGTTATGGCAACAACGCAGGAGGCCAGGTCACTGATGAAAATGCAAAAATCTCACCAGGCATCACTAATACCAACAGGAATGTTTGACATTTCTGCTTCAAGCAGAACGCGAGAGGGGTTCATATGTCTTGCAGGTGGGAACGTGCCGGCATCAACTCCCAATATGCCTGTAATTGCTCCCAGCAGAAAGCTGCATCTCTCAGCCAGTCATCCTTAAGTGGAGAACGTCGACGGCCCCAGCGCATCAACACTTGCAGGAGCATCACCAACACTATGGCCATCACCTGGGATATCATCACATAAACCAGAAGAGCCAGCAGAGGCAAGCACTCAGGAGCATGCTTAGTGGAGTAGCTATCATGTGAACTAACACCAGAAAGCCTGAACCTCCACACAGCTCCACGCAAGATGCAAAAAATTGGCATGCGGCGCCGCACAGCATAAGCAATGTGGGTTCTCAGCCAAGCCCAGTTTTGCAAGCAGGCAGGACAGTAATAGAGTCTATGCACACATTTAATGTGGATGCCTGTGGATTGTTGATGCCGGTTTGTGAGCTAGTGCGACTCCATTTTAAGGAGCTGTAGGAGCGTAATTTTGCCGCCCTGCTTTCTTTTGTCACGTATCGCATTCCACGCGTGTGCCTCCCCATTTGTTTGGATAAGTGGACACTGTGCGCTTGTGATTGCCCTGAAGGGCCCCGGCCATTAGTTCGAGAGGATTTCTTCCTTTTTGCCCTGCCCCTGTGGGAGTGGCGTGTTTATCGGTAGTTTTCCTGCAAGTACCCCTGTCCTGATGAAGCCATAAAGAGTCTACTGGCGGAAACGCGACTGCGTCAACACTTTTGTGTTGAAGGAGTCCCTCTATCGTTATTTGTATTAGTTTCAACTTCTTGCGCCCTGTATTAAGCTAGTTTTGTGAGAGAATTTTCTTCTCAGGCGCTAGTAGGATTCCCTTTCAGATTTATATCACTCATAAGTGGGAGTGTATATATTTTGAGAAAGGTTTCAATTATCTTTCTTATGGTACGCCGTTGTATATATATTGTATATGATGTATATATATGTTGTATATATGTAAATTTTGTGATGTGCTCTTCCTTGGATTAATTTTGTGTGCCACTTGTTCTTGTGATACGTTTATATGTCTATATAAATTATGTTTAATTAGATTTGTTTACATTAAGTTGTAAAGAACAAGATAATTTAATTTTTCTTGGGTCCGAATATTAAATGTGAAATGTATCCCTTAATACCGTTTTTTTCTACTTTTTCATCTTTTTGATGACCCCTGCTCTGGTATGGGAGGGTGATGTGGGCAGAACCCCTTAAGTATAACCTAGTATCACCTGGGATATCATCACATAAACCAGAAGAGCCAGCAGAGGCAAGCACTCAGGAGCATGCCCAGTGGAGTAGCTATCATATGAACTAACACCAGAAAGCCTGAACCTCCAGACAGCTCCACGCAAGATGCAAAAAATTGGCATGCGGCGTCGCACAGCATAAGCAATGTGGGTTGTCAGCCAAGCTCAGTTTTGCAAGCAGGCAGGACAGTAATAGAGTCTATGCACACATTTAATGTGGATCAGGTGTAGTCTCTAGTTAGGGAAAAGGGCTCTAGCTTGCACAAAGCAATATTGCCATTGGGAGTCAGTGATAGCTTGGACCAAGTCAGACTCCCATGCCCTCCTAGCCTTTGGGACGCGCACTCGTGCGGTCTGCTGCATTGTAAAGTTTGGTGATTAACCGGCGAGGGAGTAGAAAGAAAGGTCTTCAAGGCAGGGAGGGTCTCAGGGGCTTGTGGAAACGTGCTATGCAGGGAGCGAATGGCAGCATACAGCTGATAGTAAGTAAAGGTGCTAAGCAGGGTGGTGTTTGGGCCCTGCAGCGCACAAGCTGGCTCTATTGAGATCACATCCGTATAGATCGCCCCCATTGTTGTCAACTGTAAGGCATGTCACATGCACCCCGGTGCCAACATCTGCAGTAACAGGCAGAGACCGGTGATCTAGCAGAGGTATCAACGGAGCAAACAAGCACCCCAGGTGTGCCCTACGATGAAGTTCCCCCCAAGCTAGCACCATGCACACCAGTGTCCACACAAGCTCTTGATCTTCTGGGACGAAGGTACAGTGCAATGGATAGAGGACAAGGAGTAATGTGGTCATACTCTGGAGCTGTGGGTGGCTGGAACGGTGTGGGACAGATCCAATAATGCGCAAAATGCACTGCGCACCATTGTAGTATAAGTCCATGTCGAGTGCTACAAGTCCCTTCTGCTCAGAGGTAAGGGTGAGGAGCTCCCACGCGATGCTGCTTGCCAGCTCATATGAGACTCAACAGAGAGGATCGTAGCCGTTTAGGAAAGCAGAGCAGTAGTGGCAGTGGAAAGTTTAGAAACAAATAAAGGAATTTAGGGAAGAGACCCATTTTTGCAATCGCTAAGCGGCCCGTGACAGCAGAAGCTTTCGCCAACACTCCACACGGGCCTGTAGCTACTCCATTGCTCGGCCCCAGTTAGCCTGCCACAACTCGTCTAAATCTCTACTCAGCAACAGTCCCAAGTAGCTCACCAGCCCACTCCAATGAGAAGTTGAAGTCAAACTCCCCTGTACCTCCGTGAGAGGAAACTACAGATTTGGTCCAATTTATTGTAATATCAGACAGGCCCCCAAATCTAATACTTTTCTGTATCAGATAGATGAAGTTCTCCTGCAGGTACTTCCCATAAAGCGTAACATCGTCCGCTTACATGGAGAACAACACTGTTCGCTTGGAAAATTCCAGCAGCCTATGAGAATGATGTTGTAATCTCACTGCCAAGGGTCCCAACGCAATATCGAACAGTATAGGCGAGAGGGGACACCCCTGGCACGTGCCCATTGTCACCGAGAACGGAGTGCAGACAGTGTCATTCAAGTGCAGGCGAGCAACAGGCTGCATATACAATAAATCAATGAAACAAAGGAACCTGTGACTCAGATCGAAGCGCGTAAAGCAATTCAAGCAAATCGAACACCTTGGTGGTGTCAAGAAACACCGCCATGACAGGCATGGTCGGATCGATGTCCTGCATCACAGCGAAAAAAGTATGCAGAAAGTAACTAATTTAGCTAAAATATTATGGTCATTAATTATTGATAGGGGCCGATGCAATTCACATTTACGAGAATCTTTACCCAGTTTCGGAACGGTAACATGCAAAGCCTCCCACAGGGAGTTCAGAAGGACCCTCAGTTCCAAGGACTCAGGAAACATTTCAAGCAGATGGGAGGCTAACAAGGGCACATATTCCTTATAAAAGGCAGCTGTAAAGTGGTCTAATACCAGCGCCTTATCGCCAGGCAGAGTGCAAATTACCTGCACGATTTCCTCAACAATAAAGGGCTGGCCCATGGTTTGTGCTAGAGATTTGCAAGGGTTTACCCAACTCGGTCGCCCATTCAATATCTTCTAGCCCAGGCTTTCTTTCCCAGAAAATGTACTTCGCTTTACGCCGGCTCACATACGCACATAGTTTAGTTCGAATATCTGCAAGTGTGGAGACATCATCATTTGTTTAGTACTGCTGTTCCAGCTCACAGATTCCAGATCAGCAAGATTCTAACGCACCCTTAAAGGCTTCGCAGAGTGTAGAGGGGGACTGGACAGGTTACTTACTGCGCTCACAGAAGTCAACTACGGCTTCCCTAATCTCCTCCGGGAATACCTAATGCCTTAGAGTTCCAGCACAGAGACATTGGTGAAAGCACGCGGGACAGCCTACGGAGGGCACAGTACCAAAAGAACTGGGGAGTTATCAGCACGTGTGCATGGCAGATGATCAACGCTAAGGGTCCATGAGTCAACATCCTGCGTAGCTAACCAATAGTCTATGCGAGCCCATGTATTGTGCGCAGGAGTTATAAAGTTGCCCTCCGTGGAGGCCCCATGGCGGGTACGCCATAGGTCTGTCAGCCGGTTATCTATCATGACAATACACAACTGTTCTGCCATATGAAGTTTAGGTCGCCTAGCATCGCTCTGTGAATCCAACCTAGTGTCCAAACTACATTGAAATCTCAACCCCATAAAATTGTGCCAGGTCAAAGTGTGCCAACCAGCTGCCAGACATTGGAGAAAAAGTCAGGACTATCTCTGGTCGGGCCATATATGGAAGCACGGCGGAGAGAATGTCTGCATAGGGTACCAGTCAGCAACACATAGCGTCCCTAATCATCGCACAATACCTGATGAGTACGCCAGGGGAGCCCCTTCTGTACAACAGCCACGCTGCAAGCATAATTAAAGTAACAAGCAGCGTAACACCCCCCAGTCACCCTGTGTGCCGCTGCATCCTAGTACCCTCTGTAAAGTAAAGCTCATGGAGCAAACATGTCTACACTGTGGTGCTGGTGAGAAGCAAAAAAGTGTCTCTTTGCGCACATCGTTTAGCCCCTGAAGATTCCATGTCAAACACCTACTGGTCTTCATGGGATGGATGTAACAGCGTTGTGTGGACGATAAAAAGGTGCCAGCAGTGTAACAGAGGAAGACAGTAGAAATCAGGCTAAGTGCAGGGAGCAGGGAAAAGAAACAAATCAACAATGTAACATGCAGAGCTGTAAATTGGTAACATTCCAAGACACCTCCCTCCACCCAAGTCGATCGCCCAAACAGGCCAGGCAACCACACCCCACCCTACAAACATAACCAACACAACACAAATGTCATTTAGCATAGGAATCATTCTTGGAGGCGAACCAGAGTCCCAACCACGGCAAACTATCAAGATGTCGGGTGGCTGCAGGAAACAGTCAAGAGGGGCCAGGGTTCACACCCAGGGGGAGGCAGCAATAAGTCAGGCCGGCGAGGCTGCCCCCCCCCCATACCCCATACCCCAGGGCCAGGAGAACCAGGGGCCCTAAAAGCACCCACTCAATTGTTAAGGGGTGTGTGTGTGTGTGTAGGGGCCCCCACTGACACCCGTGCTCCAGGCCAAAGGGAGTCCCCAACCTAACCACCAGCGCCCAGCCAGCCTCCACGGGGACTCCACTCCTCGCCTGGCCACACGCAGCCCTTGCCGATATGTCCACCAAGGCGGTAGGAAGTGGTTGTAAGAAAGGCCGGCAGAAATCTAACCAGCCCCTGCACAAGGTGACCAGGGCAAATAAGTCGCTCACCAACGAACGTCTGAGCCTGGTGCAGCTCGCAGGCTACTACTTCGTTGTAGGCCTCACTTCTCAGAATCCCGTGCAGAGGGATCCACTGATTGCAGCGGTCACTGGGGGGAGGAGCGATCTCAAGGCGCGGGCCTATGGGACACGCACCAGCACCACCATATTACAGCCGAGCCCGGACGTTCACGTCTTCGATGGCGGGAAGCTGGATCGCAGCATGACAAGCAGAACACCGCCCGCATCAGGCAGGCTGCACCCACAAGGCAAGCCATTTCACACCGCCCACCCTCATGGATCGCATATAGAGGTTAAATTGCGCGGCAATATCAAAAATAAAAGTTGCTGCTTGCAGTCCTTAACAAGCATTTGCAATGCAATTGGTATATAAACATTGGCATGGCATGGCAGTGGTGGTGTCCGTGTGTGTATGGCAGTGGTGGTGTCCGTGTGTGTATGGCAGTGGTGGTGTCCGTGTGTGTATGGCAGTGGTGGTGTCCGTGTGTGCATGGCAGTGGTGGTGTCCGTGTGTGCATGGCAGTGGTGGTGTTCGTGTGTGCATGACAGTGGTGGTGTCCGTGTGTGCATGACAGTGGTGGTGTCCGTGTGTGCATGACAGTGGTGGTGTCCGTGTGTGCATGGCAGTGGTGGTGTCCGTGTGTGCATGGCAGTGGTGGTGTCCGTGTGTGCATGGCAGTGGTGGTTTCCGTGTGTGCATGGCAGTGGTGGTGTCTGTGTGTGCATGGCAGTGGTGGTGTCCATGTGTGCACGGCAGTGGTGGTGTCCATGTGTGCACGGCAGTGGTGGTGTCCGTGTATGTATGTTAGTGGTGGTGTCCGTGTGTGCCTTTCAAAAAGAGGTTCATTACTTAGAGGATGGAAGTGGGCTGGGGGGACGGGACAGGACATAGGTAGGTTAATAAAATAACAAAGTAAAATTCAATATGCCACAAACCGTAAAGAGGATAAAAAATAATTTAAAAAACAGCTTGCGAGGTGTTGCGATGTAATAACATTTGTCTTTTACGCCCCCGAGACATCATAACGGGGCGAGAGGCGCAGTTCCTGCATAATGAGGTGGTGTCCGTGTGTGCACGGCAGTGGTGGTGTCTGTGTGTGCATGGCAGTGGTGGTGTCTGTGTGTGGATGGCAGTGGTGGTGTCTGTGTGTGGATGGCAGTGGTGGTGTCTGTGTGTGCATGGCAGTGGTGGTGTCCGTGTGTGCATGGCAGTGGTGGTGTCCGTGTGCGCATGGCAGTGGTGGTGATCAGCGTGCAAAGAACAGCGTTTCCTGGCAAACTTTTGTGCGTGGAGATGTAGGCACGCACGGCGGTGTCTGTCTGGAAGGGCCGACGCCGTCCTGTTTTCAGGAACCGCATCACTTTGAAGAGATGTTGTGTGCAAGTGCTCCGTTTACACTCCCATCAAAGACTTAAAAAAAAAAAAGAATACAGAACACTTTAAGCGCGCGGGGCAGATGTTTGCGATTGCACTTTCAGGCGAAACTGTGATATTTCCATGTGTAAATTGTGTATTCTGAATTTAATTCGCTGATTAGGCAATTTACTGTTGCACGCTTATGTCGTACAAATGCACTTTCGGTTTCTTTTTTCATAATCGGCAGTGGGTTGGTTTTAGTGTAATTTCATTGTCAAATCCATGTTTACACATTTCTTGCTCAGTCTGCCTTGCGAACTTGAGGTTACATTTGTATAAGATGCACCCGTTTTGCAAGCTGCTTTAAAAACATTTCCCGAATGAAGCCTGCCGGGTCCAGCCCTCCTCTGCCTCCGCGTCTCCCGCACTCAGTCTCCGACGTCAGCCTCTTTGGCAGCGCCGCGCGCCTCTCTGCAGACTCCCCCTGCATTCCAGAGAGGCGCGCGACGCGATCCGCTCTATGCTGGGGAGAGAAGAAGTGGCCGCGCACAACGTTATCCTATGGGACAACGCGATGCGCGCGGCCAGGTCTTGTCTCCACATTCCAGCTCGTTATGGGCTGAGACGACAACTATAGTTCTCTGGCACGTTACTAGCCGAGACCTAAAAAGGGGAGGGCCCGTCTACGCCCATTAGCGCCGGGCAGGGCCATGCCCCATGGCTTCATCGCGACAGCAATCTGAGAACTGTCAGTGTTGAATTATATTAATAATATATTTACATATATATATATTTACATATATATATATATATATATATATATATATATATATATATTTTGTTTTTTTTTTTGTAACCACCAAGTTGCTCCGTTACCAAAGGCACACCATTGAACAGCCGGTGCAAGTCCCAGGGACGGGCTTTCCCTGTATTTTCAATTTTTCACCAAAAAGATTACTCGCACTCCACCAGGAATATTCTTAATGCAGGTTTATTTTGATGCCTTTTACAGCAACAGCTCTACCAACGCGTTTCACAGCATCCGCTGCTTGATCACGGTTACAAACAATGGGCCATTTTCTATTTCTGCTTTTACTAGTAATTCACAATTGCCTTATTATGAGGCATTGTGGTACTTGTAGTGATTATTTACAATTCTAACAAATAAATGACGTACTTTACTTGCCTATGTTTACATGCAATTGTTATGGGTAGCTGGCATTGATTTATGTGCGGTCATGCGGGGGTCATTCCCGTGAAACATATTATTATTGATACCCCATATTCTTTGCAGCTTAGTGTTTCTTTAACACTGATTGACCATAATGTAAATTTTGTATAGGGACTTAGTGCCCTTTTTTCATTTACATGTCAATGTTTGCTAATGGGTATACAATTACTCCTCACTGTGTTGTTTCACATATGTATTAGGGACTTAGTGCCCTGTAATTACCCTCACTCTGCGCACTATTCACATATATACATCAATTTCCAGTCTTTCACAGGTGCACATGTAGTTCCTCGTCTCCATTGAGACCCCCAGGTGTCTTAGTTTTAAAACGGATGATCAACCTTGATTCCATACGACGTAGAGTCATCAATCTGTTTCCCCCTCTTTCCTTGACTGGAACTGTAACCAAGCCACTATATGTCATGTCTTTCCAGGTCTTTGTTTCTTTTTCGTGAGTTAACATATGTTTTGCCATGGCATAACTTAAATCATGATTCTCTATAGCTCGGATGTGTTCCAGTATCCTTTTCTGGAGAGGGCAGATGGTACTCCCAATGTATTTTTGTCCACAAAAGCACTGCAGCAGATAGACCACATGAGTTGTTTTACAAGTGATTATGCTTTCTATTTTGAAGATCTTTCCTTTTGGATCCTTTAGTTTGGTGAGATTGCGTCCAACTTGACAGGCTTTACATTGGCTGCATTTGGTAAAGCCATTTCGTTTTTTCTCTAGCCAATTTTTAGATTTTTTTGTTCTTTCAAAGTGGCTATTGACTAGTTTGTCAGATAGAGATGGAGCTTTCCTGTATGTTATTTGTGGGAACTTGCCAATCTCCTTTCCTATATCTGGATCCTTTTCTAGGACATGCCAATACTTCTGTAAGGCTTTGCGTATTTTGTGACTTTCTTTGGTATAGGTTAATATCATTCTGATTGGTTCCCCAGTCGTCTCATGTCTTTCTTTTTCTTTGTCTTGTTCTTTTTTCGGAATTAATGTTTCAAGTCTACTTTTTTCTCTTGCTCTTCTTTCACCTTGTTCAATATCACGCTGTTTGTATCCTCTTTTCTTGAATCTGATGGCAGTTTCTTTGAATTTTTTATTCATTTCTTCTTGATTAGAGCAGTTTCTCCTCATTCTTATGAATTCCCCATAGGGTATATTCTTTTTCAAAGTTGCCGGATGAAAACTTTGACCATGTAGACCATGTAGAACGCTATTCGTGGCAGTTGCTTTCCTGTGGACTGTTGTCTCTAGATGACCATTCTCAACATATATTCTGGTGTCCAGGAATATTATTTCTTTCTTGCTGATGTTGTGAGTAAATCTTAATCCTTCTTCATTTTCATTTAAGATTTTAAAATACTCCAAAAATTCTTCATTGGAACCATTCCAGATTATGAAAAGATCGTCTATAAAACGCAGCCAGAGAATCACTCTGGCTGTGTGTTGGTCGTTTTCTTCTCTCCAAGCTACCATTTTCTCCCACCAACCCATGACCAGGTTGGCGTAGCTTGGAGAGAAGGAAACTCCCATTGCTGTTCCACATGATTGGGTGTAATATGCCTTGTCAAAAAGAAAGACGTTGTTATTCAGGCACATTTCCACCATTTCCACGATCATTTTACAATGTTTCAACTGTTCTATTGGTTTTTGTTTCAGGAAGTATTCTACTGCCTTCAGTCCAAGTTTGTGATTTATTGAGGTGTAGAGAGAGACTACATCGATGGTTACCAGCCGGTATCCTTCCATCCATTCTATGTTCATTAGATGTCTCAAAAAGTCCCCAGTATCCCTTATGTATGAGGGTAAGGAAGGTACTATGGGGGCTAAGAAATGGTCCACGTAGTTTGCCACGTTCTCATACAGTGAACCACAACTGGAGATTATAGGTCTTCCTGGGGGTCGGTGTAGTGTTTTATGCACTTTCGGGAGAAAGTAAAGTGTGGGGGTGATTGGAGTCTGGTTATTCAGAAATTGTGCTTCATTTTCGCTGAGTAGATTCAGATCTTGCCATTTTTTTATGCGTATTTCCAAATCCAATATCATGTTATTAATTGGATTTTTATCCAGTTTCTTATAACTTTTGGTATCACTCAGCTGTCGCATTGCTTCCTTGATATAGTCTTCCTTATTTTGCAGTTCTATATTTCCGCCTTTATCCGCGGGTTTGATTTCCAATTTGTTATTGGCCATTAAGGATTCCAAAGCATTGCGTTCCTCAATTGTCAGATTTTCTTTATTCTTAGTTTTGATGTTACTTAATTTATCCAGTTCTTCATTCACCAAATCATAAAATAAATCGATTTTATTGCCAGGATATAATGTCGGACAAAATCTAGATTGTTTTTTAAAGTCTGTATTTAGATGTTTAGACGTTTCTTGTCCCATTTCTCTCAGGATTTGAGTATCTGTGGTTGTATCGTTATTTGTGTCATGTAACAACTCATGTGCTGTTCTTAAAGCTGGTATATCTTGGATATTCAGAGCTTGATTTTCCACATTATCAGGGATTAGTTCTTTTTTTCGTTTTCCTTGTTTCTTGAAGTATTTTGATAGTTTTATCTTCCTGACATATTATAGAGATCAATTTTGGTTTCCACTAGATCCCAATGTTTTTCAGGGCAAAAGGTCAGCCCTTTATTTAGAAGTGTTTCCTCAGCTCGTGTTAGCGTATGCTTGGAAAGATTAATTATCAAATAAGACTCCTTTTCTCCTTTTTCCTCATCAAGCTCTTCTAAGTGGTTGTTACTCTGTTCCTCAGATTGTATCCCTTGTTTCCTCCTTTTGCCTCGTCTTGTTTTGCGTTTTGTCCTCCTGGTATGGATGCTCCACTTCCTCTCCCCTGCCCTCTTGAGAAGCCCCTGCCTCGGGACCTGCCTCTTCCTTTTGGTTGTTGTTGGTCGTAGTACACCAGTTGCATCTCCTCTAAAAAAGAAGTTTTTTTTCCTTGTGCTAATAAGTCTTCGGTGTCACTGTAATCTGTATCAGATTCGCTTGGGGTTGTATTGACCAGTGGATTCAAAGGCATTTTGTTAGTTTTAAATTGTTGTCCCAAGTTTGTGAAGCGTTTTGCAAATGTTAAGATGGTTCCTGATGCGTAATCATGTTGGTCTCTTCTATATTTCCTTTCTTTTCTTTCCTCTACTTCCTTTTCATGTTTATCCAAATTTCCTTCCATTGTTTTACGTAATTTTTTTGCCTCTTCATCTTTACTCATTTCCTGTATTTTTGCTTCAATTTCTTCCACTTTTATCTTAATTTCATCAATATCTATTTTTGCGTATTTCGTTATAATCATCATACTGTTATAAGAGCACTGCATGTTGTTATTCCCCCAATCAATTAGCATGTCCGGTCTTGTATCTGGGTGATTCGGGAAGAGTAAAGATTCTCAATCCTCTTGGAACCAGTTTTTGTTGCAGATATTTCTCCATTGTTATAATTTCCCAGCTTTTGGTAATGTCTTTTTTAAGAAGTCTCTCCAACTGTAGGAATAATTGTTTTAAAGTTGTTTCTCCTTTAGTACTCGAAGTTTCCTCATTAGGTTTATCTGTGTGTATATATATATATATATATATATATATATATATATATATATATATATATATATTTGCCCCACATTCAGCCCAATAATGGGCAAAAGGAAAGCATGTGACCAAAATCTGGGTGCTGGTAGCTTAAGGAAAATCCAGCGTCATGCAGCTGACAACTGCACCCTAAATGAGATTGACGAGTTAGTAGAGGACCTCTCAGCCCCCCAATCAAGACCACCAAGCTCAAAAAGCAAGAGGAAGGAAAAATGTCCTATTGGGAAACACTCTATAAATCCCAAAAGTATTGCCACTTATTTTGGGGCCCACCAAGCTCCACATACAGCTAACATTGACTAATTCAATTCTGCCCACTGAACATTAACAACAATCTACTGTACCTACAGCTGACCTCCCAATTGATATAGAAGATCATTTTGTTATCAATGTTGACTGTACGAATAAATATTTGCCACTGGATAATCACGCGACCGCAGGAATTGACCCCATATCTTTAACTAGCAAAGAGATCGCGATCACAGCACGTCCCTCCCCATTAAGTTTGGATCTGGTGGAGGAACTGAATATTGTCAGGGAGGAAGTTAAAACCTTAAAGGCGATCATTGAAAGGATGGCCAACCTAATAACAGATAAACTGGAAACTTTTATTGATACTGTAGTGACTTGGAGCCCGTGTGCGCCTACAACTTCACAAGGGAATATGGAGGCCGAAAGAAATGAACAGACTGGGCCACAAAAGCCATAACGAGGGTGGACAAATGGTATCTGGAGCACCATAAAAACACCTCCACTCATAACCAAAGTCAAAACTGAAAACCCACCATGAATGCTGATAATCCACTTAAATGCTATTATGTTCCACCAAGGGATAAGCTAATGCCAATTAAAACTATGACGTCATACAATGTACCTGTGGACTTTAAACCAAACACCCCCGCAAGGAAAACCCATATAGGCAGCACCAAAAGGGGAACTAATAATGCCCAACACTTTGATCTATACTACTATAATAAAGGAAGAACTTTCAGCCTTTGAGGCGGGTAAACTCGGGTACCACAGCGCCAATCCACACACCCGATACACCGTTGGAATCGTCAGGGTGTGTAGATGGTTATAGGCTATATAAATTTTAAAAAAAACGTTATTTAAAAAATGTACAGTAAAAAAAAAGTAGTCCCTCCGAAGTAGCGCCGGCCGCGACGTGCGTGCTCATGGCGGACATGGCACGGGGGAGGAGCGGTGACGTGAGGAGCAGCGGACAGGCCACCGGCGGTGCGAGCAGCGGACACAGCGGACAGGCCAGCAGACAGGCAGGAGGAGCGGTGGCTCAGGTAAGGGGACCCATATCGGGGCAGGTGGGGCTCGGGGCAGGCGGGGGTCGGGGCAGGCGGGGGTCGGGGCAGGCGGGGGTCGGGGCAGGCGGGGGCCGGGCAGGGGCCCGGGCTGCTGCACAATGTTGGGGCGGGCGGGGGTCGGGAAGCCTGTTGCACCCGGACAAGGTCGGGATGGGCTGCTAGTATATATATATGACTAACATCCCAAAGCCTGAGAGGCCCCATACTAAAACATATGAGGCCCTGGTGAATAAAGTAACTCACTGGATTCGCTACACGAAGGGGTGTAGATTGATCATAAGGGAGGACATAACAAATGTTAGAAGGTCACAGTAAGAAACTCAGAGAGCGACTATCTAGGCCTGTCTTTTAGGGACATGGCGCTAGCTGAGGGCATATTTGCATTAGAACTACGCTTTAGGCCAGAAACAGACCCCCAAATAACCTTAAAAATAAGGCCCCCTTTCTATGCACCGGATCTACCTGTCAAAATTCATCAACACTGCCCTCTTACCACATTGAGATCTAATCCCAAAGAATCTGTTAGACTCTCAAATACGTCAGATATTGATTGACTTATTTCTCCCTCCCTAACAGTATTTTACAATTCAACCATGGGTGGCCGAAGAGCCTTCAGTCTATGCCGCGCTAGATACTGTTGGGCCACTAAGGCCTAGGGCCACACTTATCGGAAACAAGAAAGAGGACCATATAACATCCCAGGGAGATTCTACAAAGCCTGCTATGGGCCACACAGGATTATTGGAGGGCGAACACCTAAAGCTACTGTCCTGTAATGTTGCAGGCATTAAGACTAAACTTTCTGACCCGGAGTGGGGATCATTTATTGATTCCCACCACATTGTCTTACAGCAAGAAACCTGGGCGACAGAATTTGGGTATTGCCCAGGTTTTGTTGCCTTAAGTGAAAAAGCAGTTCCATCGTTGGCAGGGCGCCCTTCAGGTGGACTTTTAATATGGCTAAAAATAGACTTGTTTCCAACAGTCAAAATGCTCCCAACTAAATCTAAAGACTTAGTTGCCCTGCAAATTACTATTAAAGGACCCAGACAAATAATTCTAGTGAATGTTTACATTAGGTCTGTACCTTCAAACTTGCAATCATTGATCGTAAGCAGGCTCGATGACTTTTTGGTACTGATTACACAAAAAACTTAAAAAATGGTGCCAGGTGACACTAACACCTGCATTCTTATATCTGCAGAGTCTAGACCTCAGGAAACATTATCCACTCGTGATTATAGGAAAACTACTAAAATATCAAAGGTGGGCACCCAAATCATCGATCTTATTATTGACCAAGGACTAAGATTAGTAAATGGTAACACCAGGTCTGACTGTCCCCCTTCATTCACCTTTAGTAGAGGTCTTAGCAGATCGAGGCTTGACCACATATTACAGGACAATGATCTCTGGCCAGACTTATATGATATGCAAGATATTCACAGACCAGATAGCGATCACCAGGCACTAAGTGCACCTTTTTATATGACTGGGTTTAAAGATTTACTACTGAAGGCAGTCGTCCTCACCGCACCAATTACAACATCAAATAATCTGAGAAATATCAAGTGGACAGAAATGGTGGAAGATGAAAAAGCGATGGCACTCATTTATAACCTTTTTGTTACTAAAATGTCCCAAATTGACTCAAACAATATAATAGCCACTTTATTACCTTACACTTTGAACTCATGGACATCTTAAGACCATGTTTCATGAAGGAAGAGAAAAGAAGAGCACTTAAAAGGAAAATGCCTACTTGGTACAATAAGACCTGCCGCTTAGGATAGTTCCAACTTCTGTGTGCTATTAAAAAGGGCTTTAGACCTGAAATAATTAAGACTAGGCATGAATATAAAAATGCCTTAGCCAAAACTAAAAGGGAATGGTACAAGGTCCAATGGCTAATGCTAGCTGAGGCCCTAGAGAAGGGAGACCAAAAAACCTTTTGGAAATTAGTAGCTGGGAATTCTATTCATAACACTCACTTAGAATCTACTATCATGCCCGACACCTGTGTCACCCACTTTAGTGCCCTTTAGGATTGCCAGCAGCAAATTAACAGCCCAGAGATCATTGCCCTAGAAGAGATTAGTGGTGTTCAATCAAGTGTGATTACTTCCTCTTGCACCATAGCCTTGCAAGTGAGCCCCATATTTACTCTATCTGACCCATACAAAGCAATAACGCTAACAGAAAGAGGCAAGGCCCCTGGAATGTATAGCATTCCGGGAGACCTTTATCTCTCTGAACCGGATATCTGGGCCCCTATCTGAATGCCCTTTCAAACAGGATAATAAGTAGTAACAGTATTCCCCCGTCACGGCAGGGTGCGGTCATTATGCCAATCTACATTAAAGGCGAGAGATGTATCGCATCAAATTACAGGCCGATAAGCCTACTCAAAAACTCCCAAAAAATATTTGGCAGACAGGTTTTATTTAGATTAAATGAGTGGATGCAGCAAAATAATGTTCTGGAAGACTCCCAAGCAGGCTTTAGATCGAAAGTTAGCACTTTGGACCAGGTCCTTCTCTTCAAGGTGATAACTTGGATATACATCACCTTGTTGCGTGACTACCTATATGTCCCTTTTATTGACCTAAGAGCAGCATTTGACCTGGTCCCCAGAAACACAATGTGGGAGGTACTGGGAGGCTATGGTATTCCCCTAGACCTATTAAGGATACTTAGGCTCCTTCATGAGAATACATATGCAAGGGTGAGGTGGGATATAACTGGGGATATGACTGATTGGCTGGTTTCCAAGTTTGGTTCTTTTTACAAAAAGACTAAGATAGGCTAATGTAGGGACTTTGCTATACACTGTAGCCTATGGTATAATGTTATTATGACTATAATGTATATATTTTATTGTACCGCGAGACTCCCACCTCGTCGGCGGGGATGATTCTAAGCATGTGAATCTATGAAAGATACGCCAATACTGGATAAGATAGAGATCAGGAAAGGGGTCAGAGGGATGCGTCCTAGCTCAAACAGTGTTTAGCTTATTTATTAATGGCGCTGTAAAGAGGTTGAAGTCATGCAAACATGATGCCCCTAGAGTGGCGGGCATACCAACCCCAATATTAATGTTTACAGCTGACACCCTGCTGATCTCCCGCACACCTATGGGCCGTCAATCTCAACTGAATACTTTCATCACCTTTTAAGGGGAAGAGGGTTAGAATTGAACTCCTCCAAATCTAAAGTTATGACAAATAATCCCCACAAGAGGTGTAGAAGTCCTGTAACTGTAGAGGGCCTTCCCATAGAGGTAGTCCAACACTTTGACTATCTTGCGGCTAGGTTAAGTAACACTCAAGCATGGGTCCCACAGCTGTAAAAAAGTAAAACCACCTTACACCAGAAAGCTTTCACCATAGCTAGACGCTATAAGGCTGCACCTGGAGGACTGGTAGCACCGGTCATGGCTATACACAAAGCTACGGCTGTTGGATCAGCAGCATATGGAGCAGAGATATGGGGGTATGCAGAAAGGCTAACCAGAACAGAAAATGGATTTTTAAAAACACTTTATACTTCCCCAAAGCTCCCCCATAACACCTATATGTTGAGGATTTATCCCTCAATCCCATCCACCAAATAGCGGTCCTAAAACCCTTGCTATACTGGGTTAGGTTATGGTCTACACAAGAATTGGCATCCTATAGAGAGTGCGTGAAAGACCATCTGGCCCTTGATAGCAAAGTAAGAACACCCTGGCTCAAACACAAACAAGAATTATCATATAGAATTGGTAGGAGTGATTTATGGACCGCTCCAGACTCAATAGTAAATGGTGATACTGCAAGAGTCAAACAGTGCTATTGGGCAGTCATAGCCCAAACGTGGGAAACGTACGAAACAAACACCCTTACAGGCAAGTTTCTTAATCACAAAAGTCTACCACGGTTTGAACCTTACATGAAAAGGAAGTACCTGTATCAATTAAAATGTTGTATGTTCAATACAGGTGTGGGGTTCTGCCCCTAATATCTCACACTTTTAAATGGACAAATGTATCTCCTAAGACTAGTTTTTGCCCAAACTGCCCAAATATAGTGGAAATGGAATGCCACTTTTTGATATTCTGTCCCTATTATAGGATATATATCAACACGTGAAGGTGTTTTAAAAATGAACTACGTGACAGTCTTGCTAAAGTAAAAGGAGTGTGAATGAAAGGCAGTAGGATTTCATTTTTGTAGTACATAGCAAAATAGCTGCAAATGAACTGTACAAATATTTCGGAACTTATCAGCAGTTAGAAAAGCATAAATTAAGATATTTTGAAGTGTGATGGAAAAAAAGATGTTAATATGATCAAAACAAATCAATACACTTAACTTGGTGATGCCCAAATAATAAATATTTGCTGAAACACGATTTTCACACATTAGCATTTATGTGCTAAATAGTTTTATCAGTAAAACTGTATGCACATTTAATATCATTTTCAATGGAAAATGTCCTGTCTTGTCAATGACAGTGCGCTACAGCACGATGTTTTAGTAATATATTTGCAAGAGTGTGCTCCAAAATGCATCACCAGCTACATTCTACAACCATAACCCCTCTCCTGTCGAATGAATTTGCTAAACTTTGGGTGAAGAAAGGATTTTTCACAATCTCTGTGACTTTGGTGATATAACAATGTCAGCACTCCACTCTTAAAATGAGTCCAGCACCAGTGTTGCAAAGGTAATGACCTATGTACCCAAGTCCACTATTAAAGCAAAACTTTTGCAGGGATTCCCAAACGAATCTCCAGGTGAAACTCCCAGTATTTATTGCTGCTGTTTTTTTTTTTTACTTCAGGAAGCCCTTTCATATAAAAAGCATACACAATCATCCCACTTGTGTATAACTTTCCCAAATAAATTGAGAAATATGAATGTGGCCTAGCGGCCAGAGCTGCCAACTTTGGATGTGGTGAGAACCAGGTTCAAGTCCCAACGTTGGCCGAAAAAATCACTTAATTTCCTGTGCTTAAAATAAAATGATTCTAGTGCTCAGGTAAAGAACTCCAATGTCCTTGGGCAGTGAGTGTGAGCATGTATAGCCCAAAATGCACCACTGGGCCTCATTTTGTTTTCATTTGGGTATAAACAAAAGAGCAAGCACACATATAACAGGCCCTTGCAAGCCATCGCCATAACGTTATTGCTGGCTGCCACAATTAATCCAACTCCCTAAGTTCATGTGTCTGCGGTGTTGGATATAAGGACATAACGCATACACTCCTGTAGAAGAGGCTTTTCAAATTTGCTGTAATCACTGGAATCAACGCCAAGATTTTCCAGAATCCACTGTGATGTTAGTGAATAGCTGTCACAGGCCAGCACTCCAGTGTGAAAAGTGTTGCAGCTCCAGTGCAGTTCACCATCTGCCACTTTTATGGGTAGATCAATATCTTGGCCACAGCCAAAAAAAGACATATCAAAGGGTGTCGTCATTTACAAACAATTGCTGTTAAAGAAGAACACGTAGAAATCAAAATTTTTGAAAATTGACAGGATTTAGAAAGCATGTATATTATTACATCTAAAAAAAATTGTCGTTTCCTGTCCATCAAAGCTAGGTAGGTTGTGAAAATGTGTCGTTCTGAAAATTAGGTTGTGTTTATAAAATGTTTGGGAAGCCCTGACAGAGGAAGAGAAAGTTTGCAACAAAAATAAATGGAAGGTCCAGAACTATTGGGCAACGTACTCAACGTTTGTCCATGGGGTAATTACTTGGTACTAATACACTAGGGCAGATGTGCGGGAAGATAGAAGAGCTGGTCACATGCAAACTACAAATTCTACCTGTTAATACAGACATTGAGGTAATACTTGACACTTAACACATTTATTTCCCAAGCCGTAGACACAACTTCCCCTTTAAAATTAAAATGTATGTTTCTTAAACTCCAATGTCCAAGATTTACCCCGGACCTAATTATCAAGGTAAAGGTAAAGAAATACATAAGTTCGAAAAACAATGGAGACTTTCTGACTCACCAATAATTCACAGAAAGCTGAAAGCACTTAGAAAGCTTTATAAACTGGTGCATTCTTCAGGCCAAATGCAACTGTCTTCTCTTACAACTTCAGATCTAGGAGAACCTATCCAAAGCGGTCTTCCAATAAGCTCACAGCAACATCTCACATGAAGACAAACTTATTTCGGGCACCTTCACCAATAAGCGCAAGACTTTCTAGAAACTTTTCTTCTTTTTTTTCCAACAAAATCTCCACAGCTTCTCCTACAACTATCACAGCCAAATCAACAAGCACTTGAAAGGTATTAATGCCTGTCACATGACTAGCTCTTCAACACTGTAAAAAAACACAATGCTACCCACTCCAACAACGATCTCATCCCTGCTGCTATCATTAAAGTTAACTTAGCAGCTTCCTGAAGACAGAGGCATAATCAGTAACAAAGTTAACTTAGCAGCTTCCTGAAGACAGAGGCATAATCAGTAACTGATTTCTCTCTCTCAAGGTTCCTTTCCTTAACTCACGTAACTGTGGTCAAATCTTGCCTTGCTCAAAGAACCTAACTTGGATCTCAACCTACAAAGCCAGTATCAACCAATATCAAACGTTTTTGGGGTAGCAAAGACAATTGACAAATGCTTCTCCCTAAAACTCTCTAAATTCATTAATAGGGAAAACCTGCTGTTAGTTAACAAATCTAGATTCAGAGTAGGTCATTGATTTGAAAGAGCATCTTTAAAAATTATGGGTGGCATACACCATTTCTGTATGGTGGTGAATCCTGCCTGCTTCTTTCACTGGATTTAACAATCTTCGACACAGTTGATCACTACAGATTACTTGACCTCTTCAATGACTGCTTCAGATGTAAAGATACAATCATGAAATGATTTTCCTCCTTCCTCTCCAAATACTCCTATCAATGGTAATGTTTCTGATCTAACCTCTATCATTAGTGAAGTTCCACAATGATCTATCCGATTCCCCAGACTCTTTAACCTTTAGGAGAACCACTAGCTGATATCTGCAAAGATTCAAGCGGCTCTATCGACGAATATACAGGCCAAACACATTTATCTGAATACTTCAACATTAACAGACATCGTCACCTTACGAACAACATCCAAATCTGGATGAAGATTGATGTTCTCACTCTTGTTCCGAAGAGTCCTGAAATAATTCCATTTTCTAAAAGAATCACTCAGACCAGATCTGCCACAGCACTTAAACCTTTCGGATTTCATTCCCACTTTGGCATCGTCGGTACTTGTTCCTGGAATAATACTAAACTCTTCTCTAAACAGGGTACCTCACATAAATATAATGAGCAAAAGTGCTAGTTTCCAACTTCAGAAGTTAAAAAAAGCTTAGCCCATCCTTCAACCAGAAAACTAGAACTGCTACATATGTTCTAGTTCGTCTTCGACTGGACTTTAATGAGGTGGTTCTAGCAAGGGCATCTCAGTCTGTCCTTATGCTACTAAAAACGGTCTTGAGTGACTCAGCCACAAGAAATTTAACCACATCAACATAATACTCACTGAACTATAATAACTTCCTATTGGGGCTAGATTAGACTTAAAATTGGGTTGCCAAGCCTTCAAAGCAATGTTTTTCGAAAGCCCTGCTCTATTTGAACAACATTCTTAACATCTCTAGAGGAACTAGGAATGTTAGTAGCAGAAACAGCCAATATTTCAAGATTCGCATGCTCTGCTGCAATCTCTCACGAGTGGCCTCAACCTTCTGGAACTCTCTGCCTACTGAAATCAGAAGAGCACCCACTCTTCTCTCCTTCAATTATCTCTGAAGACACAGCTGTTTAGACTGCACCTGACCCAATAACTCTGAATTGAACAAGATTGCAGTTTTGTTCCTGCTTTCACTGTCATGGATGATCTATACGACAAGCAATATGGTCATTGGCATTTTATTTTACTAAAATACAGAAAAGTAATGTCATACTAGTAGTACAGTTTTCTTTTTTTCTATTTTATAAATATTTATTTTGACATCCCACATATACATTACACTTAATGATAATGCAATTGTAGAATAGACATTTCAATACATATAAGCAGGATGTCAGTTATTTGTCTTATAACCCTCCCTTCTAACAGAGCACCCCCCTCCCACCCTCACCAGATTTCCTCCCCCACCCCCCCCAGCGAAACAAAAGAACTAATTTAGGTTACACCTATATGTGCTCTAAACGAAAAACCTTAGATTAAAATAAAAATCTAATCATAATAAGAACTAAGTAGTTAACCACCTTACTTAAGCGTTTCTGCTACAGACTAACTAAGATGCATTAATAATATCAAACTGTGGACTCGATGACCCAAATAGTTATTGGACCTCAAATTTCAAGCCCCCTTTTCTTGGATTTTAAGCCGGATAGTGCATATATCGCTTTCTCGGAACGATAAATGGCTAACAGCTTCCCCAGCCAGCAATATACTGAGGAGGGCTCTTTATCTAACCAGACAGTAGCCAAACATAGCCTCAACACTGCCAATGCAGCGAAGAGCAGAGCCCGATTTGGGATGGTCATAACTTGCTTGCTTACTCTCAGCACAAAAACTTGCGGCATGAGATCCGCCCCAAATCCCAGCATGTGTTTCAAATAATTGCCCACTACTCCAATCAGACTTGTCAATTTGGGACGAGTTGCAAACATATGCACACTATCTGCAGCATGACAACTGCAGCGTGAGCAATGGGTACCAGTAGAACCGCCCCATTTAAGGATCCGCCCTGGGGTAATATTTAGATTCATCCAAGTTTTAAAACATTGCACTTGTAAGTTAGCCGAGAAAAATGCAGTCTGACTTAGTAATAAGGAGTCCTCACATTCCCCTACCCCTGCTTGAAGCTGATCCTGCCAGCGATCAGTATGTTTCACAAGATCATCCTCCTTTAAATTGCTAAGTAATTTATAAAATGTAGAAATTGAAGCAGGAGCTCCAAGAGCCAACTCCAATAGGGGAACTTTGTGCCCCCTAATAACTTTCTAAGATAGATAATCCCTGACTTTTAAAAACTTAAAGAAATGATTGTTTCCGACCCCAAAATTCCTCATAATTATATCTAACGAATAAATTGTGTTATCTGCCATCAGGTCACTAATATATCTAAAACCCTTGCCTATCCACATTTTCATATACCCGTCTCTGAAAATTTCCGGTAATGAATCGTTATCAGCCAGAGGAGTATATCTGTGTATCCTATTCATTTTTTATTTTTTCCTTACTGCCGTCATATTTTAAATGCTCCCAGCAGAATCTTAAATCTTACTCTTTTAAAATACGCAAAGTCAATGTGTCGCATAAAATACCCCTGGGCCTCCGCCCCAAAAACTAACCTATATATTGAGATATAACATGTTTCCTGTTACTACACTCACTTTTCCCAGAAGTTCTGTCATTTGCTGTAAAGCTACAGCCCAATAGTAGATCTGGAGATCGGGGACGGACCACCCACCCCTATATTTAGATAAAGTCATATATTTTAGCGCTCTGCTGGGTCGTTTCCGTGCCCACAAAAATTTCTAAATTAATTGATTAATCGCAGAGAACTAGCCCTTTTTAATTTACACAGGGATAGATCTAATGAGTACAGTTTTCAAGAAAGCAAATAAGACATCCTTCATTTATCGATATTTTCAATCAGCAAACGTTTTTAAACTGTGTATTGCTTCCAAAAATTGGATATTACAAACATCATTTTAGTAATGCTTTATATTCTGCACACAAATGGCAATACCGGTGACCACCATAGCTCTTTCTTCCTATCCCGATCCTCTCCACCACTTCCCTCCATTTTCATTCCTCTCTCAACTCTATTCGCCCAAGTTCAATCTCACCTCATTCTCTCCCTTCACATATGCTTCCTCTTTCCACTATACCTCTTGCCATTCCTCTGAGCACCTCCTTCTCCCAATTCTACCTCCTTGTCCACCCACGTAATTGATATCTTATCTCTTCACCCCTCTACCCTCCTCCTCGTTAGCCAATTCCAGCTTTATGTAAAACATTGAGGCACATTTATTGTACCAGGTTATATACCTTTTGTGATAACGTTCTATATAAATATGGAAAGTAAATAAAATACTGTCTAACCAATAGCATCCTAGCTATAAAAGAGAAATATATTGTTAATATACATACCTCAAACACAGAGGGGCGTGGCTTGGACGCCAATGGCGGAGGTCGCCTAGCGTCTCAGCTCCGCGGCTGGGCTCCTAGTTATCCTGACAAGGGGGGTCCCTAGTGACACCATTACCCCTACAGCACACTCCGGAAGACCCGCTTGCCCCCCCACAACCTTGGTGGCCCGCGGGGACCCCTGGGCGGGGGGAAAAGTCGAGGGACGACGGCGGCGATGAGGAGCCCAAGATGGTGCCGACGCTGAATTGTGGGCGACCGAGACCCCGAGAAACGCGGTAGCCCTGCCGCATCAGGCGTTCCCCACCCCCGCCGACACAGCGACAATCGCCTGTTACCCCGGGGACCTCCAGGCCGGGGGCCCGAGGCTGAGACCAGAGGAGCGGCGGAGACGCGGGGGAGGGGCGGCGAGACCCGACCGCAGCCGGGAGAAGGTTGGAACTTGCGCCGGCGGGGGCAGTGTGTACGCCTGACCCGGAGCTCGCCGACTGACGCTGGCGGACCGGCTGTGGCCGTAGCGGGACCCCCCTGAGCCCCTGGCAGAACTACCTGCGAGACAACAAGCCCCATGACGAGGCACTGAGGTGCGGCGGACGGAAGAGAGGAGGTGCCGACGGATGGCCCATTGGTGAGGCCGCCTTTCATAACGGGACGCTACGCGAGGGGGACTGTGGAGCATTGCTGGCCTGGGGGAGACGCTGGGGGACGCTGCCCGGGGAGTTGGCACTGCCCCCCGTAATCGCGGAAGGGAGTCCTACACCGAATGCTGAACAGGGGTGAGGATGCCGTGGCCCTGCGGGGACCTTCAGAGGGCCTGAGGCCCAGGGATACAACCCCGGTCCACTGGGGGGTGGCGTTTCTGCTGCTGCCCTCCCCCCGGACTCCTGTGCGACAGCAGACACGTGCTTTCTGATCGGACAGTGACCGAGCACAGCCACGATCAGCGCCCCGAGAGCTTGCGCCGCCCTGCCCATCGTCCGCCGACCTACTGACTGGACTGGAGGCGGCACAGGGGGGAGCGACACCGACACGAGTTTGATCGGCCCCGACTCAGAGGCGCCTAGCCGGCGTGCACCTCCAACCATGGGGAAACCGAAAGGCCCGAAGGGAGGTGCCCAGGCGGCATCGGACGCAGAGCCGCCGGACAACGAGGAACGATCTCGTGTGGACAACCCGGGGGACTCCCCTATTCAAACACAGCTGGACAAGATCCTACAGGCGATCACGGAGACCAGATCAGCCTTGCGAGAGGACATTGCGCAGGTGGCGACGGGATTGGGTCTACTCCGAGCGGATCATGGCAAGCTCTCTGACCGAGTGAAGGAAGTTGAGGGGTCGGTGAGACAACTAGAGCCGGCGCAGAAAGTTTTGGACACATCAATGAAGGACGCCTTGGCCCGCATAGAAGCGCTGGAAAAGCGGGCGGAGGATGCGGAAGGGAGGAACAGGAGGAATAACATTCGTGTGGTTGGCCTTCCCGAAAAAATTGAGGGCGGGGACATGGTGGAGTACCTGGAGAACTGGCTGCGGGCAACTGTGGTACCGGAAGGTTTGTCCCCTTTCTACACATTAGGGCGGGCGCACAGAGTACCTGCCCGACCCCTGTTACAGGGCCGACCTCCCCGTCCGGTGGTGGCGCGGCTGCTCCATTTCCGAGACAGAGACCTTCTACTTCAAGCTGCCAGACAGAAAGGTCTTTATCAGGTGGACAACAGCCGAGTGAACATTTTCCCGGACTACACCTATGAAACGCAAAGGCGACGGTCATCCTTTCTAGCCGTCAAACGAGAACTACGAAATGTAGGCATCCAATACTCCCTACTGTTCCCGGCACGACTTCGTATCATCGTGGATGGCACCACCAAGTTCTTTGACACCCCGGATGAGGTATGCGGTTGGTTGGAACTGTACAGAGCGGGCAAGGATGGTTTTGGAACTTCATCTGAATCCACGATGGATGTTGCACCACCGAGGAGATCGAAGAGGTTCCGACACCGAAGAGGTAGGACTACTGGGCAGTCCACGCTGGAGACTGCGGCAGAACGACGTGGAGCATTGGAAATGGTTTCTTCCATATCTGGCCCATCGACGGAGCGCGGAGCAGCTCCTTCAGATCCGGAAGTGAGTGGGGGCCAATCGGACACGGAGGGCTCCGAGACGGACAGCGTGAGACTTCCGGTGGTTACCCCCGAGACAGCTGAAGGACTACTGGATGAACAATAAAGTTATGGGGTGAGGAGGCTCTGGATGGGGGGCTGCGGGGAAGAGGATATACGCGGGGGGCGAGGGGGCTCAGGAGAACGAATGGTGCAGTCAATGGTTACGGGAGGGGGTTGTAGGGACTCCCTTATACACATTTTGATACTGTGGAGTTCGGCCGCGCTGCGGCCTGCGGAGGGATCCCACATCGGCGCTCGGCCCCCCACACTGCCCTTAAGGCACGCCTACGGTGACTACCGGAAGGATAGAGGGAGAGGAGGTCTTGGAACCTATAGTTTGGATGGGGACTAGATGTTGCTATTTGGAACCTGTTCTGGGGAGGGTGGTTGGGGGTTCATGTTTACAAGTTGAGTTACAGTTAATGAGGGGGGGACTTGTCATCGGGGAGGTTGTTGTTGGACATGTACCATTAGCTGTGCAGTGCGCGGAGAGACTGATGAATGCGATATGGGACAATGGCTGATTTCTCAAACCTGAAATGCGTCACCTGGAACGTACGGGGCCTGCACACCATGTCCAGGCGTCACAAGGTCCATGCTTATTTAGTGCGTAGGGGAGTACAGATTGCTCTGCTACAAGAAACGCATCTCAATAAAAACGAGGGACTTGCGCTACAGCGTAGATGGCGGGGACAGGTGTACTGCACTTCATACTCGGCTTATGCGAGAGGCGCGCTGATCTGGATAAAGGCGGGAGTACCCTTGCAGGTAGTTGATCACACCATAGACCCAGAAGGGAGGTATGTCGCGTTAGCAGGGAAACTTGGGGGCAGGGATTTGAGCATCTGCTGCATTTATGCGCCCAACACGGACCAGCTCGCCTTTTTTAATGCACTATCCGGCTCTCTGGCTCGTTACTTGTCGGGACCTGTTCTGATAGGTGGGGACTTTAACTCGGTGCTCGACGTTGACTTAGATAGATCACATCCTCCCCTTCCGGACTCCCCGGCCCACAGAGTGGCAAAGGGTAGACTGACTTGGCAGACTGGGTGGGGACTAACGGATATATGGCGGGCCCATAACCCGGGTACTCGAGATTACTCACACTTTTCGGGGATGCATGAATTGCATGTGAGGTTGGACAGCTTCCTAGGGTCTAGGGAGGTGGCCACTACGGCGGTACGATCTGAATATTTAACGAGGACGATCTCTGACCACAACCCACTGTTGATAGACCTTAGATGGATTCAGGGGGCCCCTTGTGTGCCTTCCTGGAAATTGCGGCCGGAGTTGCTAGAGGATCAGGTGTTTCGCGGAGACCTGGAGGATAAGATAGCAAGCTATTTTGCGATTAACGAGGGTACGACGACAGAACGAGCCACGGAGTGGGATGCCTTTAAGGTCGTGGTGAGAGGTTATTGCATAACGCAAAAGGTAGGAGTGCGCCGCGTACTTCTGGAAGACCTAGCCAGAGCTGACCGGGTCCTCCGTGACCTTGAGCTTTCCCGCCCTGGCTGCCCGGAGCTTCAGCAGCAGGCCCTAGCGGCTAAAGAGGCAGTGGCGGTGGAGGTTGAGCGACTACGTAGCTACGACTATAAGACCTACCTCTCTAGATCGCTGGCGGAAGGCGACAAATCAAGTGCGTTATTAGCTTGGCTTGCTAACCCTTCTAGAAGCTCTTCACCCACCGTGGCGATGAGGTCGGACGGGAATAGGGAGGTTTACACTCCACCTGAAATCCTTCATTGCTTCCGAAGTTACTACGAGCGGCTATATCGTAGTCGGTTACAGCCGGACACTTCCCCGACGGATGCTTTCCTGAAGGACCTGCCTATCCCCACTCTTGAATCAGCTCAGGCGAAGGCCCTGGGACGCGATGTGGAGCTAGGCGAGATCAAGGGTGCGATCAAAAGAATGGCGCGTAACAAAACACCGGGCCTAGACGGTCTGCCGGTGGAATTTTATTCCACATACTCGGATATCCTAGCCCCAAAGCTCCTACAGGTTTACAAGGAGGCGAAGTCCTTGGGAAGATTGCCGGGCTCGTTACGGGAGGCACTGGTGATTCCTCTTCTGAAACCGGGTCGTGAAGGCACGGACCCGGCCTCTTATAGACCACTATCAATGCTCACGGTAGATTACAAGATCTTGAGTAGCATCTTAGCCGAGCGGTTACTGGAACACATGAGCTCCCTGGTACACGCCGACCAAGCAGGCTTCATCCCCAAACGCAACACGACAATGAACATCCGACGACTTTTCAGACTATTAGAGATGGAGCACGAGAATGCTCCCAACCCTATGATTCTCTCGATAGACCTGGAAAAGGCCTTCGACAGCCTAGAATGGGTCTACCTTCACAGAGTTCTCGAGAGATTTGGATTAGGAGAGGGATTCCTGAAGTGGACCGAAGTGCTGTATACCGCGGCGGTGGCCAGAGTGAAATCGGGCCGGCTGGTGTCCCAACAGTACCCGGTGGATAGAGGCACGAGGCAGGGTTGCTCGTTGTCCCCTTTGCTGTTCGCTCTAGCTGTGGAACCGCTGGCTATCTCAATTCGCACAGGAGCCTACTATAGGGGACTACAGACTCCGCTGGGTCCCCAATACATTTCCCTGTACGCTGATGACCTGTTGCTCTTCCTCGAAGACGCTGATGCGGCCCTGACGGGAGCAGATTCGGTGCTCACGTCCTTTGGGGAGTTGTCGGGACTTCGGGTAAATTGGGCTAAGACCTACCTATTTCCGATGCGCCAAGATGGCCTCCAGCCGGATACTCACAGAGCAATCAGATGGGAACCGGCCTGCTTTAAGTACCTAGGGGTACATATTTATCATCGCCCGATCGACATCCTGGAGGGTAATATCTCCAGGGGCATCCGAGCGCTCAAAGGCAGCATGGCCTTCTGGTCTACCCTGCCCCTATCGCTGGCGGGGCGCGTTGCTCTCTTAAAAATGGTGGCGCTGCCCCGATTGCTGTACTACTTTCGAACGCTCCCGGTGTGGATCCCCAGATCTGTTTTTCGGTGCCTGGACTCTATGATAGTGTCGTTCCTATGGGGAGCAGGCCGCCGTAGAGTGGCGCTCGGAACTTTGATGCGACCGAGAGCGGAAGGAGGATGGGCGGCTCCAGACTTTGAGACGTATTACTTAGCGGCCCAATTACAGTTCTACACCCAAGAAATCGCGCGTGAATTCCGAGGCCCGGAAGAGCTGAGGGGCAGTGGCACACCCAGGCATGTTTTATCATATATTGCACTGCAACAGACATTAGAGCTGAAACACCTCACTCAGGAGGACCGAACCGTACGCTCCTGCTGGAACCGTGCACATCGCAAGCTCGGTGGCTCGCGACCCTATGCCCCGGAGATCCCGCTGGGGATGCTTACTGCATTACCCCACGGCGGAGACTGGTCCCGTCTCCGTGTTTGGGAAGACATGGGGATACAGACGATGGGCGACCTTTACGAGGATGGGGGGCTGCTGCCCTTCCAGACCCTTTTGGATCGCTACGACATCCCTAGAGGCGATTTCTTGATCCACGCGGCACTCGCGAGAGCGATTTAGGCTCACTGGAGGACCGGTCACGAGGAACCGCTACTGTCAACGACATGTCAATATGTAATGATGTCTGCGGGGACAGTTAAGGCGGTATCGTGCCTCTACTCCAGAATGGTGGAGGGGAGATTGGCCCCCTTGACGACCATTAAATCCAGATGGGAGGCAGACATAGGTAGGGAAATTCCAGAGGCCACGTGGTCCCAGTTGCTGCGGAGGACCTGGAAGGGGACGAGAAATGCACGCTTCCAGTTGGTCCACTTCTATGTGCTGCATAGAGCCTATCTGACCCCGGTGAAACTGCAGCAGTATTTTGGTCTGGAGACGGCGGCCTGTCCTAGATGTAGGGCGCCCGGTGCGGACCTTCTGCATATGCTATGGTCCTGCTCTGAGCTGACCTTCTTTTGGTCAATAGTGGGTGACACGCTGACCGCGGTAACTGGTAGATCGCTACGGGTGGACGTGGCGGTAGGACTTTTACACTGGTTTCCGCATACCCCCAAGACTAAAATCACCAGTAAATTCATTGATTTGGGCTTGCTGTTAGCTAAACGCGAAATTACCAGACACTGAAAGGCGTGAGTTGGTCCGTCGGGCGATAAATGGCGCAATGAAATGCTTAAATGGGCGGAAAGTGAAAGCACACTAAGATTCCAGCAGGCGAAGCGAAGACAAGATGAGCGGGCGTTAGAGGCGGCGCAGGCTTGGGAAACGTTAGTGCAGACCCTGTGCGACCATGGCGCACATGATGACACAGACAGTACAGAGGGAGAAGGCCTAGATCCCACTGTAGCGCCGTAATAACTTAGCGCGGTGATACCGCAGCAGACTCACGGCCACCTTATCCTCAGTTGACCACACACAGATTGACCTACCGATGACGAGTGGGGGGGGGGGGGGTGGGGGGGTAGGGGCTAGAGGAAGTGAGATGTCTCTGATCCTATGCAGCATTGAAACGACGAGAGGGGATGGACAATCCCATCTTCCTCTAGGGGGACGGGCGAGAGGAGGGAGGTTGGGGGGTCAGTTTTGAGGCGGTTGAATAAAAGCAGATGTGAATTACTTTAATACCTGTGATTTGCGTACTGATACAGGTGGCAACGTTGTACTTCCTTACAGTTCCTGCAATAAAAATATATTTCCCAAAAAAAAATACCTCAAACACAGATGAGAAAAATGTCTTTAGGAGAGTATATTCGATAGCTTATGCCATTTATTACTGTGCCTATGCTGTGGGCAGGAGACCTGAAATGCATACTGTACATGGACAATGTATAGGTCCACTAAAAGACAGCCGAAGCCTGGAAAGACTGTCGCCTTGCAGGAGGTAATGCATTAAGCTAGGTTTTATAGAAATTTGGAAGGGCCTGAACCCACAGTTATGGAGTTTTTCTGTTAATAAACCACCCCAGACACTCACAGCAGACTAGGTCACATCTTATTACCAAAGGCAAGTCCAAACACAAATGAAAATGTAACATACATTGGGAGATGCCTGTAGGATCACTCTGCAGTTCAGATAACCTATGGCTGAGAATAACATCAGATGTGGTGCCTGTGATTATGGGCACTGCAAACATGGCTTTTCTAAACAGTGTCAAGGACACAATTGCGGACTTCTTTGATAACTGGCAATAGCTGGGCAACTCAAAGGAAGCCAAACGGAGAGGGAATGCATGTATAAATGTACTGAACCATACTGCAGTTAGAACAGCCCCTCACTATGGAGCAAGCACTTCTTCACAAATTAGAAAAGATCACGATGAATGATGTGGAAAAAAAGACATGTGATAGAAGACAAGAAGCACCTGAATGAAACGGAGTACACACTGGATAAATACATTTGTGCAACTTGCATATTGGCACTCCACAGGGAGGGGGATAAAACATGGGGATTGAGGACTTGTTTACTCAGGAGAGAACAGCCCTACACCATGATCCTTGGACTTAAAATGAGGGAGGCATATGGCTGTTACGCAACTAGGAATAAACGGCACACCTGGCATGCACTTAGGAAAGGTATGTAAACAACCATAACTGGTGCACGACAAATGTTTCAATCCTTCTGTATTAAATAAACTCGCCAAGATTCATGGAGGACCCAACTAGAACACAAGAGGCCTCTTTGGCGAAAGGTGAAAATGTGGATGCTATTAAGGATCTGCTAATTGGCAGTGTGCTAGGAAGGAATGTTTTCCCTGCAGATCTAGACTACAAATTCGCAGGAATATTATCAAGAAATTTTCTTGAGTCTTTGTACAGGCACTCAACACCTAAAAACTGCTAAATACAATTTGTGACCATTATAAAAAGCATTTGCAATGCAAACGGTCTTGCATATGTGAAAGTAGAGCTACTGGGGTTGTAAATGACAATGGTTTGTATTTGTGTTTTATTATTTGCAAGCATTTAACACTGCTGTTACATACATGTTCAATGAAAATAATTTTACAGAAGAGGCGTACAAGTGTGCTCTGATGACCTACTTTCACAGATAAGTACTTCCCCTGATCACTTCTACAGACTAACAAAAAAGATTACATCAGCACAATGTTTAATCGGAGCAGAAGTAGTTAAAATGGTTGTACAAATGGGAGGAGAGGAAGCTTCTCTTACCCCGGTATAAGCACACCCCTGCAGTTTCCAGCATGTACCGTGCTGAAGTTAGTGGGTTTCAACATTCCTTATGAAGTCATGGGCACAATGGACCCCTTTGGTGCTGTCGGTCCTTGGTATTCGGGAATTTGCTGCAGAAGTATGGTGTTTTAAGAATCCCTGCTGCTGGATGTAACCCCCTACCCTCTCGCATCCTTTCTGTGTATTTTTCTATGTTGCACAATATTGTGCTATGGAGCTGCAGATTGTATGCACCGTAGGGAGTCTGAATGCGGATGGAAAGCAGCGACATAAAAACCACAGTATAGCATATATGCCAATATACCCGATACAGTGCAGTCGGAAGCAGTGGTCAAAGTGCATTCATGCAGATGAGCCAAAACAAACAGCAGACTGCACAGGAGGCTCCCACGGACCTCAGCCGCAGGGCTGGCTACATCAGTTACAGGCAGAAAAGAAAGAGGTCGCCATATTTAAAGATAAAGCGCGGTGGCAGTTGCACTGATTAAAATAAAATGCCTGCTTCATGGATACTGCGCTTGCGCTCTGCCAGGGCTCTGGGTGTAGCCTAATGCGCTTGATCGAAACAGGAGACCCTCAGGGATGGGGCATACCAAACAGTGCTGCAGAGTTCGGCCTGATGAACCGGGTTAGCGTCTCAGCATGGGCTCGACAAAAAACATGTTGATGGTAAAAAATAAAGTTAAACTCAAAATAAATTAGAATTACACAACAGTTGAATATGTACAATTACACGATTGGTGAACAAACCATGCAGGAGCGAAAGAAAACAAGCGGCCGAGGTAGGTGCACAGAACAGGCACCCTTGGAACGCGTCCGATGAGATGCATATGCTGTGTGTGTTTATTAGCTGGAAAGCTAATGCAGGAGGTGGAAGTGCACGGAACAGGCACCCTAGGAAGCATCGGATGCTCCCTATCGGGGATTTTGTGGTCAGGAAAGAGCAAGCGGTTGTGCCTGCAACGCCAGCTACGGCGAAAAAGTAATTAACAAAGGAGTGCTCAGAAACTGTAAATAAAATGTACAGAGTAAGGTCAGAGTTAACAGGGGCAGTTCTCACGGGAGGTTACAATAACAGAAAAGGAGGGACCACTGAATAAATTAACCAAAGACAAAGTAGCATTTCCAAAACACAGTCAAAGGAGCCAATTAAAACCATTGAAAATGCAATAGGTCTCGCCTTTGATTAAGGTAAAGCCATTTGCTTTGCTAATGGTATTGTATAGCAAAGCAAATGGCTTTAACTTAATAAAAGGCGAGACCTATTGCTCTTTCAATGCTTGTTATTTAATTATGTTAAATTTGCGAACAAGAAAAACAGCACTGAATAATGAGATCGAGCAAACGGAGCCAAAAATTCAGGAAGAAGTCAAGCCAAGTTCTGATGAACATAGTCAGGCAGAGGACAGCCTCGCATCTGAAAGACAGATGAGTTGGGCACAAGTCAGGCCAGTTCTGATGGACGGAGTCAAGCAGATGTCCGCATCGCATCTTGAAAAGCAGAAGCGTTGGGTTGGCTACAAGTCAGGCAGGTTCTGATGGACAGAGACAGGCAGATGACAGCCTCACTTCTGAAAAGCAGATGGGGTCACCGAAGAAGTTAAGTACAAGTCAGGCCCACTTCTGATGAACAGATGCAAGATTCGCTTCGAAAGGACGATACCCCTGAAGGCACTACTGTCCCGTTCGAAGACATACCACTGTTTTGAGGACGACCAATCCTTCATACTGCTCTTCCTCCTACCCTCCATCAGAGCTCCCCCTTTCCTAGCTCCTCTTTTTCATCTTTGCTCCCCTTGCGAGGACTTTAAGAGAATGACTGTAGACTCGGCACTAAGGGGCTAATTCTTATGCTTCAGTCGTAGCAGGAGATGCAGGCGTCCTTTAAAGCCCTATAAAGGGTAAACACAATTTATGGCAAGAGAAGAGGGTCAATAGTGTATGGAGTTGTTTGTAAAGCTGCAACAGCAAATGATGGAGGGAGTGATTCATTCAGGACTCCGTCCACCATTTGCTGCCACTGTTCTTTGTAAGGCTGGCAGGGTGGTTCGGCGATTTAAACGCTCCCACTGACAGCTGCAGTGTCTGCAGTTACGACTCCGAACCTTAGCAGAGTCTTGTGTCCAACCGAGGTGCACACATGGTCATCAGACTGAACAATAGCCGCCTCTGCTACTTGCTAGAGAGCTCAAAAATGTTTACTATGAAGAGCTCGATAAGAACAAATGATATTTTTCCGGCTCCAACTTCTGGTGCAAAGATTTATAGAGCTCTAGGGAGATAGATGAGTCCTTTGGTCTTCTCTGTTGCCTTGCGACACGGCGCCCCCTTGTGGCGGAGGTGTAAGCAGCTGCACGCAATGAATTTAAAGCAGCTCTTCCCCCGGTCACAGGGGACGAGGACTTCCCAGGTCTGAACAGGGTGCTTTTAAAGGCTGTTTTTCACACATGCATTAGCAGTACAGGGATTCCCATTCCTTTTGTTCAGATAGTACAGGAACAGCCCAGACATAAGATTGCGTGCGGAAGCAGGTGTGCAGGCGAGACAGGTAATTACAGAGTGCCCGGATGAGGAGGGCAAGGCACCAGCTGCCAGTCCGCGAGACAGTGGCGTTTAAATCCCAATTTCTGGCAATGGTGGCAAAGGGCCCAGCGCACAGATACACCAGACTGGCACTCAAGAGGAAGCAGGCTAAACTGTCTCCTGCCATAGAGACCTGGGCAGGGCACCAGCCGGCTAGACTGTCCGAGCCAATGGCCCCTCAACACTGACGAGACACAATGTGAAAGCCGTGCCGCTGCTGAGATGGCCACAACCTAATACTCTGCTCCCGCCCATCCATTGTAATGGGGCTAAATTTAACAAGTCACAATGTTACAAGCGCGGCCGAAACGGACCGCTCCCTCCCATCCATTGTAATGGGGCTAAATTTAACAAGTCACAATGTTACAAGCGCGGACGAAACGGACCGCGCTTGTGCAATTACGTGAATAACATTTTATTATGATATCTGTTCTCCGTAGCTTACTTTACTGATATTGTGGTGTCACACTAGAACCAAGAACACCGTTATAGTGCTTATGTGAGAGGACATAATGAATGTAAGTTCATGTCTGAAAATGTCTCGGACATGTAAACCATCCATCTTGCCGGTTCGTATTCGTGTTGAAATCTGAAGCGCTCATTTTGAGAACCTCTGCCAGCATCTGGAAATGTATATAACATGCATCAACCAGGCACGTTCCAAGTTCCATGCATTCGCAAGAATATTTATAAAGGGTTAAATTCATGATTTTTCCTTGCTGTGTCACAAGGTCAAACTGAGCAACACGCATTTTTCAAAGGGGTAAATTCTCTGAGCAGGTGGGTACAGCCAAAACTTCAGACAGTATGAAATCCTACACAAAACTTGCCGTATTATTACCTTAACTGAGGAGCTTTATGGCAGTCGAAGAGTCTGTCTGTCCAACTAGGTACAGCGAAGATCCTAGACCTCCATGCAGAAAGGTTGGGCGACTTACCAGGGGCTTGCAAGGCGCTTGCTTGCTCCAACAAGTCAGAAAGGACAGTTAGTTCTGACACGTGATCTATTCCGAGAGACGGTAACAAAACTCTGCAGCTGCTGCTGGGCACATGCATTGCTTCTCTTAAATTTCCACCTACTAGACATTATACGGTGTCTTCGCTTAACAATATATGTCTCACTGCTCCATGGAAATAAACAAAAGCAACAGAGGGGTGTGATAAAAAGGCAGACTTGTCACGCACAAACCACTGGAAGTCACATACACGAGTCACAACTTAGAAATAAACGCTTTTAAAAAGACACAAGTTTAATTTAAAGGCAGTGTAACAGAAATGTTTTTATCTTATTTCTGTCTCCGTTCGGTTAGACTGTCCGAGCCATTGGCCCCTCATAACACTGACGAGACATGATGTGAAAGCGGTGCCGCTGCTGAGACAGCCACAACGTAACACAAGTGTCACTGATCCATGGAAATAAACGAAAGCAACAGAGGGGTGTGATAAAAAGACAGACCTGTCATGCACAAACCACTGGAAGCCACACACGCGAGTCACAACTTAGAAATAAACTCTTTTAAAAAGAGACGTTTAATTTAAAGGCAGTGTAACAGAAATGTTTTTATCTTATTTCTGTCTCCGTTCGGCTAGACTGGCAGAGCCATTGGGCCCTAACAACACTGATGAGACACGATGTGAAAGCCGTGCCGCTGCTGAGACGGCCACAACGGGACTAATACTCTGCTCCCGCCCATCCATTGCAATGGGGCTAAATAGAACAAGTCACAATGTTACAAGCGCGGTGCAATTACGTAAATAACAATGAAAAACAAAAAGAGTGCTTCCTGGCTTTTGAACAAGACCGTGTAACTCCGCCAGTAAACGATCCAATCCCGGTGGGAGGGCCAAAAGGAGACAAGGCAGCAACAAGGAGGGACTAAGAAGCCTCCTTTACAATCAGAAGTCAGCGTTTTGCATAGATGACGACGCTGGCCAATTAAAAAGATAGACGGGGCTTCAACTCCGCCTCTGAGAGCTTCGGAATCTGTATTGATTCCAAGAAGCTCTCGAATGTCGAGAGGAGCGCATGCGCCGCTTTCGGCAGCCGAGACCTAAACATGGGTGGAAGATGGGCAGAGATTAAACCCCATATTCTGAATACAGCATGTCTCGAAGAGTCAACTCAAGCGCAGCCTAGGCGAAAGCTAAAACTAACCCCAAACTGGACAGAGACGCGAGCATTTGTGCTTCATATCTCTCATTATCCATGATTAACACGGATATTGAGATTCTGAGAAGGGCATTAGCAAATAGACTGGCTCTGTTGTACACAGTGACCACTGTGGGTTTACACCATGCATAAATAGCTCCCAGAATTTAATGTGGGCTATGCAGCAGCATATTCTACATGCACTATACTCCTGTGGTTGAAGATGTAGAAAAAGACTGAAACAATAGGGTAGGAATGCATGCTATAGGTGTTGAAAAAATTGGGATATACTTCCTGGGCTTGATGCAACTGCTGTGCCAGCACCCGACCATGAGGGATAAGATGGGATCAGAGGTTTAAAGTGGGATTGGTGAGAAATATAAATATAGCTGGTGGTTGAATCGATGGGGTGCAGACTGATTTCGGCACTGTGGGAAAGGCGAGAACACAATAGGTCCACCATACACCATGTATACCAACACGTGTATCTGCAACAGCACAAGAGCTTAATTTGGTGCTAATAAAACAATTAAAGTGCTATGAGGAAGCGTGGTGTTTACATACTAATTAGGAAAAATCAAAGTGTTCCTGTGAGGAAGATTAACAAAGATGGTACCTAAGAAATATCAAAGAGTTAGGATTGGGTTGTGGTAAAGATTATTTTAGACACCTGGGAATACAAATGGTGCACATATGAGATAAGCAATATACATAATATGGGTAGGGTAGTAACAGGTCTAAACTATGACATTTGGGAATACTTGTCCATTGCATGCTATAGGGTAAGTATTGTTTGCTAAGATGTCATTTTTACCAAGATGCTTGACCATAGCGCTAGACTGTATGTGGCCACTCCGATGCAAGTGGTTTCTGGAACTTGAGAGGTATTTTTTTGAAGGGCCACCACCTCCTTCTCCAACTCCCTGAGGTTAATTGCAACAGGCACATGCATAAAGAGGGTAAGGAGACTGGATTGAACAAGAGATGGAGGAAGAGGAAGGGGCTTGTCTGAACCTTTTCCACAAGGCTGCTTAGGGATCCCAGTCTGACCCGACACAGTAACAATGTTTAAACAGCTCACTTACATGAGGCCTAAAAGTTGTGGTATCAGGCCGCACTCCCAACCCCTACAGGCCCAAAATTCTTTCTGTCCAGGTTAAAAAAAAATGGGTTGGGGATTGGTGGTCCAAGCATTGGACCCACCTCTATAATCCCAACAGTCCTTCTCCTCCCAAAGCCCCCAGATTCCATTAACAAAAAATAGGGAGGGACCTGGCTCGTCTTGGCATTGGGTTCACCCCTAAAATACCAACAGTCTTTCTCCCCTTTGGGTGTAAATTAGGGAATTGCATCCCCAATCAGCCCTCCTGGAGAGGGCAGAAGTCACACTGTGCAAGAATATTTTTTTTTAAAACCACAAAGAAAGAATGGAGATGGGGCTGGCCATCCTGCCCACTACCACTCTAAAGCATCATAGTAGGCCAGCAAAAAGGGGGTAAACCACCATATTCTGCTAATGAGGTATCGGACTGTGGGGCTGCAACCCATTCGATTTTAAATTATTCCCCCAAAAGGTCTAGTGAGCTTTCTGACCACTTCTCCCCTTACCCCAGGAGGGTGGTGGTTATGGGGTTAACACCCATCCTGCCAAACAGGGGGGTATAAAGCCCATACAAGAAAACAAAACGGGAAAAAGTGAGGAAAAGGAACGGGGCAGGGCACTGGTCGAGTAGGTCATTGGGTCCCACCAACAGGCACCAACCAGTCAGTTATTCTGACGCCCATAGTTTGCAGAATGGAGGTTTGGGATTTACCCTCGTCAGTCCAAATGTCAAAACTATGCTCAAAGAAATCCCAATTTCATTTTTTTTCATTTGGGGAGGGGGCACTTTAAACATATTAGGCCAGGGTCAGTCAACCCCTAGAGAATCCTACAAACCCTGGGCATTCCCGAAACCTAGAGAATCAGCGGAATCCATGGTGATGGTGTGGCTTACAAGGATCGGAACATATATTCTTACCCGGCATTTCACTGGTGAACATTAAAACATTTTTCCTATATTTATGGCGCAGAAATCTCTTCCAGCCAATGGCCCAAAGCCCTACCTGTGTTCCCACACTTGTACCAGTAGAAAATGTCTTCCCTTGGATGAGTGAACCTAACACACAACACAAGAACAGACCAAAACTGTAGACACGTTGACACATGATCCAAGTTTTGACCGCTTCTCGTCATGGGCGATAAGCCCACCAACACACTTGGGGTACCATTTTAATTATGAGAAGTATAGGAACGCTGAATATTAGGCCGTTTAACAACCCACACAGATTCTGAAACATTCCCGGAAACATATAATTAAGAAACTGTGATAACAGCTAAAGTTTGACCGTTGCAGGGCAATTAGGTTAAGAAAAGAACAAATTACTTATCTTTGGTAACCACGTTTCTGATGGATCATCTATCGAACCACAGACTGCTGTGAATACTCCCAGGCACCAGAACGGATCCAGAGATTTTCTTAATAATTCTCTTGTGCAACAGTAGGTAGCATCGCACGGCTCTGTTTTGGGTCCAACCTGCCCAGCAAGTGACGTCAGGGCACAATATACCCACCACTTCCACACATTGATGTCAGTTTCTTTCGGACATCTGTCTGCACCATCAGACGCAGAGCCTTAGTAATCAAACTGTGCTACTGTGTACCTCTTTTCATTTGAAATCTGTTTAGCATGAACCAAACAGTCCACTCCTACAAACTGCATGAGGTGGGGGTTGGTGAGGAATATGTGTATTGATAGAGTATCCAAAAGAGTGTTACTAGGTGAATAACTTGTTATTCAATTGGATACTTTTAACCACAGATCTCACCTTGTGATAATAGAGCATTAACCCCCAAGGCGATGAGTTAGTTCAGAACAGAAAATCCTGATGGGTTAATTCAGAACAGAAAATCCTAATGGGTTGATTAGGTAAAGTGCCCCCTTCCACTAGATCTGACTAACCAGGCAGTAGTGTTTGTGAGAACTTACTCCCACGTCCCAGCCTGGCAGACACTCGACTCAATGCAGTGATAGCATCTTTTGATCTGGTGGAATGAGCCAGCAGGCCTTCCAGAGGCTACTTCTTACATAATCCATAGCAAATCTTTATATAAAGGACAATTCACCTGGAGATCATGTGCTTTAGGGCAGCTCTTACCTTCTTCCCCGAGAACCCAACAAAGAGCTGTTCATCCACTTGATGATCTTAGGTGTGAGCGATGTAAAGCTCAGAGGTCTCTTTGGATCTAGGCTATTCAGTCTCTTTTCCTCCTGGGATGGATGAGGTGGAGCGAAGAACACTGTCAGGATGATAGATTGCCCAATGTCGGACAGTGTTAAAACGTTCGGGAGGAAAGCTGCCTTAGACCTTAACAATAGCTTGCCAGGGAAGAAAGTGGAGTATGAGAGTGCTTGCAGTTCACTGACATGATGAGCTGATGTCATTGCAATGAGGAGCAAGGTCATTAATGTGAGCAACCTCTGAGGGCAACTATGCACTGGCTTGAGTGGGGTGCACACCATGAAGGTGAGAACCAGATTGAGAATTCACTGCGGCAACGATGTACCTGGTAGAGACTATTCTAACCGTAGATTCCTTCACGTAGAATTATCCCCAGCCGTGAGACTGGATCCAGAAACTCTTTGCCACAGCATCCCTGCGCGCCGGGGGCGGGGCTGCATCACGCGACTCCGCCCAGGCATCATCCGCGTACATGACGTCAGCAAGGTCACATAAGCCCCACCCCAGCGTGTCTACGTCAGTTTTCTTCAGAGAACTTTTTCGCACCACAACGCGGAGCCACCAGACAAAAGACTGTGGGAGCATGGGAACAGTGTGCGAAAGAGTAGAAAAAAGAGAAAGTCACCATAAGGAACAGTGCAACACTGCAGTGTCCAAAAGCAGGGGCAGAAGAAGGAACAGAGCAGAGCTCTGAGCAGCCACCCTGCCTGTACGTAGACAGCCCCCGCCCCCTTTCCCCGGAGGCAAGTAACCTGCGTAAAAAGTCATGACACATGTAGCAGGCCTACAACTCATTCAGAAACAAGGAAGGGGAGCCAGTCCCAAAACAGAGAGGAACAACCAACCACCAAGCCACCCCAGCATAGAGGGCAACCCCCCCAAGGAACAAGGTGAGGCACGGCTCGATGACCGCAACACAGAGGTTAGCAGAGGGGCCAGGACCCTTAGGAGCAAGAGGAAGGGAAAGGAGGGGAGGGCAAGATTGAAGGCAAACCTCCCACACCAGGAGATGCCAGAGCAGCGGGGCCCAGGAGTGCCGTAACCCCATCCACCAAAGAACCAAGAGGAGGAGAGAACGGCAACAAGACGGAGCCACCGTCAAGAGCAAAAGAAAGCACTCACAGGAGACACAGCCCCCCACCGGGAGGCGAGAAACGAAGACCAGCCCAAGGGTCCTTGCAGAACGGGGAGAAAGGGCGGGCCGTTTAGGAATCTGCAGCTAGAATAGTCTATACCAGCTACATCGTTACCGAAGGTAAGTAACTCGTACATCTGATAGAGACTACTAGCCGCAGATTCCTTCACGTAGAATAGATACCCTAGCAATACCCATGGGGAAGGAGGGCCTGCAAAAGGATCCCACAAGTCTGGACAGGACAGAGGGCCCCACAGGGGACCAGACCTGCAGACCAGGGAAGTAACCTCGTCCCTTTCAGGCAAGAGGATCCCCACAACCCGAACACCACCGACCCAAATAGGGAGGTAGGAAGAAGAGTGAAGACTGAAGAGGCCCGTACAGTCACAACACAGGAACCAAGGGCACGGCCGGAGAGGCCGAAGCGCCGCGCGCCCCCCCCCCACACACACAGAGCTTCCATCCAATGCCAGGACAGGCAGAAGAAGAAGGAGCCTAGAGGGCCCAAGAAAACAGGAAAAAGAAGGTGAGCCCACCCAGAAGGAAGGCAACAGGGCAGCCAGAACGGCACCGATGGCCATAGCCGCCAGAAGTAAGAAGAAGAACAGCCCGGGCCCCAGAAAAAAACGGGCAGGCGACACCTGACAAAGGAGAACACAGAAGCATCCCAGCCTTCAGAACAGGAGCAGGAAGAAGAGGAAATGCCCAGACATACCACCACAAGGACCGTGCATACAACCTCAAGAAGCAATAGCAACATACAGAAACGCCATGGAGAACAGGCATCCGAAGGCAACCAGAACTCCCCAGTAGAGCTCAGCTATATAACAGCTACCACTACCCCACATAGGGTACGTTAAGTCCCTAGACATGGGAATCCTCTTTGTAGGAACTTACGCAGCAGAGGAAAAAAAATAAAAAAACAAAAGGGCCACGCGGAAAAACACCCCCTTGGAAGGCTTGACAAGCAGCCCAAGCAAAGCAGAAACCCTAATCTCAGGGCCAAGTCTGGGCAGCAATGCCAGCAAAACACACACATAGTCAACAAAGGGCCGTCCAGCAGCCAACAATGCCAAAGTCCCAAAGGAGGACTCAAATGGCCAGAAAACACACTCCACAGCCAGAACAACCGGCCTAAGAAGGCCCAGAACCAGCCCAATTCAGAAGTCACTGAGGAGGAGGAGGAGGAGGGGAAGGAGGAGGAGGAGGAGGACAGAACCCTGCCAGGAAACTTTGGATGGCGGAGTCAGCCGGGGCATGGAATAACAGCCTGCCATCAAACGGAAGATCAATGAGCCGTTCCCGAATATTTTCAGGGAACACGCTGTCCCGAAGCCAAGCATGGGGACGGAGGGCGACTGAGGAAGCCATGGCCCGGCCCAGCACCTCCGAGATGTCCAGAGCGGAGAATAAATGCAGCTAGCTCCCAGCCATCCAAAGCATGATGCCGTAATGACCCATGTTGTTCATTCAGACAGGGGCGAAGATATAACAAAGTTATGGCATCTTTCGATCTTGGTTTTGCCAACTTGCTGTGTTCCCCACCAGTAGAATTTGTTCCCACGTTCATTGGTTGAGGTTTTAATTCTTTGATCGATTTTAACATTATCCCAAATCGTTACGCAAACTGGTTCGATAAATTTATTACCCACCCCAATGGTCTGAGCGATCATCTTCTGTTAAGTATTAATATTGTGCTTCCCTTTAAGAATACAGCCTCTATTGTAGAAAGCCTGGCCTGGACCCAAGATATTGTTCTGGCCCGCAAGAATGGTTACTCCCCGCGTTGGGGCACGAAAGATCCAGAGGATCTGAACACAAAGATCATTTCCAAGGCCATAGACCTTATTATGGAGTGCCTGCAAGAAGGCACCTCTCATATGGACATACTGAGTGCGTTTTCCCTAATTACGTTAGCCATACAAAATACGCTGAGCCTTCCCCCCTAAGGCGTCATCTAAAAAGAATAATGGATGGTTCGACCCTATGTGCACTAAAACCTATTCCTCTTTAAAGGTTGCACTCCATAGACCTGAGAGAGATTATGAGGAAATCAGAGTGTGTAGGAAGGCATACAATTTCGCCAGGAATAAACGCAAGAAAGAAATTAAAGATCAAGTTTGGAATCATCTTTTTGTGGCATAATTGCGCAGGGATTGTTTCTCTTTTTGGCAGGCAGTAAAGGCACAGTTTTTCGCTAATAATGAGGGGGCAGAGGTATCGATTGATGAGAAATCGTGGACTGACTTTTTTTCCAAGGTCTATGGTAGTAAGAGGAACGAGGATATTATCATAGACGCTGAATTACACCTATCTGGTGACTTCACAGTTTTTTCGCCGATTGATATCTATTTCACACATGATGAAGTATTGGCGGCCATTAATGCGAGTAAAGGAGGTAAGGCCCCAGGCCCTAACGGGATTCCGATAGATTTGTATAAATGCACGACAGAGCTTTGGTCCCCCTTGCTAACTCGAATCCGAGAAGCATGTTGTGCAAAGGATTTCATTAAATCCAGGTAGGAGTCTGTAATAATACCCATCTTCAAAAATGGGGACCGGGAAAACCCTGCTTGCTATCGACCCATATCCCTCTTAGACTCGCTTATGAAAATCGCAGGAAGGGTCATTTTGATTAAACTTCAATTGTGGGCAGAAGACAATAACATCTTGAGCCCGGTCCAATATGGTTTTAGGGAAGGGATGGGCACAATCGAGCAGGTTTTAAACTTTTCTATTTTACAGGGGAAGTATACCCAAGCAAAGGCAGGGAAATTATTTGAGATATTTGTAGATCTTACCGCTGCCTTGGAATGCGTTGACCATAGCAGATTATGGAAGGACCTAAAGGTTGAGCCCACACTGGTGCAATTTTTGAGGCAATTATATGCGGGGGCCTCAGCAAAGGTGAGATACGAACTAAAGGGAGAGTGCACAAAGTCTTTCCGCGTGGAGAGGAGTGTTAGACAAGGCTGCATACTGGCCCTGCTCCTTTTCTCATTATATACTAATGCATTGGAAGAGGAACTGGTGGCCAGGGCGAGAGATCCCCCTCAATTTAATAACAAGCAGATCATCTCCCTTCTCTACGCGGTGTTAATGGCTAGAACCCAGCTCCGATTACAGAGAGCCCTAGCCACTTACATTGATTTTATGGACAATCGGGGCCTTTCACTCAATGTAAAGAAAACATTTGTGATGTCATGTGGGAAGAGGAAGAATAAATGTAGTAGCTTAGCAGCTGAGAGTGGTAGAATTGAATCAACCAAAACGTTCTCTTATCTCGGCATTTTGCTCGAGGATACAGGCTCTTGGGGACCAGCGGTCACGAGTAGGATCCTTTTGTTTAAGAGGTCGACCGCGGCAGTGATTAATAAAAAAAAAAAATGGGTAGAAGGCCCCCAGGGATCCTCCTCAAAATTTACCAAGCAAAATGCTTAAGTATCGCAATATATGGGACGGGTTTGGGGCTTTTGTGATGTTTCCACAATTCAGGTGGTAGAAAATGCTTTTTTAAGGTTTATTTTAGCTGTTCCTCAGAGTTAATCTGTTTTTAATTGTCATAGTGAATTGGGGATTTCCCACATCTCCGATGTAATCAAAATGCAACCAATTTTGGTCTGGCATAGAGTCTGGACCTCTCCCAATCTAGGGTTAAACCATGAAATCCTTAAGGATTCAATGGGATTGGATCAGGTTAAAAATATCCCCTGGCTGAACTATGTAAGAAAATGACTTGTGTAGACCAGATTTTTATATTAAGCCAGACACCATTATCCAGAAAAGAGCTTAAAGCTGTATGCCTGACCCAGTTTGAGTCTCTTAGAATTGCAGTGGAATTCAATAAAAGTCTGTGATCCAGCACCAACTGACCCTGGCCAGCAACTCCATTCAACCCTACCTAGTGTGGTGAACAGGGGGGATATGATAGATATATACTGACTAGGTTTAGGTTTGAAAGCTTCCATCGTTTGGTTACATTTCCAGCTGTAAATGACTGGTCCAGGGATCTTTGTCACTGCCCATGCGACAATATATCATTACAAACAACAATGCATGTGATCTTTTTTTGTAAATTTTATTCTAAGGAATGTGCCAGAAGGATAATGCCTTTTTTGAAGGAGGAAGCATGGCGGCAATGTTGCCCGGCTTTCCTATTTCTACAATCTATACTAATATAATAAAGAGAGAGCCCAAACCTTTGAGGCGGGTAATCTCAGGAACCACAGCACCAATCACAACACCCAATACAGCGTTGGAAAGGGCAGTTGCTGCAGAAGGACATAAGCTATGGAGACGCCCACCATATACATTTAAAAGGAAAAAGATCCGTGCCAGCAAAGTAGTCCCTCATCTCATATCGTGTGCTGTGGGCGTGGGCGTGTGCGGGGCGCAGGATTACGGGGAAAAAAAAAGCGAACGTTGTGCCCAATATTTCATTGTTTTTTCTTCACAGGTTGTGTACATTCCAGCTCCGGGTGTCCACCCTGCTCCCTTTAAATACCCCTGCACCCCATAATCATAACCAACCTTACTCCTTAAAATACCCCAACACCCTTAAACACTAACCCATCTTAAACCTATAAATATACCTTGTACCCCAAAACCCAAACCTATCCCTAAACCCTAAAAATAACCCTGTACCCCAAAACCCAAACCTACCCCTGAACCCTAAAATACCCCTGTACCCCAAAACCCAAACCTAGCCTGAACCCTTAATACCCCTGTACCCCAAAACCCAAACCTACCCCTGAACCGTAAAAATACCCCTATACCCCCAAACCTAGCCCTTAACCCTAAAAATACCCCTGTACCCCAAAACCCATACCTATCCCTAAACCCTAAAACTTCCCCTGTACCCCATGACCCAAAACTATATCTGAACCCTTAAAATACCCAAACACCCCAAAACATATACCTCAGCACCCCAAAACATATACCCCTATACCCATACTTACCTTATCCAAACATTTTTTTTAAAAAACATGCGTTTACCATTCATGCATTTACAACGAATTTCGTTGTAAATGTATGCGTGGAAAAAGCATATAAAATGTAATGCCATGCGTTATAATGGCATTGCGGAGTCATGGTACTTTCGTAATAAAAGTATGCGGAGTGATGCTATGCGGAAAGAAAGTTGCGGAATAATGGGTGTTTACCCTTCCCCGGTAATTACATTGGTGGCACGGCGGCCCACATCTCCAGCAACATACTCATATTTTTTCACCACCGATTTGAAAAATGCACAGGTCTCTCTCATTGATGGCCAGCACCGACATACCTTTTAGACACACCTCCCGCCACAAGTTCTAGAATTGCGAACTTTAGAGCTCGGGAGCTACGTTCGAATCTCGGCATCAGCTCAACATCCTGTGATTCCAGGCAAATCGCTTTGTCTCCCCGGGCCTACCACAAATGAATGTGTTCTTCTGTAATGTAAATTGTGCTCATGCCATGTTGTCGAGTTCACGCTATATAATATTGCAAGGAAAAATAAAGTAGGGAAACTCGAGTTCACACACTACTGAACGCGCACTCTTAAGTGCATCAGCCATGCACTGTGAATCAGAGCGTTTCACAGGCCTGTCACAGATAAGAAATGCTATCAAAATGAAATCCTACAAAACAATATACTACTGGCCGGCAGCAATTCATACCCGAACAAAGTCGGGACGGGCTGCTAGTTACTGGATAAAGTGTACTGTATCGGAATAATGACTGGACTTTTAAAAAGCATCTTGAGGAAAAGGAAAAGCATAACTGGTTAGTTTTTAAAATGTAATATTTGTACTGTTGAGTCAGCTGTGTATACAAGGTATTTTTAATGTTTATCTTGTATGAATTGTGTTTATTTTTGCTTTTATGATTTTATCAAGTGTCTAAAATCGAATAAAGCATTTTCTGATTCTGAGTCACAGTGCCCAAAGGAGTGCCAGACGATCCAGAAATGTAACTAGGACCTGAAACATGGCCTCCTTGAAGGCTCAAATCTGTTGTGTTGTCACCAATAACCCAGAGATCTCAGGCTGGTGCGGGATTTGTGCAGGGATCAGTTTTGAAGAAGGGAAAATAGACTTGGCAGTACTCTGATGTTTGCACAACTTCTCCTGATAAGAATAGCAGGAAGAAAGGCAGCTATATTTTGTCGTCTTGTGTTTTTTTTATTTTTATTTTTTTACCTACTTGAAGACTGGGGGCGGGGGGACCTCATTTGGAATGGCCTCAGGATTGCAAATTCGTCCTTGACCTCGACTTTGAGTGAGACCGGGCCTTCCGAGGTTTCCTATGGTGCTCAGAGATGTAGAGTTTGGCATTAAGGTTATCTGAGAGTATTTGAGCACAGCATGGAATCCCACGAGGAGTGCAAACACTAGAAACAGACCTTGTGAGTGTTTCACTGACATCTGTTAGTGGAAATCATTGCAGGGTTTAAAACCTCTTGTTCCAGGGAAGGCATGTCCTTTGCACACAGGAGAAATTTTGTAGAAGAATGCTGTCATGAGATAAAATTGAGGGAGCAAGCTTCAAATCTGTAACGGAAGGCAGGGAAAGATAGGAACGGACATCGATGCTCTCGAGTGGTAGTTAAGTTATGAACCAAATGTTATTTCTGGGGGAGGCACAGACACGAAGCCATACAATGCCACCTCCCAGCTTGCAAGGGAAATTGTGGAGAAAAAACTCTGGATCCAGTATAGCGCCTGGGAAAAATCACAAGGTGAGAATTTTGTTGTTTGAAGTATCCATCAGGACGTGAGATTCACACAAGCCAGTCTGTCCTAGACTCCCCCAGGTGTCCAGATAAAAAAAATGTCTAAGGGTTACATAACCCTTGGTGCCGGCTGACCCTGAACCCAAGTACAGCAACTACTCACAACCCCAGAAATACTAAAATACTAATGTAAAATGATGATGTCTCCACATTAAATGTTGGGGTCTTTCCTGTTGCAAGTGAAAGTCCCACCCACACATGTGGTGTACTGTTTTTAATGGGAGAAGTGTGGGAATACAGAACAGTAGAGCATCTGTTAATCCCTCATTAATTTCTAAGCATGTTCAGCTTCCAAATGTAAGTCAATGTGCAAGAAAACACAGATGTTACGAAATGCTCTCTGAATTACATGATATCATGAGTAACCTCAAGTTTAGAGTTGTGCGCATAACCACTACTTCTAAATTGAGATTCTTGTTATGTTATGTTATGTTATGTTATATTGTGACTTTTATAGCGCACGGCTACTCAGTGAGTGTCCCGGCGCTTTAGTGACATCCTAAAAGCAAACATAACACATAAAGAATAGAGAGGGAAGCACAAAAAGAATTTTAATTGTTTTGTAAAATCTAAGAGGCAAACAGCCAGGTTTTGAGGGCCTTTCTAAAAGATAGCAAATTAGAGTTGCTTCGTAACAAAAAAGGCAGAGTTAAAAAAAATACATAGCTTTATTTCAAACCCATATTTTATTCAGAACATTTTACATTATTAATTGATGCTTTGGCTGTACAAAATAAAAAACTTTTTTTTTTTTTTTAAACCCTAGAAGCTGCAGGTCGGTTGATAATTCTGGGTAGTGCATTTTTGGACAAACAATAAACACTCTGTCCCTGTGTCAATAAGAGACTGGCGATGTAACAGTACAGTTTTTTTGTAAGTCAGCCATAGGGGCAAAAAATAGAGATGAAAACAGTCACCTCTTTCTATTTTTTTCTATTTACTTTCATTATTTTTAAAATTTTAATGATTAGCCTTTTGGGGAAAAATAAGAGCGATCTACACCAATTACCCCTCGCTGAATTCAGAGTGTTGTTTACTTATCAGAAATGTCCAGCTTCCTGGTTTCACCAAAACCCCTATACGTAAGCATTTTATATACTTTTAGTGAAATCAAAAGATCTTTGATAACATCATACGTAAAAAGGGCTCAGCATGGGGATTGGTGTGGGAGGGTAAACCTCAGCAATTTACGGTTTCAAGACCTTTTATCTGTAGATCAGATAGGGTCTAGCAACAGTCATGCTATGAAGCCAAACCTTAAAAGGAAACAAAAAGTAAACCATCCTTTGTCATGTACAAGGCAAGGGTCTAGAATGACATATCTCTGCATATCAGGCTTGCACATCACTCCTGAATTTAGGAAATGATCAACAGTTTCATCTCTCTAATGAGTACATAATTTATTACTATTAAGGGTTCTGTCCGCACTTCTACTCTTTCAGAAAAGCAAACATGAAATTTGTAGCCCATTCTCTAAATTTGTAAAAAATAAAAAAATAAAAATCCAGACTTGCTTTCAAGGTTGCTTTTATGAATAATTACCTATTTCACTACTGTAAATAACACTGTTGTTACTTTGCCGGGTTTTGCACTGCAGATACATGTACATGTATACAAGCAGATACATACTTATCAAAAGCTCTTGTTGTCGGTCCTCCTCATCTAAATCGATGATCACGGGCCCCACATTCTTCTTGGGCTTCTTCTTCTTCCTTCCAGTGGTAAAAGATTTCTTCAGCGAAAGAAGTCGGTACATCTCATAGCCCATTAGCAGTACACCTCCATTTGCTGACCAGTCACTAATCACCTTTGCACGAGCTACGGTTGTCCTATGTGTAAGTAAAGATAGAGCAAGCATCAAACACAAATTAAAACTGCCTCTGCCCAGATCTTTCAGTTTTCCCCATGGGCTTGTTCCAAACAATATTCTTCCTGTTTTGCTCGACCATGCTAGCAGACTTTGGTCACTACTAGACAGTAATTCATAAAAAAAAATGTGGGCAGCATCAAATCAGGTTCACCTCTGGATCTTTTATCCTCTACGGTGCTGCAACAACTTGACACACCCTCCCTCGAATTAATTATTGATCTTCTTAACGCCTCCATACAGGAAGCAATCATTCCTCCTGAGTGGAAGCATGCTATGACTCTTCCGCTCCTGAAGAAAGTCAACGCAGATCCCGCCCAACTCTCCATTTTTATCCCTATTTCCCAACTTCCGATATACTCTAAATTTCTGGAAACACATATCAACTTCCAACTTGCACAGTTTGTTGAATCTTTTAAATTTTTACATGACTCCGGTTTTAGAGCTGGTTTCTCAACAGAGACAACTCTACTGGGCATCACGGAAAGGCTGAGACACCACTTGAACATGGGGATACAGCAGCCCTCATACTACTCGATTTGAGCGCTGCTTTTGACACAGTGTCTCACATCGTGTTAATAAGATTCCTTCAATCCCTCGTCATCTCTGGTGCAGCTCTGAAATGGCTGACATCTTGCCTTACCAACCCCACTTTTCACATTTTTTCCTCTGCTGCCACCTCCAAACTTCACTCACCCGATTGTGGAGTCCCTCAGGGCTCTATTCTTAGTCCATTGCTTTTTAATATTTATGTTAAACCATAGGCGATTATTGCAGAGGAGGCCGTGCTGTCCTTTTTTGCTTACGCAGAGGACACCCAGATCATCTTCTCACTTTCCTCTGAGAAGGTGTCTGGTCAGTCAGCTCTTCAAGACGGCCTAAGGAAAGTTGTAGCATGGATGCAAACAAACATGCTTAAACTCAATGGCGACAAGACCGAGGTTCTCATTTTGGGTAACAACAAAGATCTATGGGGCGCCCAGCACTGGCCCATCGAACTGGGAACTTCACCTCAGCCCACTCAACAGGTCCGCAACTTGGGCTTTATTGTTGAATGACCGGCTGTCCATGAGACAGCAAGTAGTAAAGGTGGCAGCTACCTGCTTCACTGTATTGAAGTGGCTGAAAAAAGTTGTCTGGATGCACCCTTGCGCCACCCAGAGAACGGTGGTCCAAGCACTTGTGACCTCAAGAATAGACTATGGTAACATTCTCTATCTAGGGGCCAACAAAGATATACTGCGGAAGCTACAGGTAGTGTAAAACGCTGCAGCTAGATTACTATGCCATATTCGCAGAGCCACCTCCATCACCAGCTATCTATGTGATCTCCATTGACTGAAAGTGGAAAGCAGTGTCAAGTTCAAAGCTTTAAGCTTTCTATTCAAGATTAAATCCAGCACTGCTTCCCAATACTTGCAAGCCCTGGCCCAAACTTATTACCCTTCACGATTACTGCGCTCCACTACCCAGGGACATTTTTTGGTACCCAGGGTCACACTCTTACAGATGGGAGGTTGCTCCTCTGCCTTTCTCAGTCCCACTCTGTGGAACACTCTGCCTGTATCTCTTCGGCTTGAAACAAACTTCGCAATTATCTAAAAACATGGCTGTTTAACCAATATCATCATATTTTTGTTTCCATCCTCAGGCTGGCGCTGGGAAACCCTTTTTGGGTAGCTGTGCACCTTACAAAAACAATTTAACATAACATAACTCCATGCCAGACTATGCAACACTTATTTTACTTCATATTCACTCTTCCTGCCACACGGTCTGTCTTCTTGCCCAGTTCATCCCATTCTTTGAGGTAGCTGTTACTACATTCTCTCTCACCAGCACCCCAATCTCTCTCCAACTTACCATTCTTTTTCTGCCCATCTTATTGACCCAAAGTTAATAGGAGTTTAGCACTGTATTTGATGCATCTCAATCCTTATGCCTTTCTGTTAACTGCATCTCTGAGATCACTATCTTTTTCTATCTTGAGGTTACCCTCACACTGATTTCTGTAAGGATAAGGAGTATTTCTTACCTGTAACTGCAGTTCTGTAGAAGGGGTATCTCTGTTCTAGTCATAATCTAGTGAATAGTCCCGCCCATGTGCGTGGACCCCGGAACAATCAAAAATAATCTCTTAAACTGTCTTCAATGCAGTCCTGCAAAGACACTTAAGAGAGAATTAAGACAAATAATGCAGCCTAACATATACAAGGCTACAAAGGCCACCCCTTCATCTCATCTAAACAGTGAAAAGGATAGCCCACCGTGTCCAGTTTAACACTATTTTACCAAGTTTTCCTCACAGGGAAAACTCCCCTTCACCGAAATCCTTGAAATAATCGAGAGGAGGGGTTGGACAGACAAGCCTCCATAGGCTGCCATTATGTGTCTTGAAAAGGGATACCGTGCCTTTAAGGAACTCACCAGAGACCCTCGGTATCCCAGAATGCACAGCCAAAGTCCTTTTACTTTCAGTTCTTTTTGAAGGTGTATAAAACAAGGCCTGTAGCATACAGTACAGTACCATTTTCTCCACCGGGGAGGAGGGCGGGCGCTTATGACTATAACAGAGATACCCTTACTACAGAACTGGAGTTACAGGTAAGAAACTACTCCTTCTGTAGTAGGGGATCTCTGTGTATAGTCATAATCTAGTGAATAGAATGGCAAGCCCATCCCAACAACCAATCCGGCGGTGGAGAAAAAAGACAACACCACTACTGTGCAAACAGATTTCTTAACGAAGCCTGCCCAACCTGAGCATCCGCTCTGGCATCAGAGTCCAGACAGTAATGCTTAGCAAAGGTATGGACCGACTTCCAAGTGGCAGCCCTTCAGATCTCTGCAATGGGAACATTACGAAGCAAAGCTGTTGTTGCTGCTTTGCCTCTGGTAGAATGAGCCTTAGGCTTACCCCCTAAGGTCTTGCTAGCCTTCTGGTAACATAACTGAATACAGGACACAATCCACCTCGAGATGGACTGTTTTGAGGTGGCAAGACCAGTCCTGACCGACCCATAGTTGACAAACAATTGGTCTGACCTACGAATGTCCTTGGTCTTATCCAAGTAGAATTTCAACACCCTTCTGACATCCAGGGAATGGAGAGACCTTTCCGCTGGAGTGGAAGGATTCTGGAAAAACTTAGGTAAAGTTATGGTCTGATTGACATGGAAATCGGAAATCACCTTAGGAAGGAACTTAGGGTGAGTATGCATCACAGTGCAAAAAACAATAGAGGGACCCGGAATCCTAAACAAAAATGAAAAGGGAACAACTCGCCAGGGCGAGAAAATAGCCAAACAACATGAAAGGGGAGTTCCCAATGATAGAAAGGAGGAGAATACTCCAACAATCCAAGAAACGCCCACAGAACAACTAAGTGATATCAACTATTTTTTTTTATTCACATAACGAAAAATTGTTTATATCAAAAATAGTTAGTGCACAATATATTTCTTTCTCATATTTTTATATAGATATTTCTCAGGAACACATACATAAAAAATATAATAAATATAACGTCAGCCAAAGGACACAGACATCAATAAAAGATTGGCACACAATTCACTCACTCAAACAATCAAACCGAAATCATTCCCATACCTCAACACACAATCACATTCAAACATAGACATCCACAGAAAGCGCCGACGAGCGTTTCGGAAAAGTGCCAATACAAGCTTCCTTCATCAGGGCTCAGAACACAGATAATGAAGTTTAGGCACAATCTCTCAAAATAAGAAATATATTGTGCACTAACTATTTTTGATATAAACAATATGTCGTTATGTGAATAAAAAGAAATATTTGATATCACTTAGTTGTTCTGTGGGCGTTTCTTGGATTGTTGGAGTATTCTCCTCCTTTCTATCATTGGGAACTCCCCTTTCATGTTGTTTGAGTACGCATCACAACCTTAGCAGCATGAAATACAGTATACGGTTCTTGACAACACAATGCCTGAATTTCACTCTCCCTGCGGGCCGATGTAATGACCACAAGGAAGGCCACCTTCCATGACAAGTGCTGCAGAGAAGCCTTATGGATGGGTTCAAAAGGCTCCTTCATCAAAAAAAAAAAAAAAAAGGCTCCTTCATCAACCTGGACAGCACCACATTCAGCTCCCATGATGGCGAAGGACGCCGAACAGGAGGAAACACTTTCTTCAATCCTTACAGAAAAACTTTAATCACAGGGATCTGGAAGAAGGATGTCTGTGAAGGGCATTTATTATACGCCGTCAAAGCTGCGAGGTGAACCTTAATAGAATGAAAATTAAGGCCAGACTGAGCCAAATGCAAAAGGTATGGAAGGATGACATCTTCCTTGCAGGTTGTCAGATCATGACGCTTGGAAGTGCACCGGATACAGAACCTCTTCCACTTGTAGGCATAGGAAGTCCTAATGGAGGGTCTCTTAGCTTCCTTAAGTATAGTCATGCAATCTTCAGGGAGATTTAAGTGTCTGTATTGCACTATCACAGGAGCCATGCCGCCAAACTCAACGATGAGAGGTTGGGGTGCACCATCTGCCCCCCGAACTTCATGAGAAGGTCCGGCCGACACGGCAGCCGCATGTGGGGTAGAAGAGACCGGTGAAGCAGGTCCGTGAACCACCACTGTCGGGGCCACTCCGGAGCAATGAGGATCATCCGTGCTCTGGATTGAGACAGCTTGATGAGCACCGCTGGAATCAGGGGAATGGGTGGAAAAGCGTACAGAAAGCTGTTCGACCAGCGGATCCATAGCGCGTTCCCCAGGGTCCCCGGTTGGTAATACCTGGAGGCGAAGTCTCTGCATTTTCTGTTTTCGGCGGTGGCGAACAGATCTACGTCCGGAGTGCATCACCTGTCGAAGATGTCTCCTAGCACTTCGTCGTTTAGAACCCACTCGTGGTTTTCTTGCCCAAGCCTGCTGAGTGCGTCCGCCTGAGCATTCTGCACACCTGGCAGATGAGTAGCCGTTATCGTCAGTCCTCTGGCTAGTAGCCAATGCCAGATCGCCTGAGCTTCCCGCGACAGTGTGCGCGATCTCGAGCCCCCCTACTTGTTGAGGTAATACATTGTGGTCGCATTTTCCGTCTGCACAAGCAAGGAGTTGGTTTGGAAGGACGGATGAAAGGCCTTCAGTGCCAAGTGCACAGCACAACACAGCTCTGAGTTCCAGGAAATTGATGTGATACGTGGATTCTGCCGGGGAACACGTTCCCTGGATCTGTAGATGGTCTGAATGCGCTCCCCAGCCGTGGAGGGAAGCATCCGTGACAACAGTCTGAGTGGGAATGTCCTTGTGGAATGGGACCCCCTTGAGGAGATTCTCTGCAGAGCACCACTATCTCAGGGACTGTTGAGCGTGGAGGGACAGCTTGATCCTGTCGTCCCAGCTCCCTCGCTTCTGGTCCCACTGATCCTCCAGACATTCCTGCAACGGCCTCATGTGTAGGCGTGCGTGTGGCATGAGGAAGATGCAAGAGGCCATCGACCCCAGTAGAGAAGACACCGTCCTCACTGTTGTAGATGGAACAGCTATGAGAGCCTGAGCCTTCCGAAGGATCGATAAGCGTCTCTCCTCCGAAGAAGACACGCGTGCTGAAATCGATGGAGGCTCCCAAGTACTGTAGGCAGTGGACAGGCGTCGGAACAGACTTGGACATGCTTATGTGCAACCCCAGCGGGGTCAACCGAACGGCCATCCTGTTGAAGTGCAGTTGCGCTTCCTGGAAGGAGGAGGCTTTGATCAACCAGTCGTCCAGGTACGGGTAGACAAACACCTTGTTCTTTCGCAGGTGCGCTGCCACCACTGCCATGCATTTCGAAAACGTCCTGGGTGCAGACTTCAGTCTGAACTGTAGTACGGTGTACGGATAGTGATTGGTGCAGACTAGAAATCGCAGGAACTTCCGGTGTTTCCATGCAATGGGCACATGGAAGTACGCATTTTGCAGATCTATTGCGCAAAGCCAGTCTCCCCTTTGCAGCTGAGGATAAATCTGGTGCACAGACAGCATGCAAAACTTTTCCCTGCGAATCCATTTGTTTGCTTGACGCAAATCCAGAATGTGCCTGAACTCGTTCTTGTCCTTGTCCTTCTTGCGCATGAGGAAGAACCGAGAGTAAAGACCCTTTCCCCTTTGAGACAAAGGGACGTCTTCTATCGCCCTCTTTCTTAACAGGGTATCCGCCTCCACCTGAAGCTTGCGCAGTTGGAACTGCGAGCAGACCGGTGGAATCGATGGAGGCGGGCTGATGAAACTAAGACCTGCAAACAATATTCAGCACCCACTTGTCCGGAGTCATTTTTCTCCACTCTGCCAAGTAATGTTGTATGCTTCCCCCCACCGGACCGGGTAACGGACGAGGGGGAAGTAGCACCTCAGGGCCTAGACCTGGCCGGGCCTTTGGGCGTCGAGCAAGACTGTTGGCCGCCTCTGCCCCTCTGGCGCTTCTGGAAGGGCCACCGCTGGTACTGCTGCTGCTGCTGTTGGTGCTGCTGTCCAGCTTGGCGACCTTGCCCTCTTCTCTGGGCACCAAAACGTCTCTGGAAAGGACGGAAGGTCTACTTCTGCTCTTTTGTTTTTTCTAACCCGACAGCCATCAGGGTTTCTGCCTCTGCCTTCATGCGGGCCATCTCCTCATCCACATGTTTACCAAAGAGCGTCGACCCAGAGAACGGCAAGTTGGTGACTCGCTGCTGCGCCTCTGGTTTCAGCGATGTCAAACGCAACAAGGCATGACGTCTCAGAATAATCCCATAGCAGTATCCATGAGCCGCCAAGAGAGGAATCTTCAGCCGAGCTGATCACCTGATTGGATAACATCCTGTCCTCATTGAGGATTTCTTGGAAGTCCTCCCTTCTGTCCCTCGGAAGGTGCTCCAGAAACTGCTGCAGGGACTCCCACAAAGAACGGTCATACTGACCCAAGAGAGCCGTGGCACTAGCGGCTTTCATGGACGTAGCACCCGTACCGCAGACTTTTCGTCCCGCTGAGTCCATCTGACGGCTCTCTTTATCCGGAGGCACAGTAGAAGACGGGGCAGTAGCGTGCTGCTTCCTTGCCGCAGTGACGATCACCGAATCCGGCACTGGGTCCGATCGAAGGAACGCCGGATCGGAGTCTGGGGCCCTGTACTTTTTCTGCAGCCGGGAAGGAGCGGATTTCGTGGACGCCGGGGTCAGAAAGAGCTCCATCGCCGTTTCCTCCAGCCCTGGCACCAAGGGCAACAAGGGTCGAGACAGCTGCCGCTTGTGTAGGTTTCGAAAATCACCGCTGTCGAAGGTGTGGGAACCGTTACCGTAATCCCCAGCTTCGCTGCCCCTCACAATAACACCTCTTGAAAAGATACGATGTCATCGACCGGTGACACCCTCGTACGGGGGGGTATCCGATAGGGTGGGCAAGTAATCCCTGGCACTGGAAGAATCCGTATGCCGGGACCTTGACCTGTCCCTCCGGTGACGGTGCCTGGACCGTGTGGAAGACCGACGGTCACTCCTTGATCGGTGTCTATGTCTGGACCGTGACCTTGATCTCCTGGGCCTCTGGCGATCCACTGGCCGTACAGGAGGCAGAAGCAGAACCGGAACCATAGGTTGTGGAGGCCTCGTGGGTGGTGACGGGAGGTGTGGCAGAGATAAAGAACGCGGAGCAGGCCGCAGTGGAGGAGGAGGAGGTTGATGAGGGGGAACTGGAGGAGGACGAGGAGTAGGAGGACGAGGAGCAGTCTCCTTAGGCAATGGAGGAGGTGTAGGCATCCTGGGCCTAGAAGGCGAGTAGGTCTGCGAATATTCAGAGTCCGAAGACCTGACCACTCTCCTCTTTTTCTTCTGCCTTGGCGATGAAGTCCTCGAGGCCAACCTCTTTGCAGCCGAGCGCCGGCGCCGCCGCGACCATGGGCTCGTGGATGCAGAGGACGGGCTGACCACTGAGGCAGAGGACACAGTCCTGGCCCTCGACCGCCTCCAAGACGTCGATCTTTCCCTCCGTGACGACAACCTCTTCTTCGACGTCGACCGTCTCAACGTCGATATATCCCTCGACGTCGACTCTCGTCTCCTCGACGTCGACTCTCGTCTCCTCGACTCTCGTCTTCTTGACGGCAAACGGCGGTGTCGCCTCGACGGCGAGCGCCGGTGCCGCCTCGATGGCGAGCGCCGGTGCCTCTCGGACCCTCTCGACATCGACGGTGTCTCGCCGACGATGCAGTCCTCTACGTCTACCTCGTCCGAGGTCTCGACGTCGGTTCCCTCAACGTCGAACGACGACGCCGCTTCGCCCCAAAGCCCTGGGACGACGGGGAGCATATGGTGGTCATTCCTCTCGACGCCGAGGCCATCGACGTCGACGGAGATCTGTGTCTTTTCCTGGCCTTATCTTGACTGGGGAGCCCCCCAGAGGCTGAAGCACGGGCAGAAGACGAAGTCCCTCCATGCCCAGACCCACCATGGTCCTGATGTCTCCTTACCTCCAGGCCTTGGAGACGGATCTTCTCTTTGTCCCTCAGGGTCCTCTTGGAGAAGGATCTGCAAATCTCACAGTCTTCAGGGACACAAGAGGATGGTAGACAGAGGATACATACTCTGTGAGCGTCCGATTTAGCCTTCTTCCTGGAACACTCGGGGCACTTGTCAAACAAGGCAAGCATATTCGACAGGAGAGTGGCCAAAACTGGCCAAAAACCCCAGCATATGGAAGAAGAAGCAGTCAGACGTCAATTGAAACACTACAAACACTTGAAAAGTGCCCAAAAATTGAAAAACACCCAAAAAGGGAGAGCTCAATGCTCCAGGGTCCTGCTAGCAGGAGCCGGAAAAAACAACTGAAAGTAAAAGGACTTTGGCTGTGCATTCTGGGATACAGAGGGTCTCTAGAGAGTTCTTTAAAGGCACGGTATCCCTTTTCAAGACACATAATGGCAGCCTATGGGGGCTTGTCTGTCCAACCCTTCCTCTCTATCATTTTTAAGGATTTTGGTGAAAGGGAGTTTTCCCTGTGAGGAAAACTTGGTAAAATAGTGTTAAACCGGACATGGTGGGCTATCCTTTTCACTGTTTAGATGAAGGGGTGGCCTTTGTGGCCTTTGTAGCCTTGTATATGTTAGGCTGCATTATTTGTCTTAATTCTCTCTTAGGTGTCTATGCAGGACTGAAATGAAGACAGCTTAAGAGATTATTTTTGATTGCTCCGGGGTCCACGCACATGGGCGGGACTATTCACTAGATTATGACTATACACAGAGATCCCCTACTACAGAACCTATTTCCCATCTACCACTTTACCCTCCAGCAAACTGGTTTTCCTTTCTATTCATCTTATGCATCCAGTTTACACTTTGCTACTCACTTTATATTATCTTACCTGAACTGGCCATTACTATCTCTATTTCTCTTGCACCCATGAATGACCAGTCTCCTTTCACAACAGTCACAACTCACTTTCCTTACCACTCTGACAGATCAAAAAAATCAAACTGAACTCAATGAGGAGCAGATAATGAAATGTCTATGATATAGGACGTTAATAAAATGTCAGTGATACAGGAAGTAAGAATGAGACATAACATCTAAGATGAACGAGTCAATTTTTAGGTCAAGGGATGGACATGATGCAAAGTTCAGACTTCTCAGAGTCGATCACTTGAGTTGCACAAAGTAGGAGTTAAGATAGCATTTATGGTGAATGCAAAACAAAGAAAGGCAGGCAAAAAAATTAGGAGTAAAAGCTTACTAGGAGCAAAAGGTTCTATTAACAAATGATGGCAGGCAGCAAAGATTGGGAAGTCTAGATATTTTTAGAGATCCGGGATATTCAAGAGGTCAGACAATAGGTAGATGACTAACATAGAAAGAGGTGAGGAGGAACTGAAGAGAGGAAAGCCAAGTAGCTCAAAGGTAGGTGTTGCGGTGCTGATGGGAGGTAATAAAAATAATGAAGGAACAGGAAGACTGGAGCAAGATAATAGAGAAATATCAAGGGGTTGACAGAGGGTGAGGTTAGTAACCCACATTAGTCTTTAGAAGTTCAAATGGGGAAAAAGGTGTGTGGATGAGTGGAGGATTGCAACTTACTTGTGCTCATCATTAAGGATGTAAACCTTGAAGGTGCGTGGCGATATCTCCTCTGGGCCATTTTCTTCAGGAAGGCTCTCTGGGGCTGGTAGCCAAATGTTGAATTCTGCCAGCCAATTCTGAAGAGTATTTACCTAGCAAGAAAAAAATGAAATACCCCCCATGAATGTAAAGAAACAATGTTTAGAATGTTACTCGTGCAATGTCTAAAAACATCTGAAAAATATTATTCAGCTTCTAGTTTATCAGAAGTATAACAACTGAGATAAGAGAGAGAATAAAGAGACCAACACACACTTTTGAACTCTGTAGATTGTAGAAAAACTACTGTTTATCCTTTTATAAATTTGACGTTTAACCAAGGACTTAACCCGGGTTTTTACCCTAACAATGACATTGGCCCAAACTCTGATCCTCACCCTAATCTTTGTCCCAACTCTTTCCCTGAAACTCAGCCAGTCTCCAATCTTGACTCAATCTTTCACCATATTATCATGCTTTTAATTACAAATATTTCTCCAATTTATATTTCTTCTATGTAGCATTTTAATTATATAGTTTTTTTATTGACTTCATTTTTGTGGAATGTAGTAGACTTGTAGTGACTAATGGTCACATGTAAACGCTAAAAAAACAAGTATATTGAAACAGGATAACTTCCTAATGCCAGAGCAAGATTGCTTTCACAGAATTCAATAGGCCGTTTCGCAGCACTTCTTGTTATATAGATCCTGCTAGTGCAAAGGCAGAAACTGGGGCATCTACACAGGAAAGAAAAACAATGAATGGCTTTTCTTTCCACAAAAAGTGAATTGGAGATGTCGAATTGGCGATGTCAAAGCTTTAGACCACAGGACACATTCAGTTTCTCTAAGTAAAGGCTGCAACTTGTCACTCAGCAACTCAATCTGGCATAAAGGCGGAGCAAAATCCTGGCCCTTCAACAGAATATCAACCTTCTTTCACCACAACTCTGGCAAACACAACAACTCATCAATAAGAGCTCAGTAATGGGCCCACTGAAATGACCGCTTTCTCCGTCAATAGGATTCCATGACGTCTATTATGCAAAAACAAAACAAAAATGAGCTGCTGAAACAGACACGTCTAGCATGAATATGCGTCTATTTATTTATGTGTTAGGCCCTCTGTGAAGGAAGAATACCTTCAAAAAAGAAGTGTCCTCCACCAGTCCAATAAGCTGAATCAATTTGTTTAGTGTGATTTTCTATTTTAGGAGATTTGCAGAGAATTATAGCTTATGCAGGGGTGTCGCTGTCACCAGCAGTGCATATAACACCACTTGCGACAGGTCAGGGGGCATCAACACTCCCTTCAACCACCAACAAGTGACCTTACTTTAAACAGATTAATACTCAAATTGCAAAGGTGAGACCAGATGGTATAACTTTTCATTAGAAAATGTCTCCAGAACTTTCAACCGGACATACCCACTTTTCACCAAGAAACAAGGGTATGTACTGTGCACTGGAAAAAGTAAATATGCATCCTGCATACCCAGGGGTCAGTGCTCAATCATCTTCTCTTAAATAAGCCATCGTCTGCATCAGAGACCATCCTGAAGTTTTCGATTATTATGTGCATGCTGCCACTTATTATCAATCTCCATTCAGTTGCGGATGGGGAAATACAGATTTCACAACTGGTGTTGATAAACAAACCTTTATTCAATTGAAAGAAGGCAGATTTAAGCCCTTAAGAGACAAGTGCGAAACCCTTTGCACACAGAAAGCGGAGAATGATTTCTAGGAAAAAGAAGGCTAGTGTTAATTTCAGGTGCAAAAGGGATTTCAACAACCTCACATAAAGAAAAGTGTTAATATAGAGCTGACCTCTTTTATAAATTTCTCCTCAATTATGAATATGAGGGCACTGGTGCAGCTAGGATGTCTTGAACCCTCTTGCAAGTACCTGGGCCCCCTCACTTGGGTGACATCTCAGCCAGTCAGCTGCCTCCGACCTCCCTCATCTTCCAGCCAACAGTCGGAATATAATATATCAAACCTCAATACAATTCACATTCACGCTATTGTTCTTCCACTCCCAGTACTGCTATTCTGCAAGTCAAAGCAATAACCCTAAAAAGCATTAACAAAGCCAAAAGGGTTGGCCCTTGTAAAGTGCATGCACACAAAGAAAAACAAGCTTGTGCAATGCAATACGTCTCGCATTAGGAAAGTTTGAGCTATTGGTATTGTAAATGACAAATATTTTATTTATGTGTTGGTTTTGAAAATGGCGAAATTAATAGCTTTGTCATTTATAATGGCAATAGTTTTAACTTTCGCAAACGTGACACCTATAGCATTTGTAATGCAGTATGTGTTGTATGTACACGACTTAGATGTATTAATATTACAAATAACAATGGCTTTTATTTTTTTTTATAATGAATACTTAAATAAAGGTTATTGTAATTTATAATGGCAATTGCTTAAACTTTTGTAAATAACTTTTGGGAAGATTATGTTCAGTGTATTTTATTGTGATGAAAATCCAAGAACCGCAGTGAAATATCAACATCTTTTTGTGACATTTGTAATAAAGCTTGAAACATTGAGAGAACATATTAGAACCAGTTGTTGTTGAATGGTTGCACAGAGTGATGCTGTGGCCTTCAGTGGTGCTGAGTGATGCTGTGGCCTTCAGTGGTGCTGAGTGATGCTGTGGCCTTCAGTGGTGCTGAGTGATGCTGTGGCCTTCAGTGGTGCTGAGTGATGCTGTGGCCTTCAGTGGTGCTGAGTGATGCTGTGGCCTTCAGTGGTGCTGAGTGATGCTGTGGCCTTCAGTGGTGCTGAGTGATGCTGTGGCCTTCAGTGGTGCTGAGTGATGCTGTGGCCTTCAGTGGTGCTGAGTGATGCTGTGGCCTTCAGTGGTGCTGAGTGATGCTGTTGCGCTGCGGCCTAGAGTGGCGCTGCGGCCTAGAGTGGCGCTGCGGCCTTCAGTGGCGCTGCGGCCTTCAGTGGCGCTGCGGCCTTCAGTGGCGCTGCGGCCTTCAGTGGCGCTGCGGCCTTCAGTGGCGCTGCGGCCTTCAGTGGCGCTGCGGCCTTCAGTGGCGCTGCGGCCTTCAGTGGCGCTGCGGCGTGCTGGGGCATAGAGCGGTGCTGGGGCATAGAGCGGTGCTGGGGCATAGAGCGGTGCTGGGGCATAGAGCGGTGCTGGGGCATAGAGCGGTGCTGGGGCATAGAGCGGTGCTGGGGCATAGAGCGGTGCTGGGGCATAGAGCGGTGCTGGGGCATAGAGCGGTGCTGGGGCATAGAGCGGTGCTGGGGCATAGAGTGGTGCTGGGGCATGTGCTGAAGCAGAGTAAGACGGGCGACACATCTAGCCAATAGAAAAGCTTCGCGTGTGTGCCTGTGTCCTATAGGCATTGTTGGGCAGGCGCAGCTTTGACTGAGCAAGGAAGGGGTTAAGAGCTTAACCAAGATGGCGGGACCACGGCTCCTGCTGGTTCTTCTGGGGTTATGTGCATCTGCTTGGGGCTTCCTGAACCTTGAAGAGCTGACCCACATGAAGTACAGCATCGAGATAGCTGCCGAGCCTGTGCTGAGAGGCCAGGTGAGCCCTAGGGAGAGTGGGGTCTTGAAAGGAAGGTCTGTGAGGACGGACTTGAGACTGTCTGTGGGAAACGTAGGACCTATTGTTAAATAGTGAACGTAACAAGCTCTTGGCATTGCTGTGTGGGGGGCGTGGGAGGGGGAGCGAGTGGGAGGGAGGGAACGAGCATATGGCGAGCGGCGGGGGAGCAGCTTGGAAGTGCATTCCAATGAAGTCTGGTGCGAGGCGTGGGGGGCGGAGGAGGGAGAGCAGGGGAGCGAGCAAGTGGGAGTGAACGCCAAGCGCGCGCCTGGCGAAGCGTCACGCTTCAAAAGATCACATGCATTGGGAGGAATCCGCTTGTTCAAGAGTGTTGTTTCCCCTACAATAGTTCAGAGCTATACATAGCTCGACCTAAAAAAGCAGGGACAACACATTCACACTGCTACCCTCAAATAGGAACATCTGTTATTCTGCATGCACACAGGCATATGTCTTGCTCTGCACTCGCATAAGCACAACTTTCAACCTATAAACCACTTGCCCTGCATTTACAAAAGACAATATGAATCCTGCCTGCACACATTAAACCGCTCACAATGCAACAAACACAGTGGCTATCCTGCACTCACAATACACACACACAAGTATGCTTGCTCACTAGGAAAGAGTAGAGTTTGGGCAGATGGTGGCATAGGACGCACTGGTTGGGTAACTGGTGCAACTCAAAGATATTGAGGTAAGCTACACTGAATCTTGAATGTCCAATGATGTTATCTAATCTCCCATTAGTCACACTTGGACCAGCACTTCAGAGTATGCGAGTCTGATCTTTGTAGACTTTTGTGGGGAAGGACAAGTTTAGACCAGGAAGTCCTGCAGGCTAGAGGGGCCAAAAAGGTCATTTCTACAGACTTGACTGTCTAGGCATTAGTGCTTGGTAAACGTGTGCATGGATACCCATGTTGCTGCCTGACAAATGTCGAGGGCTGGAACTCCACGTTGCAACACCGTAGTAGCAGCCTTGGCTGTGGTGGAATGAGCCCTAAAGCCGTCAGGAGGCTGCTTTTTCGCCAGAGCGTAGCAAATAGTGGACGACTCATGGCGAGATAGTCTTCTTCTGCTCTGCACAACCTTTCTTTGATCGTACGTACTCCACAAAGAGTTGGTCGTCCACCCGGAAAACTCTAGTGAGGTCAATGCTCTTTTTGGGTCCAGATGGTGGAGTCACTCCTCTTCTTTAGAATTCGGAGGAGCGTAGAAAGTGGGCAAGGTGACAGATTGCCCCATTTGGAATGGTGTTACTATTTTCGGTAAGAAAGAAGCCCTAGTACGAAGCACCAACTTATCAGGAAAGATGGTCAGGTAAGGACGATTGGATGATGGAGCCTGCAATTCGCTCACCCTCCTGACTGATGCAATTGCCATTAAAAAGGCAGTTTTGATAGTAAGCAACTAGAGGGGACAATTGTGCAGAGGTCCAAACGTAGCGCACATTAGAAAGCTAAGAACCAAATTAAGATCCTACTGAGGCATAATGAAAAGAGAAGGTGGGAACATATGTACAAATCCTTTGAGGAATCTATTTACGATGGGAGATTTGAGTAATGTGTTGGTCGGGCCGCCTCAAAAGACAGACAGGGCAGAAAGGTACCCTTTGAGAGTGCCCAGTGCAGAACCCTCTTGGGCATGCATCAAAATAAAAAGCAAAGCATGATAAAGGGAAGCAGACAGAGGATCAATAGACATTTCTGTAGAATATTTTACAAATCTGTGCCACCGGCAGGCGTACAAGTTCTTGGTAGAGGGATACCTGGCTGCCAGAATCACATTACAGATGAATGATATCGAATAGTTTCTTACCTGTCGGTGTAGTTTTGCAGCTTGAAGATCTTTCTGGATTCACTATGCTGTGCATTATTCCGCGGTCTAGTGGTTGGGTCGGGAATCGTAGTCTTTTCTCTTATTTTTTTCGTAGCCCAGGTGGGCGTCGACGTCCCACCTTTTGGTGTCCTTCCTGGGACGTCGGCACGCTTCCTGCGGAAGCTCCCACCCTTGGGCGCCATCTTCGGATTCTTTTTTTCGCTTGTGTTTTGTTTGCGAATCCTTGGCAATGTTCAAGTAAGTTATTTACCCGCTTTGTCCTTCAAGGTGTCTGTTTCAGTATTGTCCTGATACTACCATCGGCTTCTCCAGCCACATCTTTCTGGCGGAGGTGGGTGGGTTCGCTAGTGTATCCATAAAGATCTTCAAGCTGCAAAACTACACCGACAGGTAAGAAACTATTCGTTTTGCAGCGTGAATCTTTCCGGATTCACTAAGCTGTGCATAGACTTTGTAGCTGTTTGTTATGTTTGTGGCGGCTGGGTGGAAGATGAGCGTGGATTGTTGAATATATGTTGAAGCACCTTCTGCCCTACTTGTGCTTCTTTGTTCATTTGTATATCCACGCATTAGTGCTTAGTGAATGTGTGCACTGAAGCCCATGTTGCCGCCAGGCATATGTCTTGGTCTGCTTGTTTGTGGCAGAGCTGTATAGTTTGTGCGATCCATCGCGCGATGGTTCCCAAAAAACAACTGCTTGCAAGGACACAAAGAACTGCTTAGTCTTTCTGTGCTCCTTCGTTCTTTCTATGTAGTGCATTACTGCCCTTCTAGCGTCCAGAGTGTGCAGTGCCCTCTCTGCGCTTGTGGCTGGTTTCTGAAAGAAGCTCGATATTTGCACCGACTGGTTGATGTGGAACCTTGACACCACCTTTGGCATGAAGTGTGGGTCAGTTCTCATCACCACCCTATCATTCTGAATCTGGATGTAGGGTTCTTGTAGCATTAGCGTCTGTAGTTCGCTCACCCTGCGCAACGAAGTGATTGCCACTAAGAAGGCTGTTTTCATTGTTAGCATTTGTAGTGTGGCCTTATGAATTGGTTCAAAGGGCGCTTTCGGGAGTTCTGTTAGGACTAAATTAAGGTTCCATGCCGGTGGCGTCATCCTCTTTGGAGGTGCGATCCTCTTTGCCCCTTCCAGGAATCTCTTTACTATCTGTGATGTAAAGAAACTCTTCCCTGTTTCTCCACTTGTATAGGCTACTATAGCCGCCAGGTGTACTCTCAGCAAGGATGAACTTAGCTTTGCCTTCAGCAGGTGCGTCAGATACCTTGGCATCGTTGACTCTTGTCATCTTCTTGTGTAGCTTCTTTTTGCTGCACCATTGTGTGAATCTCTTCCATTTTGCCACGTAGCACCTTCGTGTGCTAGGTCTCCTTGCCTCTTAGTACCCGCAGGGTACTCTCAGGTAACCTTAGGTGCGCTAACTCTATGTCTTCAGGAGGTATGCTACTAGGCGGAGACGCTCTGGGCGCAGTACCTCCCCGTTTTGCATGGAGAGTAAGTCTTTCCTTATGCCGAATTTGTGAGGAGCGCCTTGTGCCATTTCCATTATCTGTGAGTACCAGGTCTGCCTGGCCCACTGTGATGCCACCAGGATCAGGGTCATGTTGCTGGTTCTGCACTTGTTGAGTACTCTGTGTATCAATGGTATCAGGGGAAAAGCTTAAGCAAATGTTTTTGACCAGCTTATCCATAGGGCATTCCCCAGGGATCCTTCCCCTAGTTGCCTGGATGCGAAGCTTTGGCATTTTGCATTCAGGCGTGTTGCAAATAGGTCTATTGTCGGTGTTCCCCACCTTCTGAATAGCCTTAACGTCTCCTGTGAATTGAACTCCCACTCGTGGGATGCTGATGTCTGTCTGCTGAGCCAGTCCGCTTCCACATTGTCTTTCCCTGGTAGGTGTATGGCTAGCAGGTCTATTTTTAGTGGGATGGCCCATCTCCATATCTCCTGTGCTAGGTTCGATAGTGGAGCTGATTGTGTTCCTCCCTGTTTGTTGATGTAGAACATCGTTGTTGTGTTGTCCATTTGGATCAACACTCTCTGGCTGTACAGTTTTGTCTGGAAGGTTTTCAGGGCGAGGAACACGGTCTTTAGTTCCAGGTAGTTGATGTGTTTCACCGCATCCGCTGGAGTCCACAGACCCCTCACCCTGAGCATGCTCATGTGTGCTCCCCATCCCTTCTGGGATGCGTCTGTTGTGATGGTCACTGTTGGGGGTCGGTGGTGCTAGAGGCTTCCCTTCTGTTATGTTCTTCTTGTTCCACCACAACATCTCCTCCTGCACTGCGTGCATTACAACCACTAGATCTCCCCAACTTCCTGTAGCTTGTGACCATTGTTCTTGCAGCCATTCTTGGAATGGTCTCATGTGGAGGCGTACATTTGGTACCAAATGTATGCAGGAGGCCATCATGCCCATGACCTTGCTCGCTGTCCTCACTGTCAGAGCTCGCCCCTTCTGGTAGAGGCGCGTCTCTTTCAGCAGTGCCCGTGTCCTTTTGTCGATGGGAAACACCTTGCTCTGTATGGTGTTGATCTGTGCTCCTAGGAAGATTTTTACTTGCTCTGGTTCCATAGAGGATTTCCCCCAGTGAATGGAAAAACCCAGGTCCACCAGTGTACTCGTCACGCGCTCTGCGTGCTCCTTGCATGTCCTGTGCGAACTTGCCTTTATTAGCTAGTCGTCTAGGTAAGGGTATACATGGATCCCTTCCCTCCTTAGGTGCGCTGCCACTGCTGCGAGGCACTTGGTTAAGACCCTTGGTGCGGATTTTAGTCCGAATGCTAGGGCTGTGAATTGGTAGTGATCTTTGTTGATGGTAAACCTCAGTAGGTGTTTGTGCTGCCTATTCACTGGAATGTGCAGGTAGGCATCTTTGAGGTCTATGGTGGCCATGAAGCCTCTTGTAGGGACGTCATCTTGAACCTTTGTGTTTTTATGAACTTGTTCAGGAACTTTAGGTCTAGGATGGGTCTCAGTGTTTCGTCCTCCTTTGGCACGAGGAAGTATGTTGAGTACACTCCTTTGTTCCTTTCTCGGTATGGTACTGGCTCGATGGCCTCCGTTTTTTAGGAGGTCCTCCACTTCCTTTTGAAGTAGCTCTAGCTCCTTTCCTGACTGCACCCTCTTTTTCGGCTTCCTGTTTGGTGGTGTCCTCTCCAGTTCTATGCATTATCCGTACTGTATGATGTACAGTACCCATTTGTCTGTGGTTATCTTATTCCACTCCTGGAAGAAATGACTTAGCCTGCCTCCTACAGGTGTTACATGTTCGCAGATGTTTGGTCCGTGTAACCCTGTGTTGCTCTTTTTGTGCTCCACCCGGGGAGGATTTGCGCGGGTGGGCACGTGTTTCATGACGGAGTCACTTAGAGGTGGGCTGTTGGCCCCCTCTCTTGCTTTGTCCACGTCCGTTTCCGCTCCCGCGAAAGGACTGGCCCCTCTGTTAACCCCCCCCTTCCGTTCAGTCTATGTGATGGGGTACCCCTCTTTGTTCCTCTGAATTGTAAGGGCCCCCATGGACCTTGCAGTATAGTTTTCTTTCTTCAGCTGGGTGAGCTTTTCATCCACCGGCTCTCTCCATTGAACGGGGTGCTTAGAATGTTGTGCTGTACCTCAGGTTTGAACCCCGAGATCCGGAGCCAAGCCTGCCTTCTCTCGGTGACTCCCAACATCATCAGCCTGCCGGACGTGTCTGCCCCGTCCAAGGCTGTTTTGAGGCAAGCATTTGCCACATTTTTCCCCTCTTCCGCAAGTTATGAAGCTCTTTGCTGGTACTCGTCTGGGAGGTGCTTTATCAGCTGTCCGATCTCGTCCATAATCTGATACTGGTGCCTGTTTAGCAGGGCGTTTGAGTTTGCCATGCGCCAGTGCATTGCAGCATTTCTTTCTATCTTTCTCCCAGTTAGGGCCATCCTCCTGCTTTCCTGGTCTGGAGGTGGTCCCGATGTCATTGGCACATTCGCGATCTTCCTGGCGGTTGCCGCAATAATGGAGTCCGCAGTAACACATCCTCAGATGTATGGAGGGTCCTTGGCGGAGTGTTTATATTTTTTTCCAGTCCTAGGTGTTATGGACCTGCATGTCACTGGTTCCTTGAACGCCTCTTTCCCCTGTGCCATGACACTCTCTAGCATAGGGAGGTACTGTCTCCTAGTCTGCATGGGGATCAGGGTCTCCAGGAGGAAGTCTGCCTTTGGTTTCTCCTCATCCAGCTTGACTCCAAAAGCTGTTGCCGCGTTCTTGACGACCATATTGTAGACCCCAATGTCATCTGGCGGCAAAGGCCTCGAAGGGTACGTGTCCACGGCCTCTTCCGGGCTCTCTGTGTCGAGGTCATGCCACACCAGGTCCTGTGTCCCCGAGGACGCTGATCCGAGGGCTGTCCGCTGATCGTCTTCACCCTCTACTTCGTAGTAGAAGGCTTCTTCCTCCGGGTGTTCCTGGATTTCGGGACTTTGACGGCTCTTCGGCCTCGAAGTCCTCCATCTCTTCCATGTCGACGATCACCGTGCTTGGCTTCGACGGAATGTTGTACCTCTTCATCCTTTCGTCAAACTCATTTTTCCTTTGCAGGATGTTATCCATTTTGGCCTCGAGCCGTCTTTTCTTTCTCTCCATTTCGGCGGCCTGTTCGGCGTCGAATGGGTCGGCTGTTCTCTTCGACGTATACTTTGACGTCAAAGTCGAGATGGGCCTTGGGTCCTTTGTCAGCGCCGAAGCGACCTTCGGATCCTTCTCTTTTTAAAGTCGAACGTTCCTTTTCGGGAACGAGCTTCAACATCCTTGGCTTTTCGCCGGTCTTCGCCTCCTGGGTGTCCTTTTCGAAGGATCTGCTCGGCTTCTTGTCCTTGGATGTAGCTGTGGCTGTCGAGACTTTCGGCGCCAGTGCTCCCTTCGAGGACTTCGACTCAGTTTTTCGAGAGTCTGCCTCAGACTTTCGATGCTCTAACAGGGGTTTTGAGGTCGTTGACTCTGCTACCTCTTTAGAAGTTTTCTTATCGGTCTCTACGACCATGTAGTCGTCTTCTCCGGCGACGTTGTCCTCCTCGTCAGTCGAGAGCCCCAGGTCTCAAAGGGACGGCGGTTGACCCTTGCCCTGCATGTTGTTGTTGGCCCCTCTCTGTCGCTCTCTAACCCGGAGAGTCTTCGGTGTGAAGGCGGAGCAGGCGTTGCAGCCCTTGCTCTCGTGGTCGACCGGTAGGCAGAGGTTGCAAACCGGGTGCTGATCTTTCTGCGCGTATTTGTGGAGGCAGTTACGGCCGAATTTAAAAGGTGTGTTGTCCATTTCGCGCGCTCAGGGGGCCCCCTGTTTGCGCATTCTCCGTTGGATGTTTTTCAAAGTTCTCCTTCTTCGTCGTCCCGGCTCGATGGTGTTATCCCTTGTTGTCTCCTTAGTCTTTTCGTGCAAAATCGACTGTCTTGTGTCTTCTTTCCCTCGAAAACTCTGGAGCCACTCGGGAACGATCCAGACCCAACGGCGGAAAAAAGAATCTGAAGATGGCGCCCAAGGGTGGGAGCTTCCACAGGAAGCGTGCAGACGTCACGGAAAGGACACCAAAAGGTGGGATGTCGACGCCCACCTAGGCTACGAAAAGACTACGATTCCGGACCCAACCACTAGACCGCGGAATAATGCACAGCATAGTGAATCCAGAAAGATTCACATTGCAAAACAACTGCTGCTGTTCAATCTCAATGCAAGAAGGCATAGAGTTGACAGGTTCAGATGGAGGACTCTCCCCCGCTGCTGCAACAAAAGATCCACCTGAAGGGGCAGACTGATCAGAGGATTGATGCTCAGTTGAAGAACTTCAGGATACCAGACTCTCGCTGCTAATTGGCTACTTACCTTTAGGGTGCCTACACCCTTTATATGGCCACTTCCTTTGGGAAGGGGCATATCCCTAACCCTACTAGCTAGAGTCCTTTAAAACAATACGGTACGGAGGATTATGAAAGGAAGGGGGTCACTTCAGCTCAGAGCTCCCTGGCTGGGAGGAGACCCACCTCTCTCACTTACTAATTTTCACACCAACCTTGCCATCAAATATGGGGCTTGGTCATGGGGGAGGGCAGCCCCACGAGCTAGAGAGGCCCTGGTCAACATAACAAAAGATGGGTAGCCTTTGAGGCTCACCAATTTTCTACACTGTTCCTCCTTGTGTGAAGCACCTCTAGCCAGAGCAGGCTTTGTTTCTGACCCACGAGAGCAAAAGGCTCCCACTTCAGGGGATCAGAAACATATATAGAGGTAGCAGGCTGGTGTAGAGCAGTCAGGCATACATAGCGAGTTGTTAGAATTTCAGGGGGCACATCAGAGTTGCCTGTCGGTGCATATCTTAATAAATCCAACACTGGCATCAGTGTAGGTTTATTACACTGTGATGTTTGGTACCAAACATTTTGGAATTCGGTGAAGCCATCGTGGAGCTGTGGAACTCACAGTGACAAGATCCCAACCTGTGTACTCAGTATGGCTTCTCTGTGCACTTACAATATCTAAGAATGGACTTAGACACTATGGGGGCTTATCTGCTTATGCAGTTATGCCCTCACATGAGGTATAGTGTACCTTGCCTTAGGACTGTAAGGCCTGCTTTAGGGGTGACTTACCTATGCCTCTTAAAGTGCTGGTAGGCCTGGCTCACAGGGATGGAACCAGGTTGACTCTTCCCTTTTTTTGCACCAAAATACGCAGGCTGATGTGGCAGTTTGCCAGTGTTTAGTGATGGGTCTCTTAGGGTGGCAGAATACAAGCTGCAGCCCTTAGAGGCCCTTTATGGTCACAAGGCCTTTGGTACCCCTGGTACTTTTTACAAGGGACTAACATGTGAGCAAAAAGTGTGCCAATTGTGGAAACAAAGGTAGTAAACTCAAGGGTAGAAGATTGTCTGGGCAATGTATGGACTATGCAAGGACAAACAATGATTTTGATTTGCAGTGCATACTTTGCATGGCAGGATGGGTTGCGGGGAAGGTCGGGTGGTTTTGGGGGTTGTCAGGGGTGAATAGGGTGGAGGGATTAAATTGTAGTTGTTTCTTGTACTTGTTCTCCGGGTAAAATCACAATACAACCTTATTGTTACTACAATTCACAACAATTTCCCAATTTCTATTTGGAATCAAAAAGTATTATTTTCACGACACCACGTATATGGTATGTCACAAGAGAATTTGTGCAATCTTCACCAAAGCTTGATTCTACGTGTCGATTTGGCTGTGGATTTGCCAGGGAATGGAAGGTTGTAGGAAGCTGGCTCTGTATATACTATACCAAAATGAGGTATAGTGTGTACAGAGTCCAGTGGTACACCAAAGGTAGGCAGTGGCAAAAGTAGATAGCACCTTACTCTCTATTTGTGGTAGTGTGGGTGAGCAGTAAGGCTTTATCAGAGGATAGTATTAAGCATTTGTTGTACACACTCAGGCAGCAAAAGATGTCACACACTCAAAGACTGAACTCAGACCAATTTCTGTGTATAAAAATAATATTTAGTTATATTTATTTTCTAGAACCAAGCAAGCCTGGTGCATGTAATTGTAAATGATACTTTTCAAGGAAGGTTGAAAAATACAAGCAAGCTGAATGAAAATGACTGTTACAGGTTTGTACGTACTTTCAAAACGGTCAAAATTACTGTTAGATTACTTTTGATTACCTTATTAGCTCTACTCATTGTGATATGCCTAGATATTACACTGGGACATTTCCTAGAAAAAAGGTAAGTAAAGCAGTCTTTAAATATTTGCAGTTTTCAAGTTCTCATACAAAACCAACTCCACACCAAACAATGTTCACAAGAAAGCAGTCAATGCAGTCCTATGGGAAGAAATGTGGTTATCGGTTTCAAGGTAGGTACTTCGGTTTGGGAGTTGGTTTTATGGGGTTAGAACCAGGGTTCCCCCACAGTCGAGGATGCACTCTCAAAGCATCCTGAGCGGCACTGGGGTGGCAGGGTGCAGGATGCTGAGGCCCAATGTTATCCAATCGGGATAGGGGGCCTCCGGTTGGTGGCTGCTTACGAGCAGGCCAAAAGGTTGTGGGAGCAAAGCTACTGGTGTTAGGCTCAAGGCAAAGGGGGATCCGGGTTAGCACCCAAAGTACACCCAGAGCATTGCTGGGGCGGATGGGGTGCAGGGTACTGTTTTGGCGTCGGGAGCCCTGTTGATTTCAAAGGGGATTCTCCAGTTGCAACTAAGACTGCAGGCTCTGGGACGAAGATCTTCTGGAGGGGACCACAGGTTGGCGAGGTAGGTTGGGATGCCTGGGGATGCTGGGACACCATCAGTTGGGCCACCCAAGGCCGTGAGGCATCGGGTGCAGGGGTGTCTTTAGGTGTCAGGTTTTCTAGCCAGCTCCTGTCACGATCAGGGGGATCCTCCAGAAAGTGACTGCAATCTTCGCTTGGAGATTCAAGGAAGGTCAGAGTTCACCAGTTCTCAGGTCAGGATCACTGGGGAGACCTCCTTGTGGTGTTGGCTACTCGAACTCGGCCCATGGGCATTGGGTGCAGAGTGGTGCAAACTCGCGGTTTTGGCTAGAGCCAGAGTATGTGCGTGAGCAAATTCAATGCTCACAGGAGACAAAAGTCTTGGGTTTGGAAGGCAGGGCAGGTCCTTCAGGTTCTTGAGGTTGCTGGCTGCAGGACACAGCGGGATTTCACTGGAGCAGTTTCGAGGCGCGGACAGGCCGGTAGGGCTGGGGCCAAGTCAGTGGGTGTCCTCCTCTTCTTAGTGTCAGCACGATTTCTTCGGTCTTTCTTCCTCTCTTCTTATGGTTGGTTCTTGTCTGAGGAGGTAAGGTTCAGGGTTGCCCCTAAATACTAGATTTAGGGGTCATTACAGGTAGGTAAATATTGGGATCAATTGGTCCCTTCCTTGGGGTGGGTACGGCCCCTATTATGCCACCCTCCGTGGGAGGGGGGCATATGCCTCTCTCTGGTTGGCTGAGTCCCCCATCTGCAAGATGGCGGGGACAGAGATGTGCTTCACCTCGCCTCCCCCACCTGAGGGGTGGGGTTGGCAAAGTTGGGCACACCTCCCTTTCTCACTTGGTTTTCCCGCTGATTCTTCCACCCAAAGGGGGGGATCAGAACCGGTGGGAGCCAGTTGCTGGAAGCAGCAAAGGGCTGTGGTAGGTCACAAAGGCGTCAAGCCTTTGAAGCTTCCCCTTCGTGGACCATGCCCATCCTGGGGGAGGAGGCTTGGCACCTCATCCCAGGATGAGTATGGTTTCAGACCCCAGAGAGCAGCAAGCTCTGGACCCAGGGGTCCAGAAACATGTCTGGTGGTGGCAGCTGGTGAACAGCCACTCAGCCTGGACAGTAGAGTTTGGTCGTTTTTCAGGGGGCATCTTCAAGATGCCCCTATGAGTGCATTGTTCATTAAATCCCACACTAGCATCAGTGTGGTTTAATGTGCTGAGAAGTTTGATACCAAACTTTCAATTTTTCAGTAAAGGCATTATGGTACTGTGGAGTTTGTAATGACAAACTCCCAGCACCATATACTCTTAATAGTATTACTACACTTACAATGTCTAAGAATTGGCTTAGACACTGTAGGGGTACAGGGCTCATGCACCTGTACCCTCACCACTGGTATAGTACACCCAGCTGGAGAGGTGGCTGAATTATGTCACAGCAGTGGGTTGTAGGCATGGCACACAGAGATGTGTGCCATGTTGACTTCACTTTGTTCTGAACCAAAACACGCAGCCTGCAATGGCAGTGTGTGTGTGTAAAGGTATAGGGCCTCTAAAGGTGGCACAATAAGTGCTACAGTCCTGACAGGCCTTCCCTGGCCACAGTGGCCTTGGTACCATTTACAAGGACTGACATGTGGCCAAAGTGTGCCAAATGGGTTTTGTCTCAATGCAGTATAGGGGAAGAACATAGACTCTGGGTACCGGATTGGAAGGTACCCAGGGCACACTCAAAGTACATCAACATTTTTGCAAAAAGTGGGGGTGACCATGCAAAAAGAGGGCACTTTCTCACAAAGATGGAAAGAAAATTCCTGAATAAAGACAACACCCCTTTTACACTATCTGCAGGACACATCGACATCCCTCTCAACAGTATAATATGCTCTAATGGGGTTATTGAATGATTTCCCATGAACTACAGGCATACCTGTAGACGAACCCTGAACCACTATCCTTTGTTGAACATGCCCTTTGCCTACAGAATCCTTTTCGTACTGTGCTTCTTCGCAAAAGTCTGACTCTGGGAAACAGCTCTGCTGGATTGACAGCATCAATCTAAATTGCGTGCAGTGTAAAATAACTTTCAAGTTAATAAAACTCATAATGACCTTAGTGATTAAGACTTATGATTTACCTTTGTGCCTATCAATATATCTCCATTTATTGGCACATTCAAGATGTTAACCAGACAAAACGTTTAGGGAACAAGACAAGGCCAGAACTGCTACCTCATGTCCAAAGAAATTAGCCATCTCCCGCAATAGATTAAGAAATTCTAGCAATATGGGTGGATGGACTTTATAACATCAACCATAGCAACACAACAGCTCAGCTTCAGGCAAATGATCCACCACTATTTTCATTAAATTGCAAGACGAATACTCTTATCTTGCCTAATAGCATCAGATAAAGATCTTAAGGACAGAAGGACATTAGAAAAATGTTGTTCTTCAGGATTCTGTTCTTTCTTTTGTCCTTTCTACAAGAAGCAAAGTTGGGAATAGTGTAGGCCTCCGCCCACATTTTTGCTAAGAAAAAGGAACAGCTGTGATCAGGAGCCAAATGCTCTCATTTGAGTCACCGATGCAAAGCTCTCCGTAGACCTGTAAAGGCTCGCTAACAGTAATTGAAAAAAACACTAGAGGCACAGCCACTTGTACACATCACTCCTACCACAATGATCTTCGATCTGACCTCAAAATCAGGACACAAAATGTCTCCACGACCTGTTCAATCAATCAATCAGTGAACTTGCAAAGCGCGCTACTTACCCATGAGGCTCTCAAGGCGCGTGGGGAGGGGAGGTGGGGCGTCTGCTACTGCTTGAAGAGCCAGGTCTTGAGGAGCCTTCTGAAGGTGAGCAGGTCTTGGGTCTGCCGCAGATGGGTGGGGAGGGTGTTCCAGGTCTTGGTGGCGAAGAAGGAGAAGGATCTGCCGCCGGAGGTTGTTCGTTGGTTGCGCGGGGCGAGGGCGAGGCTGGAGGAGCAGAGATGGTGAGCGGGGGTGTAGAAGTTGAGTCTGTTGTTCAGGTAGGCTGGTCCCGTGTTGTGGAGTGCCTTGTGTGCGTGGGTGAGAAGCTTGAAGGTGATCCTCTTGTTGACAGGGAGCCAGTGCAGTTCTCTTAGGTGGGGGGTGATTTGGCTGCGGCGGGGGATGTTGAGAATCAGTCTGGCGGAGGCGCTTTGGATGCGTTGTAATCATCGCAGGTGTTTGGCCGGGATTCCTGCGTAGAGTGCTTTGCCGTAGTCCAGCCTGCTGCTGACGAGGGCTTGGGCTACTGTTCTTCTTGTTTCGGTCGGGATCCACTTGTAGATCCTGCGAAGCATGCGGAGGGTGTTGTAGCAGGAGGAGGAGATGTCGTTGACCTGTTTTGACATGGAGAGGGAGGAGTCGAGGACGAATCCTAGGTTGCGTGCGTGGTTCATGGGTGTTGAAGCTCCCAGTGTGGTTGGCCACCAGGAATCGTCCCACGCAGATGGGGTGGGACCTAGGATGAGGACCTTCGTCTTGTCCGACTTCAGTTGCAGACGGCTGCTCCTCATCCACTCGGTGACGGCCTGCATTCCCTCATGGAGGTTGGTTTTGGCGGTGTGCGGGTCCTTGGTGTGGGAGAGGATGAGCTGGGTGTCATCGGCGTAGGAGATGATGTTCAGGTCGTGCTGGCCGGCCACTTGTGCGAGGGGGGCCATGTAGACCTGTTACATCTATTTCCCATGATTGGGGGAGTGGCAGATTTGTTTAACTTTTACGGCTAAGAATGGAGATACTTAGAAGACCAAGATTCCCTATGGGACACAGTTCTAGTCAAACTATATTTGTGAGTCCTGCCCATGGGATCAAACTGGAATGCCAGTCCCCCAATTATAGAGGAGAGGCCTGCTCCTCATTGTCTGGAGGACCCCAGCTCATCAAGGGAAACCCAGCTCTATGAGCCATCAAGCCCTCTTGGCATTCAAGGTCATGCTAAGGCAAGCATCAAATTCCCAGTCTATATTTCTTGAAACTCGGATAGATGAAATAAACTGAAGATTAGAAAGTACACAGAAGAGACAATTAAATTTAACTTGCATCCATAAACCATTCAATATATACGGCCAAGTGTTACTAGCTTCTTGGTGTGGAAAAGTGGATTCATGTAGTTGGTGACACTTCTTGTCTAATCGTCATCACACAAAACTTGGATATATGTGATGTCTCCTGATGCTGTGAAAGTGTGTGAAATAGGTTTCCAGGGTCCCATCCCATTGATCACAAATTTCAAACAAATAGTATGCAAAAATAAGAGTATTCATCAGAATATCCTTCTTCTAAAAGAAACTTTCCCTTGTTGTGTGTCCAGCCAAGCACACAAAAAGAGTGAACTCCGCTGATGTCAGGAGGATGGGATATCCAAACAAGCATTTGCAATGCAATAGGTCTCGCATTAGGAAAGTTTGAGCTATTGGTATTGTAAATGCCACATATTTTATTTATGTGTTGGTTTTGAAAATAGCGAAATTAATAGCTTTGTCATTTACAATGCCAATAGGTTTAACTTTAGCAAATGTGACACCTATAGCATTTGTAATGCAATATGTGTTGTATTTACATGACTTAGATGTATTGATATTACAAATACCAATGGCTTTTAATTGTGTTTAATAATTAATACTTAAATAAAAGTTATTGTAATTTATAATGGCAATAGCTTTAACTTTTGTAAATAACTTTTATGAAGATTATGTTCAGTGTATTTTATTGTAACAAAAATCCAAGAACAGAAGTGAAATATTAACATATTTTTGTGACATTTGAAATAAAGCTTGAAACATTGAGAGAACATATTTGAACCAGTTGTTGTTGAATGGTTGCACAGATTGATGCTGTGGTAGCGGATAGTGATGTTGTGGTAGTGCATAGTGATGTTGTGGTGCCCCTGAGTGATGTTGTGGTGCCCCTGAGTGATTCTGTGGTGATGCGATAGAGTGAGTGCGATAGATAGAGGGAGGGCGATAGATAAAGGGAGGGCGATAGGTAAAGGGAGGGCAAGAGATAGATAGATAGATAGATATATAGATAGATAGAGTGAGGGCGATAGATAGATACCCTCAGACCCCATGGACTGACCCTCTGATGCTTCCTGACAGCGCCCAGGCCCACTTTGACGGCAGGGCTCACCCACGGATTTCTAACTGATTGGGCTGTGACAGAATGCGGTTTGGCTGAGGAAGTGGACGTGTATGCATGAGCTGTAGAAGCACATTCACCAAGAGAAATGGGGGCTCTGTGAGAGGATTATTGGGAGAAATGTAGTGGGAAATGAAGCATTTTAGTGCTGTTGTCCTGATACCTTTGCTTTGAGCTTAATAGCGTCATGCACCTATTTTAGTGTAGGCGATGGCAGCTCTCCCACAAGTGTCAGGAAAAATAAATAAACCCTGCCACCGGCTCTTTCTTCACAGCTTCTGTGTGTGTATTCTGCCTGACTGCATAACGACTCAGGCCTCAAGAGAGGCTTAACTAAAACAAGTTTGAGCTATTGGCATTGCAAATAACAATGCCTTTAATTTTTGTTTTCGTTTTAAAAACATAAATAAAAGGCATTGTCATTTACAATGCCAATAGCTTTAACTCACGTAAATGTGAGACCTATTGCATTGCAAATGCTTGTTATTCTTGACCTGTTTTCCCTAACAGCAGATGGCTATACTACAATATACTAGTCAGGAGCTCCACTCCAAAAACACTGCACCCCATCCTCCACAAAGAAACCCCCCATCCTTACAGACCAACGACTTCACAGATCAGGAACACTCCCAACTTAGTCAGCAATATATAAATGCGCCCAGCAACCCCAATCACAGCAAAAGCAAGCCCTCACCGCTTACACCTTAACACCTAACTTGTCTATACTGCAATGCTTGGTCCTTTCCTAAGCATGCACTAGAAATATGGTCACTGTTAGACATTGAAAAGCCAGACCTATTTCTTGTGACAGAAACTTGGCTCCAAGACTCATCCTCACCAGACATCTCAATAGCCCTGCCTCCTGATTACAAGATATTCAGACTGGACCGAACCGGGAAAAGGGCAGGGGGTACTGCAATTGTCTATAGGACAAATATCAAACTACATGTCACCGGCACCCTCCTAGCTAACTGGGGCGAAATGTGCATCGTCACCATAATGACTAAAAACTAGGAGTCATGGAAAGTCGCCCTCCTTTACAGGCCCCCTGGTATTAAAACAAACTTTGTCAACAAGCTCATGGAAATAATAGCCCCACATGTCCTGGTTTCCGGTAACTTTCTCTTATTAGGGGATTTTAATTATCACGCGGAACTAACTCAAGATCCTCATACCAGCGATCTTATCACCAGCATTAACTCTCTAGGACTAAATATGTTAGCCACTGGCCCCACACACATGGCAGGTCATTCACTAGATCTCCTGTTCACAAATTCACCGAAAGCAGAGATCGACCAAATACTTCCCGTCCTATGGGTCAGACCCTTATGTTATCAGGTTTAACATCTCTATAAACTCAACACAACCTCAGGCCAGAAAACACGTGAAATTGAGCATGCCATGGAACCAGATTAACCTGGACTCTTTCTCTACTCATTCCTCTCCCCCCCCCCCCCCCATCACCAAGCGTACCAACCCTAACAAGGCAGCAATCGACGTAGAACGCGCCCTTACCTCCACTTTAGACAAAATTGCCCCCAAAAAGGTATCCTATTTCCATGATAAAATCAATGACATCCATAAACTTTTACCCCAGCCAACCGAAACAACCTTAACCAACTTGCAACACAGACAGATTACTACGCAACCCCCTCCCTCTCACGGCACAGTCCTTAAAGAATTCCAACCTTTCTCAGAGACAGAAGTAGCCTACACATTGAACAAAATCAAATCTGGATCTCCAGCTGACCCAGCCTCTTCTAAAATTCTAGCGAAAATTGCACCTGTTCTAATCCCCGACCTTACAAAAACTCTTAATCTTTCACTGTTCCATTCCTTTGTTCCCTCCCACAGGAAGGAGGCCATTATTAGACCAATCTTTAAAAAACCCTCTCCCGACCCCAAACAGCTTTCCAACGAACGCCCAATCTCCCTTCTGCCAATGTTCGGAAAGAACAAGGAATCCTTAATAAATAAGCAACTATGCAAACATCTAGAGGCAAACCAGCTGCTTGATCCATCTCAATCAGAATTCAGAGCGTTTCATAGTACTGAAACGGCCCTACTCGAGATCGTGGACAACATTAGGATGATCCTTGATGCAAGACAATCTGCCATACTGATCTTGCTCAACCGGTCAGCTGCCTTCTACACCATCTCACATTGTATTCTCTTAGAACGCCTGGTAGAGATTGGTGTTGAAGGTCCAGCCTTACTCTGGATCAAAACCTACCTGACTGAACGGCGCTCAAAGGTCCAAATTGGGTCTTTCTCCTCAAATAACCAGGAAAACGATAAGGGTGTACCCCAGGGATCAATACTGAGCCTCACGCTTTTTAATTTATACGTATCCCCTCTGGCACGGGTAATCAGGGCACACGGTTTTGAAACTGTGTCCTATGCCGGCGACACACATCTACTGATTACCCTAGGCCCAGACCCCAGTGATACCAAACTTAGATTACAAAAATGCATGATCTCAAAGGACTGGATGACCAACAACTTTTTGATGCTCAATGCTGGCAAAACAGAGATCATGCTTTTTGGAAACACCCACAAACATTGGACAGACTAATGGTGGCACCGACTTTGGGACCCTGTCCCTCTCCCAAGACCTCAGTCCAGAACCTGGGGGAGACAATTGACAACAAGCTGTCCATGACTGACCACGTCAACAAGATAGTGCGCAGTGGTGAAGTGTGGCTCAGGGGTTAGAGGCAGCAGACCCGGAAGCTGAGATCGGTCCTGGACCAGGGTTCAATTCCCCGCCTCGGCGGGTCTTGGGCTAAAAATTCCACGGACTCGATAATTCTCGCCCCGGTGCCTCCTCGACTCACGGGTTCACACTCTGCGACTCTGGGCAATAGCTTGCTTAATCTCCACAACGGCCCCTCGCGGCGGGATGCCTGACTTTCACCTTGTGGATACCCTGCTATCTCACAGAGGAATACCAGGAAGGGTTCCCTAAGCAAGCGCCGGGAAACCCACTGCGGGTACCTGTGCGCTATATAAGCTCAACTACATTTACATTTACATTAGCTTTGGACTGATGCGCAGTCTTAAGACATTTTTCAAATGGATCCCCCCTCCGTCCCACATGCCCTTAGTCCAAGGCCTAATAATAAGCCGGATGGATTATGGCAATGCACTACATGCGTCTATCAACGATAGTCTCCTGGCAAAACTCCAGGTTCTGGAAAACACTGCGGCCAGAAAGGTACTTGATCCTTTGATTCCACGGCGGCGGCAACAATTTCAGCAGCGGCCACTCGGGAAGGAGTTTTCCTGAACAAAAAGTGACACGGGCCTTTCTGCATTAGGACTTAGAAGCTTTTTTGAACTTTTTGACTTCCAGGCGGTCAATGGAACCAATCCACTTGTTGCCTTTGACCAGGGCTCTTTCACGGTCAGCCTCAAATAGCACCTAGCTTCCATCTAACGCTTCCAGTGTTTTTGGGACGGCTTCCACTTAAATCTTTAAAAATGAATATCATTGGATTATTGTAGTTTTGATTTAATTTTAGTAATTAAAATGTTCTCTTGATTTTAAAATTGGTTTTGGTATTTGTTTGTGTGTCATATCTTCTACTGTGAATACCTTGCCTGAAAACTTTACACGTTGTCTTTGATATAAGCTGGATGCTCTGTGTCACATTACAGAGGACTGAGAACAGGTTTCTTATATTTAATTTGTGGGACATCTAGCAGATAGTGGTCTCATCCTATGAGGTGGACACTTGCCCACCCCAAATAGAAATCAACTTTCCTACACTACTAAACCGAAAAAAGAAAACAGAAGATAGGAATGATGAACATTCAATTGAGGAAAAAGGCAAAAACATAGGACAGATGGCTGTCCTTGTTCACATGGGTATACATGTTGAGTAATTTGTAGAGCACACCGTTATCCAATGCTGTTAAATAATAAATCATAGGTGAGTAATCTATGGAAAAGGCAGAAGTTAGTCCTTGGAGAAAAAAACACATCTTAAGACCCTTGCTAAAAATCAGATGATTTTTCATAGAGCGTAATATTAACGTAATTTTATTCCAAGGTAGAACATAATGGGAGCAAATAGCATGTGCAATGAGTATCGGCTCTTGCATGGCCCCGTCAAAGAAAATACCTTCATGTTCAGCCCGTGACAAAAGCACCAATTCCTTACAGTGAATGATGTGAAGGAAGAGAAAATTAGATTAAGAACATGCCTTTTCTCAAGGATAGATGAGTTGACAAAGTGAAAAGGCATAAAGGTGGCACAGCTGTCAGTCAGACTTGATTTATCTAGATACTCGTGGCAGTCCATCCAAGTATTTAAGTCCATCAGCATAGGAAAATTAAGGGCATGGAGAAAATGGGAAGAGAGAAAGTAATAAAAAACAAGCATTGGCATAGCCAATAGGTCTCGCTTGTGGGACCTTATAAGTATTTTGTTTTGCAGCACAATATCCTTGTAACTAAATACTTATAAGGTCCTACAAGCGAGACCTATTGGCTATGCCAATGCTTGTTATGAGAAGAAACGAAAGTGTACTGAAGCTGGTAATTGTGCGCCGTGCTCGGCGCAGCTTAATTAGCCTCTCACACTAGACTGAGCCACAGATCAAAGGTAACCTAGGAACGGGGTTCCTGCTCGGTGCAGCTGTGCTTCGAGGAAAGCAATTAATTACAGCCGAGTTTCGAGCAAAATGAGCATTACTGGGCTCACATGTCGAGGATGTGAAGTGATACAGCAAGCTTAACTGTCAGCGGTGCTTCGATGAGCAACTACTTATAAGTGATGTAAATTACATGCTTGTTTGTAATGTAAGGAAATAAACGTGTGCGTTAGTGTTCAGAAAGCACGAGGCAGAAACCTACAAATCAGGCCAGTGAGTGGCATGGAAGCTACAGAGCGTGAAAGGAAGGCAGAGAAGGGGAGGGGGAGGAGAAATGCGAGACGGCGGGCAGGGGAGCGGCGAAAATGACTAATTAGGGGAGGAGAAGCCGCAGAGCGCACGCTGGGCGATGCCCTTTGATGTGCTGTGCGGCAAATGGAGGGAGGCTGATGCGCGTTCATGTTTGAACACGTGGTTCACATGAACTGCAGGAAAACGCCATGAAAACGCCAGCAAAAAGCTGGTGGTTTCATGATGTTTTCGCTGCTTGAATTCTCGCTCCGCCCGCTCGATGCGCATGCGCGCATCGATAGGTCGCGAGACCTAAAAAAGGCTAAATGATGTTGAGTACTGGTGGCCGGTACAGCAGTGACAAGGGTACGAGTTGAAATGAACTTTTGCCGAGGGAAGTCTTGGCACTGCAGAAACAGAGGCAAAGGAAGGCAATCCATCGCCGATCTAATCCTAACATTGGACCTGGACCTAATCATCTTGACTGAAACCTGGCTAACCGAATCTTCTACACCTATAATGGACATTCTGGTTCCCCCCAACTACCACATCATTAGGCTTGACAGGTCCGGCAAGATAGGTGGAGGAATCGCATGCATACACAGGAACAACCTTTCTGTGCTGAAAGTCTCCGCATCGTCCCTACCCTCCCCAACTTCTTACGAATACATCTGCCTTGACATTATCAGTGAGGGCAAACCGATATGCTCCCTTCACGGCATTTACCACCCACCCAGAGACAACCTCCCCTTCGTCCAACAAATCATGGACATGATTTCAACCAACGCTGGACGACAGCTCACCCAAATATACCTTGGTGACTTCAACCTCCACTGGAACGATCACAATGATGCGGTGGTAAATAGTCTTAAAAACTTCCTCGACGCCCTAGACCTCACCCAAATATGCAACAGCCCGACCCACGAGAAAGGCTCTACCCTCGACCTGATCATCGCCAAAGAGGACGCCATCCAACTTGAGTCTATCCAACCATGTGACTGGTCAGACCATCATATTGTCACATTCATCATCAATGAAAAAGTCAAACTCAACACTGGGCAATCCTCCAGACCTAAAGTCTGGAAAAGAGACCTGAAAAAACTCAACCCATACTCCCTACCCCCGAACAGACGCGATCTCCTGCTCCCTCCTACGGGCACCACAGATGTCCAATCCTTGACTGACCACTATCTCAACGCCATGACCTCAATAATTAATGAGGCTGCTCCCCTGCAACTAAAAAGAGTCTCCGCTAAAATCGCCAATCCATGGTACGACGGGAGTCTCAATGAAGATAGACGAGCCATGCGAATGGCAGAGCGCACCTGGAGAACTGCTCCCTCTGCACTGCATCTGAAAACGCTGAAGAAAAAGAGAAACGCCTACTTCAGGAAAATAAAGCGCTCAAAAGCAAACTTCTTCAGCCTCCAGCTCGACCAAGCAAAAAACCGCCCAAGAAAACTGTTTGAGCTAATCAGAACACAAGCCAAGGAACAACCCCAACCTCTTAGCAATGCGTGCGAAGCACCCTCCTGTGAAGACTTCGCCGCTTTCTTTACCCAAAAAACTGACAACATTAAGAGTGATCTCCGCACTGACGCAAGCCTCTTCGCCACGCCCAACTGCATAACACACACCGAACCAAAAAACAACGCTACATGGTCTTCCTTTGACACCTACACCGAAGAAGAAATAGGCAAACTGCTCAGTACCTTGAAACCCTCCAATCACCTCACGGATCCCCTCCCCGCTAATGCTGTCAAAGATTTCACTACATTGCTACTTCCACTCTGGACCAAAATTATCAACAGCTCGCTCCAACAAGGAACCATCCCTGACTCCCTCAAAGTTGGACAAGTCACTCCTTTACTAAAGAAACCTACGGTCGACCCAACCGACCTAAACAACTATCGCCCCATTACCAATATTCCCACTCTCGCAAAACTATTGGAAAAATGCGCGCAACTACAACTGACTAAACACAATCAGTTTGATCTCCTCAACGTTCATCAATCAGGCTTCCGAGCAGGACACAGTACTGAAACTGCTATGACTCACATAATTGACGATGCCCTTCAAATCCTAGATCAAAATGATACCTGCCTCCTCATCCTTCTTGATCTCTCTTCAGCATTCGACACTGTTAAACATGAGAAGTTACTCGAACTTTTGAACACAAGGATGGGTATATCTGGGACTGTTCTCAAGTGGTTCACCTCCTTTTTACACAACAGATCGCAGAAATTCAAGAGTAACAACCTGATGTCCTCGCCAATACCTGTTCCGTTAGGCGTCCCTCAAGGATCCTCCCTATCACCAACTTTGTTCAACCTAGTTATGGAACCTCTCACTACCTTGCTACAAGCATCCAATGTACTTTTTCACATGTACGCAGATGACACCCAACTATATCTCAAACTACAATCCCCCAAAGACATTCTTACTCCTGAACTCAACGATCAGAAGCACCCAATCCTGGCTTGCCGATAATCATCTCAAACTCAATGCTCTGAAAACAGAGTTCCTTCTGATCTCACCTCCCGCGAAGATCTCTACTACTCAATCCTGGCTGAAACAGCTAACTGCACTCAATGTCCAACCCACCATAGTAGACTCAGCAAAATCTCTAGGCATAACTCTCGACTCCAATCTCAACATGCAGCATCATATCAGCAAGGCTACTAAGGGAGCAAACTTCCAAATCAATATCCTGAGGAAACTTAAACCCTTCCTGCCAGCCAAAGACTTCCAAACTGCAGTACAAGCACTAGTAATCCCGCGAATTGACTACGGCAGCATCGCCCTCTGCGGTCTTCCGTTAACCACTACTGCACCCCTAAGAGCTTCTCTAAACGCTGCAGCGAGACTCATCACGGGGTCAAAAAAACACTCTCATATCTCCCCTGACTTGAAATCCTTGAACTGGCTGCCTTTGGAAGCCAGAATTCACCTGAAAATCGCCTGCATGACACACAAGGCTGTACATCTGAGCTCTCCCGGATACCTCGCTCAGAAGCTGTCAATCTCTGGCGGCTCTAGAAACACCAGAGGCACTAACAATCTTCTGCTAAAACCTCGAAGATTCCGTTAGGAAAAAACTTATAAACGGTCCTTCTCAGGAATGGCACCCAGGATCTGGAACTCACTCCCTCCTGAAACCAGGCTTATCTCCTCCATCACACTTTTTAAGAAAGAAGTAAAAGCTATTCTCATGGCCAAATACACTTGACACTTGACCTATTAACGTTATCCGTATAGACTCTGCACCATTCTGTATTATTCTGCCTGATCACTACGACTATGTGTTTTACCTGTATTATTGACTTACCTGACTATATATGCACACATCTATCTGTAATATCTGCATATTGATGTACCTGTTTTACTTTACTCCCTAATGATTTGAGTTTCACTCTTGTTGGTATGCCCTGCTTTGTAAAGCGCTCTGATATCTGCAAAGATCTTGTTCGCGCTATATAAAACTTTCACACAAAAAAAAAAAATAAACAAAGGAAGGTTTGGGAAAGATTGATGGGGAGAGGGCCAATTTAAAGCCTCCGAGTTACGACCATGAAGGGAGTTCCAAGGTCATCTGGAAAACCGAAAGTAGTCATAAACCCTGAAATGATCAGTTAAAAGCTTTGAGCGGGCAGCTACAAAATATAACTATACAAATTTCAAAAACAACTGACATTTGCATATAAGAGCTAGACTGCTTTCTGTTCTCATTCGACATGCACTGTGTTGAGAATGGACAATAAAAAATAGTCTACTGCTGATGCATAAACTGCTGTAAGAGTTACAAACATAAGCTGAGCTTCTGTCGTTGGTGGTAGATGTATAGAGAGCTGTCACGTTGCCTAGCCATTAAATACTTAAATACAGAACACTCGGACGTCACAGAGATTGGGAAGCTTCCATTGGCATTGCAATTCATAAAAAAAACATACAGTACACTGATGCCAAACTTACCGGGACAATGGCCAGAACGGTTTTGGCTTCAGTGTGCCTGAAAAGGACGTCCAAGAAGGAGATAACTTGCAGTGTCTTGCCCAGACCCATGCTGTGGGCTAGGATGCAACCAAAACCACTGCTGCCCTTAAACCTCTCCAGGGATTCCACCAAGTTATCATACAGAAAACGAATCCCTCCAACCTAAAAAAAAGAAAAAGAACATTAACAAAAGTGTTGTTACAGGCTTGAACAGCACATACAATACAGATTACCAAAACACTGAGGGGCAATATGAGTGTGTGACTGAAGATACAGGAAGCAGCAAAGAGCACCTAAAAAGTATCATGTAATGTGTATGTCTTTATGAGGAGCAGCAGGAAGCGCTCACAAGGGAGCAAAACGGTGTAAAGGTCAAAGCTTAGTAGGTGGCGAGGGTATACGAGGCAGGATGCTGTATGCCTAAAACTGTAGGCCAAATGGATTGTCTGCCACAAAAATAAATGTAAAAAATGTCAAAGGATTTCTTAATGGCTCACATATCAGGCGCACCAAAGACAACATTTATTTGGTGCTCAGAATAAATATATTTAGAAACTTTAAAGTAGCAATATGACTGTACAAGAAAATAACCACACACCTGCTCTACATGATCAGGAAATAACTGGCTTACTTCAATTCACACGCAAAGTTAAGATGAAAGTTTTGGGGTGCATCGTTTTCCCATTTTTATTTCAGGGAATGAAGTGTGAGGTTTAACAAAAAAAAGTACAAATAATGCAATAAGCGTCCCCAAATAAACCACCACCTCAATACCTAAAATCGTGTGAAAATAGAAAAAACACACGGACCAGTTAAAAGAGTTGAATAAGATCTGCCCGAAACAGCACACAGAAAAGGACAACTTTGGAACTCAGTGACCACTGCTGGAACATGGCGAGGTCCACATAAGCACTGTTCACTCAGCAAGCCTTCTTTAAGCGCCGTCCACCAATGAGCAGTCCCTTTTGTAAACACTGCAACGCGGGCAGAGCGGCAATGGTATCGGCATGAGACTAGAGACTATAGTGCCCGAGCAGGGTTGTGTTCTCTTACTAAACGAATACACCACATTGATCCCTTACTCCCTGTGTATACAAGCCATGCTAGACATTTCACTTGTACGCATTCTTGTCACTAGCACTTTATCAGCTATAACCACTCTGCAATATTTAACTCTAGCACTTTACTACAACAAATCACTTTACAGCTCTGTATGTATGCCACTTGCTGCTGCTATATTTTAGACGATTGCACAAATTGTTGTTTTTAAACAATTTAAATGTATATATTCATGATCGAATGTATTTGTTTTCTCGTGATCAGAATATTGGAAAGATTTTAATTAAATAAATAATAAACCTTACAAATACCAATATAATAGGGATGACATTTCCTTTTACAGTTGCTACTTTCTTTTAGTCCAAACGCTCTTTCCCTTTAAACTTGCCAGAGTCTCTGCTATAAACTGCCGATTCTGTGCACCTGTTCTGCACACATATGCAAGTGTCACATACAGCACATTACCATCCCATACACATCTTTGCCAGTTTCTGCACTTAAGAAAGGAGGCAATCTGCATCAATTTTCGATGGTTTGGCCAATAGTAGTGACCAACAGGAAATGATCCATTGAATAAGAGTAACAGAGACAACGTAAAGCGAATGGTCAAGCAACTTTTCTGGGGCTCATGAAACCCAAGAGTAACCAGTCATGTCTTGAGGCAAGTACTGCTGTTGTCCACAAAGTCACATAAGCCAGATACTTGTAAAGGTCAGGAGGTGCTAAGCTAAAGTGCTGATTGCCTGAAAGCTCTCCGAGCACAGCAGGTAGTGTCATTTGGATTTAAGACCTTTTCTTACACCGGCCAAGCTTGTCCTAATGTTTGACCAGTCATCCACTGACCCCATCAGTCGCTTAGACAAGTGTCTCTGGGCTATCAACCACCTGCAACTGAAAAGGACTAGATGTTGATCAGCCATTTACTTGCCTGATCAACAGAGTTTAAATCCCGCGCCAGCCGCCTTGGTCAAAACTCTTGTGCGTCAAATTCAATCAACACCTTGTTTTTTTAATATTCAGATGCAAAAGTTCTGAGCCACCAGCTATCCGCAGCTACACTTAGTGAAGACACTACTCTTCTCGTCTCCGACAATAAATTCCACAGTGGTAGGCGCTCCAGTGCGGTCTCAACCTGGATAGTGCAATTCCATGTAACTGGGCTATTTATAAGCTTCAAATTCCCGCAAACAAGCCAGTCAGGCTGGTGCGGTGTCATGGTCAATTTGACCATGTTACCAAGGGATGGCAGGCCCTGCACAGGGTGGTAATTAAGTGGCAAAAAGTTTAAGACTCTGCATTATGCTCCAGGCCTTCTAATAGACTTGGCATTAATTCTCATTGTAAAAATGCCAGATACAATGGTAGATCCTTCAGTGTTAAGCCAAAGCTCTGGAACATTCTTCTGCTGGATCCCTGGCGTTTCGCAAATTTTGAGCAGTTCCAAAGAACTTCAGAAAGTTAATGTTTTGCAAAATGTATGTCATATATACTTTACGTATTCCAAGCAAGCATGCCCTCTGATAGACATCCGCTTGAGAAGCAAAAATATCAAATGAACAAATAAGACTAGAGCAAGCTCACTAAATTGCAACAAATCTACTTTTTGGGCTTTGGTTTTCAAGCAATAGCACAACTGATCAATAAAGGATTATTCTTAAAGGGTGATGCAGGGTAGAATGCTTTGTTCAGTGAGCACATGTATCACACACAGCCCCCTGCATACTGCATTTGTTGAAGCATTTGTTGTTTGGATGATTTGTAAAAGCATATATGGGTGGGCAACCACAGGCTTCGAAGATGGGATCAAGGACTTCCTTGCGAAATTCTCACTAGTTAGATTAGAGGAGATGACAGTTCAAGATGCTGAATCAAATCTTGATGAGCCCTGGGCTGCAGGAGACTAGCAGGTGCAAGCTGTGTTTCAACAACACATTCCCAAAGAGCAGGGTGGAGGATGTGTTCTTGGTTTTCTCATATGGCAGAATGCTATGGTATAGTCTTTGTGGAACACCCTGGATGGCAAAACTGATAGGAAGGCTTTCAACTAAGATTTCCTTAGAATCAAACGCTTTATGTGCAGCGAGACAAGATACTTGTAAGTTCCTGGCCATGTGCCCACATCAATGTTATGAAGAGATGTCTGACTGGTAACTGAAAAGGAAATCCAACAAAAGGCATGAAACAGATTCCCACAATTCCAAAGTTAGAAACATGCATGAATAGGTGAATGGGCCAGGAGGAGCTTTGAAAAACTTTCCAGAAACTCATTGTTCTACCCGATAGAGATGCAGGAAACATCGGAGACCATCTTAATGCAGAATACCTCTAGACTAACCACGGCATCATGGTTGCGAAGATCATCCAAGTGTTTCACTGTCCAGGATGTTTCCTTTTATGAGGCTGAAGTCCAGAAACACAGAATTCCTTTAGAAGGTACCAAGGAGGATTAGAGTTAGAGCACCCAGAACCATGGTTATGCTGGCTGCTGAGTGAAAGGGCCAGTCTGGGCGTTGCATCCTCCTTTGAGCTAGCTCTGATGAGACGGTCATCGAGGTACAGATAAGAATGATCCTGTCGCAGGTGACAAAGGAAGGTCACTGCTGGGGGTGTGATCTTGGTATAAAGACCAGACGGTTGGCATGAAGACTGAATAACATTGTCCTGTAATGTTAGTGTTAATTTCACACCATTAAATCAAAGTATTTTCTGTATTATTCCCAGACTGCTACATGCAAGTAGGCGTTCTCAAAGTCCATACAGCAGAGTCACTTATGGTTCGGAGGAGCTGCTAGCAGGCTAGTCACAGTAAGCATTATGACTCTCTGTATATAGAGGAGCTGATTGAGATTATAGACGTGTAAGATGGGGAAAACAGTCCTCTCCCATTTTCCTTATTAGCAATGGTGAGAATAAGATTCCTGTCCCATTTCTAGCAGCTAGACTGTTCTTAAACAAAAAAGCCTCTCTACCTGCGGCCTACATTCTTGGGATACAAAAAAAGGCAGAGGCAGCAGGGATGAAGGAAGGATTGGTAGTTATAGAACATAGCTATTATTGAATATTAGGAACACCCATGTCTTATTAGTTATGTTTTAAGTATCTGTAATAGGGAAGAAAACTGTCCCCACTGGAGTGGAATGGGCCTACTCAGAAGCTGCGTAGGAGGGCACCTTGTACCCAGAGAAGTAAGTACACCATTCTGGTCTTTGCTGTTGTGGTGTGAATGGGCTTGCTTTTTCTTTTATAAGTGCTTTAACTTGGACTGCCTCTTTTCTGTGAATAGGAGTCTCTAATCAAGGAATAGTTGTAAAGAGACTACAAAGACTGCCTGGAATTAAGGGTGAAATCGTGGCACTACCACTGGATGATGCTGATTTGGCTAGGATCCCGAGGTAGCCCAGATTTGTTGTTGGAAACTGCCTCCAACAAAGTCCACTGTACTGGTGCATTTTCTTGCTGTGTGGCTGCAGACACTTGGCCTCCATATCCACGTGGAAAAGTATTGCTTTACCCTTCTGGGAAGCTACCATTATCAACAAAGACCGATCTAGGTGATTCCAAAACACAAAGAATAGACTGTCCCTGGGGGCATCCTTTTTGAATTTCAGTGACTTTGATATGGCAAGGTTGGAGAAAGTCGCACTTCAATTCCCCTGAGCCCACTTGACTGCCTTGTGAGGACAGCAGCAGAGGACACCAAGGCATTGATGCTCCTATTCTCTTTACAGGCGTTCCTGAATCTCAATGGACCATACTTTTAAAACATTGGCCATCACAGTGTCGTTGGATGCAGGTCATGTTCAGACGAAACAGTCGGGGATCAGCGTCTGAGTCAGTCTCTAGCCTCCTGTCTCCCACATAAGCCCACTTGCAAGGAGGTGGCCTCGGATATAGCTTGGCTAGGGGACGGTCTATGCCTGATGGCCCTCCTTGAGCAAAAGAGACTAGCAACTGACGGGGCTAGTAAAACAAGGGGCTTATGGCACCTTGGACAGGTTCTCTGGCATTTCTCCTGTAGTTGGGGGCGGTAATGTCTACCTACCACACTGGCATTAAGGGTGGGAAGGGAATATTTTGTTCCTGAATTTTAGTTTGGATTATGGACTTTAGAGATGGGTCCACCCATGTCTGCATGCAAGCCAGCCAGTCAGTTGGAGAGAGTCTCCTACCAATGGGGTTGCAATGCAGTCACAAACTGATGGAAAGTTCCCCAAACACAACACACTTAAATTATTCAGGTCTGCTGCTGCAAATGGCTGACGGCACACCTTGAAAGGCTTCACGCCAGAGCGCAGTGGCACTGCAATCCTAGATAATAGTTGGAGCTAAATGGGAATAAATGCACAAAAAGATCCAACAAAAACCGAATGTATAGCGGATGTGCCCAGTGTAAGGAACTTGTGTAGCACTATAGGAGATGTTTGCAATCACAACATCGTTCTGGAAAAGGGAAACTGCTGCGATTCAAATTAACATGTACGATACAGTACTGGTACACACAACTTTGTTAACAGCAACAAAAATTCTAGTAGATGGCACAGATACCCACTCAGTCATAATGCGGCATACAACTCCGAAACTAATGTTTCTTTTTTACTTTGATGTCAACCAAAGTCACCGAATACTACTTGCTACAAGATGTTTAAGGACCACATATCTGAACAAGCCAACGAATCACTTCTAAACTATCAGAGGAGAGATTTCTAACAACTAAGAAGACATTTTAAAGAAGCTCTACATAATGTACTGGATGCCGTGTGTGTGCCAAAAAAGCAGGTTTGAATGGTACAGATATTTTGATATTAAATGCCTCTCCACTAACGGATCATGTGTTTCTGTAAGCTTGTGCTAACCTTACACTAAAAGCATAACAAGTCCATCAACTGCTAATACCCAGAGATGATCAAGTGCTTGCATTGTTCTGAATTAATTCATTTTCATATATTTAAAGTATCTAAGACCACAGAACAAAACATATTTGATATTATAACCATGTAGTGGGTGAAAAGCAATTAAATGTTTTAAATACTAGTGCCTAGCTTACTTGATGTGGTTTCACAGCCCGGGCAAGTTGTGGTGCTAGGAATAAATCTTCTTCATTTGGTGGGTGATTGATATTGACCAACACTCTCCCAAGGGCATCAGGCAGGTTGAGGGCATCATTGACGTGGGAACCGCTGCTCTCCGCAGTGGCATCGTCTTCTACATCATTGGTCGAATCATTGCTGTCCACGATCTGAAGCCCTTCATCTTCCCCAGAACTTAGTTCTATCACTTCTGCAGATGGGGAGAAATGGGTGAAAAGAGTTAGAAGGAAAGGACCGAAAAGAAGGAACAGATGACAAGGCAATGCAGAACTGTTTTTTTCTAACCATAGTGTTAAAAACACTGGGGAGGTTATCCCAAGGAGTCAATTCTAGACACAATTATGAAACATTTAGCACTCATTTATCACTGACTGGCCAGTTCAGCTGTGAAGATTTTCTAAAGCTAGGTTGGCAAAATCATTGCAGCAATAAACTTTCATGTGAGCTAGCATGTTGCATCCATATCCCACATGGTTGTGTGAAGGACACGGTTGGAGGTAACTAGCAGGTTAAATTAAAAACACTGTAGAGGATGGTAAGCCACGCTCCGTAGCAGGCACCAGGTAAAAGGAATGTCCTACTAACATCATACTACTGCCACCAGTGTCCATTCACTTCAGCCCTGTGAGTTGACAGTAGTCACACACGTTAGTTCATCACAGAGTCAGACCCTGGGTCTCAAATGTTCCATTAATTTCTGCAAAATAAAGATTAATGCCATGTCATTTTACAGCATAAACATGATAAGTGAAATAAGGTGTTTTCTTCGAATGGTTATCTTTTGGCTAGAAAAGTGTACGCAGAAAATGCCTATGGGGTCTGCTCCACAAGTCTGAATGGTCATTTTTCATCAGTCAAAGTGTAAATGAAGACCATAAACTGCCACTATTCTTTTTGATTAATTAACGTCATTGATTTTACTGCATAAAATGAACAAAAAGAAAAGAACATCAACATCTACATTCTTTGTGCACCCATATCATTCCAATCGTGTCACTGCGACATGCATCTCAATACTTGTAAGCCCATAATAGTCCTACTGTCGTTCCTAAATTCTATAATACTTACTGGGACAGCCACTGGCCTTATAATTGGTTCCATTTAGATCAGTCTATTGATGTCAACCATTTTGTTAAGGTGGGAGGGATTGGGGATTTCCATCTCCATCTATGTACAATATCTCTTTGTTATTATTGTGGCCATTCTGACCAGGGTCCACTCTTTGCTGGTCTCCCCCAAATCATCCAGAATGCCTAACAGCCCCCATCCAGGGTGACAGGTCGGCATTTCTGGCCAAGACCAAAGTCAGTACCTTTCCAATCGCCTGCTAGTACTTAGCAATTTTAGAACATAGCCAAACCATGTGAAAAAAATCCACACCTTCAATTGTACAGCAAAAGCAAGTAGTAACGGGAATCTTAGAGAGGCCCTGGGTCCCTGATTGGCAGGGACCCAGGGCACACTCAATCAAAGCACATCGGCAATTCAGCAAAAAGTGGGGGCATACCAAGCAAGAAAGATGGCACTTTCTTACAGTGTTAAGTCGTGAAGTAAGTCATATGTAATTATTTTAGTCTAAGATGGTACGAAATAGAAATTTTGTAGAGGGCCATCCAGCCTCCAGCCCATCAGTGTTGTTGAGGAATCAGGCAAAACCTACAAATCTGTCAGGAGCAGTATATCAGATATATTCCTTCTTTCCCCAATTGTTCCATCAGAATTTTGAATTCCACTGGGATAAACTCTGGTAGATCCAAAATATTGGTTTGGTGGTTGGCGAGGGTGTGGAGGAGTTGTAAGCTTGCTGTCGGGGGATGTCAGCAGGTCCATCCCAGGAACTGGTCATTGCAGCTTGTCAGGTACACGGCTCAACTACCTCCGGTGATCCCCGTTTCACACCAGGGAGGTTGTCTCAAGCCTCTTAATCATGGCGCAGTTGAGGGTGCTTGATCCATTCATCCAGAGTTTTGAGGCTGTCACTATGATCCCAGGCTACAGGGTCGGAAGCCAACAGCCCCAGTGATCCAGCTAGCAATCACAGGGTCATTATGGTTTTACATGCGAGTTGAACTGAGATGGATGATGGAGGAGTTCTGGGAATGCTCATGTAATGTGCCCGTAATTTTGTTCAACCAGCACACTGCCACTACTCGTGTATAGCACTAGGCTCAGCAATGAAACCTGGGGAACTCCATACTGAATCTGCTTCACTGATAAAATGTAAGATTTAGATAATACCTAAAAATAGCGATAGCCCTGGAAAGAGACTAACCAGTTCAGAGCAGGGCCTGAAACCTCCACTCTTCCAGCCTCCCAAGCAGTACCCGGTGGGGACACCATGTCAAACGCTGCAGTAAGATCCACTAAGATCAAGGCTGCCATGCCTCCCAAGTCAAGAGTGACTAAGCTCTTCTATCATCATCAAAAGTGCGGACTGATTACTATGACCCGGGCAAAAGCCCGATTGAGAGGCCAGAAGATAATTATGTTGCTCGAGATAGTTTGAAAGTTGGAAATCAATAGGTTTTTAGAACATTTTCGCCGAACGAAGTAGTGAAATAGAGCCGTAGTTCTCAAGTGTAAATGGATCAAGCGTAGGTTTCTTCAGTAAAGGAGGAACCACTGCATGTTTCCAGGCCTGTGGGACCATCACCATAGTTAGCAATAAATTCAATAGCTTGAGAACAGAAGGAAACAAAACAGGACCAGCCTGCTTTACAACTCGTGTGCGAGTTGGTTCCAGAAGAGAGTCTGATTTCAAAGAAGAGGGTAAAGCATGTAATTTGCTTTTCGGCCTTGTTGCTTAATATGGTTATGGAACACTGTGATGACTTGCAAAATACTTATAATGTACAGAAGGGGATACTTCATCCCTTACATTACAGTTGAGTTGACATTGCAATGCCTGCTGACAAAGCCAGCAGCCGAGGTGAAAGGCAGGTCAGATTATGGAGTTTAACTGAAGCAGCTGTTTAAAGCAAAAAAAAAAAGGGAATGTTGCTTTTGTTTCTTCTGCTCTATTTTTTTAAAAACTTACAATGATAAGCAGAGAGACCAAGTTTATTGTTTTCATTCCTTCGATAACTAGAGAAAAGATAGAATCTTTCTGCATTTTCTGAGTAGTGCAGCTTACTGTTTAAACTGAATAATATCTATTTACAACAAATAACTAATAGATTTTTGATGTGTTTAATCTTGCACCAAAGGTTTTATTTTTATTCTTCATGTGTGAAAACATGCGCACTTATTCATATGAAAGAGCTACACACCAAGGCTTAAAGTGGTCTGTGGGAAAAGTGATGGTGTGACCATGTACTACATGGGCTAAAGTACTCCATGGCGTAAGTGATAAGGATATTGCAAGTCACCTTGGAGGTCTATACCTTATAAAAGAACTCTGCCTTGTTCCTCTATATGGTTATGGAACTCCTTGGTGACTTGCGATATCCTTATAAAGTATTGCAGGGGGTACGCTATCTCTTATATACTGGTCCTATCAAAAGGTATGTTGTGTATATGACCCTGTACCATGGATCAGAAGACCGAGACTCTGAGCTATCGAAGTTTGCAGACTGATACTAGTGTCTTATCAGTCTGAATGGTTTTGGCTAGATCTAGTAATTATTCTCAGTTGATACTGGCATTGGTATTGTCCTCTTATAAAACTGTTTCTGCCTTTCTTGTACACAATTCTGACAAATGCTCTGACTGACAAATTCTGTTCGCAGGCTACTGTTAACCACCACATATAGCCTCCCCAACTAAGATGACATCTTCAACAAGTCACCACAAGAATTATTTCCTCCTGCTCCATTTCATTATCAGCAGTATTTCTACAAGGCAGATATGATCTGACGGAGCAAATCAGTAACTGTTCCCGTTCCTGTGGAAAAGTTTTATCAAGGTTGCTACTTAATTTTCTTTTTGTCTAAAAATCTTTGGGAAACTTCTGAGGGTGGGATCTAAAGACTGCTAACACTTTCATTCCTCATTGATCTATGTAATACCAGAAAAATATTCCCATAATCTGGCAATAGATGTTCTAGCCTCCACAGATGTGAAGGGCTCTCACATCTCACTTTGCTCACACTCCAAGAACAACTTTAACAAGGACAGAATGACTGGCTGGTCTATTCTTGGTTCCATGAATGTTCAAAAAAATCTCGGCTCCACTGGTGAGTATACTCCGTTCTCAAGGCAACATGTTTTTACCTGCTTTTATGAGTGGCTCATTTCTGCACCATTTGTTAATAGCTGCTTCAGAATCACAGACTTCAAGCTAAATTAAGAAATTCAGTCCCTTACCAGCACCATCAATTTATCAAAGCTGTGTTCAGAGCACACCTCATTTCACATTTATCTTCTCGGCTGGTAAAACCAAAGCATCGGTTTCAATCTGGGTTAGGATTCAGAGCGAGACGGTCTCCGTCATTAAGTTTTACATGGGCTAGATTTAATCTTCTACCTCTAGCTAAACATCTCTAGCTTCCTCTCCACCCCTGATCTAGACAACCAATGTAAACAGGGAAGGTAACAACTTTGGGAGGAAATTCAATAAAGAGGCTTTGGTAATCAGCCGTTATTAACAACTCTTTCAAATGGAGGGAGTCCGTAACAATTCAACAAGCTAATGTATATTATATTCATCTTCTCCAGGGGCAATCTGTTCAGACAGAAAATCAGTTGGCAAGACCCTATGTAAACCACCAAGTGGGGAATACTATACGGTTAGAAGCCCTTGCTCAGGAGATTGGTCTTTTGGAAGAGAACGATTTAATTTATCTGATGGCAGTTTACTTAATGGGGAGGGAGAGAGAATGGGCATGGGAATCAATTGAGCCAAAAGTTTCCATACTCAGTAGACCGGTATGGGAGTCCAGTCCTCTTCCAATCCAGGAGTCAGAAAGGCCTTCCTTGGCTGGCTCAATTTGCTCCAGAGGAGACTACTCTCCTTTCTTTCAAGGAAAGAGAATGCAATGGAGCATGGTGGATTCATGCTTTGATCCTTCCAGGCCTTCGTGGGCTAATATATATGCATTCTCTCCGATTCCTTCAATTACCAGGATTCTCCGCAAGATTCAGGACGCCCTGGTGGAGGTTAATAGGCTTTGTGCCAGTCCTGTGGTCATAGTACTCTCTGCTTCTTCGCCTCTCCCTGAAAACCAATTCAAGGATTCCAACTTTCCATCTCTTCCGAGGGCTCCTCTGATCACTGACCCATCTCAAATCCCCTTCGAGGTCTGGCGCTTGAGAAGGTAAGGCTGCAGGCTCAGGAATCTTTTAATTAAATGGCAAGCTGCCTCTTGTAGCCCTCCTAAGATTCTGGATATTCTAGCAGACTTTTTCTATTAGGTCTAGTGGTCTTTACATTGTGAAGTCAAGGTGCTGCTGCTCTTCGGAGCAATCAGGAGTTCGGATATTCTTTCCATTTCTGAGCGGGCCTCTCAACTTCTAAGACGTTTTCTTCTTAGAAAACCAGTAATTCAGCATATGGTTCCAGACTCTGACCTTCTAATGGTTCTTCAAATGGTACATGCACACCTCATTCGAACCACTGGAATCCTTGACTTAAAATATATTTCACCTACAGTATTTTTCTTTATTTTTGTAGCTGCCTCTTTAGTGCAAATCAACACCTATTATTTTCTATATAATTTTTACTTTTTTCTAACAAGGTAGTCTCCATCCATATCCTTCTACTCTCCCTAAATTTACTTTAAGTTCCATAGAACACTGGGTTTAGTTTAACCAATTTTCCCTCTCCTTGTCTGAGGAAGAGTCTGCACAATAAGATATTTAGAGTGTTTTCAATGTATTTAATCAATATGTCTCCCTTACGCAAGGTTGATGCTTTGCCACCTTGTTTCAGTAAATTCCAGCAACCTCAATGGCCACTCTTAGTAGTCTGCTTTGTTTTATCATTTCTGTTTTCTACCAAACAACCGGTGTAGACTGTGAAGGGCGGATTCAGGGTTCCTCTACTAAGGGGGGGAATCGCTGCAACAGGGGTGGCCAGGCTGTCGCAGACGCATATGTTAGAGATATTTGCAATGCTACAACATAGTTTACTCCTCACACTTTCATGACACATTATTGTCTGCAAGCAGGAAATGGCTTGTCATCTGATATTGGTTCATGTCTTCAGCTCTTCTCCTATTAGGACACACTTGTATAACAAACCGCACGACACTATATTATATTTTTTGAAAATATGTTATGTTTGCTATTTCTAAGTCACGATATAGTTTTAAAGAAATATAAACCACTATGACAAGAGTTGATTTCACTCTGGAGACAGGAAAGCCAAAAGAGGAAATTGCCATTAGGTGCTTCCTGAAACAGATGCCCTTACCATCTTTAATGCCAAGCAGCTGTCTTCCAACATCCTCGTCACTGCTGTCACTCCCGCTGCTGCTACTGCTGTCTAGACAGATCACTTCCTGGTTTGGGATCAGAGGGGGCAAGTGGGTAGCCTCCCCTGGTCTCAGGATGATTTCCTCTGAAAAGGGAAACAAAAAAGTCAGAGGAGCATTCAGAACAGACTTGGCACAGAAGTAGGGAGTCACAGACCTTAGGTTTTCGAAACAGTAATAATATTCACATACATTATGGATGGCTATTTAAGAAGCAAGGGCAATTTTGATCCTCAATCGGATTATTTTTCAGATATGATGGCGCTTTTCGATTAGGAACTGGTTACCCTGCTATCCCCATCTTGATAGCTCTACTTCGATCAAGATAGTTTTCCTTTACCAAAGACACTCTCCTTTACAGCCCAACTGGTGTATACGGCAAACAGTATTTATTTGTAACAGTTTTGCAGGTCGAGACTATTAGAATAAGATGTAATGTATTATCCCACGTGAAGTAGAGAGGGTCAGAGACATATTTAGTGCACTTAAATATAATTTTTTGGGGTCTTATAAAGTAGAGGCCATATTGCTCGTGAGGGCTCTGAAACAATGCCACAATTCCCAACAACATATAAGCACTTTCAGATTCCATATGAGAGCATAGTGTACTTGGAGCAAAAGGTACAGCTTAAATAAAATGTGTGCTAACAGTCATATTCGCCCAGGAGGGTGTTATGTGAATGTCCAATATCTTCAAGCTACAAAATAAATAAGCACTGGCAACGCCAATAGGTCTGGCTTATGAATGAAATTGCTGTTTGTGTCAGTCATTGATGGGTTAAGGCACCCAAAAGTCACAATACATGCACTCGGCCATCACCTTTGCACTCATGCATCCATTCATCATCCTCTGACTCATTCCTGCATTCACCCTCTGACATAACCACAATAATGCACACACAAATTCAACAATATATGCAAGAGAAATTAAAAACATACAAGTAGAAAATTGTATGTGCTTGCAATAAGGAACCTACATCCACCTTGCAGAGGTATTGTAAATAGTCTATTGTTGTTTTAAAGTTTTACCATTGCTGCCACATTTAGAACTAATGTGTTGGCAATCCTGGAATGTTAAAATAATGGTACACTATGGATTACAGAAATATATAATTTTCTCCTGGTTTAGAGGAAGCGACCATGTAGGATCCGGCATACTGCAGATTAGCGGCAAGCAAGGGGCTAGTTAGCACTGCCTGGAGAGCTGCGGTATGCTCTTAAGAAACATTATAATAAATTATAAAGCACTGTCATAGCCAATAGCTCGCGCCTGTGCAATTGATATTGGCTGTGCCCATATCTTTTTGTAATTATATAAAGCAGTGCAGTTGCTGTGCAGCATTCTCTTGACGTGAAGTTTGAGCATTTTGCGTTTAGTCTGGTATCAAAAAGATCTATTTGTGGATAACCTCATTCCTGAAAACATATTTTGAATGAGGTTTACACTTAGCTACCACTAGTGATTTTCATTGTAATATATGCTTAGCAGATCGGCTTGGCAATTTTGGAGACCTGGTAGGTATACTGCCTGATAGACTTATAAGAAGACAATGCCATATTGCTTCCGCATCCAGAAACATAATTCGGGATCTGGTACCACCATGTTTGAATAGATAATACACTGTGGATGTGTTGGCTGTTTGGATCAACAATCTGTTTGTAGGTATGGAAGGATGAAAACATTTCAAAGCTATATTTACAGCTCTAAACTCTACCACATTTATATGAGAGTTGCAGTCTTTTCGATCTCAATCCCTGTAATAAGTCTTGTAGCTGGGCTACCACATTTATCAGAAGTGTATCTATCACTATTGTCTCAGAAGGAAGGTTCTGGTGGGAATTAATCCCTTTTAACAGATTCTTTTTCTGAGACCCCGCTTAAGTAAATCTTTGGCTTGAACAGCGAGGATCAGCTTGTCTTCATTGTGTTGGTTCAGCCGATCTTCCTTGCATTGTTGAAGAAGTCTCATATAAAGGTGTGCACTTGGAAGTAGAACAAGCATTGACATAGCCAATAGGTCTCGCCTTTGGAACCTTAGAAGTGTTTAGCCACGCAGCATATTATCCTAGGTGATGTGCCACCAGGGATTGAGTAGCTAGCTAAACAATGTGGTCACAAACCAGTCTGGAGTGAAACCAAGATAGCTCGAGCAACTGGATGTCATGAATGCCAAAACAATGAGCTAATGTTTGTTTGATGAAAAAAGAAGCTACATCTGACAATCCAGAAAAAAACTGACAAGAAATATTTGATTTTGAGGTAAATAAAAAGTAATTTTGCCTGTCAGGTCTCTAGTTCACTACATTGAAATCAAGCATGAATCCCAATTGGAAATAACAATGCCTAAAAGTACAGTTTTTAAAAACAAAATGCTATGATGCGGCCAGCCCTGGTGCCATGTCAGAGTTCAATTTTAGAAGCAGGATTGAGAGGGCGGGACAGGCGAAGAAGGGAGAGGGAAGTGAGTGTATTCAAGATAGTGATCGAATGCAGGGAAGAAAGAGACATCACAGGCAGAGAAGCAAAACATGAGAGGCTGAGACAGGGACAACAGATGCTTGAGAGAGAGACAGGGTGGAGCAGCAGAGAGAACAGAGGGAGTGAGATACCTGGCAAGTTGAGGTAAGGTAGAAAGGCACTGCAGGGAAGAGAGAGGGTATGAGACTAGACCAGTCCGGCACTGTGCAAGAGTGAGAGATGCGCGTGTGTGGTTCTTGGCATGCTTAGACTGGCGAGAAAGACACCTCAGGGCAGATAATTAGAGGTTATTGAGACAGACAAAAGGCAGAGGGAAAGAGTGAGAAACAGTAAAGGAAGACAGAGCGGTGAGACGGGAGAGAACGTGGAACTGAGACAGTGTGCAGGGGAGAAAGTATGAGGCTGTTGACTGCTGGCAGACTGAGACGGTAAAGAAATACTTTTAACAGGAGAGGGTGGGGTATAGTCTACTGGGGGTGAGGCGTTGGACTCACAGTGAAATATGGGATACCCGACAATGAAGAGACACTACACGGAAGAGAGAGTGGGGTACAGAGAGTCTTCAGGGGGAAAAGGTGAGAGAGCTGGGAAACTCAACGAAGATAAAAACATCTTTTTGTAGGAGCGGGTGGGGTCCAGAGACAGGGGGGTAGAAGGTAAGATAGAGATTAGATATCCAGAAGAATAAGACAGAAGAGACCAACACCTCACAAAAGAGATGGTGGGTTATAGAGACAGCAGTGGAGAGGCGGAGAGAACGAGCAAGAGATCAGAAGCAGGGACGGGAAGTATAGTAGGTTGAGGTGGAAGAGGTAGCCACAGACATTTCAGGGAAGAGTGGTTTCAAGTTTATAGAAGGACAAAAACTGCACGGTGAAACTAGAGAACATTTAGATAGCGGAAGAAGGGGAAGAGGAAAAACTTCCTGAGTGGGTTTGCACCTCCTTAGGTCTGTTCTAGGAACGGACTGTTCTTTTATTTTCTGACAAGCACAGGCAGCCATGCGTCCAGTATGAAATGCTGCACCTCTAACGCTTATGGTGGAATGTAAATATCGATTTCCTCGCTTTTTATAAGAGAACGGCGTACATACATAGTTTAGAGTGTTTCCTTCTATGAGATTGGGGTAATCTGTGTCTGTTAGAAGCACAAGGTCTGCAGCAGAATCATGTCAAACTATACACTTGACGTACACGGCAGTACTAGTGGTGTCCTCTTTATATCTCGAAGTGAAGTGCAACAAAAGTAGAGTAGAACTAACATCCGCGGTGGTTAGGGTGGGTCTGGGGCAGATGGAAGCTCTTGGCCTTAGATGGGGCTACGGGTGGTCCGAATAATTTAGAAGGCTCCCAGCTCAGCAGAAACCGACGTCAGCTAGCAAAACGGAAGTTCTCTTCTTTTCAGGGCAAAAAAATGCAAAATCTGCAGCATAATCTGCAGATTTGATCAGAAAACAAATTGTTTCTAGCTCAAACCGTTCACAATTTACTGAAAAATGAAGCAACACGTGATGCCACATAGTGAACGGCCCTATGCAAAGCTGGCCTGCTCACCTTTCTGTTGCTCATTGCTATATGTTGGTGTTATACTGGTAGTAATGAGGTGCAGCCAGTGCCCATTCAGTGTTGGCAAGTTTAAAGATGACGAAATAATGAAGTAATATTATTACAAAATGCAACGCATTATGGCACATAATTTGTATTTTCTTCCTGCATAATTTATGCAACCCTGTCGCATGATTATGGCCCTCACGTGCTACATAACTACAGTGGTCTTCAATATAGAACCTTTTAAAATGTATATGTCGGAGAGAGACAAATTCTGTAAGTGCTACATACAGGGAGGGAGGAAGGGAGAAAGAGGGAGAGAGGTGGGGAGGGGGAGAGAAAGAAAAAAAATCAGTAAGTGCTACCTGCAGGGAGGGAGAGAGAGGGAGGGAGAGCATGTTCGTGTTCATGTCCCCCACTGGGTAGTTATATCTAGGCCTATGTTTCCCTAGGAAATGGAATTTGGGGTTTGCTAACTTTGGCACTGTTTGACGAATCCTCACAAAACGTTCCCAAAATGTCTCATCCACCTCAGCCCCTTCCTGCAAAGGTGTTGAGTGATCCATCAAGCAGGAGACAAGAAAAGGGGAGGGGTTTGTCACAAAACGTGTTTTCCCACGTGTAATTTTCGATAGGGAAAATTGGACACAAAACCTACCGAAATGGCTGAAGGGAATTACACCTAGTCTCGTGTGCAGGAAACACAACTTTGCTACCAAGCTGACAGGAGCAGAAAAATAAGTTGCTCCTGCCGGGGTGAGTACAAAGAAACAGTCAGCTCCTGCCAGCACCACAATGGGGGCTTGCAGGTGCCACAGGGGCATTGGGCCTCCCCCTGCAGCCCCCCAACGACTTGGATGTCGTGGGTGCCCAGGGTGGGTACCCACTTTGGAAAACAAAATGCTAGCTCCGCTTTGACCCAAAGTGGGTGCTGGCTGTGGAGCTGGCAGGGGCTAGGGGGGCCCTGGTACCTCTACCCCTGTTACCCCGCAGTTGTTCCCGACATGGGAACATGTAGTGGGTGCCCCTGATGAGCACCGGGGCACAAACATAAAAAAATAATAATAGTAATAAATGAGCAACAGGAGCCATTTGTTTATTATTCACTGCTGAATGCAAGAAGCGCCCCATAAAGCCCTAGAGCTTTTTCAATAATATTTTTTATTCCTGGTGGTGACTCTAGAAGAGGCAGGGGCACCTCCAACCATGTTTTAAATGTAGCGGGGAGCTGCAGGAAGTGCAGCAGTCCCCCAAAAACATTAAAAACCTTTTTTTTTTTTTTTTTAAACAGTCAGTTTCTGGGTCACTGAATTCCTGACCCCAGGTGAGCCAAAAACATTTTTAAAGCACTCAGAGCTGGAGCTGTATGCTCTTCAGTTGGAGTGTAGGGTCCCTTTGTGGTTGGTGCTATGGCTGCACTTTCTGCCTTGAAAAAGGTTTAAAAAAGACTCAAAGATAGGTTTATTATTTTTTTTTCAAAATTCTATATTAAAAATAATTTGAGACCATCAGTGTGTGAATTTATGAAATATACAAATGAATATAGTTATTGGTGACTTTTTGACAAAGCCAATAGGTTTGCTTCATATATGTTGATGTGCTGACACCTCGATGGGTATTTTGACCCTCTGACAAAGCCAGTAGGTCTTCCTTGCTTACAATTACACCTTTCATATTACTGCATGGCCTAGTCAGATGTGCTTGGCAATGGTGGGGGAGGATAGGGGGTTAGGCGTCCATCTCGAAGACGTCCTCATCCGCAGGAAGTACACAGCGGAGGCTTCAGTGACCTGAGAGGGACTGGGTGAAGCCAGGCCCTAAAAGCCAGGCCCTAAAGCCAACCCCACGCATGGCGATGGGATTTTACTTTACGATGAATAAACCACAGAAATTCACTGAAAAACCAAAGGTTAGAGTACGTTATAGTAAGGAATTGTAATATATATTTTTTTTTTAAACGTAGAAATTCAATGAAAAAAAAAAACAGACTGAAATTCACGGTTATTGTTATGTTTTTTTAAGGAGAATTTCTAGGACTTTTATTTACGTAAAGCCATATTTTATTACCATCGGTAAAGCCAATTCCCCCTTTATGTAAGGCCAGGCTCTGCGGCCAACCCCCATGGGCAGCCAACCCACCACAGCTCACAGTCAAAAGCTGTGCACAGTAGAGGGTTGGCAAAGGCCGTGCACTGCTGCGTGGCAGGGGTTGGCGAAGGCTGTGCATGGCAAGGAGTTGGCCACAGGGCCTGGCCTGAGGCCAACCACCTGCAGGCGGCCAACCCTTTGCCACGCTGGCTGTGCGCCGTGGAGGGTTGGCTGCAGGGCCTTGCCACAGACTTTCTTTTAATATAGTTTTATGTACTACATTTTGTGGACAGAAAAATGTTAAAAGAAAGATTGAGGCACTTTTTTTTATTTAAACCTATAGGCCTCCAAGTCCTTCTTTTAACACCTTAGGCTACTACTACCACAATAGGGTCTTGCCTTCCAGCTGAAGAGCATAGAACTCCACCTAGGAGTGCTTTAAAAAATAAAGTAAGTTCTCCTAGGGTCATGGATTTAATGCCCTAGGAGAATTAGCATTTTTTGTGTTTTTTTCAAATGTTGATGCGGGGCTACTGGACTTCCTGCAGTCCGCATCAACATTAAACAAGCATTTGCAATGCAAAAGGTCTCGCATTAGGAACGTGTGAGCTATTGGTATTGTAAATGACACTTTTTTTAAATATGTGCTGGCTTTGAAAATATATAAATTAATAGAATTGTTATTCACAAAGCCAATAGCTTACACTTTCCTAATGCGAGTCCTATTGACTATGGCAATGCTTGTTGGTAGCAAGCAAGGACAGTGCTGTTGTGGTGCTGAGTGATGATGTGGTTGGGCTGAGTGATGTGGTGGTGTATTAGAGTGAGGTGGTGGTGTCCCAGAGTGAGGTGGTGGTGGTGTCCCAGAGTGAGGTGGTGGTGTCCCTATCCTGCCCCCTTACATTCTTTTTAAAACTATATTCAGGACCAGGGGCTAAGTCTCTGGAGTCCTGTAATGGCTGCTGCAACATTATCTAGGATATTGCAGGCAGCAAATCAGGGCAAGGCTCTCACTGAAGCAAGATGGCCCAAGGTTAAACTGAACTGAAGCAGGACTATAAATCACAAGATGCACTGATTTGATAAAAGAAAGCACAGGGCTGAGGAAAAACATGTCATGGTCAAATCTTGGAGCCATTTAGCAACCCAAAGCACAATCCTAGCTCCAACCAGCTAACATGTCTTAAACTACCCTTCCAGTTTCTTGTATAGGTAAAATTATTAAATATTTTATTAAAGATAAAAACATTGGCATGGTGATTATTAGTGTTTAAACACCTTAATACAGCAAAGACATCGAAGTCATAAAAGCAATAGTGCTACCAAATCCACTGTTAATGTTTATATAGCTTTTCCCTTCCTGTATTGAATTACTAAAACTTGCCTTTTCTGAATCTGGATTTTTAATTTCTTTTGTCCCAAGTCCAGCATCCACGGTTATACAACAGAACATAAAGTACCTAAAATGCTTCGCCTACTATACTCCTCCAGTTTCACTGAACTTAAATTCTCAAACATCATGCTCCAAGCTCAAACCTTTTTTCTCTCCAGTCAGATTACCATTCCTCGACAAACGCTTATTCTGCATGTATCATCACTCTACTGGATTCGGAATTCTACATTCTCTGTAACCCTTGATACACATGTATAATCACTCTTCTCTATTACTCTTCCTGGGTATTGTTTAGATCATTCATAAGGCTTTAATTCCCAGGACTTTATGGCAATATTTCAGCAGCTGCCTGTCCTTAAGGAAGGAGGCCCCCACCTTTTGGCAGACTTGTAGAGTTTCTGTCAACTGAGTAAATGTCAACCTGACAGATACTCTTTATAATCCAGTCAAGCAGCCATGCGCTAAACGTGCAGGAGCCTTGCTGACTAAGCAGAACTTTGTCGGGCTGAAGATATCACAGCCCTGTGGGTGTACCTCCTCAGCCCAGGAAAGCACTGTGAGGTCCTCTCCGCATGATGAAGGGGGGCGTTACTAAAAGCCTCGGTCCTGGGGGCTTCAGTTTTAAGCCCTGAACTGCCCATGGCCAAGTGTCAATCAGAGACACCTCGTCACAGAGTATGTTGCGGTCAGCAACTCTCACTGACCCCATTCCACTCTGACTCATAAGGGACTGCAGCCTCCTTCCATTGGCAGACCTAAGGTCAGCGAATATGAGGCAGTAGTTTCAATGCTACAGGAACATCTGAGGCGTTTTTCCTGAGACTACCACTACAGCCTATGAGTTTTTCTTTTTTATGTTTGGTGTTTGCTTGTGCGTGCGTGTGCATTCATGCATGCATGTATGTATGTATGCTGGTTTGTGTGTGCTGGGAATGGGTCTGTACTTGTGAAGGACGAGTGTGTTTACGCATGCTTCTGAATGCATAGGCTGTGAGTGAATGTGCATGTAGATGGGTGAATGTATGTATGTGTGCTGCCCACCCACCCCTTCTGCTTTACTTACCAGCTACCACTGAAAATGTCCTATTTGCAGGACTCCAACTATATCAAAGTTAATGTGCTTCACAGGGGTCACTTCCAATCTCTTAAGAAGATTCTTAGTTAATTCTTCACTATTCCAGAGATCCCGTCCCTCACCTCTAGCTCAGAAGCTCTCCACACATTACTTTCTTGCTTACAGTTCTTACGCAGCCATCTCTAAAACCCCAAGTGAAAGTTACCACCTTCTTCTCTATGTTTACAAGATAACTGATCCAGCTGGTGTTGGCGAAGCTACCATAACTTTAACCCAGTCCTTTTCTTTTTTTCATGGAACTGCCAGATCATTTGTTAAGTTTAAGAAACCATGCTTCGTTCTTCTTGGCTCTGTAGGCTTTGAATCTATCCCTCCCTGAGTCTTATTTCTGATTTGACTTGCTAGCACCTGTCAACTAGCCAATTCCCAAGCTCAACTAAATTCATGACTCTAGTTCCACGACCCCACTCACATTCACCCATTAGTGTTATGGCTGTTCAGTCCCCCAATGGATTACTTTAACGTTCCCTTTTATTACTATGGGCCTCGCCAGTAAACAAAGGTTCATTTCACAGATCTGACATTTCCACTTCTTTCTCTCCATTCTCCCTTCTTACCTTGGAAGAAGTCAAAAGGTAGAGTAGGAAATGCAGCTGGATAGTCCTTCCTTTGCTGTTCCAGACGTTTCCGCCTTTCAAGCTCCTCCTGCTGAGCCGCTAATGTTCCTGCCTCAAGCTGATCCTCCCGGAGAAGTTTTCTGAAAGCCCAAACAGAATAAGTAGTATTTCATTTAGAGCACAAAATAACACATTATATTAAAGATTTGCACTTAAATCACATCAATATTAGGGCAGTGTGGCTGAGAAACATACAAAACAATAGAGAAGATGCAGATTCTGTTACCAGTGCATCAAAATATTTGCTTTAAAAGAAGCAGATCATACTTCATTACCAATGACCCACATTGTTTTTTTCAACTCGGATTTCCAAAAAACAGATGAATTAATTCGTAAAATAGTGGTACATGGACACTCTTGAAACGACCATACTGCCTAATAAATCAAGCTATCCCTCTAGTTCAGTTCTACAACCCAAAACCATGTATATCACCGAGAGCATTAAGAACATATGTTCAGAGAGGCCACACGTGATGCTTTCTAAATGTTCGGAGTTCTGATTCCCTTGACAATATCATACGGTAAACTCATCATTCAGGTTTGTTGTCTGGAAATTTCTGAATTCAAGTAGTGAACTATGATGGATACTGACAGTTTCAGAAACATTTCACATATTGAATCCATCTTTTAACATTTTGTGATTTTTCCATTTCAAAAACATATAGTAATATTTAACAAGCAAGCAATGTCGAACAGACATTTATAAACCAGATATACATCAAAATAATTTCAGACTTCAGGTACTTCCTCTTTACTGTGGTTGAAAAGATATTAACATTTACATAGCCAAGAACTATAAAAATGTTTAAAAAAATTAGCCTATGAATGTCCTGTTCAGATTACTACAAAAAGTGTATAGCCGAAAGAAGCTTCAAAGCATTAAAATATCACGTCGGCATAATACTTATGAGTTGCTTCAGTAACTTACCAGAGACAAACTACGCACGACGGAACAGTCCGCCTGACTGGGTACAGAAGAACCCTGACCAGTCAAGTACTATTGTTATATCACAGGATGTCAGTGTGGAGTTGCACCAGACTTGCCATTTGCAAATGAGGTAATCATTCCTCCCCACTGTGGATGGCATAATAGGCAGCACTTTTGTCCCTGCTGCCACAATATTATAAAATGGAGGACCTTATGTTAGAAAGATTCCATTTCCACACAACTGTTTCAGTAGTCCAGCTATTGAACCATGTGAGGAACTGCCTAGTGGGAATACCATGCTGTTGGACAAAGTCCTTAAAAAGAAGAAGCCTGCTTGAAACAGAGAACTCTCCCACAGTTCTGGGGTCATTAAATGACTATACTGCCAGCCACCTATGTCTAGCACACAGCTGTTGCCTAGGCAAGCTCAGAAGAGGAATGCTAGGGTTGAAATGTGTTCTTCAGCATGTTGTCATTAGATCTTGTTTCAAATATCATTTGGTTACTCCCAGTACTTTTTCAACTGAACATTTTTTTTACTGAAACCGTAGATACAAAGAAGGAGCCAATAAGCTCGCTCACTGGGAGAGTTACTGGTTTGGCACCAGAATGTGTCCCACTAGTCACATCAAGATAGTCACTATCCTTAAACTATATGAGTACCAAATCATGTGACCAATATAGACCCTACCGATGGGACTGGAGTACAGAAAGGAGATCCATTCAGGAAAGGCAGGACCTAGACTCATCTGTTTCAGGAAAGCCGAGAGGATGTTCCGTGTTAAATGCCTTCTCAAAATAAACCGGCATCACTACAGCTTGGGATGATTCCAATTGGGCACAATCTAATAACTTAAACAGTTGTCTAATAATCAAGGAGGTATGGTTCATGTACCCATGGATGAGCCCATTTTGATCTGCATTTACCATCTGGGGAAGTGCATAGAGGAATATGCCAGCTAGAATGTTCTAAGAATCTTGTAATCTATGGTCATCTAACGTAACAGCGAGTATGATGGCCTTTTCAACATATGTCTTTCAGGCTTGGAGTGAGACACAATAAGGCTTCACATGTCAAGCGGGTAATAGCTTGACTGAATGCCATATCTGGAGCCTGAGTCCCGGTAGGACGATTCAGGAGAGTGAAACTAGTTTAGTGCCTTGAGGTAAAGTCAACCACTGAAATATTTTTACATGTAATTAATGATAAACATAATGACTTCATTTCTGTTATTTATTTTATGGAATAATGTCTACAATTTTTTTGTTTTGCTTTCTGTCATTATGATACATCAGATAATGTTACAGATAATGCCTACGATTGCCAGGAGCCATGGACAATAAATAAATACTTTTATATTGAATTATTATTGGCATATGCACCTACGTGCAGAGTTTTGATCTTTAAGGTTCCACACATAATAAATAACCTGAATTACAGACAGTTTGCAGTAGAAAAATGTCACAACTGCACACACCCAATATAGATCTCAACACATCAATACAAAGAGATGGTGCATGATTGCTCAGAAATACAACATAGTTAGAGGATAGACTTCAGGAACAAGAATGTACAGGGGCACAAGTGAACAATACTTAATAAATGATGTGGAACGCTCTCCATGCAAATGTTGTCACAGTGCCACACATCAAGAAGGGGAAAAAGAAAATCAAGCTTTCTTCCTCTCTGCAGAAAGAATACGGAATATATATATATTTTTTTAAAGAGACCCTCAGATCAGGTTTGGTCCATCAGAAGTGAATTTTAGATTTACACAAAACAAAATTCCAGCTCCACTTCAAGGTAAATTCTATGAACCTAAAATGTAGTCCCTATAATAAAGGTCACAAGCAGTACCCTTTTAATTTCACATTACCTTAAATAAGCAGCGTGATGGCGTTTGTTTGGACTATAAAAATATCCATAGATCGGTATAAATTGAATGGTGTGAGAAGTTAGGTTGTCTCTCAAAGCCATCTAGCCCGCCCCGTTACAATCCAGTAACTCAAACCCCATATACAAAACTTTAGTGATAGCCAACATTAAGGGCAAAGGGGCAGACAATGTTAGTCATAAAATTAAGTTGGTCACAGAATGAAAAACAATTTTTAAGAATAAAGTACAAGAATTGCTCGTTCTTTCTACACAACAAGCATCTGACTATAATAGCAATTATTTATTTTCTTCAATACATTCCTACGTCAAGTGCAAGAACTTTTACTCGTTCACCCCGTTAAATAACTAATCAAGATACAGATATTTAAAGCTCTGAAACAAGGGCCATTTAACAAATTAACTCGTGCAGCACACCACAACACAATCTCACTGGAAGCATGCAAAATCTAACAGTAGATAGTCCCTTTTTCTTCACAACAAGCACCAGCAATGTTCCCCACACGAGCACATACAGCAGACAGAAAATCATCCACAGGAATTTCTGCATCAGTTGCAAAGCAGACACAAACATTCACAATGCTTGTTTGGCATCCTAACATAATGGTTAATCTCCCTTGAGGGAGCTATTTAAACAAAAGTTTCCTTTCTTGAGGAGGACTGCATCAATGTTAAATAGGCCTCCAAGCAAAACATGCACTGGCAAAGCCAATAGGACTCACCTACGCAAGATTTCTTGTTTTTGCTAATATGTTTTTGCCATGTTATACACCAGCATGGCTGCTGTTCAGTATGGTTAAAAGTTAGTGGGGTAAAGGAGAGTGACGTGTAGTGGAGTATCGTACAGTGTAGTAGAATGGAGTGCTATGTTATGCGTAGTGTAGAGCTAATTGGGATAAAGTGGAATGTCATGGAGAGGCGTAGTGGAGTGGTAAAGAGTGTTGTGGAGGGAGTGGAATGTCGTAAAGTGGAAAGGCATAGAGTGGAGTAGAGTGGGAAGCCGTAGAATTGAATGGAGTAGTGTCAGTGTGGATTAGAGAGGTGTGGCATAGAGTCATTAAGTCGTGTAAAACAGAGTGAAGTAGCAAAGAGGGTATTGCATAAAGATGAGTTGTGTTGTAGATTAGAGTTGCGTTTAGGCGAGAAGATTGTTGTGGAGTGGCATAGAGTGGCGTAGTATACGAGAGTGGAATGGAACACAGAGGACTAGAGTGTTGTAGTGTCAAGTTGTGTAGAATGGGGTGGCAGAGTATAGTGGCACAGAGCAGAATGGATTTAAGTGGCATGGAGTGGAATACAGGGAGTTGAGTAGAGCGTTGCAGAGTGGATCAGAGTATTGCAGAGTGGAGTAACATAGTGGAATAGCGCTTAATGGAGTAGAGCGTCATAAAGTGTAGTGTCGCACAGTGGAGTGTTGTAGAGTGATCAATGAAAAGTAGCATGGAGTAGATTGGCATAGAGTGCAGTGGCGTAGGATGCATTGGTTTTGAGTAAAGTAGTGTAGAGTGCATTGGAGTAGAGTTAAGTGACGTAGAGTAGAGTGGTGCAGGGTAGAATGCAGTGGCGTACAGTGTAATGGCGTGGAGTGGGGCAGAGTGAAGTAGAGTGGCGCAGGGCAGAGTTGCGTAGAGCGCAGTGATACAGAGTAGAGTAGCATAGAGTGTAGTGGCGTAGAGTAGAGTTGAGTGGTGCAGATTAGAGTGCAGTTCTGTGGCAGCAAATTCAATCTTGCAGAGTAGAGTGTTGTAGAGTGCAGTAGTACAGAGTAGAGTAGTGCAGAGAGCAGTGGCGTAGAGCACAATACAGCATAATAGAGTGGTGTAGAGTGCAGTGACAGAGCGCAATAGTGTAGAGTGGCATATTGTAGAGTGCCATAGTGTGCAATGGCATAGTAGGTTGCAGAGTAAAAAAAACAGTGCTGCAGAGTAGTTGGCATAGAGTGCAGAGGTGAATGGTAGAGTGCACTGGCGTAGAGCGGCAGAGTGAAGTGGCATAGAGTGCAGTGTGAGTGCACTGGTGCACAGTAGATAAGAATGGCGTTTAATGGATTGGCGTTGAGTGCAGTGACGTAGAGTGCATAGAAATATGGTGCATCAGGATACAGTGAAGTAGAGAGGTGCAGAGTAGAGGGCAGTGGCATTGAGCGCAGTTATGCAGAGTAGAATGGCGCAGAGTTCAGTTGTAGAGTGTTGTACAGTACAGGGGAGGTAGAGTGGTGTAGAGTGCAAAGGCAGAGTGTTGCAGCGCAGAGTATGGTGGTGCAGAGTAGATTGGGGTAGAATGCAGTGGCATAGAGTGCATAGGTTTTGAAACAAGTGTAGACTGAAGCAGCTTAGAACAGAGTGGAGTGTTGTGGAGTGGTGCTGGGTAGATTACAGAGGCGCAGAGTGGATTGTTGTAAATTGGAATGGTGCAGAGTGGAATAGAATGTCGTGTAGTGGTATAGAGTAGATTAGCGTGGATTGGCATAAAGTGGAGCAATGAAGATTAGAGAGGCAGAGTGTAGTGGCTTACTGCGCATTGGCGCAGAGTTCAGCAGAGTGGGTTAGAGTAGAATAGGACAGAGTAGAGTGCAGTGGTATAGGATGGGGTAGAATTTAGTGACAGAGTGCAGAGCAGAGTGGGTTGGAGTGGTGCAGAGTAAAGTAGACTGGCGCTGAGTGGAGTGATGAAGAGTAGAGTGGCATAGAGTGCACGGATCTAGAGGGCGGCAGAGTACAGTGCAGAGGCATGGAGTTCAATGGCAGAGAATGCAGTGTTGCAGATTAGACCGTCGTAGAGTGCAGTGGTGTATAGTGGAGTGGTGTGGAGTGCAGCTGGCTTAGAGAGCAGCTGGCTTAGAGAGCAGCTAGCTTAGAGAGCAGCTAGCTTAGAGAGCAGCTAGCTTAGAGTGCAGCTAGCTTAGAGTGTTTGAGAGTAAAGAATAGTGGCGTAGAGAGCAGCGGTGCAGAATAGATTGACGTAGAGTGCAGTGGTTAGGATAGAGTGCAGTGGCATACTGCAGAGTGGAGCAGGGGAGAGTGGGCTGCGGCAGTGCCAGGAAGCTGAATACAGTGGCACAGAGCAGATTGTTTCAGAGTATAGTGGAGTGGTGCACAGTACAGTATAGAGGAGTAGAGTGGTGTAGAGAGCAGTGGTGTAGAGTAGATTAGAGTGGCAAAAAGTGGTTTGGAATAGAGTGAACTGGTGTAGAATGGTACAGAGTAGAGTGAATTGAGAGTGCAGTGGCATTGAGAGCAGTGCTTCAGAGTAGAGTGGCATAGAGTGGAGTGGCATAGAGTGGAGTGGCATAGAGTGGAGTGGCATAGAGTGGAGTGGCATAGAGTGGAGTGGCATAGAGTGGAGTGGCACAGAATAGATTGGCATAGAGTGAAGTGGCATAGAGTGCACTGATTTTGAGTAAAGTCATGTGGAGTGCATTGGCATAGAGTACAGTGGTTGGGATAGAGTGCAGTGGCTTAAAGTAAAGTGGTGAGAAGTAGGGCGGAGAGGAGTGGCACAGAGGAGTGGCACAGAGAAGTGGCACAGAGTATATCGTTTCAGAGTGGAGTGGTGCACGATGGAGTACAGTGTCGTAGAGTGCAGAGTAGATATGGGTGACGTAGAGTGGATTGGCATAGAAAGCACTATCGTAGAGTGGTACAGAGTAGAGTGCATTGGCGTAGAGTCCACTTGCTTAGAGTGCATTGGCGAAGAGTGCAGTCTTGCAGAGTAGTGTAGAATAGAATGGTGTAGAGCAGAAAGGAGTAGAGTTCAGTGACAGTGTGGAGTGGCATAATTTGGATTGGTGCAGAGTGGAGTATCCACAGTGAATTAGCGTACTGCCATTATATACAACACATCTTCAATTGAAATTACCATTATATTGGCACAGATAGTTTTACTGATAAAAGTATACAGTGCACAAACGATAATGTGTGAAAACGTCATTACAGTGTATTAATTTGTTTTGATTGTATTCAAATATTTGCTTCCACCACACTTTAAATTTACCAAAAATGTGCTTCATTTGTGCTGTACTAATTCTGATTCACTCTGAAATATCAGCGCAGTTCATTTAAAGGCATTTACATTTTGTGAGATAAGCTAGGGAAAAAAAACATCGTCCAGCCTTCCTCAAACCAGCATGATTGTCACATAAAACCTCCCACTCAGAAGCCAGAGAAAGAAAAGTAAACACCAAGCTCCGAAGTAGACTGAGCCTGATATTTGACCTCTGTCTTTGAATGCATAGCAAATGTGACAAGATACGAACAAGGCCCGTTTAAAGAAATCCAGAAATGGTGGAACAATACAGTAAATAGGGGTTGGGCAAGGCAAGGGACGACCTCAAGCTGGACAACCTAAAACAAATCAAGCCAGCAAATAGAAAGCAAGCATACGTGAGCTACAAACCACAAAGCCAATGGTAAGTAAAGCGCAGAATGCATTCCCAGGGAAACTCTCCGAATGTCCCCAAGATATCGTTAGCAAACATGACAGCCGTGCTGCCTGGTAGGCTTCAGTCTAAAAACGTCTTCAAATTCAAGTACTACTTTTACAAAGGCTTCCATAATTGTCAATCTTCAATACGATGCTGATGCGGGCATAGATTTCAGGTATTCAAAACCAGCCTTTTTTTATCCAGGTGTCCATATTCTACATTTACATAAATTAACCAAAGCATTATGTGGTGTTGCACCAGATTTAGAATATCCTGCAGTCACGGTGTTATATACATTTAAAAGATTACGCCACATTTTTTGCAGAAACTGATGTGCAGATCATGCTCATATAGTGCTACCACATTTTCTGCCACCACATTTGGAGCAATAATCAAATTCCCAGACTGGTTTTGTTGAATATTATACGTTGAGAAGCCATAGGGCAGCATCTACAGACTGTGACTTGGACGCTTTGATGGGTCACTTTGGGTCAGTGATCTGAATGGATAATTAGCCTACAGCCTTTGTAGAGTTTTGGTTTGATTTTGGAATGATAGTGTCTGTGGCTAATGGCTGTGGCTTCAGTTGTATTATCAGCAAAAAACAATTTTCAAGAAGGAATTTTAGGTCTAAACTAATGCTTTCAATATTTGAGTGTACCAACTGCCCACACAAGTAAGTAATTTTTATTTGCATAGTTAATTAAAACCATTGCAATACAACTATTAAAATTAAGTCTACACGCAAGAACGTATATCACTACAAACATTAAAATTACATCTGCATACATAAATTGGTATATCGTCTGTCTCAATTTTTCATTCAAAATCATAAAATGTCAAATTTTTAGGCAATCGTTATTAGAATGAGATATAACTTGTATTATAATGTTATCTGAGAGGCAATTAAGAGTCACGTTTTGACATTTTCTTTTCCACCACCTTCATAAACTTCACAAAACTACAGTTCAACTGCGGGTCGTGGGGTGCACAGCAGGAAAGAACTGCTTGTCTTCGTCAGCGTATTCCTCGCTGGTTAAATTGAAATTTTAGCAAATGTTTTCGTTCCGCCAGCAATTTGTCGCAGGAGCACAACAGATGCAGCATATCCTCAGGCGCCATGCCACATAAGCGACAGAGGGATCCCGTTTTATCCTTAAGCCAGTGTGGGAAATGGCAGATACAGAGTAACAGGCCCAATCTGTACTTTAAAAACTTCAATTTAGTAGTTTTTGAGTAGCCCAACTCAAGATAGCTCTGTGGTGCTTGTGCGGAATAGGAGTTTAGGGTCATCCAGCCATGTGACCTTTTCGCAAGAGATGCCTTGTCTTCAGCCCATGAGAGATGTTTAATTGTTTTCCTCACACAAAGGATTAAGAGTTAAATTGCTTATGATAACATGCACTAATACATTCGTTTTTTTTAATTTTTTTATTTAGCTTTTACCTTCATACCGTACTTTGAGGTGATGAAAGGGACTGGGGATGAATAATGCAAATTAAAATAAAACTGCTGGTAGGGAGAAGTTAGCGAATAATAGCTTATGGCACAGATCAAGATAATAAGAATAATAAACAATTTATAAAGCGCATTGCTACTTCCACTGAAGTGTCCCAAGTGCTAGTGTGAACTAGCTGCCAATATGAACAAGGCCTAAAAAGAAAAAAACAGCTAACTAAAAAGTCATGTTTTAAGCTCTTTCCGAAACAGAAGCTATGTTTTAGTTTGTCGAAGATACAGCAGAAGAGAGCTCGACAGACTGAAGGCAAGAAACCTAAAAGAACAGCCTATAGTTCGACCAGCAAGGATCCTGAAGACCTCAAACACCTTGAAGGAAGGTAGAGTTTAACAAACTGATGGAGATATCTGGCACCAGCTTTATTAAAGGCCCTGTAACAATAACAAAGTGCCTTAAAAGACACATTCTTCTTAATCAGGAGCCAGTGCAATTTCTGCAAGGCTGAGCCCAACAAAGCCCATCTGGGAAGGATCAGCAGTAATCGAGTCTGAGAGACACCCAGATACAGGATGTAACAGTAATCCAGCCAAGAGATGATAAGGAGCCTGGATTACTGTTTTCCTTGCAGCTTCAGGCAAGAGCCCAATGGTCTTTTTTAAGGGATTTCAACATCCCAAAGCATTTGCCTGCTAAGGAAGTGATCTGGTTGTCAAATGTCAGTCTCGCATCAAACTGGATGCCCACATTCTTGACCTTGGGCTTTGGCACTGGAGGGGAACCAAGTGGAGGTGGTCACCAGTCGGGAGTCCAAAAAGAAGCTTTGCCCCCCCCCCCCCCCCCAATACAGATCTCAGTCTTGCCGCATTTAATTTCAGGCACTTGAGGTCCATCCAGGGGGTCACCTCGGACAAGCACGCCCTCAGAGAAGCTGCAGCTGCATTGTGAGACAGGGTGACAATGGCCTGATTATAATCGGCGTATAATGTGATGTCAAAACCATACCACTCAATGATGTCCACCAGGGTTGCTCATAGAGATTGAATAAAGAAGGGCTCAGAGATGAGCTCTGTGGCACCCCCTGCTGCAGTGGCAAGACCTCATAATGAAAAGGATTCTGCAGGAACTTAAAAGTGTCAAAGGCCGCACACAGATCAAGCAGCAATAACGCTGCTGGTCACCTCTTTCCAGAATCTGGCGCGTGGATTCAGAGGACAGCAACAGAGCAAATGGTAAGGTATGTAGTGCAGTTTCATAACAAAATGTTATTAGACTTTATGCGTTTGAAAATATTGACTGAAAATTAGAGATGAATGAAAAGGGCAATCTTTGCATAATTGCTCAAGACCAGAAACTGCCCAAGATAGTAAATCGTGAGCAAAGCGCTTTAGTATAAAAATTTCTTGGACCTAGCCAGGGTATTAGTAGATGTGTTCAATGTTACAAGGTGCACAATGTTTCTTGTCGGCCACAGCTATATGCATCCCAGCAAAGTTACAATGCTCTCTTGTAAAGGATGGGGCAGGTTCCAAGACCTTAACTGTGAAAGGATTTATGTGAAATTCTAGCTTGCTTTGCTAGATTTTCTGATAGCAGTAAGCTGATCCCCACGAATACTGCAAGAAGATAAACTCCTCCTCTGATAAGAGTTTCCTTCGTTTTGTAAGTTAATTGGTCGCAAACAAGCTCTCCTTCACTCAACAGAGCTTAGCATAGGTGTTAGCCTCAAAGACTTCAACTTCTCAACATTGCGCTTACGTTCTGCAGTCGGATGGCCTATATTCTTATATCCATAGAGGAAAGATTATATATTGGGGACGCCTCCAGATCAGACCATCAGTACAGAGCAATTGAGGGCTTTCAGTATTATTTTAAAACTTTTGTGACACTACCTAAGAGGGCTTAGCCTCCTACTCTAAATATGTCTGCAAGCTCAAGTCTAGTTTTCACTTCTCCATCACTTTCTGTGGACAGTTTACAGACAAAGCTAAAGGAGAGTGGGAGCATACGGTCTCACATCCCAGCACTCAGTTCGACATAATGTATTATGGTAAATACAGTGCATGATAATACTTAATTAGGTAACAGTCTTGATTTTCACCCATGCTGGTGGGTGCAGCCAGTGCTCTGTATCTCTATACATGTTCTAGGATAGTTGTCCATCAGTAGAGAGCAACACGTCATTTAAGGTGTCCTGGAAATGCTGCTCAAAGTCTTCTCACTCACTAACTGAGCACAGATGCATCAACCAGAGCTCGTCAGCCTTTTCAAACAAAAGGAGGGTGGGAGCACACTCTCCAATGCATTATGGTAAATGTAGTGCACGTTTAACACTTACTTCAGTAAGTCATTCTGTGGGGATGGTTTTAGGGAAGCACTACCTCTTCCACCAATCACAGAAAATGAGGTCTAGTTTGATTCTAGAAAATGGTGGATTTTTTTAAAATTACGTTTTATTTTACTCAAAGTACAGCCGCTGTATTTTCCCATGACAATTTGGTTGAGGGAGTCAATAATGGAGTGTTAGAGGGTCTGTAAAGAAACCAGTTGCTTGCCTTTAACAGTGGGCCTGCAGGTTTTAGCCCATCAGTCACATGCAGTATGTTATTCAAACATTGATTAGTTGGGTAGGGAATTCACTTCTTATAGTTTAATTTACTTCTGGGAGTCAACATAAGTGAAGACAATATGGCTCACTCTGAAACCGACCATAAGCCCTAATGACCAATATGTGACTTCCAGCTTTAAGCTCCAAACCCATTGTTGCAAGTAGCGAACTGGTTTCTTTCACACTGAAAATCTCTTTTAGATTCTCATGCTGTGCACTGATTACGCAGCAGAATGTTCCTTCTGTGAAGGAGAGTGTAAAGTGGCAGCAGTGCATAACAGCTGTTTTAAAACTGCCTAACCAGTCATACCTTCTTTCTGTGCTACAATAGGTTTAATGATGGATGTCTGTAACATCATATTACTGCCATACAAATATATCTTAACGAGGTACTGTCTGTGAAAACCAACGGCTCCCCTTATTTACTTTGGGAAAATGGCTTTTGCTTGAACTTCTAATATTCGCCAACAGGTATATTTTTATTGCTGGACTAATTCATCTTGCTATTTTACCTGTAGCCAAAGCTGTCCCAACACCTGAGGGAGAATGTGCACCAAGGTACTGTTTGTAATTCCTCTTGCTACTGGTCTCAAGTGTAGTACTCAACAGACCTCCTCACATGTAATCTGAGTAACACCCTTTCTGCTGCCTTGGTAGTCTTTAGAAAAAAAGGCATCTTTATACTTTGATTGACATTAAAAGTTGGAATAAAACATTAATTTGGTCTCATAACCACACTATTCTTCAGAACGATTACATAACGGTTTTCTACTGAGAGTGCCTGTGGCTCAGTAGCTCTTCGGGGTGATGTGATAAGGATTATGCTTCTTACCCAGTAAGCATCTGTTCTTGGCATGTAGAGCTGGAGATTCACATGTTTTGCATACTCCTGCCATCTAGTGTTGGGTCCAAATGTTTGCAACTGATTGCTGCATGTGATACACCTCACAAAGCAATCCAATCTCTAAATCTGGTATTGCAGAATGGATTGCTAAATGCATTCAAAGCTGCTATACTAAAGCTAAAAGAACTTTATCTATACCTCCGAGACCACATTCCACTCGTCAAATAAGAGTGTCTATGGCCTTTTTAGGTAACATCCCTATAGCTGACATTTGTAAGACAGCAACATGGTCCACACCACACACATTTACCACACATTTACCAAACCCTACATTCCACTCGTCAAATAAGAGTGTCTATGCCCTTTTTAGGTAACATCCCTATAGCTGACATTTGTAAGACTGCAACATGGTCCACACCACACACATTTACCAAACACTACTGTGTGGATGTGTTGGCACGTCAACAAGCCAATGTACGGGAGGCAGTGCTAAAGACACTTTTTCAAACAGCTGCAACATCTACTGGCTAGCCACTGCTTTGGGAGAACACTGCTATATAGTCTATTCAAAGTATGTGTATCTACAGCACACATGCCTTGAACGGATTATGCTACTTACCAAGTAAGCATCTGTTCTTGGCATGTAGAGCTGTAGATTCATATGCGCCCTCCCACCTCCCCGGGCACCTGTAGTTGTTGCAGGTTTCATTATTTTCATTGTTTACATTACATATGCATGGACAGCTCTGTACTACACTTACTCCATTCTCACACTCTTGCGGGAAAACAATCTGAACATGGCTTTGATGCCCATGCACACTATCACCAAAAGGAGGAGTCACCTTACCTTGTGACTAGGAAAGACTTCTTTGAAGAAAAACAACTTGCAAACATCCAGACCCAACACTAGATGGCAGGAATAAACAAAGCATGTGTATCTACAGCACACATGACTCGAACATACCAGAAACGCCTTATTTAAAGCAAAATGATTTAGTGTTATTTTCTGCATACGTTCAAAAAGGACGTTCATGTGTGAGGCAAGAACATTGTTTTAATTCCAATGAGGTGGTGGAATGCAAGTTTGATTAATCTGGACATTACTGTTGTAGTGTATCTTACTATTTGTACAACTTTATTTTGAGTCTGACCGCTGTCTTTAGTTCTAGGTAGTTTATGTCTTTTACTACATTTAAACCTACCACTGCCCTTTTTTATTTATCAGTTTCTCCACATAAAAATGCACCAACAGTATGATGAGTTATCTGCAGGCTCACGGGATTGATGGTCTGAATTGCTTTATGCAGTCTTGGTTCCACAATTTCAGGTCTGTTTGGAACTTATTTGATAGGAACATTAGAGCAGGGATCTCCAACCTCTTGTGAGGAATAAGCAATATTAGTGTGCTAGGCTAAATTGTAACACCTGAACCACAAAAGATGTGTGCTTTGATGCACTACAAAAGGATTAAAACATGAGTTAGTACGGTAATGAATCCATTAGGCTTAAATAATGCACTTGAATTTGCAATAATCAACAGTAATTTGTGGGGGCATTTACATATCCGCCATTAGATTGAATCTAAGGACCGATTTACCAAAATTGTGGGCTCTTTTAAATAAATAGTAAAATAATAAGTTACATTTTAAAGAACGCTGTGCCAAGAAGCCTAGTCAATATGGACAGGATTTAATGACCACTCTGCAAGGTAACGGACTACTCCGGAATAGATTTTGGGGATATTTATTACAAAGCCATATTTTGCATTATGTTAAGCCTGTGACATTGGTACAAAATGTGGGTTTGAAATACAATTGAAGGAAGCTTGGTGCACTAAAAACCTTTCAGCTAGTTTTAATCCTTCATTACAAATGGCCAAGATAATTCCAACCTGTGTGAAAACCTGTGTCTGCAAGGATCAAAAGTACAAGCACCCAGTAATTGGTGGGTGCAATTCAGTTTACATACACTGTTAAATGTTGGCAGTCAAACCTGAGGGAATTTTATAGGAGAAAAAGAAACAGTAATTGCATGAACATGGGTATTTTGGTACGGTAAACAATAAAATCATCAATTTCTTCTCCAAAAACGTAAAGGATGCTTTTTAATACACCCGATTAATTTTGCCTCCAGTCGTGGTAAATTTAATCAAGTGCAATAAACAGCGCAACCTTCTCCAGTCAGTTTTTAATTTGGATAAATGTTAACGCAAATAGTATTACATGGTGTTGATATACAACTCATCCTGTACCCATAATAGCGAAAACACTGTCATGGGCCGATCTCCATTTCATCTCACCTCAGGTATTAATGACAAAAAAATATATAACTCCAGACTATTTTGCCTCCACAACTAAGAGGAATGGTTGAATTGCTGTAAATAAACCAAAAGAGTTTCCTTAATACTGATGGGATCCTAAATGGTGAGACTGTACTCAATTACTTGAGCCCCCAAGGGGGCACATCATTTACCAGTTGGTGATGTTGTTTAAGTTCCTGCATTGCAAAAGTTTCTAAATCAGCTATTTAATGAAGCAATACATCCCAAAGTTTGTACGTGGCCTGCGAAAGATGATATATGTCTAATACAATTGCTTCTCCTGGCAATCCTCTTGAATCTAAATCTTTAGAGGAGAAGTCAATACCATAAGCTGAAATTGCAGATCCATCAATGACAATAACCAAACAATCAAAGCTAACATCTATGGTTCAACTCCATAGGAGGCAGTTGGCGCATCAAGACCATTTTCTGAATATTCTCGCTTCTACATTACAGGCTAAAGTGGATCAAAACATGAAAGCAGTAACCAATTTAGATTAACTGGAGAATGGTTTGGGGACTGGTAAAATGTTGACACTTACTCTTTTCACGCTTCTGTAGCTATAGCCAATGAAATCTGTCACTCAATGAGCGACATTTGGCTGGTAGTTGAAAAAGATAAAGCTAAAAAGAAAAATGATTTGAAGACTGAACACACAAACGTTGAGAAAAAAATGGAGTAACCCGACCTCACTGGTGCCACTGATGTGGGCTACCAGTCCCAGGATGTCTTGCATTGCCCAAGGAGGGGTGAGACCAGGATGCAGGACTATCCAACCAGTGCTATAAAATGCCTTCTACAGTCATATTACGCATCCAAGTCCTAGGAGCCCTTGCTCAAAAAAAGGCCATTTTTAAAAGGTATTTTAAGTTCCATGTTCGATTAATGTATCCTCCGGGATCTCCACCTTTCATCTATATGATGTAGCAGACACTTCAGTTTTCATCCACCTAGGCATATGCAACAGCTGTGCGAGATTTAGTGTCAAGAGATGGATTAATTCATCATTTAACAAATGAGCAAGAGAAAAAAAGTGGTGGCTACGAAAATAAGGAACTTGTCAAGTATGCTGCAAATATTTGTATGGTTGATGAACTTGATAATTTAATTGATGAGATGGAAAGTATGCCAACCGGGCAAATCTAAAACCTAAAAGAAGGCAAGAATATATTTTAAATATAAAAGGGAAGGGGCCACATGCAAAAACAGCCATTCTTAGCCTCACAAGATTCTAAACTAGACTGGCTTGCTCCGATCCAACTTGATGGCCCTGAAGATTGTATCATTCAGGTACCAAATGTTGTTTGCACAAAGACATTTTCTACCCTACTGCATGACAATGCTTGTAGCAGACCGGAGAAAGCTGCGAAGCTCGGTGGAAATAAATTGTGTGGGGACACAAACACAGGACTACAACAAGCACCCATTGATATTGAATTTTACTGAAGTTGGTAATTTGATTATATCACTGAAAACTGAGATCCAGAACTTGAAAGGAATTGCTGTAACTCTACTTGATTTGCTTTCGAGCCATTGTATAGGTACAGCTCTGCACTTTGCGCCCATTGAGACTGCCATGTCAAGCAATCATTCCACCACTCCGATATCTGGTCCAGGTACCACAGTAGACAAGGTGAAGGAATTGACAAGCCAGGGAAAATGTTTTAATGAGAATTAGACATTCCATCGCAGCAAAAAAGCTAGTTTCCCATCTACTCTAATAATGGACAAATATGGGGATTGAGTGGAGAAGAAAATAAGTTACTTACCTGTAAACTGTGGTTCTCCAGTATTGGTATCTTTCATAGATTCACATGCTTGAATCATTCCCCGTCGTCGAAGTGGGAGTCCCACTGTACATAAAAAGCAGTAAGCAATTACTCTAACTTTAAAGTTATTAGAGAAAAACGTTCCACTTTAATACCTCGTCCTAGTCACTAGGTATGGTCCAAAAACCAGTCAATCAGACGACAGAAGCACCCTTTAGTACCCTCTCCACAGAGGCTCCAGACTCTCAGATTTTCGAGCACAAGTGTGGTATAAACGGGTTATAAAATAGGGGAGCCTCTATGTGGAGGAGAGTGGGTCACATGTGAATCTATGAAAGATACCAATACTGAAGAACCACAGTTTACAGGTATGTAACTTATTTTCTTATCCATTATTGGGGTATCTTTCATAGATTCACATGCTTGAATCTGAGTAGATAGCAGTTATCACATAGGTATGTATGTTCATACAAGAAGGTATGAAGTACACAATGTACAAAAGAAAACCTGTACATCACCCAGTGTATATCACACAGCTATCCCACGTATTCATATACTTATATACATGAACATAAAAAAAGGTATATACATACATTAGAATCTGACAATGCATATGCACAGAATAACAGTGACATCGAATACAGCAATATTAAAACAAAGGAAGGTGGGAAGGAAAGATTACGCAGCACCGCCTGTCCCACAGCTGTATCAGCATTACTTGCAGCTTCCAGACAGTAATGCTTGGTAAAAGTGTGCCTGCTGGACCAAGTTTCTGCTCTGCAAATTTGCTGAATAGGCACAGCAGCAAAGAGAGCTGTTGAGGAGGAGACTGCTCTTGTAGAATTCGCTTTCATTGTTGAGTGTAGAAGTTTGCCTGCTTGCTGATGGCAAAACTGGATTGCACAGGAAATCCAACGTGCTATCGTTTGTAGTCACTGGATATCCTTTTTTGATTTTTACATAAGCCACAAAAAGCTGACCAGCCTTACGGATACAGGTTGTTTTCTGCACGTAAAATTTTATACATCTCTTAACATCCAGGGAAGAAATGCGTTACTTACCTGTAACTGCAGTTATCCAGTATTAGTGTCTTTCATAGATTCACATGCCTGAATCATTCCCCGTCGTCGAGACGGGAGCCTCCGGTATATAAAAAAGTAATGTCCTAGAGACATACATAGAAAGAATAGGCCCAAAGGTCTCACCTTAGTAGCCTATCTGGGTCCTTTTGTAGGAAGGACCAAACAGAGCAGGCCCCAAGGGTCCCACCTTGGTGGCCTATCTGGGTCCTTTTGTAAAAAAGGACCAAATAAAGTGAAACAGCCAATCAGCTACTACCTCCTTCTAGAACCTTCCTGCCAGGAGCCCAAGTCTCTCAGATTTTCGTACGCACCAAGCTAGTTAGGCGTAAACTCCATAGAGAGAAAGGTGAGCCCTGCCAGGGGAGGCGGGAGGGTGCATGTGAATCTATGAAAGACACTAATACTGGATAACTGCAGTTACAGGTAAGTAACGCATTTCTTATCCAGTATTTGGGTGTCTTTCATAGATTCACATGCCTGAATCAGAGTAGCGAGCAATACATAATGCACATTCTGTGTGAACATCAGGTACAAGCATGTAGATAAAGCATATCACATGACTATAAATCACAAAATGCAATGTCATATACATACAACAAGAGAATGTGCATACCCGTAAAGGATGGAGGGATGTAGTAGGGCTCACCTTACTGAAATAGATGGCGAAGCACTGCTCGGCCCACTGCTGCATCCTTCATCAGCTCAGTATCCAGGCAGTAGTGTCTGGTGAAGGTGTGCGGGGACTTCCATGTCGCCGCTCTGCAAATGTCCAATATCGGCACTCCAGCGAACAGCGCTGCCGATGTGGACATTGCTCTAGTCGAATGAGCTTTAACACGTGAGTCTAAAGGTCGCCCAGCCTTGTCGTGACAAAAGGTGATCGCAGAAGAGATCCATCTTGAGATGCTCTGCTTCGTCAGGGGCATGCCCAATCTTAGTCTACTAAAGGCAATAAAGAGCTGTGGTGACTTTCGAAAGTGTCGTGTCTTATCAATGTAGAATTTAAGGCACCTCTTTAGATCTAGAGAATGTAGAGTTCTTTCGGCTGCCGTGGTAGGATTCGGAAAGAACGATCTAAGCACCACTGGTTCGTTAAGATGGAAGTCCGAGGGGACTTTTGGAATGAAGCGAGGGTTAGTCCTCAGAATTACTCTGTCCTCCCTGAATTGAAGGAAAGGATCCTGAATGGACAGAGCCTGCAATTCACTGACCCTTCTAGCACAGGTTAGTGCCAGGAGGAGGGCCGTTTTCCAAGATATGAACTTGATCTTTGCCTTATGGATGGGTTCGAAGGGATGCTTCATTAGTTGATGAAGAACCACATTCAGGTGCCACGATGGAGGAATAGGTCGCGGTCGTGGAAAGGACCTAAATAAACCTTTCAGGAATTGTTTGATGAGTCTGTCCGCCCACAAAGAAGGGCCCGTAGCCGTTCTCGTGAACCTTGAAATTGCTGCGAGATGCACTTTGATGGATGTATGCGCAAGGCCTGATTGTGCAAGATGTAACAAGTATGGCAGCAGCTGTTGTGGAGTGGCATGGAAGGGATGCAAGCCATGATCCACACACCAGGAACAGAATCGCTTCCATTTTAGTGAGTAGGTTTGGTTAGTGCTGACAGCTCTAGCTTTTGCAAGGACATCTCTGCAATCCTGCGGGATGCTCAGGTGGCTGAATTCGCGGTATTCAGGAGCCAGGCTGACAATTTCAGAGAGTCAGGTTCGGGTGGAGAACCTGCCCCTGAGACATCGTGATCAGGGCCGGAAACTGCTTCAGGCGAAGAGGAGGCCGGGCAGATAGGCGATGAAGTTCCGTGAACCAGTGCTGCCTTGGCCAGGATGGAGCAATGAGGATCAGAGTGCAGGGTTCCGATTTCATCTTCCTGAGGACCCTGGGTATTAGTGGGAATGGCGGAAAGGCGTACGCAAAGACGTTGCGCCATGCGATGGAAAATGCATTCCCGAGGGTTCCTGAGTGGTGATGCCTGCTTGCGAAGCTTGGGCATTTGGCGTTCTCTCTGGTGGCAAAGAGGTCTATGGTTGGAGTGCCCCACTCCTCGAAGATATGGTTCAGCACCTCCATGTCCAATTCCCATTCGTGGGAAGGAGACCTCTCTCTGCTCAGTGTGTCCGCCAAAACGTTGTCCTTGCCCGGGACATACTCCGCTTTTAATCCTATTCCGTGTTCTAGAAGCCAATTCCAAATTCTTTGCGATTCTCGTGATAACGAGATCGAACGTGTCCCCCCCTGTTTGTTCAGGTAATGCATCGTCGTGGTGTTGTCCGTCCTGACGAGCACCGGGGATTGACGAATGCGTGGGAGAAACGATTGGAGAGCTAGGAAAACCGCTCGTAATTCCAACAGATTGATATGCAGTTTTGTTTCTTGTGTCGTCCATTTCCCATTGATCTGTAGTTCCTGGAGGACTGCCCCCCAGCCTTCCAGTGACGCATCCGTAGTTATTACATGCGGCTCCGCTGGGAGCAGGAATGGCAGACCCTTCGACATATGGTGGAGTGACATCCACCATTGCAAATGGTTGATAATGGGTCGAGTGACTCGTATGCGGTCCTCGAAAGAACCTGTGGCTTGCGTCCATTGTCTTGTCAGTGCTTCCTGAAGAGGACGCATTTTCAGACGGCAGTGCGGAATGAGCAGTATGCATGAAGACATCATCCCAAGGAGGGACTTGAACGTGCGGACCGGGAGAGTCTTCCTCGAAGCCACTGCCTTGGCTAAGGAGATGAGTTTGTTCTTTCTCTCCTGAGAGGGGAAAGCTCTGACCCGCTCCGTATCCAGAGTTGCTCCAAGGAACGTGATGACTCTGGTGGGTTCCAGAACCGACTTTGCGGCGTTGAGGGTCAGTCCCAGGCGGTGGAAAATATCCAGACAGGCGCTGGAGGATGAGGCTGCGCCGGCCTCCGTCGGTGCCTTCACCAACCAGTCCGTCTAGGTATGGAAACACCTGGTGGCCTTGCTGACGAAGGAACGCTGCCACTGGAGACAGGCATTTCGTAAATATCCTCGGGGCCGATTTGAGACCGAATGGAAGGACACGAAATTGGTAGTGGTGTCCTGCCACCGCAAACCTGAGGAACTTTCTGTGTCCCTTGAGAATAGGTATATGGTAGTAGGCGTCCTGAAGGTCTAAAGACGTCATGTAGTCCCCTTCCTCCAGAAGACCCAGGATTTCTTGCAAAGTCACCATACGGAACGATTGTTTCTTTAGGAACACGTTGAGTGCCCTGAGATCCAGGATCGGTCTCCACTTCTTTCCTTTTTGGTGGATTAGGAAGAAGTGAGAGTAGAAACCTTGATTCATGTGGGCCCGTGGAACTTTCTCTATTGCTCCCTTCTGCAACATAGAAGTTATTTCCTGAAGAAGTAATCGCAGGTGCCTGTGCGAACGTTGGCACGGAGTTGTTGTTGGGGGGGTAGAGGTGAATTCTAGGGAATGTCCAAAACGAATGAGTTGGAGTACCCAACGATCTGTCGTTATGGATTGCCAATTTCGATGGAAGTGTGTTAGTTTCCCTCCAAGTCTTAAAGAATGTAGTGGTGGAGGGGCTAGCCGGGGAGACAAGTCATTGTCTGTTGCCAGCAGGCCGTTTTTGTCCCTTTCCTCTGTAATTGGATTTGCCGTAGGAAGACTGCCTTCCCTGTTGGGGTTGTCGCTGTTGAAATTGCGGCTTGGACTGTGAATACGAGTACGAAGACCGATTCTGAAAGGAACCTTTGTATGTAGGTTGTCCTCTTCCCCTTTGGCCACGAAAGGACTGGGACCGAAATTGTAGAGTACCCAGAGCCTTGGCGGTATCTGTGTCCTTTTTAATGGTGGTAAGGGCCGTATCAATTTGTTCACCAAACAGATGCTGGCTATCGTAAGGCATATCCAAGATCCTGGTTTGCACCTCCTGGCGGAAAGTGGTGGCCTTGAGCCAGCCCTGTCGCCTCAGGACTGCAGCTCCCGCCAGTTGCCGAAAGCCAGTCATGGCGGCATCAATGGCACAGTCGATAATTTCTGAGGCAGAGGTTTGTCCCTCCAAAAGAAGTGAATGTGCCTCTTCTTTGACATCTTCCGGCAGATTTGAAAGATAAAGCGCAATGTCCGCCCAGAGTTGGCGATTATAACGGCCAAGTAGAGCTATAGAATTAGCCACTTTAACAGTCATAGCTGATGTGGTCGTAAACCGTTTGCCCACGGCATCCAGTTTCTTACCCTCTTTATCCGGTAGCGTCGATAAAGGCGAGGCCGGATTCCTTGAGTTCTTCTGCGCCGCCTGAGTCACCACGGAATCTGGTTTGGGGTGACCAGTCAGGCATGCCGGTGCCGTTGATGTGGCCTTATATTTCTTATCAAGCCTGGGCACCACCACCTGTACAGAAGCAGGTGATTGCATGATTTGCTTGCCCTGCTTCCAGATGTATTCAATAATTGGTATCGACCTTGAAGTTTTCTTTGTGGGCTCCTTAAAGTCATAAAGGAAACATTCAGTCTCCTGAGATTCCATGGACATGTGGAATCTCTTGGCAGCCCGCTCCATGATGTTGTGAAAGCCACCGATGTCTGCAGGTGGAGACTCAGAAGTCTGTGGAGCTGGAGAGGCTGGAGAATGTGCCACATAGTCCTGGTCTGCATCCGGGTCCGATTGGTCTTCATCCACTTCCCCTTCCTCTTGTTCCCTTTCTTCTTCCTCAGATGAGGAAACATTTTGAATTGGCACCTGTGTCTGTGGAATGACCAGAGGAGTGGGTCTATGGCGAGAAGAAGGTGTTGGCGCCTGTGCTGGAAGCGTTGGCGCAGAATGCTTCTCTGGGAACCTTTCTTTATAATCCTTAATGAGGTATTGCAGGTCCGAGATTATAGAAGCCGGAAGGCACACCATAGGAGTAACCTGAGACTGAGGCGGAGGGTGGACCTGTTGTTCAGGAAGGTCTTCCTCCTCTTCCGGCTCCTCATCTGTGGTTTGACATTTCAGCACTAGATCCGACGGGCTAGTAGCTTGCGTAAAGGAGTCCTCGTCCGACTCCTGACCTTGTAGTATACAGGCAGGTGGTAGTTGTTGTATCCTGCCTGGTGACGTCTGACTCGGCGTAATTGGCCTTTTAGTAATTTTTACCATGACATGGCTCACTTGCGGTGGAAAGGCATCCATAGCATGGGATAGGAGTGCAGACTCCTTCCATGGTCCTGTAGATGGCAATGCTGGAGCCGACGGTGCCTTGGTAGGTATTTTCGTCGACGAGAATTTCGTCGTCGTCGACGGTGGTTGTGACGACGGTGCCTTCATCGACGGCAGCTTCGTCGACGGCAAGGTCTCCAAAGTCGACGGTGCACTCGTCGTCGACGGTTTTCCCATCGTCGACGGGATGATCTTCGTCGACATTTGTTTCGTCGACGGTGCTGATTTCGTCGACGGGGTCGTCGTCGTCGATGACTTCGACGATGCTCTCGTCGTCGACGATGTTGTCGTCGTCGTCGTTGACGATGGAGTGACCGGGATGGTCGACGACGTAGGTCTACTCGACGACGACGAAGGCGTCGTCCTCGTGGTCGAGGAGGAGGCCGACGATGCCGTCGTCGTCGACACTGTCGTCGTCGACGTCGAGACAGTTTTCTGTGCCGAAAACACCGTAGATGCCGTCGTCGTCGCCAGGACCAGTGGCACCTTCCTGGAGACAGGCAGGTCCTTGACAGACACAGATGGCTTGCCCTCTGAGGACTTTTTAGAAGTCTTCATAGGAGGGGTGTCTGTGGGGCTAGGGGAAGAAACCCTTGGCCTCTTCAAGGAAAATTGGGACGCTCCGGACCCACTCTCACCTTCTGATGCCAAGTCAGCAGTCTTGGTATTGAGCCTGTTGAGCCACAACAGAAGTCTACCTTCCCGGTCCTTGAGGGTCTTGTTAGAGAAGGTCCGGCAGATTTTGCATTCCTTGGCCTGGTGGTGAGGGTAAAGACAATATAAACATCTGTCATGTTTATCGTCGATGTGAAGTCTCTTCTTGCTGCAGGAAGAACAGGCCCTGAACAGACCTTTCTTCTGGCCTTCAGACATGCTCTGAAAAGATTAATAAGTCGTTTTTATGAAGAAAAGAAGTTTCCTGAGGAGAGCTCAGGTGGAGACTCCCTAGCACAACGTGCGGTAGAAAATCTGAGAGACTTGGGCTCCTGGCAGGAAGGTTCTAGAAGGAGGTAGTAGCTGATTGGCTGTTTCACTTTATTTGGTCCTTTTTTACAAAAGGACCCAGATAGGCCACCAAGGTGGGACCCTTGGGGCCTGCTCTGTTTGGTCCTTCCTACAAAAGGACGTGGATAGGCTACTAAGGTGAGACCTTTGGGCCTATTCTTTCTATGTATGTCTCTAGGACATTACTTTTTTATATACCGGAGGCTCCCGTCTCGACGACGGGGAATGATTCAGGCATGTGAATCTATGAAAGACACCCAAATACTGGATAATGTAAAGTCCTTTCCGCTTGGGTCTGTGGATTAGGAAAGATAATCTGTACGATGACTGGTTTGTTTAAGTGAAAATCCGATGGGACCTTAGGAATAAAGGTTTGATTTGTCCGAAGTATAACAAAGTCTTTAGTAAACTGGAGGAAAGGAGGCAGAGTAGTGAAAGCATGTAGGTCGCTTAACTTAGCCTTTAGACGAGAAGTTTTCCATGAAATGTATTTAAGGTCAGCCCTATGAATAGGCTCAAAGGGAGCTTTCATAAGTTGCGCTAATACAATGTTGAGATGCCAAGGCGGAGGAAGACGCCTAATTGGAGGGACCATTCTAAACAATCCTTTAAGAAATTCGTTTATAATCCTTGATGACCAAAGAGACTGTGATCCATTCTGTCATCGAAATCTGGAAATCGTGGCAAGGAAAACTTTAATAGTAGAATGAGAAAGGCCAGATTTTGCCAATTGAAGGAAAAAAGGCAGTACTTGTTCTGGCGAAGACTGAATAGGGTGTACTTTAGAGCTTGCACACCAATGACAGAATCTTTTCCACTTGAGTTTATAAGTCTTGACAGAGGAGGGCGCTCTGGCATTAGCTAGGACCTCCCGACAGTCAGCAGGTATTACTAGGTCGGCGAACTCCTAGTATTAAAGAGCCAAGCTCTAATCTTAGAGATGTTGGATCCGGATGACAAACCTGGCCGCAGTTCATTGTCAGCAAGTTGTGTAATGGGCATAACAGCCTGGGTTTGCACTCCGACAGGAGCAGAAGTTCTGTGAACCAGAATTGGCAAGGCCACCTGGGAGCTATGAGAAGTACTCGGCAGGGTTCTTTCCTCATCTTCCAAAGCACCCTTGGGACTAAAGGAATTGAGAGGAAAAGCGTAAGCATAAATCTTCGACCAATTTATCGAAAACTCATTCCTGTACGATCCCTGTTGGGGTAGCCAACTGGCAAAGAATTGGCATTAGCAGTTCCGACTGGTTGCAAATATGGCTAAACTCGGTTTGCCGCACAACCGAAAGCTGTGATCCAACGTTTGTTGGGGAAGTTCCCATTCATGCTTGATTGTAATCGACCTTCTCAATGAATCCGCTAGGATCTTGGTAACTCCTGGAACATACACTGCCGTCAGTGTTATCTGATGTGGAATAGCCCAATCCCAAATTTACTGTGCCTGCAGGTATAGCATAGTTGATCTTGTCAACCTGCTTGTTTAAATAATGCATGCTTGTTTTGTTGTGTGTCCGGATTAATACTGAAGCTCCTGATATTATTGAGAGAAAAGATTTCAGAGCCAGGAATGTTGTTTTCAACTCTAGAAGGTTTATGTGCAATGTTCTGTGGTGGCTGTCCCATTTTCCCTTCACTGTCAGTCCCTCTTGATGTGCTCCCCACCCTTCAAGGGATGCATCTGCTATTGTGAAACCTGGTGAGTCCACTAGGAACAATAGGCCTGCTGCAATGTTTGGGATGTTAGTCCACCATAGGAGCGCTTCTTTTATTTGAGGTGCTATCTGGATAACATTGTTGAAGGACCTTGAGATTTGCAGCCACTGCTTGGCCAGCACCTCTTGCAAGGGTCTCATTCGCAGACAGTTGGGAACTAGGGGAATGCAAAAGGACAACATTCCCAGAAGCAATTTGTGCTTGCGGACTGAAGTGAACTTTCTTCAGAGAAGTAAAGTTGCCAACTTGCGAATCTTTTGTCTTTCCTGTGAGGTAAAGGCCTTTGCCTGATGAGTGTCCAGGGTTGCCCCCAAGAATGTTCTCACCTTTGAGGGGATTAACTGAGACTTTGGGAGATTTATTGAGAGACCCAAGGATTGGAAGAGAGAAAGACTTCTTTGAGTGTGACTGCTTGCCACTGTGAAAGATTTTGCCTTTATGAGGCAATCGTCCAGATAAGGGAAGATTTGGATTCCAGCCTGATGTAGATGAGCCGCCACCAGCGCTAGAACCTTGGTGAACACTCGGGGCACTGAACAAAGGCCAAAAGGTATTGCTTTGAATTGGAAATCCCTGCCAGCCACTCTGAAGCGTAAACATTTCCTGTGTCTGGGGGGATAGGGATGTGAAAAAAGGCATCCTGAAGGTCTAGGGTCGCCATGAAATCGTCTTGCCTGAAGAGACGATATTCTGAAGGATTGCTTTTTTAGAAATTTGTTGAGGCAACGAAAGTCTAAAGTGGGAAGCCATTCTACCGTTTTCTTCATAATGAGGAAAAACCTTGAATAGAACCCTGTTCCTCATTGCTAATTTGGTACCACTTCAATTGCTCCCTTCTTTAACATTATGTTTATTTGGGACAAAAGTTCTTTCAGATTAGCAGGAGGAGGACCTCTGGGAGGGTAGTTCGGAGGAATCTTTAAGAATTCCAAAGTGTGACTGTTAGCAACTATGTCCAAAACCCATATGTCCGTTGTTATTGCAGACCATTTAGAGAAGAAAAAGGATATTCTTCCACCAACCTTCACTAAATTGGTGGGATAGTGGCCGGCAGTGGGCGTTTCTCACTGTCATTGGAGTTATCTCTGCCTATGTAGGCAGACTTTCCTTTGTAATGTTTGTAGGAGGCGGCAGGAAGTGGTTTTGCCACAGGTGCTGGGGTAACTGGAGGGTAGGGTCTAATTAGCAATGAAGGCTGTGTAATGGGCATTTGAGGAACGGAAGGTGCCAGCTCTGAAGGAGAGAACCTGCGGTAGTAATCCTCTACCACATGTTGTAAACTTAAAAACAGAGAAACCGGTATTTGGATTGTTTGTTCAGTTTGCCTCACCTGATTGATGACTTCAGGGTAAAATACATAGTCCTCATCCTCATAATCCTGGCATTCAATGATAAGGTCAGAGGGACTGTGAGCCACCTAAACATTCCCTAATCTTCTGATTCCTCCATCTGCTCCATAATCAAAAACAAATTCTGGAAGACAGGGAGACACCTTACTTGGAGATGTGTGAAAAGACAGAATAACCTCCTGTGAAGGTCTTTTTTCCTTGGAAGCAGCTATATTCGTTGACGTGACTAGCATCAACTGCGATGTCAACCAAAGCACTGACGAGGATGTCATAGATGAAGTTTTCGTCACAGTTCTTCCGTCGACTATCTAGATGTCGACATGGTTCATCGATGAGGATCTGTATCAGAATTCTTCGGTTCTGTCGACAAGGCTACCGTCTACGAAGACTGCGCCAACAAGGCTACCGTCTACGAAGTCTGCGCCGACGAGGCTACCGTCGATGAGGCTACTGTTGACAAAGACAGCGTTGACGAGAGCAGCCGCAGCGGCAACGAGATTTCCGTCGACGAAGGTCTTTTCTTTTTCGTAGATGAGGAAGACAAAGTTTTTATCGTAAGTGCTTTTTTTTATTAATCCTAGAATGTTCAGTGGGTCACAGCCATGGAGATACTGGTTTAATATCTTGCCCTTTCTCAGCTGAAATGTATATGGCATGAATCTAAGCTAATCGATAAAGGCTGGGGAGTTTTCATGGATTGTTTTGATATATGTGTGCTGCAGGAGATGCGAGCCAATAGTGAAATATATGAAATATGTTAGATATTTTCAAGGTTTTGCAAAGAAAGCTGGAGAGGAACGCCCATATATATGCAATTCCCCTAATCTGTTGGCTTTAATAATATGCCCCCCTCCCAAAAAAAATCCTATTATTCAAAGTTTATAACAGAGGACTACTAATTTTTCAAAGTCACACACATTAAATCATCTGGGAAACCTAAAACTTGCATAAGTGAAATTTTGCAGTTATTATTGGGGGGCTTTAATACTTTCTTTGTACCATCTGGTACAAAGGAAGTATAGTTAAGGAATAGTTAAGGAAGAAAACTATAACTGGGATATCCCAAATCTGGTAGCTGCCCCTAGAAATGACACCTCTAAGACGCCCTTACAATTAGTTGACATCTCTATCTCATGTTGTTCGTGCATGTAATAACTGTCCTCCTTCGGACAGTATGGCAGCTCTAACATTTAAAAAATGCCTCAACAGAAGTAATAATGACTACAGATTGCTTGATGTGCGCCTATGGGGAGAAATGAAAGACATGAAGGTAATAAAAAGATAAGTGACCCATCATGATCCCTTAGTCTTACACTTAAATGGATCCTTAATCCATGAGGTTGTACAGAAATGGCCCCGTAGTCGATCCTTTGGTCATCTGTAATAATCGAGTGTAAAATGGACAAATATTATTTGCTATGATGTAGCTATGAAATCTATCTATGAAGGGACAAACATAACACAGGAATTTCTTAGTATAAGCCTGTTCTTTTGTTATATGCCCATGATCAATTGTTTAAAGATCTAAATGAGTTACCCAAGGAGTATAAAAATGGTATTGTGCAGAATGTCAAGTTGAGAAGTCTGATCTTATTGCTTCAATTAAATTGGGTAACAGAGAAAAAATAGATGTGTCTAAGGTATTGTACAAAACAAAAAAATCCAAAGATTCACACAGGGTGTAATAGGCCAGTGAAACGAGAGGTATACATTCTAGCTGGTGAGTAGGTAACACATTCTGAAGCTCTTTATGGAGAACTTTCCGATACCTTTAAAAAGGACTCTTTGGTGCCTAGTGCCCATCAGGACACTGGAACACCAATACATTCTAAAGTTATTTATTCACTGCCTGATATAAAAAAAAGCTATTTTAATCCAGAAGTCAGGCAAGCAACCGGATATGATACAATTCTAGTTGAGTTTTACCTCTCCTTGCCAACCATTTGGAACAAGTATATAAATGCCATATCAAAAGCTATAGCTGCAGGCGCCCCGATACATCAAGAAATGCAGAGATTGTGCCAATACTTAAAAAGAGATTAGCCTAATAGACAGCCTGCAGAAATTCTTCTGCAGGTAGGTCTTAGCTAGGCTTTTGATTTGGTTAATATACAACCTTCTCAGCCAATCCCAGATCAGCTTTAGGGCAGGTACTAGTACGGTTGAACAAATCTTACACTTTCTTTTGATTAAGTGGAAGGCAGAGGACCTCAACGGAGGAAGCAAATTTTGTGAACTTCATGGATCTTTGCGTCACATTCGACATGGTACCAAGGGAAAAGGTTAAGGAAGTTCTCAGAGGAGTGTGAATCCCAGCTAATTTACTGGACATATTAAAGCGGCTTCATGCTGACAATTTTGCTCAAATCAGGTGGGGGCCAACAAGGGTGTGTACTGGCTCCTACATTGTTCTTCCTCTTTATTAACAGTAGTACAGATTTTTACCCAACTATATAAATGATTCTCCTGTCTTGGCTGGAAAACTTATTTAACAGCATCCAGTTGATCTTCAAGACAGAGAAATTCTCCACACTTTGCTACAAAGATTCACAGTTTAATTCTACACATGGCCTTCAGATGCATGCGTAGAAGAGTACAAGCTCATGGCATTTAACCTTCATAAAACATGTAAAGGCCCTCTAGAGTTAGGAGGAACCATTTTGAAAAGAGTAATGCTGTTTGACTACCATATTGTAAGGATATCAGACTCCCATCTGTGGCCTTATCAACTTTATAAAAAAGTATATCCCGATTGAAACACAGAGCGTCATTACTGATTAACTTTGACAAACAAGCTATTACCCAGTCTGTGACGTCGGCCCTTAAGAATTACAGATCCCAAGCCGCAAGTGCTGCAATGTATGGCTGGAAACTCGAGGAACACTGTAATGTAAACAACCTAAAGAAATCAGACAAGGCCTTTATAAGATCTCTCTTGAGGCTCCCACAGAGTACCCCTCTTCTTCGGATAAGATTGAACTTGGCTATTAAATCTATAGCTGGGCATGTGAAACTGAGGGCAATCTTGTGGCGGCTTAGAGTGTGGACAATGAAAGAACTAGAGCCATGTAGAGAAGGCCTACTCTGTGTTATTGGGAGAGCGAACATGAGTAAGATACCCTATCTGAGATACGTAAAGATGACCGTTATGGGACGATTGACTAACAATGTTTGAAGGTGCCTTACTGCAGTGGCTGGTGTTTCTGCGGGGCACTACAAGGATTAGCCGTCAAGGGCCCCAGGAGGCGGTCCCTGGTACACTCCTCACAAATACAAGAATGCACCGCCAGATCATAGAATCATCAAAACACCATAATGGCAAGATATTAAAAAAATCTTTATACAGTTTCACACGGATAGATAATTTTATTCATAGTCAAATACAAATAATCACATACTAAAAATTACAGCACCCACACAACCCAAACATCACTCATTCACTCAAGAAACACTTAAATACATTCTCCACATAATCTCAAGAAGCAAACCAACTAATATACCCATACATCATTCAACAATTAATCACTCATCCTTCACCAGAGTTCAGATGTAGCACATTTTAGGATTATATGTGCCCAGGCAGGACCGGAGCAGCCACGCACATCTCAGCGCCAGGTTTGATTCCCTGTGAAGGCGCATTGGGACCATACCTTTTTTAACAGAACTACGAAATGAGCCCGAGTGGGGGCAGACATTCTTGTATTTGTTAGTTTCTGTTTTCTCCCTGCCGGTCTCCCCCGCATAAGTCTTCAGGGGGCCCCTACTTATTATTGCCTGGTACATTCCTCACCTGATTACTGTTGGCGCTTCGAAGCGCGTCATCTTGTCCCACCGCGCGGGCCATACCAATCACTGACAGGAAGAGGCAGGGCGGGACAGGGCAACCCCCCCTGCTCTCCCCGCCCCCCGGCTTATCATCGGGACTAAACACGGCGGGTAAGAACCCCGAGACAAGTGAATTAGCCCCTATACTTCTGGGAGGAAAGGCCAAAATGTCATTCTTATATAAAAACTGAATTGGCTAAATCTATATTTCCTCTTGGGAGTTATGAGGAAAAAATTGACCATTTAAATACACATCCAAACTCCCTGATGTACCCATGACCCAGAGTAGCACTTTGTCACCATGTGCACAGGGACCTAGCTCCCATGGACACAACAACCTCAAATTGCTGTCTTGGAGCATTGAAGGGATTAGATCTAAACTCGGGGACCCTGAATGGAGCACATTTAATAATCAATTTCATATCATCCTACTGCAAGTGATGTGGGTGGTAGAACCAGTATTTTGCTTAGGATGGACCCGTTTGCTAATACAAGGAGAATCCCAACGAACTGTAGAGATCTGTTGGGCATAATAGTCAACAAAGGCTTCTCGGAGGTCAGGCATATTGACATCATTAATATTTATCCCCCTCCCCCCCCCCCAAAAAAACTTACGATCAATTATAGCTGACCGTCTTTCAAGCATATTCAAGCAATCACAACAAAGCCATACTAAAATAATTGCAAAGGACTGTAATACTGAAGTTTTAGCTGGCCATCTGTGAACTGAAGCTGTGACTTCAGATCACTGCACTCTACTCAACCTTGCCCCATGCATAAGCAGTCTACGGTCTCCGAACGAGTAAACTTATTACAAACCTATGGACTTTTACTATTAAGAGAGGGCTTTGCTTGAGTATCATGGTTTACTTTTTTGGGATAATGCACTCTCTCTGACCCTTTCTAAATGATATGGAGGTAGGTACCAGAATGGGCAGCGACCATTTTCCAATTAAGGCCGTTCCTGAATTCAAAATCCTCCTTGTACACTAACATCAGTTCCTTTGTGACTAGTAGTAATAGAATCTGTCAAATGGTCAGCAGTTGCTGACAACTCCAATGTGCAGTCTCAATATACTCTATATTTACAGAAAGAAATGGCTCCCGCAGTGCACCAACATCTGAGTGGCAAGAATGTTGTTAATATACACTGTGATCTTATGGAGCACTTAAAACTTATATTCACTAGGGTGGGCAGCAGTAGGCAATACCTAATAAATCTTCCGGTACGGTATACATGCTAATGTACATAGTCCAAGACACTACTCCTAAAAACTGGTGAAAATGTTGGGGGGGGGGGGGGACAAGGGGCAATAATTGAAGCGAGAAGACAGTAAAGAGCGGTCTTGATACAAGCCAAAAGAACTTTGGAGAAGTAGTTTAGTAGTGAAATACTAAAGAGTTTTGGAGGTTGATAGCCGCTTGGTATTGCATCACAGACAACCACCTCTAAGCGGTGGTCAAACTAGAGGCCTGGGTCATCCACTTTAGCGATCTATATAGGGAATGATAGAGTGACACACTGAAGGGGACGTCTGACCCGGTTACTCCTAACACAGACCTCAGGACTGGGACACTTGATAGAGCCAGGAAAGACCCAACTCAGCTGGTGACCAGCTCAGAAACAGAACTTACAACATACATGGGTGCGCCTAAAGTAGGAGGGATGGTATATCCAAGTAAAATGTACAGCAGTCCCCTATTTACCCCCAAAACAGATGAGCTTGATTATACTCCCAGCCCCTCCCTTGGCTCGGTTTTAGCAGACACAGCACTTGCCCTGAACCTATTAAAGAGGGAAAAAGCCCCAGGTCCCGGTGGCATACCAGGGGACCTTAATCTGTCACAACCAGAGATCTGGGTCCCGTATTTGAACACCTTGGGTAATGCTATCGCGTAAAGTAGGGAGGTTCCACCTTCATAGGAGGGAGCCATTATTGTTCCTATCTACAAGAAGGGGAGGAGGGACACACCATCCAACTAACGGGCCAATTATCCTACTAAATACCCGTCAAAAAAATGTTTGTAGACCAGTTCTCGAAAGCCTGCAAGCTTGGATGACAGAGAACCAAATCCTTACATATTGTCAAGCTGTTTTCAGGGCCTGGGTCCGTACCCTGGATAAGGTTTTTCGATTAAATACAATCTGTTGGAATGATGTCACCATGCAACGGGATAATCTGTCGCATTTACAGACCTAATGTCGGCATTTGATTTGGTCCCTGGTGATAACTTCTGTAGGGTTTTGAACCTATATAGGATCCCTGTCTGCTACCTAAGGATCTTCAAGATTCTACACTGACACGTACGCCCAAGATAGGTGGAACTTTGGGGAGTATCTTACACCAAAGATAACTATCAATTGCGGAGTCAGACAAGGATGTGTGCTGGCCCAACGCTATTCAGCTTATACAATCATAAAGCTATAGATTCTCTAACCCAGTGTAGGCACAATGCCCCCAAATCCTTAGAAAGCAGTTGTCCCATTCTTATGTTGCGGACAACATGCTCCTTATTTTAAGAACACCAGCTGGGCTCCAATACTTGCTAGACAGCTTTGCAACCTTCTGTGCCTCAAGGGGGCTTGAGGTCAACCCCTTTAAATCCAAGTTCATGTTGTGGAATCCACACCATTCCTTTCATGGCCGAGTAAGGCTGGAGAGGGTGGCTCTGGAGCAAGTAAAGTGCTTGGATTACTTGGGGGTCAGGTTGATAGATCCTGGGGCTCGCAGGTAGAAAAAAGCAGGACTATAATCAACAGCAGACATCGTCCATAGGTAGGAAATATAAGGCCACATCTGTGAACCAATAATGCCATGGTTTATAGAGCCACTGCTATTGCAGGAGCTACCTATGGGGAGGAGCTTTGAGGTAGTGCGGATTTGACTTCACTAACAAACACTGGGGATACATTTTTTAGATCGTTATTTAAACTCCCTTCAAGTACTCCCCTCACCCCTCTACACTTTAATCTCTCTCTAAATAGAATAGACCAAGGAGCACTATTAAAAACGTTGAGTACTGGGTGAGACTATGGACTGCTCCAGAACTAGCGCCTTACAGGGATGCCCTGGTGGATCTAATCAGTGTCGACAAATCAGCACATACTCCGTGGCGGAGTACGATTAAATACTTAAGTTAAGACATTAGGATGGAGTAGTTGTGGCACTCTCTTGCCACCCTAAAGAGAGGAGTCATATCCAAGTTAAAGCAAGCTTTTTGAGAATGTACCCTGCAGCAAACCTGGAATGACCAAAAATCTGGTAGCACTACTGATACATTGCTGTCCCAAAAATGCCATCCCAGTTTTGAGCCGTTCCTGGATAGAATTTGCCCCTGCCAAGAAAAAAAACATATAAAGCTTAGACATGGCACCCTCCCCCTGGAATATTTTAAGAACAAGTGGAAGAGATGGTTCCCTGTCCCCAAACTGCCCATTTTGCTCAATTCAGCAGGAAATTGTTGATCATTTTCTTTTCTTTTGTCGAATATATACTTTGCCACTGCAAAAATTAATTAGCCCAGTATGCAAACTTATGGGTACATCCCATTACTGGGAAGCAAGCAGAATACTCCAAGTTGATTCAAAAGAGTGCCTTGTGTTTGTTGTTGCCGCTTCCTGATTTCTTATTGTGGGCCCGAGGAATCCACTCAAGCAAATTGAAAGGCATGGGATAGGGTACACTGAAGCATGATTAACAAGATGCTCTGCTGCTAACTGCTACATACCAACCAACTACCTTACTTTTTAGGTCTCCCCTAGCGAACACAGCGCATGCGCTGCTTCGCCTTGGCGAGACTATTTTTGTCGGTTTGGTGCGCGAAAGGGACAGAACGTGCGTGCCTGGAAAGCCGATGTTCACGCGCATGGCATCTGCATCAGCTTGGGCCCGGACAGCACATGGGCACACGCTCGGCGTGTCTTTCAGCTTGTTATTTTTGTTTTTAAGCAGGCCCAACCCCTCGCGCACTCCCACGCCAAGCTCTGAGTCAATCTAGGATTGTGTTTCCGGTGATTACTAGTAGAACGCGGTCGATCGGGTTTTACAATAAATGTAGTAATGCCCTGATGAGTGGCCTTGCTTGGCTATGGGGCACGGGACTGTACTCTCCTATGCCTAGAAGTAAACTGAACGTCCAAAAACTGCTTTGGGAATCTACAAGGAACATCTCTTAAGTTTCAGACCAGTATGGATTGTGCTAGTTTTCAGCTTTGGCTCACAGAGGTCACGTTGTACGGAGGTAGGGCTTGTTGTCTGATTAATATACCCAATTATCATAACTTTGTGTGTTTCTTGAACTTTCTAGATAAATACACTTTACCGCTTTGTAATCTGCCCAACCGTAACAACTTTTATTGGAACATTTTTACAGTTTGTGTGATTGTCTTGGAAAAGCAAATGTGATGTTATCGATTTAGCGTTTCTAAAGTAGTGTGGTGCCCTTTATTTGCCTTTGTGTCTTTCTTGTGTTCTTGTAGACTAAGATGTGGACTCAGTTACTTATCTACAGTTTATTGACAAGGTGTCTTCCATCGTGTGATATGGCAGGATATTTATTCTAGCAGTCAATAGACTGGACTGATTAATGTACTTTCGGCAAGCTAGTTGTCTCCATGTGCATATCGTGTTTGTTTTCATATGGTTTCCCTTTTATGAACTAGTTGGATTCCTTTATTTTTCCGTACAAAAGGGCACGTTTTGGTCCATACCACTTTTCAAGGCTGGCACATCTAGAATGTAAAGTTGGTTAATGGCTTGTAGTTCTTCATGATTGAGGGACCTTTGCCCTGCTCAGTCTTGGAGATCATGCTACCTTAAAATTGACTTTCAATGGCAGACCCTACAGGAATTTCAGAAGAGGCATCCTTCTTAGTGAAAGTCCACAACTGTAGCTCTAGTCGTGAATGCAGTGCCCATCTGCACAGAGGAAGTTTAGTTTCTCACCAGATGTAGCAGTGTGTTGGTTTCAGAGCATTTTAAGGACAGCAAATGAAACTGAGCTTTGTTTCTTAAAATCCTTTTTATGAAATTTAAAGTATCAACAATTTAGGCACTTTTGAAGGGAGGTATAGCAATTGAAAATTGCGACTATTTGTTGTTATTCTTTATTTTATTTCTACTTTAACATTTAAAGCATTGCAATGCTAACTAACGTTTTAAAACGTACTCTGGCAAGTACATTGGAAGAATATGATTCAAGTCAAGTCAAGTCAAAATATATGTTTATTATGACCTTGGTCTTTAAACAATACAGTGAGTAAAAGCCGATTTGAGTATGCGACATAAAATTGTACACTTATTATTTTTAAAAACGTGTCCATTAAAATATCATACACATCATTATAAAACGACATAATTTATATACAAATGTTAAAACCTATACACATTCTTATCCCTCCAAGGGTCTCTTCTGCTAAGCTAAAAAGTACAGTAATGCAGGTTATTCTTTGGCCCTCAGCGCCCCCAGGGCCTCCTTTAAGAACTTCCCGAGGGCTATTACAATATCCAAGTATGGGATTTCAGAAAGGAGTCTCGCCGCCTGAAACCTTGTTTTTACCTCATAATTTAGAAATACTGGGCGGAGCCACCTTTTCCTATATTCTAAGAGTACCGCACAGCCTAGCAGGAAATGCATCAAGTCCCCCTTGGTTCTCAAATTGCACCTACAGTGACCTTCCTCATCTAACATTCTTATATTGAGGTCTCTGTTTGTTACCCATGGGTTGATACCAATTCGAAGCCTCAGTATCTCTTGCCTGAGGCCACGATTGGGTAATCTATCGAGATATGGGAACCAGTTTTCCTGGGGCCACGCATTTAGCATGTGTGCCACAGATTTTTTCTTAGTTAGGTAACCCATATCCGTTGATTTCGAGATCTCTTTCCCCCTTTGCTTCAGATCGCCTTTGGAGATAAGTATTTGGTATGAACTCACATCCAAATCGATCTCAAGTGCGTTGCAGATTCCCTTCAATTTTTCCCTACTGGACTTTGCCCATTTTAACTCGCTTTTCTGAATTTCTTTACGACACCAGTATGCTACTTTTTTACTTTCGGGGTCGTCTAGTCTCTTCCAAAATCTGATCACAGCCATCTGGGTTAGAATCACCCAAGACTTTGTGCCTAATTCAGTTCTGATGGCTTGTATCATTGCAGATTGAGGAAGAGATAGGAGCCTTTTTATGCAGTTACCCTCTATCGTGTCCCAAGATCCCTTACCGCTCAAGTAAAGGATCTCTGCGCCATATAAAACTTGCGGGGGGATCATTGCATCAAAGGCTCTGAGTAATGGTCGATGTGATTTCTCGCCATAGTCCCCATTAAACCTTTTTAGGCCGCATATGGAGGAGAGTGCCTTTGCTTTTTGCGTTTCCATGTGGGTAGACCAGTTTAAGGCCCTGTCGAACCAGATACCCAGATATCGGTACTCATCTACTGACTCGAGTTTAAGGTTCCCTATGAACCAACTAAACCTGCTTGGCTTTTTCCCAAAGCATAGGGTTTTAGTTTTGTCCAGATTGATGGTTGAGAATTTATTGGCACAGTAGGTATTGAAAGCATTTAGCTTCCTTTGGAGGCCTCTCTCGGTCTGGTCTACTATCACCAGGTCATCCGCGTACAATAGGCAGGGTATCTTGTTTCCATCCATTTTGGGGCTGGCACTACCTTCCACCTCAAGGTGTGCCGGGAGGTCTGACAGGAAAATCGAAAATAACTGAGGGGCCAGCACACAACCCTGTCTTAGCCCGTTGACAATGGGTATTTTGGGAGTTAGGGAGCCCCCAATGTCTTTAATTACTTGCCCCCAATTTTCCCTATGGAGTTCTATTATTATAGTGAGAAGGTCATTTGGGATATTTAGCCTCTTTAATGTATCCCATAGGCTAACTCGATCCACAGAGTCAAAGGCTGCTTTGAAGTCGACGAAACAACAGCATAACTTGCCATTTTGTTCCGTCGACTTCCTCGCCATCGCCCATAGGGCAAACCCGTGGTCTATTGTCGAGTGGCCCGGTCTAAAACCGCCCTGTTCTATGGGGATTATTTGGTGCGCCTCAACCCACGTATTCAGTTGTTTTAGGACAATCTTAGCGAATACTTTTTCTCCAATGTCTAGGAGATTAATCAGCCGATAATTTCCTGGAGCATCTTTGCTCCCCTTTTTATGGATAGGCCTGATTATGGCCCCTTTCCAGGTTGGGGGTATTACTCCTTCTTTTAGTACTACCTGGAACATCTTTGCAAGGAATCTTGCCCACCATTTGACCTCAGTCTTCAAGATTATTGCAGGTAAATTGTCTGGGCCTGCTGCCCGGGTTAACTTAAGATCTTTTATTGTGTTCTCGACTTGTTCTTCATTAAAGTTAACTAAGAGTTCTTCTGAGATTCCTTGCCAGGTTTTGGCCTTCATCTCCTCTCTAGGACCCCTCACCCCGTACAATTCTCTTATATAGGAATCCCATGCTGCCTCGCTCACCACACAGCTTAATTCGCCCTCTGATGATCCAGCTGCTGCCTTTACTAGCTGCCAAAATTGCCTTAGGTTTTTATTCTCTATGGCAATTAAGAGTTCTTGCCAGCATTTTTCTTTGTGTGACCTTTTTGCTTCAAGAGCCATTTGCTTGAATTCTTTTTTCAGCTTAGTTAGGTACTCATATCTCTCTTGTGTAAACTTCTTTTTTTGTTTCCTTTGTTCAGCTCTTATCTCCCTTTTTTTATTTTGGCACTCCACAGAGAACCTTTTACCCCGATTTGATTGTTTTGCCCTTATCGGCTTATCCCCTTTTAATTTTATCTCCAGGCATTGAACTAGTTCTTCTAGTTTTTTCATAAACCATTCCAGTTTTTTATTCTCATAGTTTTCGGGGGCCGTTTTTATTTGCATGGCCTTCAATTTATCTACGAATTCCTCTGTTAAACGTGTTGTCACTCGTTTAGGGTACTCAACCTCCTGGGTAGACACTGTTTCTCGCTGTAATTTCTGGCCCCCCGCTATTACTATGTATAGGGTTTTATGGTCGCTCACCTCTTTCTGTTCTACCTTGAAATGCCTAATCTGGTGGAAGTTCCAAGCCTGTAAAAAAATATAGTCAATTGGGCACTTCTGCTGCCCTGGAATAAATGTTTTTCCCGCTGGTGTATCAGACTCAGTTCTTCCGTTTACACAATGGAAGCCCCTGCCTCCTAGGATATTTATTAAGTCACGGTCTTGTCTCGCTATTTCCCCAGATGGGTACCTTGCTGGGTTTATACCGTATACCTCTAACTGTTCCCTATTCCAAATGTCAACCTTTTTTGGGTTCAGTTTGTGGTTGAAGTCTCCCAGAATCATTACTGTATCTGTTGGATGATTTTCTAAAATACTATCTATATCTTTTTAAAAAAATCTCATTTCCCTTACATACTCCTCCCCATTATCCCACTGCATGTATACGTTTAATAAAATCAACATTTTGTAACTTTGATCCACCGTCATGAGTTCGATCCTACTTGCTAGGACCCATTTGCAATTTGTTTTCAACAGTTTTATTTCCCTCAATACTTTTGTTGATACCAATGTCAATAGGCCCCCAGACGGCCTCCCGCGGTTTTTCTTTATGGCGGGATGATTAATCTGGGCATAACCAACCAGAGTTGGGGTATCGTCGCATAACCAGGTCTCTTGTAGGCAGGCAATGTCTACCTTAATTATGGTTTCCTTTATATATTCCCATTTTTGATCATTGCCTAGCCCATTTACGTTCCAAGATAAGAGACCTAGTTCTTGCGAACCCCCTTCATCCTATTCGACGTCGCTCATACCGCCTTCATCCTCTGTATCCATGGTATTTCTTACAATGCTTTCCCCCTCGGGGGTATTATATAACGACCAGTTACCCCATGAAGAGTCTTTGCCTGAGTTATTGATTACAATATTCAGCGCGCTTCGGTCGCCTTTTAATTCTTTATAGACGGTAACTTGTCTCTTCTGGAGCCCCGCGTGATGATTTAAAAAGTTGTATTCTTTCGCAGATTTTGTCTCACACTCGGGGATAATCCTTAGTCCCTGTTGCATTATTTCCTTTGAGGCATTCAGGATTGCCCTTTTTACCAGGTTGGAATATAGGGTAATTTTTGTTATTTCCTTTCCCTGCTTATTTTCTTCAAAGCCAACCTGCTGAAGGTCTTTAGTTCCGATTCCTCTCAGACTGCCGCAATTTGCGAATGCGGCTAGAATCTGTGCTCTATTCGGGGGGTTTATGACTCTTGACGACTTCCTTTTCCTCCCTGCAATTATCAGATCCAGGAATAACCATTTGTTCTCTTCACTCACACATAGATTCTTATTCATTTCGTTCACTTGGTTGATGGTTGTTCTTCCTCCTCTCCGCCCTTTGTTTCTCCTATTGGGTTCGCCATGTATCTGTGCTCTTATCATCCTTTGATTAATAGACCGCTCCTCCCTTGGCCTTGCTCTTTGGCTTATCATGCAGGTGGGGGGAGGGATCTCTGTTGCCTCCCGAAGCGTCTTCTTGTTCCTTGCACTCTTGTGGATTTAAGTGGCATAGGAGATTTTGCCTTTGTCTGGGCAGGTCTATGTGTTTTCACTGTTGGGGCTGTTGCTTTGAGTACTGGCTTCTTCCTCCCCCTCCGTGATTCTTTCACTTTCCTTAATCCTGCTATTTTCTTTTGCCTGGTTCTTCCTGCCCTGTACCTGGGCCCGATTGTGGTATACCCTCTACAACTTTTTATCAGCATTGGTCTTCTTGAAATATACACGTTGTCCATAGTAATTGCTGAGTCCTTTGCAGTATGTACTACGAAGTTCGTTTTGGATTCCAGAGATATCACACTTTCTTCTTCCAGTACTATCCTGTTGTTTTCCTCCGTAGGTTGGGCTGCATCTGTTAACATCACCCTACTTGGTAAATGGCTTTTTATTTCTCCAAGTTCATCCTCAATTTTCTTTAAGTGATGTTTCTGTGCTTTTAACACTCCGTTATTTGCGAGGGATACTTCCAGGATTCCCTGGAGTGCTTTCTGCATTAACAAAATTAGCTCCATCAGTGAGGATGTGGGGGTTTCGGAGATCACCGAATCCTGTGTCGTATTTCTTGCTGGGATTGCTGGGTAGCTTGCCTTTAGGCTATCTCGCTGAGTTGGGGATTTTTGCAGTGGAGGATGCTGATGGAATTGATCTGGTGCACCCCCCCAGATTGCGCTCTGATTTTGATCTACATTACCCCTAAGCTCCTCGATCCCTAGAGACAGTAGTGAGAACATTTTGGGTGAAGATGATAGACGAGGCGCCAAGATTTGGTGGTTTTGGCTCTGCAATGTCAGGTTCAAGGAATTGCAGTACGTCCCTATCTCCTCGTTATCGGGGTTGGCTTCTTCCTGGCATTCACCTTTATTAGCCCGACTCTTCTTTTCGTTGGATAGCCTTACAATTTCACCACTGTCTGCGCCAATTTCCACTATGTCTTCTTCTAGAGCCGATGATATTGCTGGGTTTGATGATTTGTAGTGTTTACCTACAAATTCTTTTACAGACTTTGATGCTGCCGTGTTCTCTTTCAATTTACTGGATATTTGAATGCATCCTCTTTTTGCCTTCACGTGGTTCTTCGTTACTCTCTTGGCTTTTCCTTTCTTACGTCTCCCTTTACTATTTTCTACGGATGTGGCCTGGCTTTCCTGGCTTTCGTCCGGAGATTTTGAGCCCTCCCGTGAATTGCTCTTTTCTATCTCGTCTGGTAATTTTTGGCCTCTTTTAGGTGCCATTTCTTGGCGCCAAACTGTTGCTATACTGACGGTGGTAACTTAATTTTTACTTATATTAAAAAGAATCTCACTTACCTCTGTTCTGCCTTAGGTGCCTTCTGCCTGCTGCCTGCTGCCTTGCCCCACTTGTAGCTCTATCTGTTTTGTTTTCACCCACTTCCCTGTGGGGTTTGGACTTTAAACTCCTTGTGCTGCCTGTGGTTTTGCTTTAAGCAGTCATATCGGCTCTGCTTAGCCTACTTGCCTTCGCCTTTTAATACTGGTGACAAAATAAGCTTTGGGGCAATTGCGTTCTCAAACGCGGCTGTTTTTTTGCCACTGCTGCACTTCATGAGTCCCACAGCCTTCCACATGCGCTGCACCCGCGTTCACACCCGCACCCCGGCTCTCGCTGCTCCGTGTGCTCCGCAGCTATCCGAGGCGGGGGGGGGAGGCGAGGGCTTTCTTCTCCAAGGACGCCGCTGATGTCCGCGGCTGTGGCGGAGGCTGGGAGAAAGGTCCTAGCGGTTTGCTCGTTTACCGCCAGCGACCTGTGATAATGAAAAACCTCCGTAGGTTCCAACTTCGGGACGCCACTCTGCTTCTCACGTCTCACGTCTCCACTCAACCTCTCGACGATCACTGTGCTTGGTCTGCGGGGGCGTAGTTAGGCACGGCACGGCACGGCACGGCTAGGCTCAGCTAGGAGAACAGAGGTCAATGGGCTACCAAGAATATGATTGTTTTTCAGAGACACTTGAAGTAACAGTTTGTTTTGTTGCTGTTTAAGTTCTTGAATCATTACGATAGGTTGCATTACATTTGGAAATACTGTACTGGATGGGTATCAAAATTGTCGTTTTAATTGATCGCATTCGACAAGGAATACAATTGGTACAATTGGGGTGTAATTACCAACTGACTTGTAATACTTTGGATAAATATAAAGAGCCTGATGTGCGGTAAGTGGTTTTATTTGGATTATCCCAAAATATATTATGGATTTCAGCATGCCCTTTAAGTTTAAGGTATTCATGTAGCTGCTATTTTGGAGTCTACTTATTAAAGCATCTGTCCATGACTGCTGTGCAAGCAGTACTTGGTGCAAGTCGCTGAATAATTTTGGCTCACCATCCCACCCTGGTGTGTTTGGGTAGACCAGCATATCGGTTTGTGACAGAACAGCAACTGCAGCCATAGCTCCTGTGAAGACCGCACAGGCATTGTTGGTGAATAAGGGGGTTGTCCTGCTCAATGTTTAGTTTGGGAGGAGAGGGGGAGAGAATGGTGACTGTAAGAGATGCCTACAAAGCAATACTACGCAAGCGAACTCTTAGCCCAACATTATGCTCTGGGGTCTTTTCATATAATAGACCACTGTAGACCCAAAGACCATATTTCAACTTTTATCATAGTTGAATAACAGTTTATCTGTTTCCCTTTCCTGGGGCTTTCAGTCTCAAACCCCAAAAGTCTAGAGCTTTCCTTACCATTATTGCTGTGTAGAGGCCATTTTGTAACTTTTATGAGGCATCGTGGAATTACATGTTTGATGTTCGTGGCTTTATGTATGAACTTGTGCTCTGTGGCTGCACCTGGGTTGAGGGAAGGGAGGAAGAACCATTTGTAGGTGCTAAACAGGTTTCATATTTTAACCCTGTTGATTTGTATAGCACACTAATCACCTTAGAGGGTATCCAGGTGTTTGTGTAGGTGTGTGGTCCCCCAGGTACTTTATACAAAGAGCCAGGTCTTAAGCTTCTTGCGGAACTCAAGTAGTGAGGAGGAAGCTCTGATGTGTTGAGGGAGGTCATTCCATGTCTTGGGTGCGATGTAGGAGGATGAGCAACATCTAGTTTTGCTTTTACGTATGTGGGGAATGAGTGAGAGTTAGGCAGAACGTAGGTATCCGGTGTCTTGGTAAAAGTGTATGCGGTTGTTCAGGTATTCTGGTCCTGTGTTGTGTAGTGTTTTGTAGGTGTGCATGAAGTTAGAATTGGCTGAGCTTGTGAATGGGGAGCCAGTGAAGCTTCTTGAGGTGCGGTGCAATGTGGGAGATAGAGTAGGAGTCTTGAAGCAGTATTCTAGATGGCCTGGAGTCTGTGAAGGAGTTGTTTGGTAATTCCAGCATAGAGAGTGTTGCCGTAGTCCAGTCTGTTGGTATTAAGTTCTTGCCAGACGGCCCATCTGCTGTTCTGAGGCAACCATCTAAAGAGATATTGTATTATGTGGAAGCAGGAAGTGCACACTGCGTCCTTATGTGCACCCAAATGTTGCCTTTTTTCCTGCACATTCAGGTCTATTTATTGTAGCCTATACCACCTCAATAACTCATTGCATCATTAACACATAATTAACAAGCATTTCAAATGAAATGAATGAATGAAATGAAAAGGCCATTTGTTAAGCGCGATAGCTACCCTAAGGCTTCCTAGCGCTGCGGACAAACGTGTGCAAAAAGATAGTTAGGAACTATACAGATTTGTTGAAGAGCAGAGTTTGTAAAAGCCCACGGAAGGGGAGCAGATTGGGCTCTGCCCGCAAGTGGAGGGGGAGAGAGTTTCAGAGTTTAGCAGAGTTATAAGCAAAGGAGCGGCCACCACATCTAGTTCTTTTTGATCTTGGGCACTAGGGCGAGGAAGGCAGATGCTGATCGGAGCTGTCTATTCGGGTGGTAAAGAGTAATCCGCGATTGGCTAATGACAGGGCCCGTCTTCCAAAAGGCCCTATGGGCAATGCACAGGGCCCTGAATTTAATTCTTTCCCTAACTAGGAGTCAATGGAGGCTCCTTAGTCCGGGATTGATTGGGAGTCGGCGGGGATCTGAAGGAATGTTCGGGCTGCGCAGTTTTGGATGACCTGGAGTTTGCGCAAGGCTAGATAGAGGGCGTTCCCAAATTCCAGGCATGATAGGATGTAACCCTGGACCTTAATCTGTTTCGCCTGGAATGGAAGTAGGGGAAGACTTTTTCGAAGTAGCCTTAGTAGGCCATAGCAGGTGGCTGAGAGTTTAGCTGCTTGATGGTTAGAGTTGAGGGAGTTATCCAACCAGATGCCCAGGCTCTTGATTGTGTCCTTTGGCACTGGGGCAGGACCAGGGCAGATGGGCCATAGTGAGTTTATATTAATCTTGGGGGTTTTACTTAAGAGAATGAGCTCAGTTTTGTCCTCGTTCAATTTTAAGCAGAAGTGTGTCATCCATTTGGCCACCTCCTCCAGACATCCACTCAGGTTGTTAGAGAAAGTGTTTGGTTGGTTGAGGGCCACCACTAGCTGAGTGTCATCGGCATAAGTGATGATTTTTATGCCGAAAGGACGGACAATCTCAGGTAGGGGGCTCATATAAACGTTAAATAGTGTGGGACTCAGGGAGGAGCCCTGAGGCACACCACAGCTGAGTGGCTTGCTGGGAGAGGTGCTATCGCCTTCAAAAACCGGAAAGGAATGGTCCGCCAAGAAGGATATGAACCAAGTAATGGCATTTCCTGAAACTCCTAAGTTGGTAAGTCGGTGTATTAGTAGGTCATGATTTACAGTGTTGAATGCGGTACTTAGGTCAAGGAGGATGATTGCTGCAGAGTCTCCTCAGTTACTGTGAGGAGAGCAGTTTTGGTCCCATGCATGGGACGGAATCCTGTCTGGGAGAGATCGAGTAAAAGGTTGTTCTCCAGGAACTCTACCAGTAACAAGTTTACATATTTCTCCAGGATCTTGCTCAACCATGGTAACAGGGAAATTGACCAGTAATTGCTGGGATTGTCTTGGTTAGGTTTTTTTAAGAGAGCCTTAAACATAGCGCGCTTCCAGTAGGGAGGGACAATGCAGGAGGAGATAGAGGCATTGAGCAGGCGAGTATGGTGGGAAGAATGTTGCCAATAGCTGGCAGCAAGGTGCGTGGAGGTGCCGGGTCTTGGGAGGGGAGCCAGATTTCACTTGGTGCATAATGGATTCTAATTTGGTGGGATTGAGAGGGGGAGGGTGTCCAGGGTGACCGAAGATCGGGGTCCTGTACTTGAGAAGTTGGCAAAAGTTGTGTCGGGTTGGATGGGGGAAAAGGAGGTGTAAATTGTTTGTATTTTCTGATAAAGAAATCTGCCAGGTTGTTGCAGCGAATTTGGGAGTCAATAGGGTTTGGTGGTTTCTCAGGGAGTTTGAGGAGTTTTTGCGACTCAATAGATTTCTTTGAACATGAAAGGAGCTGCTTTAATTTTTTCTTCGAAGAAAGTTGATTGAGAGGCTTTAATTTCATGTTTGTACGTTTTTTATTGCCTCCCTGTATGCATTTTTGCTGGAAGGGGAATAATCGACATTTCCTCTAATTGCTTGCAATATCGTTTCCTTTCCCGTGATTTGGGGGAATACCAGGGTGCAGTTATTGTGCTGTGCCTTAATTGAGAGCATTTTATGGAGAGTACGGAGTCTAAGGAGTTATGGATCCAACTGTTGTAGTAATGCAATAGGTCTCGCATTTGCAAGAGTTTAAGCTATTGGCATCGTAAATGACAATGTATTTTATTTATGTTTTAAAAACCAACACGCAAATAAAAGGCATTGCCATTTACAATGCCAATAGCTCAAACTCCTACAACTACGAGACCTATTGTATTGCAAATGCTTGTTACTTCTCTTTGTTGCTAGGAGGATGACCTGAGATGTATCGGTCTTTTTATATTCTTTTATCCTGTATTATGTACACGTGTCTGTAGATTTTATATTAATTTATATTTTATTATTTATTATGTATTATATTATAGTTTTAAAACAAGCCGAGCTAAACTAGGATAATGATGATAATGAATGGTATTTTAACACCAGCAATGAAGCTCACCTAGTTACTCACGATGAGCATGACGGACCCATTCACAAGATTTTTGCTGGTTGCAATGATTTGTGTATTGCACAAGTGCTTGCATATAGATAACATTGCCATACTGGAAGAACTTGGATTGTGATATTTTTCTTATGTGAATTTTATGTACTTTTATTGTTATAACTAATCAAAAGAAACTATAAAAGAAAGGACATTTAGGGGACGATTGACTAACATTTTTATTAGACAAGTGGGACTACAAATTAGAAGGATATTTGGACCAAATACATCCCTCATCAACTACAACATTTTATGTAAAACTTAGACTGATACAAGTGACAAGTAACTAATGTATGCCCAAGCTGGTCTTCAAAAAGAGGAAAAAGGGTTTTTGGGGTTTTTATTTTTGCAAAGCAGAACCGGCCACGGTCCAAATGGGCGAAGCCACTCTGTCATTCGATTTGGAATTGGGCAATATTAGGACGCATTACGAATTTGTTAGAGGGACACTAGTCCAAGTCTTTTTGGAAATCAAAATTCTTGCAATCTGTCTAGGTTTTACGAAGTGTTGAAACCAGGTTAATGAATTGGATGATTGAAACAAACTACAATATAAATTATCTGATTAATCCTAAATTGTTTTTTTATAGATGAGTTGGTTAAGTAGTTTATCTGAGTATTTTTATATATGTTTAAAAAATGTTTTATTGTTGTACAATATATTGTCTCGATATTTGTCAATGGATAATTGTATCTAAACTTGCAATAAATGAAGAGTTTTAAATAGCAGTACAACTGGAAAAAAACGTGGAATGGATGATAGGATTGTGTGATAGTTTAACAAAGGCAAAACAAAATCATAGATTGAGGAACAAAAGGTCCTTATCAAATTAATTTCCATTCTCATCTAACAACCTCTCCAAACAAAAGGCTGATCTTGAGGCTGTGGACAATAAGAATCCACTTAGTGGTATACGCTCAAAGGCCACTCACTTTTATTCCCATACACATCATATTAATAAAACAAATACAGCAGCCACCAGATAAAGCAAATTAGTGACGATGTAGTAAGAAACTCAATTTCAAATTCTATCAGGCCAATGAACTAGAGGTTTAATGTTTGTCAATCTTTCCCCAATCGGTCATAATCAACCTTTGAATAGGTAATCAATAGCCAATGCATTACACTGTGTACAACTATTGCTTTTGATGACATCAAGAGAAATGTTGTTAGTAAGGTGCCAAAAATTGACAAGCCTTGAGTAGGTCTCCTAAACAACTTCCAAGCTCATGCAAATTGTATAGTCTTATGCGGATCCATAGTACACAATGCTATAATATATTCTTCACTATGGCTGAAATAGTATTCTTTTAATTGCACACCAAATCATATGTGTTGTTAAATGTTTAATTGTACCCTTTCTGATCAAACTATGGGCGAAGCCCTGACTTTGCGAGTGACTTGCCAAAGGGGTTCACAATAAATTGTAGATTAGCAAGCAATATTAAAGCTTGATGCTCCATGTGGAAGAAATAATTGGTCTTGGCTCACTGGAATTTTAAACTCTAAATCTATGGAAATTGAATCCCCTTTAAATGCCGGATGGTAATAGTAACTTAGTTTGTTAGAATGTATCTTAACTTGATCACATGATAAACCCACAGTTATTTGAAAATGCTGCAATCATCTGTCTACAAGAGAAATTGCTAGCTTCTGATTTTTATATGAATAGGAATTTTAATACGGCTACTATATTTACAAAGAGGCACCCAAAGGGTGGGTTTCACCTCTATTATGATCTGCTTTTAAGTGGTATGTTACCAAGATCACCATGAAAGGTATCAATTTACTAGTCTTTCTTTTCATATTGCCTATCCACTTAAAACCACCCCTGTGAGTATAAATCAAGAGTGTACATTTGTAACTCAAAAATCCCTGCAGGTTTGGCAGGGAACAGAGGTCTATCTGAAATTGTGCTCCATCTGTAAGAACTAATGTATAGATTACCTAATGCAATTCATTTATTAGTTAGGGATTTTAATGTTCACAATAAAACAAACTTGTATATGGGTAGTAGATTTATAGATTATAGCACCTATTGAGGACCTCCTCGCTATAATGAAATATGTAATAAAAGGGGGGGGGGCTCCATGTTCCACCATACTTTGGAATTAAATCTGGGTTTGATGAGTAGGAGATTCAAAAGCTATATGACGGTAAACCCTCTTGAAGAGAGAGAAGCTCCTCTTCACTTACCGATTATAAAATATATCTAATAAATGAGTGCATGGAGCAAGTGAAAAATAATGTGCATTTCTCATTTTATTTATTAAAACACTTATCTGATAATTGGCGGACAGTTCTAGGCAGCAGTAAAGAGCTGATGGCGAAAATACCAGTCCTCAATGAGGGATGTGTACTAGCTCCACTACTTTCTTTATTCTTTATATATCCTGCATTTATTTTAATGCATTTGTTCCGAAGAGCGTTAGGTGGCAGCAAATGACTACTTCAACATAATCGAACGACCTGGTCCTTCTAGATCTTATTGTGACAGAACACCAATTGATTGCATCACCCATTTATGCCCGTGCTCTAGTAGTAAATGGCAATAAATTAAAAGTAATTATTTTTGGTTTTAAGGGTTTATCCTCCCTGTAACAATGGGCAATAAATACCAAAGTATTGGAAGTTAATATGTATCAGAACCTTAGATAATCATGGCTAACAAATATTCTTGGTCTCTCCATTTGCATAATCAACCAACAAAGGTTATTATACTTAAAAATGGCTGATTTACAATTTTTTAAGGCTCGTGGAAAAACAGAGGTCAAGTCACTACTAAAAATATATGCAGCACAAAAGTTAGCATAACAATGTATATGGCTTAAACACAGAATTTAAACATTTTGCATAGAAGTGAAGTTGTATCTTTGAAAATTATTCTTGGGTTTTAATAAATCATCGGCATAGGCTGTACGCCTGGAACCGCAATGCTTTGATTGGAGTCTCAGAACTATGCACAATTGGTTTACTATTTTGAATACTAAAGTAGGGTCCCAGTCGATGTATAAAAAACTTGATCTAGAAACAGTTGAAAATTAGACTCTATGGGTAAACTTTCCTTCTCAAAACATACAATCAATTCATTGAACGTGCTTGGAATACTTAAGAGTGCGGTATTAGGGGGTAAGAATAACACACGTTCCATGAAATCATGGTTCAAATCGATAATTATAATGAAAAAAATTTTCATTCAATCTAGTCCGTCGCATGTGGATCAGGATAGTTCTGTACAGTCGTTTTACACTCCTTTCCAGTTGCTTTCATCTTTATATTTGGGCGTGCACTGACCTAATAGTGAGAACTTTTTTCCTTCATTTTAAGTTGGATGGAGGCGCCAATTGATGGGAACATGGTTAAAAACTTCTACAGAGATAAAACGGGCAGATAGTTCATTTTGTAATTGTCCTGGTCAAGTTCAGTATCACATACTGTATTACGGTCACAGATTACCTTTGCAATGTTTTATTTATGACTGTCAGAGATTAACTATGTATATGTTTCCTATTGTCCAAGCTCAAATGATATGTCTGATTGTAGGACACTGTGCCTTTTGTACCGTTCAGATTCAGTTAATGCTGGTTACATTTGTGTAAGGAAATGTCTCTTTTTATATGATCAACCCAAACGTTTGAACTGATGTTGCTGGTTATTAGTGCACTGAGACCTGCCAACCAGGCCTCATTGCCAGTACGTGGACCCTTAAAAGGGTATATGTCCAATTAGTTTACCCAAAATTGGTACAAGTTAACTTACTTGTAAGTTCCCAGTATATGGTACCAAGGATACCAAGGGCCTGTAGGTTAAATGTCCCTTGTGGAGGGTAGGTTGGATGAGTCCGAAGGAGAAGGAATACAGACGTGACTGCATAATTGATAACTTCAGAAATCCGCTTGTTGCTGGTGATTTGATCCGGTCATCATACGCAGATTGAAATCATCATGGTTCTATTAAGGTTCTCCCGCGTTTTATCCCCCCAGAGCCCTGGGACCACCAAGAAGGGTTTCAATAGTTGGCCAAAACATCTATCTTACTCTCTTGTACCTACATCCATTCCCACCCATGATAGATACTAAGTTTTAAATGACATGAGAATGAAAGATATTCAGGCCCCCCTGCAGATATTGCTGTTTCCACACCAGTAAAAACAAAAAACAGGCCCATGCCCTCTATCCCACTCTTCCTTACAGAGGACCCTGGGCCTAAAGCGCTGGAATGTGGAGTTAGCTCCACTGTCCAGACTGGCATGCTTAGCCATTGGTCCCTTAAACGACTGAGGGGGGGGGGGGGTGGTTGGGGGGGGCGTAGTCTCTCATTCCATTAAGATATTAAGTTGGAACATTGCCGGATAGGGCGCAAATTAGCTCTGGAGATGTAGGTTGACTATGTCAAAGAATGTACTATTGCCCTGTCACAGGAAACGTGGGACCAACCGATGTTTTCTGCAACAGCTTGGTCTGCTGTTATTTGGCACCCGGAAACCTCTCAGTCTCTGGTTGGGCATAATCAGGTTTAACCTTGTGGTTAAGACTAACCTTTTTACTTTGCTAACCTAGCGGGGGCATGACTATCCTACCTTCACTTGGCTCTTGGTTGCCCCTCTTCCCTCGCCACACTGCTGGTCCTCTCGCCGCCGCTTGACGCCATCTTAGCGGCCGCCGAGGAGAGGACCACAACTCCCAGGCTCCTTAGTGGATCCCCAGCGGAACTCGCCACGTGACCTGTGCGCCCGGAGGCGCTTTAAAAACCGGACAGCCCCGGCGGAGCGGGTGTAACCTTTTTACTTTGCTAACATTGCGGGGGCATTGACACTGACTATCCTACCTTCACTTGGCTCTTGGTTGCCCCTCTCCCCTCGCCGCACTGCTGGTCCTCTCGCCGCCCCTTGACGCCATCTTAGCGGCCGCCGAGGAGAGGACCACAACTCCCAGGCTCCTTAGCGGATCCCCAGCGGATCTCGCCACGTGACCTGTGCGCCCGGAGGCGCTTTAAAAACCGGACAGCCCCCACGTCGCGAGACCGCGCGCGGGCTAAGCCGTCAGAGGCCAGAGGAGGCTGGGCTGGGCCAGTCCCCTAATATCGCCACCTCAAGATACAACGGGACTCTATGGCTAGCTAAGTGTGTTATTTTATAGCATCGATTGTATTCATTATTGGCTTAAGCTATATTTGGTGTTGGGGGGCATTTTATTACGGTTTTCGGAGGGGATTTGTTTGACTGACTATACATGAGTAAAACTAGTCGTAGGGATGGGGTTGGGACAATGGATGCCTTCCTTAAACGGGCTGAAGCAGTAATTAGTAAGGAGATAGAACTGGCAGAGAGGAGGATTTCGTTAGAACCGTTACAACGTTCAACTGCTAATTCTAATTCCGTCCAGGTCCTGGGCTCTGAAGCCACTGGTAGTAAATGTCCCTACCCTGATTCCCCTGAGGTGCTGGTATTGCCTCAATTGAATGATAGCGTGCCAGCTTTACAAGTTTCTAATTTAATTTGCTCCTCCACACCCAGCCCAACACCCTCTCCCCCCATTACACGTACCAGGCAGTCACGGCTACATCTTGGGGCTAGAAAGAAGGAACAACCAGTAAAGAGGAAAGCAAACGGCCCTCCTCAAGGTAGCCGTCAACAAGCTAAGTTAGCTAAGAATAAAAATTCCATATCTGAAAATTCCACTCCCCTAATATTTCATCCAGTGCCCAATGTTAGGACCAACATACAGCCACCCCCTCCAAATGGCCTTAATGAAGGATTTATGCCAGAGATGATTAAGCACATGGAGGATCTATTTGGAGCACTCGTTCACCCAGTTATGAAGAAACTTTAGTCCATAGAACGTTGGCTGGATTCTATGGAAAAACATCTTAAAAACGACTGCCCACCTGATAGGGGGGCCCACAAAACAATAGCATCAAATCCCAGCATTGCTCTTTCCATTGCCCCTATAGCTAATGCGCAGGGAAGTCTCCAGCCTACTCCCACTCCTACTCCTACTATAGCCACTACAGCCCCTGAATTACCGACAGTGACACCAAACATCAACCACCCAGCTAAGCCTGCCCCTAAGGGCCCGAATGGGAGAATATTTCCATTGGCGAAAAGCTCATCTAGGGAAGTTTTTCTTCACCTACCTCCGGAGGCTTGTCCTTATACTATCATTTTGGGAAATGTACCCAAGCTCCCAGAAAATGAGGTGGAGCACTGGTCAGTGCTCAAAAATAAGGTCCTCCACTTTTTGAGCAATAAAACAGTTCTAGGAGATCACTTATATGCCAACTTTAAGATGGTCCGCAGGGTATCATGGGTGGGCCATTTAAGTAAGGGAATGCAGGGGGACTGTGTTGTTAACTTTAGCTCCCCGGAACTGGTCAGACTTATTCTAAGGCAAACTGGATCAGTTAGGATCCACCATGACTCTGTTAATGTGTTACCACTGGGTTATTTTTACCTTCCGTCATCTTATCCAGAAATTCAGGCTATGAGCCAGGGTCTACCACTGGTTGTCCCCCCAAGTAGTACTCTACCACTTAGCAATAGATTTGAGATCTTCAACCCACTGGATAGTAATGACTGACTTTATCTAGAAGAGGGTAGTCAACAAGAGGAATTGTGGCCTTCTAGAATCGATATAGCTCCTCCACACCTTGGAAACAGGCCATCGGAAGCTATTGTCCAGCCTGGGAATGATGGCTCATCAAAGAGTGGGTCTGATCAAACTTATGAGCTACCCAAGGAGGGTCAACCACATGGCATAACATTAAAGGAGGGGCAGGTGGAGAATAGCTGCCACGTACCATCTAATAGTGAGATTTTTTCCCATGTATCAACTCTGGTTTCGTGGAACGTGGCAGGGTTGAGAAGCAAGGCAACATCTTTGGATTGATCGTCTTTCCTAGACAACAGGGACTTAATTCTTTTTTAGGAAACATGGCTGGTGGCACCTGAATTTAAACTTGGATACCTAAACTTTTATGTCCCAGCAAATCCTAGCCTCTGGGGGAGACCAAAAGGAGGGTTAATAAGATGGGTAAAAGAAGATAGTAGACATACCATTTACCAGTTGGATACCAAGAGCGCAGACATTTTGCTAATTCAGGTCAAATGCCCTAATTGTAAGGACTTATTTGTTTTTAACATTTACTCCAGGGGACAGCCGGGAGGCAAATCCTCTGAAGTTATTGAACAATTAGATGTTCTCCTTGAGCTTTACTGTAAAAAGGGTAATACTATAGTAGCAGGAGATTTTAACTGTTGTTTTGAACCCTTAGACAGTCATGATTTAGATCTTACTTTGGAAGAAGATCTCATTTGGAATATCCCCCAGTTGACATTAGCACCTATTAAAAAATGGACAGAGGCCGCGCTCCAACTCAAAGTTTTATGTGTAGAGCATGGTCTGCGTGCTACTAATGGGAGAACGGCTTCTGACAAACATGACGCTTCTACCTTCAATAATGGTATATCCCATAGTCGCATCGACTATATCCTCATTAATAAAGAGAACTGGACTAGTATAGAGGATATGTCGATAGTGGAACGGGTGGAGAGCGACCATGACCCATTAGTCTTATCATTTAAGACGTGTAATTCAGTTCAAAGCGAGGTCCCACAGGATTGTGTGGAAATAGCCCTTTTAAATGATTACAGACGGATAAGGTGGGCTAATTGTCTAATGAAAGAAGAGAGTATAGCCACTATGAGGGAGTTGACTGTCCAGGCTACAGTGGAATTTCAGAAAAATACCACTGTGGAGGAAGTCATATCAAATGTCGGTCAGATCCATGATACATTTTTTTAGCCAGTTAGGGTGTTTTTTTGTGAAAAAGGTGTCAAATAATCAGACTAGGCCTGTTAGGAAGGAAGAACAATGGTATGGCAAGTCATGCAGAGAAGTGTGGATGTGGAGAAGTGTGGCTCACTGGTTAGAGGAGGCAGACCTGGAAGCAGAGGTCAGCCCGGGACCAGGGTTCAATTCCCGGCTCGGCGGGGTCTTGAGTCCTAAAATGTCCATGGACTCGACAATTCTCGCTCCGGTGCCTACTTGATTCACGGGTTCACACTCTGCGACTCTGGGCAATAGCTTGCTTAATCTCCACAACGGCCCCTCGCGGCGGGATGCCTGGCTTTCACCTTGTGGACACCCTGCCGGGGTTATCTCACAGGGGAATACCAGGACGGGTTCCCTAAGCAAGCACTTAGAAACCTCATGGTGATTTGCGCTATATAAATTCCTGTACATTTACATTTACATGCAGGGTTGCGTATAAGGCCCTATCAGATGCTGTAAAAACTAAAGATATGGCTAGGATTAAGAATGCCAGTGTCACGTATAAAAAGACGCAATATGATGCAAAACGTGAGTGGGACAAGGAATATTGGAGGAAGTTGTTGAGCGCTAGTAGCGAAAGATCAATGTGCTCCTTTTGGGATATGGTCAAATAGGGTAGGGGGATTATAAGGGGAGAACCAACTAATTATGTTCCGCCTAACCTTTGGGTTTCTCACTATGCGTCCCAGTTTGCGTCTACTGACGTGGATGGTGACGAGAGTGAGGTTCTTTCCACCTTAAATCAGGTTACTACTCCACTATCCTTTACTAGAACAGAGGTTATTAAGATTTTGAACATTATCCCAAAGGCTAGAGCCCCAGGTTTAGACTTAGTCCCAGCAGACCTATTTATGCATGATAAGGAGCTTTGGGCTCCCTACATTCAATTGCTAGCAAACGGCATTGCCATGGGCTCATCCATACCAGATTCCTGGAAGGGTGCCGAGATCATCCCGATCTTTAAGAAGGGGGAGCGCTCGGACCCAGGAAACTACAGGCCGATCAGCCTTATAGCTTGCATACAAAAGGTGGTAGCAAGGCTAGTACTGCAGCGAATCCAGGGGTGGATTGAGGCCAATGAAGTTCTATCGCCCCTCCAAGCTGGGTTTCGCAGCCATACTAGTACGGTTGATCAAGTTTTTAGATTTGTTTTAATTTATTGGCGGGTGGTGCTATTAGGGGGGGGGCACACTCTTTGCGGCTATCGTTGATCTTAAATCGGCGTTCGACTTGGTGCCACGTGCAAAAATGTGGGCAGCCTTTCAAGATCAGGGCATGCCCCCAGATATTCTGTCATTCTTGATTAGACTACACGAGAACAATTTTGCCCAAGTCCGTTGGAACCAGCAGGGGAGTGTTACTGACAAATTCCCAATTGCTAGGGGAGTTCGCCAAGGGTGCGTACTAGTACCAACCCTCTTCTCACTTTATCAACAAGGTGATCAGCTATTTTGAACAACAACCAACTGATGCCCCAAAGTTGGATGGCAGGCTGATCCCCCTGCTGATGTTTGCAGATGACACGCTCCTAATCTCAAAAACTCAACAGGGCCTCCAGAAGGCCATTGATGTTTTTGAAGTCTTCTGCAAAGACCATGGACTGGTCATTAACACATCTAAGACTAAGGTCATGGTTTTACATAAATCCAAGAATGTCAGAGGGAAGGTGATAATGAACGGGGTACAACTAGAACAGACAAGAGTATTCACTTATCTGGGCATTACCCGATCATCTAAATTAGATTGGAAATATCACTCAAACCAGCTGGTTACCAATCACGCTCAATTGGCGGGAGCCCTTACCAAAGAATTCTATTTGTCATATACTAGGCCAATTACCCCGGTCCTAAAGATTTACGATGCTTAAGTTGGAGCAGCTGTCCTTTATGGTGCAGAATTGTGGGGACTCAGCAATCTAAAGAAGTTGACGGGCGCGCGAAACAAATTCTTGCGAGGCATTACAGGCCTACCAGTATCAACTCCCTTAACCCCTCTCCTCTATGATTTGGGATCTCAATGTCTTGAGGATATGGCTCGTTACAGACCAGCTGCTTACTGGAGGAGATTGTGGGTTACCCCAGAACTCTCCCAGTACGCTTGGGTCTTCCTCGAGGTTAGAGATGCAGATAGGGCACACAAAATATCATGGCTGAGGGAGGTAAGGTCAACGTACACTGCCATGGGCCTTTACCCTCTATGGGATGACCCATTAGCAAATACATTCCCCCCCAGAAAAGTATTTAGAGATTTGTACTGGAATATGCTTGTGTTAAAAAGATTTGGCCGCTACACCGGGCCATCTTTAACGGTGGAGTTCCTAGGCCTTAAACATTCACCAGTTCTCGAGGGTTACTGGGACTGGATTACAATCCCTGGGGATAGGAAGAAATATCATCAGTTCAGGGTGGGTACTTTACCACTCAATGCCTTCACTGCGAAGTGGCGCGGGGGACATAGTTCCGCCTGCCCCTTCTGTCCTAGCCAACAGGAAAGCAATGGGCATATACTCTTTGTCTGCCCTGAATATAAAGTCCCCAGGATAACATGGCTAAAACCTATTTGTTTGCAGTTAGGATTCTTCGAACCGACAATTCCCAGGCAGTGGTTATAGCTGTTGCCAAGTTTCTCCACTGGATGTGGATCATGCGAGCACGTAAAATGAGTTTAGAGTGACAATTTAAGGATTTTTTTTGTGAAAAAAAAGTAAAAGGAAAAAAACTCTTATCCTGTGTTTATGTCACCTGACACTTAACACCCTGTAAAATAATGAATTCATAGTTTTTTAACTGCTATTTTTAGTAATGTTTTTATGTAGGATTCAAAAACGTTTTAGTTAACATTCTTATGTATGTAATTTATTGTTTTAAATACCAGATGGATGGCTAATATTTGATGTGGTTCTAAGTAACGTGGTAATGTGTAAATCTGCCTTATGATATATTAATGGGTATTTTTAAATTTTGCCAGCGTCTAGTTGTTGTAATGTCTTTTATGATTTCCAATCGAAATAAAGACTTATGAATTGAATGGACTACCCTAGACTGTTTTATTTGCCTAATTACTACAGTTACCGGTTTCAAACTCTGCATTTGGCCTGGCGTAACAATAACCTTAACATGGTAAATATTAATTTTTATTAAGACTTTACATTTAGTATGCATCCAGATTTCTGTCTTTATTTGATTTTATAGCCAGGCTTGACTTTACGTACAATGTGGTGAATAAAGGATGTAAGTTACTCCTTGCAAGGGATTTTAACGCCAAGCTAGGGAAACCATCAGCGGCGTGTGACAGTCATATATTGGAGGTTGGTGACTCAGTGGATACTATTTTCGGGTACGATCGCAGGGGCTATCTTCCTTATTGGATGAACTTTAATAATGTGTAATATAATCAAGTATTCTGATCCTGCTTACCCAGTCAGTGCTACTTTCTTGAGCAGCCTTTGCCAATCTGTAATCGACAATATAATTTGAGGTCTTTGCTAAAACGGGTGGTCATGGAGGTCCGTTTCCATTTTGGGATTAGGTCTTCAGTTGAAAAGACTCCCAGTCTCAGTAATGTCAGTTGGTGCTTCATACGATTTGCAAAGTGTTCCGACAGGTATGTTTGAGGCTTTAACGTTATGTATGTTGGCAACACAATCCAAGCATTTATTGTCGTCGTCAATGAGGCTTTGTCCATTTTATTGAGAGATTTGATTAGTCATTTTGTTGACTGTATGTTTGAACTCCGGGTAGGACGGTATTGTGTGCCAGGCTGCCTCTAGACTTTAAAGCTTTAATCGATAGCTTTAAGAATGTGTAAACAGAGTTACTCAATCTGGATTGCCTTTCAACCTCCAGCCAACAGTAATGTGCCTAAGACTCTTCCTCTGCTGCCCGTATTCTCAAATAGTATTTTACCAGCGCTCCTTGTGTTGACATGATCTGTTTTTTTAACCCAAATTCTAGTCTAATCCGGGCTTGAGAAATATCGCGCAGAATTTTAAATAGATTTTTGAAGAGGCTGGTTTGAGCGATGTTCGGAGTTATTGCATCCTTTGTGTTTAGGAGTTCTGAACCGTAAGTGATTGATGGTAAAAATTTGCTGCCACGACCTTTAATAAGTGGGTCGTCGAACAGTCACTGTGTTTTTTTTGCAAGGTTTTAAATGCAAATAATAGCTGTTTGGCTTTTGTTTTCCGCTGTTCTAAGTATTGCTTGTAATTTAGGTGGCGATCCAAAATCACTCCCAGATATTTATATGTTCCCTACTGGTCCAAGCAGTTGCCGTTGATCGTCCAAGTGAACTCAAGTTTTTTTTTTGTGTGGTCTCAAAAAACACATAACCTTTGTTTTTTTAAAGTTTATGTGAAGTTGATTTGAAGCTGTATATTCTACTAGTCATTGGGTATCAAAGCGCTTTACATTACACTAGTTTTGTTACAGAAGGACACATCCATTTTTGTTGGGCACAGGGAGATTAAGTGATTTGCCCAGAATCACAGGCTGTTGATCATCATAGTTGCCGAGACTCAGAACAGGTTCCCGAGCTTCAAGGTCAACCACTCTAGCCGTAAGGCTACATCCTCTCTCTTTGAACATGGAGTTCTGCTTGAAAGAAGTGGTAGTGGTAGAGGCCATCTAGCTCAGCCCCTCCAATAAAGCTTCTGAGCCTGATGGGTCCCTATTTACCTCAATTATAAATTTAACCTGGATTTACGGGCCCTGCTTTCCCCAATTGCATTAATCATACCTGCAAATTTGGTATCCCCCGTCCTGGAAGGCAGCCATTATTGTTTATGTTTTTAAAAGGAGGAATCGCCATGACCCCCGTCCTGGAAGGCAGCCATTATTGTTTATGTTTTTAAAAGGAGGAATCGCCATGACCTTAGGTGCTATCGTCCGATCTCCTTTTTAGACTGCACCGTAAAGATCACTGGCCGAGTTGTTGTACACAACTAACTCAGTGGATCTCGTATTCTGGAGTACTTTGAAGGGCCAGGGAAAGTGGAGGTTTTCAGCAACTGTAAATTAATGTTTCCATCCGAAACCGAATCAGCAACTATTGATTATATATTCTAGTTCATTTCTGCAGCTTAGTTAAATCCTTTCTTGAACCATTTAAATTGTGATACATCAATAATCAGCTTATTCTTTAACAGCTAGATTACTGTGTGTATGACAAAATATAAGATTTAAAGAGGTCTAGTCCAAACAGTGGTTCTGATATTTGATAATATGATTTTAACCCCTTAAGCGCTGCGCACGTTCAGCGGCCGACGGCACCACTACCTCCGAAGTGCTGCCGTTGAACGTTCGAACTGCACCTGCGCAATGGAACGTCCAGCACTGGAGCTGGACGTTCCATAGCAGCTATGAGGTTAATGCACAAGTTACTACTTGTGTAACGATATATCTGTAAGAGACATTAGTTAGTATTAGATTCCTTACTTTAGAATATCCCCAGGCGTCAGACTGGATCCGGAAACTTTTGCGTAGCAGTACCCTTGCGCGTCGGTAGGCGTCGTCTGCGGCTCCACGTCCGTCGTCGGCGTCGTGGGCGCCGTGATGACGTCATCGGAGTACTTAGACGCCGCCTCCGCGTGCTGACGTCAGTTCTTAGACACAGCTTTTCCACGCCAGAAACGCAGAGCCATGTTAAAAACCAACACTGGTGCCATTGAAACTAGGGCCAACCCTAACCCTAGATATTGGTTCGCAGAACGGGGAGGATGGGCGGGTCGGTAAGGAATCTAATACTAACTAATGTCTCTTACAGATATATCGTTACACAAGTAGTAACTTGTGCATCTGAAAGAGACACGTTAGTATTAGATTCCTTACCTTAGAATAGATACCCCAGCAATACCAACCCCGGTGGTGGGTCTGCGAACCAATCACACCAGAAAGTCCTGGAGGACGGAACGGCCAAAGAAGCCATCCCTCCGGACTTGACTGTCCAGGCAGTAGTGTCTTGCAAACATGCGCAGCGATGCCCACGTAGCTGCCTGACAGATGTCTTGTAAGGGCACACCCCTGCCCAGGGCAGTGGTGGTCGCCGTCACTCGGGTAGAATGAGCCCGCAGCCCAACCAGGGGCTCCTTCCTAGCCAAGGAGTAGCATGCCTGGATACACAGGATGATCCACCGGGAGATGGTCCTCTTGTGCACCGCTTTCCCCTTCTTAGCGCCCACGTAACCAACAAAGAGTTGGTCATCCACCCGGAACTGGCGTGTGCGATCCAAATAGAATGAGAGCGCATGTTTTGGGTCCAGACGGTGGAGCCGTTCTTCCTCTTTAGAGGGATGCGGTGGCGGGAAGAAGGTAGGCAAGGTGATGGACTGCCCGATGTGAAAGGCCGTGACAACCTTGGGCAGGAAAGAAGGTTTGGTACGAAGCACCACTTTGTCCGGATGGACAGAAAGGAAAGGTGGAGTACAAGAAAGAGCCTGGAGCTCACTCATTCTCCTGGCAGAGGTGATGGCAACCAGGAAAGCAGTCTTCAGAGTCAGAAGGCGAAGAGGACAGTTGTGAAGTGGCTCAAAGGGAGCGCACATCAGGAATGTTAAAACCAGGTTCAAGTCCCACTGAGGCATCACAAACGTGTGAATGATGCCCTTAAGAAATCTGTTAACAATAGGGGACTTGAACAAAGAAGGCTGATCAGGTAGCCTGAGAAAGGCTGAAAGGGCATAAAGGTAGCCCTTGATAGTGCCCAGAGCAGAGCCCTGCTGGGCAAGAGAAAGAAGGAAGAGAAGAACCTCAGAAAGAGGGGAAGAAAGAGGATCCACAGCCTTTGCTGTGCACCATGCCACAAATCTGTCCCACCTGCAGGCGTATACCGACTTTGTGGAGGGACGCCTGGCTGCCAGAATGATGTTACAGACTTCAGGAGGCAAGTCAAATGGCCTCAACTGTCGCCGCTCAATCTCCAAGCATGGAGGTGGAGACTGGACAGGTTCGGGTGGAGGACCGTCCCCTGTTGCTGCGACAGAAGGTCCTCCTGAAGAGGCAGACGAACCAGTGGATCGACTGACATACTGAGTAGCTCTGGATACCAGTACCTTCTCGCCCAGTCCGGAGCCACAAGGATGACTTGGGCCCGGTCGCGCTTGATCTTCTTCAGCACTCTGGGCAGAAGTGGTATAGGCGGAAAGGCGTACAACAGACCGCAACTCCACTCGCGACGAAAAGCGTCTCCGAGCGAGTGCCGCCTTGGAAATTCCAACGCGCAGAACTGATGACATTGCGCGTTCTCTTCGGTGGCGAATAGATCTAACCAAGGCTCTCCCCATCGCTGAAAGAGGCCTTGCGCCACGTCCGAGTTCAGACGCCATTCGTGATCCATCATGCACCGACGGCTGAGCTCGTCCGCCCTGGCGTTCAGAGAACCTGCCAGGTGTTGAGCCACCAGGGTCACGCCCTGGCGTTCCAGCCATTGCCAAAGGCGAAGAGCCTCTTGACAAAGGATCCACGACCCCACCCCGCCTTGTTTGTTGCAGTACCACATGGCGGTGGTGTTGTCCGTGAAGAACAAGTTACTTACCTTCGGTAACGATATATCTGTAAGAAACAGTAGTTAGTATTAGATTCCTTACCTTAGAATATCCCCAGGCGTCAGTCTGGATCCGGAAACTTTTGCGTAGCAGTACCCCTGCGCGTCGGTAGGCGTCGTCTGCAGGCGTCCCCTGCGGCTCCGCGTCGTCGGCGTCGTGCGCCGTGATGACGTCGCTGGAGTATATAGACGCCGCCTCCGCGCGCTGACATCAGTTCTTTGCACACAGCTTTTCCGCGCCAGAACACGCAGAGCCATGTGAGAACTAACACTGGTGCCATTTGAAACTAGGGCCCTGAAAGGGATGTCCTTAACCCTAGGTATCAGTTCGCAGAACGGGGAGGATGGGCGGGGCGGTAAGGAATCTAATACTAACTACTGTTTCTTACAGATATATCGTTACCGAAGGTAAGTAACTTGTTCATCTGAAAGAAACAGGTTAGTATTAGATTCCTTACCTTAGAATAGATACCCCAGCAATACCAACCCCGGTGGTGGGTCTGCGAACCAATACAACCTACACCAGAAAGTCCTGGAGGACCGAACGGCCAAAGAAGCCATCCCTCCGGACTTGACTGTCCAGGCAGTAGTGCCTCGCAAAGGTGTGCAGCGAGGCCCACGTAGCCGCCTGGCAAATGTCCTGCAAAGGGACTCCCCGGCCCAGGGCAGTAGTAGCCGCCGTAGCCCGAGTGGAATGGGCCCTCAGCCCAACAGGAGGCTCCTTCCGAGCCAAAGAGTAACATGCTTTGATGCACAGGACGACCCACCGAGAGATGGTGCGCTTCTGTACCGCCCTTCCCTTCTTCTCACCCACGTAGCCAACAAACAGTTGGTCATCCACCCGGAACTGGCGTGTGCGATCCATGTAAAATGAAAGCGCACGTTTTGGGTCCAGACGATGGAGCCGCTCTTCATCCTTTGAAGGATGCGGAGGCGGGAAGAAGGAGGGCAAGGTGATGGACTGCCCAATGTGAAAAGCAGAGACTACCTTGGGCAGGAAAGAAGGTCTAGTCCGAAGAACCACCTTGTCAGGATGAACAGACAAGAAAGGAGGTTTAACAGAAAGGGCCTGGAGCTCACTCACTCTCCTGGCAGAGGTGATGGCAACCAGGAAGGCCGTCTTTAAAGTGAGAAGACGGAGAGGACAGGAATGAAGAGGCTCAAAGGGAGCACACATCAGGAAAGTCAGAACCAGGTTCAAGTCCCACTGACGCATCACGAACGGAGCAGGTGGATACATGTGCGTGATGCCTTTCAAGAATCGTAAGACAATAGGGGACTTGAATAAAGATGGCTGATCAGGTAGCCTTAAGAAGGCGGAAAGGGCAGAAAGATAGCCCTTGATAGTGCCCAGAGCAGAGCCCTGCTGGGCAAGGGAAAGAAGGAAGAGGAGAACCTCAGACAGAGGGGCAGAAAGGGGGTCCACAGCCTTTGCTGTGCACCATGCCACAAATCTGTTCCACCGGCAGGCGTATACCGACTTTGTGGAGGGACGCCTGGCTGCCAGAATAACATCACAGACTTCAGGAGGCAAGTCAAATGGCCTCAACTGTCGCCGCTCAATCTCCAAGCATGGAGGTGGAGACTGGACAGGTTCGGGTGGAGGACCGTCCCCTGCTGCTGCGACAGAAGGTCCTCCTGAAGGGGCAGGCGGATCGAGGGACCGACTGTCATGCTGAGTAGCTCGGGATACCAGTACCTTCGAGCCCAGTCCGGAGCCACAAGGATAACTTGGGCCCGGTCGCGCCTGATCTTCTTCAGCACTCTGGGCAGAAGTGGTATAGGCGGAAAGGCGTACAACAGACCGCAGCTCCACTCGCGCCGAAAGGCGTCGCCGAGCGAGTGCCGTCTTGGAAACTCCAACGCGCAGAACCGATGACATTGCGCGTTCCCTTCTGTGGCGAATAGATCTAACCAAGGCTCTCCCCATTGCTGAAAGAGGCCTCTCGCCACGTCCGAGTTCAGACGCCAATCGTGATCCACCGAGCACCGACGGCTGAGTTCGTCCGCCCTGGCGTTCAGAGAACCTGCCAGGTGTTGAACCGTCAGAGTCACGCCCTGACGTTCCAGCCATTGCCAGAGACGCAGAGCCTCCTGGCAAAGGGTCCACGACCCCACACCGCCCTGTTTGTTGCAGTACCACATGGCGGTGGTGTTGTCCGTGAACACCTGCACTACACTCCCGTTGACAAAGGGGAGGAATGCCTTCAGTGCTAGGCGAATCGCCCGTAGCTCCAACATGTTGATATGGAGCCGGGACTCCGCCGGAGACCAGATGCCTCTGATCTCCGCCTCTCCCAAGTGGCCACCCCAGCCCTGGAGGGACGCATCTGTCACAACCACATGCTCCGGTTGGGGAAGGGAGAGGGATCTGCCTCTGACCCAATCGCGGTCCGTAAGCCACCACTGCAACTGTCTCGCAGTGCCCTCCGAGATCAGGACATGGTCGGATAGGTTGCCCTGATGCTGGGCCCACTGAAACTTCAGGTCCCACGGCAGAGCCCGCATCCGCCACCTGGCGTGATGCACCAGTAGGATGCAGGAGGCCATCAGCCCCAGAAGCCGCAGCGTCAACCTGACCGAAACCCGGGATAACGGCTGAAAGATGAGAATCAGAGCCTGAATATCCCGGACCCGCCGTTCCGGGGGATAAACCCAAAACTGCGCCGAGTCGAGAACCGCTCCGATGAAAAGGAGCTTTTGAGAGGGACACAGGTGTGATTTCGGCACATTGATGGAAAACCCCAGCTCGTGCAGGAGGTCTGCCGTCATCTGAAGGTGGTGGACGACTGTCTGGGGCGAGCCCGCCTTCAACAACCAGTCGTCGAGGTAGGGGAAGACTGACACCCCTAACCGGCGCAGATGAGCTGCGACCACCGCCATCACTTTCGTGAACACCCGTGGGGCGCTGGTAAGGCCGAATGGGAGCACGATAAACTGAAAGTGCTCGTGGCCTACCGTGAACCGCAGGTAACGCCGGTGGGCCGGCAGGACGGGGATGTGAAAATACGCATCCTGCAAGTCCAACGCTACCATCCAGTCTTGTGGGTCTAGAGCAGCTAAGACCTGAGCCAAAGTCAACATCTTGAACTTCTCCTTCCGGAGGAAGCCGTTGACGTTCCGTAGGTCCAAGATAGGACGCAGGCCTCCTTTGTCCTTCTTGGGCACCAGAAAGTAGTGGGAGTAGCAACCACACCCTACTTCTGGCCCAGGAACGCGCTCGATGGCCCCCTTGGCCAAGAGGGCCGTAACTTCCTCCTGCAGAAGTGTCAAGTGGTCCCCCGACACACGGTGGTTCTGCGGTGGCATGGCTGGAGGAGTGGACTCGAAGGGGAGGGCGTAGCCCCTCCGAACGAGCTGCAGCACCCACCTGTCCGATGTTATCGTGCGCCAGCGGGAGTGGTGATGGCGAACCCTGCCACCCACTGGCGTCACGTGAGCCCGAAAGCTCGGACTAGGAAGGCTTGGATGCAGCAGCGGGGGGAGGCGTGGACTGACCTCGCCGCTGGCCTCTACCGCCACCACGGCGGAAACCACGGCCGCCACCGCGCTGGGGAGCGTTCTGCGGCGCGTGGCTGGCAGCACGTGTGGGACCGCCCCTCCCTTGGCCACGAAAGGGGCGAAACGAACCCGTCTGCTGGCGCTGGGCCGAAAGACCCAAGGACTTGGCCGTGACCCTGGAGTCCTTGAAGCGCTCCAGCGCGTGGTCCGCTTTGTCACCAAACAGGCGACTGCCATCAAATGGCATGTCCATGAGTGTATTTTGGACGTCTGGCGAGAAGTTGGCAGATCTCAGCCAAGCATGGCGACGAATCGCCACCGTCGTGGACATGGCCCGTCCCAGGGAGTCGGTCGTGTCCAGACCACAACGGATCGAGTACCGCGCCGCATCCCGACCTTCAACCAAGGCCCGGGTAAGCTTGTCCCGCACTTCCTGGGGGCATTGCGGCAAACACTCTTCGACCGTGTCCCACAGGGAGTGGGTGTAGCGGCCCAAGAGGCACGCGGTATTACAAGACCGCAGTCCAGCGCTCAAAGAGGAAAATACCTTTTTACCAAACTGGTCATACCGCTTTGATTCCCGATCGGGCGGAGCCGAAGGAAATGCGGACTGCGAAGTGGAGGCCTGGATCACCAGACTCTCCGGGGAGGGATGGGTGGATAAAAAGGCAGGGTCGTCCGAGCATGGACGGTGACGCCTTGCCACATTCCGGTCAACCGGTGCACCGGAAGCGGGCCTGGACCAGGTGCCCAAAAGGACATCCGTCAGGGCCTCATTAAACGGCAACAGAGGCTCCTGGGGGCATGACTGCGGTTTAAACACTTCGGTCAGAATGTTCGGTTTGACCTTCGCGACGGGGAGCTCAAGGTGTAAGGCCTTGGCAGCCCTCATCAGGACCACTGAATAGGCAGCACCTGCCTCAGACGCCACAGGGGACGGGGAGACAAACCCAGGGTTGGGCGACTCGTCCAGGCCACTGGCATCACCCAGATCACCTACCCAGTCCACATCATACTGGCAGGCACGGGATAAAGGGTCCTCAGACCCCTCCCAACCCTCTCCATACTCATCCTCATCATACCCATATTCTGGGTCGACGATATAGACATCGGGGTCAACGGGCCCCATCGGCGTCGGATCCGGCGTCGGCCGACGCCGGTCCGACTCCGTGTCCGGAGTCGGGGAGGAAAGGGGGGTGGCGCCGCGCGGCGCCGGTGCCGGGGACCCGACGCCGGCCGGAGCCGACGGCGGAGTCGCCGCACCACGCGGAGGCGGTACCACGGGTTGGCCCAAAGGAACCGACGCCGGAGAGGCCGGGAGACCAGCCGGCGACGAACCTGAGGGACCCAGCGGCGCCGGGACCGGAGCCACCGGCGGCGTCGGGGCAGAAGCACCCGAACCGCTCGGGCCCCCAGACGGAACCGACGGCCCCGCAGGCGCCGAAGGCCCCGCCGGAGGAGACCTCGCCCTCATAGCAATGAGGAAGGCCTCGATCTCCTCACGCGACGCGCCTTCCCCAGGGACCGACGGGTATGGGGTAGACGGCGTCGGCGACCCACGCGGGCCCGCGGGGGTGGGGTCACCCGAGCCCCCGGCCGCAGCACGCGGGCGTCGGGGGGAGTCGGGGGTGCGATGGCGACGCCCCGACTTCTTGTGCTTACCTGACGAACCGGAGGAATGGTGGCGACTCCCGGAGCGCCCATGGCGGCTCCGCGATCGTTCCCTCGACCGCTCCCTCGACCTCCGACCGGACCGGGACCGCTCTCGACGCGGGGCCGACACACGGAGCTCGAGAAGCTTGCGGGACCGCTCCCGCCTAGCTTTTCCAGTCAAGGCCCGACAGTCGATGCAGGACTCCACGTCGTGGTCCGCGCCCAGACACCGGAGGCAGAGTCGATGGTGGTCGGTGACCGACATCATGCGGTCGCACTCGTCGCAGCTCTTAAACCCAGGCATCCTACCGGCACCGAGAAAGATTACGTTTTTACAAACACTTGGTCAAAAGACCGGAGTACTGCTCTTCGGATCTGCGCTAACTGGCGCGGAAAAAAGAAGAACTGACGTCGGCGCGCGGAGGCGGCGTCTATATACTCCAGCGACGTCATCACGGCGCACGACGCCGACGACGCGGAGCCGCAGGGGACGCCTGCAGACGACGCCTACCGACGCGCAGGGGTACTGCTACGCAAAAGTTTCCGGATCCAGACTGACGCCTGGGGATATTCTAAGGTAAGGAATCTAATACTAACCTGTTTCTTTCAGATCACCTGCACTACACTCCCCCGGACAGAGGGGAGGAATGCCTTCAGTGCCAGACAAATCGCCCTGAGCTCCAACAGGTTGATGTGGAGCCGGGTCTCCGCCGGAGACCAGAGGCCTCTGATCTCCGCCTCTCCCATGTGGCCTCCCCAGCCCTGGAGGGACGCGTCCGTCACAACTACGTGCTCCGGTTGGGGAAGGGAGAGGGATCTGCCGCTGACCCAATCGCGGTCCGTAAGCCACCACTGCAGCTGTCTCGCAGTGCCCTCCGAGATCAGGACATGGTTAGACAGGTTGCCCTGATGCTGGGCCCACTGAAACTTCAGGTCCCACTGCAGAGCCCGCATCCGCCACCTGGCGTGATGCACCAGCAGGATGCAGGAGGCCATTAGCCCCAGAAGCCGCAGCGTCAACCTGACCGAGACCCGGGATAACGGCTGAAAGATGGGAATCAGAGCCTGAATATCCCGGACCCGCTGTTCGGGCGGATAAACCCGAAACCGCGCCGAGTCCAGAACCGCTCCGATGAAGAGGAGCTTCTGAGAGGGACACAGGTGTGACTTCGGCACATTGATGGAGAACCCCAGCAGGTGCAGGAGGTCGGCCGTAGTCTGGAGGTGGCCGACGACTGTCTGGGGCGAGCCCGCCTTCAAAAACCAGTCGTCGAGGTAGGGGAAGACTGAAACCCCTAACCTGCGCAGATGAGCTGCGACCACCGCCATCACCTTCGTGAACACCCGTGGGGCGCTGGTAAGGCCGAAGGGGAGCACGGTAAACTGAAAGTGCTCGTGGCCCACCATGAACCGCAGGTAGCGCCGGTGGGCAGGCAAGACGGGGATATGAAAGTAAGCGTCCTGCAAGTCCAACGCTACCATCCAGTCTCCTGGGTCCAGGGCAGCCAGGACCTGAGCCAATGTCAGCATCTTGAACTTCTCCTTCCGGAGGAAGCCGTTGACGTCCCGTAGGTCCAAGATTGAGCGTAGGCCCCATTTGCCCTTCTTGGGTACCAGAAAGTAGTGGGAGTAGCAACCACACCCTACTTCTGGCCCAGGAACGCGCTCGATGGCCCCCTTGGCCAAGAGGGCCGTAACTTCCTCCTGCAGAAGTCGCAAGTGATCCCCCGATACACGGTGGTTCTGCGGTGGCATGGCTGGAGGAATCGCCTCGAAGGGGAGGGAGTAGCCCCTTTGGACGATTTGCAGCACCTACCTGTCCGATGTGACAGTGCACCAGTGGAGGTGGTGACGGCGAACCCTGCCCCCCACTGGCGTCACATGGGCCTGAAAGCACGGACTAGGAGGGTTTTGAGGCGGATGCTGCGGGGGAAGGTGTGGACTGACCTCGCCGCTGCCCCCGACCACCGGGACGGCGGTTCCCACGGCCGCCACCGCGTTGGGTATTGCCCTGTGGTGCGTGGCTGGCGGCACGTGTGGGCGCACCCCTTCCGTGGCCACGAAAGGAGTGATAGGCAGCCGATTGCTGGCGCTGGCCCGAGAGGCCTAAGGACTTGGCCGTAGCCCTGGAGTCCTTAAAACGCTCAAGCGCATGGTCTGCCTTGCCGCCAAAGAGGCGACGGCCATCGAACGGCATGTCCATAAGCGTGTTCTGGACATCTGCCGAGAAGTTGGCGGACCTCAGCCAGGCGTGGCATCTGACCGCCACCGTCGTTGCCATTGCTCTACCCAGCGAGTCAGTGGTATCCAGCCCACACCGGATGGAATACTTGGCTGCATCCCGGCCCTCCACAAGGGCTTGGCCGAGTTTGGCCTGTACCTCCAACGGACACTCTGGCAGCACTTCCGCGACCTTATCCCACACAGAGTGGGTGTAACGTCCCAAGAGGCAGGCGGTATTAGAAGACCGCAGGCCGAGGCTAAGTGATGAGAAGATCCTCTTCCCCTACTGGTCATACCTCTTGGATTCCCGGTCCGGGGGGGCGGACGGGAATGCGGTCTGGGAATTGGAGGCCTGGATGACCAGGCTCTCGGGGGTAGGGTGGGAGGACAGGAAACTTGGGTCGCCCGGGGCTGGGCGGTGGCGTCTGGCCACGTTCCTATCTACGGGCGAACCCGTAGCGGGCTTGGACCAAGTGCCCAGCAGAACGTCGGTCAAGGCCTCATTAAAAGGCAGCAGAGGCTCGGCCGAGCTTGACTGCGGTTTAAGGACCTCAGTGAGGAGGTTAGTCCTCACGGCCGCGACGGGGAGCTCAAGGCCCAAGGCCTTGGCAGCCCTCATCAGCACCACACTATAAGTTGCCCCCTCCTCCGATGCCACGGAAGGAGGGGAGACAAAACCAGTGTCTGGAGAGGTGTCCAGGCCACTGGCCTCCCCAAGGTCTCCTGTCCAGTCCTCATGAGACTGACACTCCCTGGTCAGAGGGTCCTCAGACCCCTCCCAGTCCTCTTCATCACCCATCTCCTGAAATTCAGGGTTCTCATCCAATGGGGCCTGCTCGTAGAGAGAGAACTCTCCAACCGGCGTCTGGAGCGGCACCCATCGGGGCCGTCCCGACGCCAGAACAGGAACGAAGGTGGAACCGGGAACGGCGCCGCCCGAGGCCGGCGCCGGAGGAGACACCTGAGGGTCCGACGCCGGGGAGGTCGTCAGATCCACCGGCGACGAACCAGATCCCGAAGGAGGACCAGCGGCATCCCGCGGCGCCGGGCCCGAAGGCCCCGGCGGCGTCAGAACAACTGGACCCCTCGGCACCGGGCCCGAAGGCACCGGCGGCGTCGGGATAACGGGGACCTGCAGCGCCGGGCCCGAAGGCGTCGGGGCCAAAGCACCCGACGGGGTCGGGGCCGGAGCCGCCGACCCGCTAGGGCCCCCAGACGGGTCCGCTGGGCCCGAAGGCGCCGCGGAGCCCGTCGGAGGAGAGTTTCCTCATGGCCATGAGGAAGCGCTCGACCTCCTCCGGCGTCGCGTTCAGCCCAGGGACCGGAGGGTGTGGAGCTGCACGCAGCGCCCGTGACTCCGACGGAGCCGCGTGGGCGGTGTCCGAGGAGCGATGACGCCGCTTGGACTTCTTGTGCCTCTTACCTGACGACGACTTCGACCCGGAGGAGTGCGGCCTACTCTCGGAGCTGTGATGGCTCCGTGCCCGCGACCTGTCCCTCTACCTCCCATGGGATCGGGACCTCTCACGGCGCGGGGCCGACTGCCGGAGTTCGAGGCACCTACGGGACCGCTCCCGCCTGGCTTTCGAAAAGAGAGGGCCCGGCAGTCGGAGCAGGCCTTGTCGTCGTGGTCGACACCCAAACACGACAAACAGACGCGGTGAGGATCCGTGACCGACATCAGCCGGTCGCAATCGTCACATGGTTTGAAGCCGGGCATCCCTAAAGGCACCGTGTCGGAGTCGAGAGACTCGAAATAGGATCAAAAAGGATCAAAAAAGTTAGTCAAAAAGTGACTAGGGTTACTGCTTTTTCCAGATCTGCGCTTGCTGGCGCGGAAAAAAGAAGAACTGACGTCAGTACTCCGACGACGTCATCAGGGCGCCCACGACGCCGACGACGGACGCGGAGCCGCAGACGACGCCTACCGACGCGCAAGGGTACTGCTACGCAAAAGTTTCCGGATCCAGTCTGACGCCTGGGGATATTCTAAGGTAAGGAATCTAATACTAACGTGTCTCTTTCAGATTCCCCCATACTGTTTGAAAAAAGGTAACCCTAATATTCAGTAGCTATCCCTTTATTTCTGGGTGAGATAAAAGAAGAGAGTTAGAAACATAGGGTTATGCTTGCTGCTACACTCCAAATGTTTCTTAGATAATTTAATTTATATACTTCACTTTGCGTATATTTGTATTTTGTTTATACCATAGGTGAAGGCAAAGTAATCAAACCTGCGAGGTGTCTTTTTCCAAGGAAGTGCCCCTGCTCTCAGCAGTCGGCATGTAACCATGAAGTACTTTCACGTATCAAACAGGAGTAGCGCAACCAACCATGATGCAGATTGTCCTCTCTGCCTCAAAACCCGGAGACTGAAGCCCCCAGGTGGGGTCTGTATGCATCACTAAAATATAAACATATTGTGAGCGACACAGGCTTATTACACCCTCATAAAAAGAATAGGGTGATCAGGGTGTCCCACTGGGACAATTCTTTGGCCTTGTTGAATACCGCCGGTCTTCAGTACATCTATAAACAGCCTGTGCAATCATGCAAAAGTCAGATGCATCCTACTTTGAGGAATAATCCATATTATTCATGACTGAATAGGAATGATTACAGAGGTTGTGGATGCTTCTATATACAGAACGGTCAGTGGAGCCATGGTGCCTCTCGAGAACAAGATCATGCAACTGGTGAGCAGCTGCCCTGAAACCCTCCCGGCGAGGGATAAACTAACAGAAAAACACACATCATGGGAATTCTGGCAACATACTGACAAAAGTGACACAGAAAAAAAAGGGAGTATGAGCAAGCGGCCTTGAAACCTTTGACAGGTTTGATCCCCTCCAAGGATTCCTTCTTCCCTGCTACAAAGCAAGAAGGCCAGAGTACAGGGGCAAACCATCCCCAAATTCCAGACACCATAGATGGTGATGATTCCCAGGGGAATACAGATGGAGATGTAGGACTATCAAGGGCATGGTGCCCTTCATTAGAGCCTCTGGCACATGTCATGGAGATGGCCGATAGCGGGAAATACACTACTAGTACATCCAACATGCTATAGCCCAAGGGAGGCTTAGTCAGAGTAAGGTTCAACAAGGTTCAGACAGAATGCAGAGCTATTTGTTAGGGTGTAAAAATTGTTTCTGAGATATATCCAGAGACTGTTATCATAGACCAGCTTGCAGTCGACTAGGCAACTGATCAGGATGCCACTTACACATTTTATAACAGCAACTTTAAAAAGGTAATGGAAAATAAAGCACTCAAGTTCAGTAAAAACCTTCTAATCACTATCTCAGTGGATTACATTCCTATTGTTGGTTACAGCAGGGGGAGGAACAGCCGCTGGTCCATAAACTGTTGCAGCAAATACATTTTGTGTCTCTTCTGGCAAAATAGCAGATACTTGTCCAGGAAGGAACCATATGGTAACTTGGCTATGATCTTATGTCTTATATCTTGCAGAATGTGTTTTGGATGTCAAAGTCCTGAACATTACAGGTAGAGTATTTACCTCTGAAGGGGTTACTTTCAATATTTCCAGAAGGACATAGTCTAACTCTTGTCTTATCTCCTATTCTGCATTCAATGACACCCCATAACTGTGTGTAGTAAGGTGTGTTTAGGTTTATGAAAGTATGGCAGGAACTTCGCCTTTTTCATGAGAGACAATTGCTGATCTCAAACAGAAAACCATATAATGCAGTCTCGACTGCCACTATTGCAAGGAAATCGGTCATTCAAGATGCAGGGATCGACGGCAAAAACTTCGGTGCAGATTCAGCTAGAGGGGCTACGGCAACCAGGGCTTTTTCCTTGGGAGCTTGGTTAGAGGAAATCCTGAATACAGCCGATTGGCCTTCAGATTCCACCTTTTAGAGGTTTTACCTTCAACCAGTCAAATCGGCTGAATTGGTGGTGAGTAAGCTTTCTACAAGCCTAATCCTTGCCCCCGGGACGGACACAGAATATAAAATGTACTAGCCATCGTGAAGGAAAGTTTAAATTATTTTAATAAACACACTCAGATATCCACAGTGGAAAAGGCAGCAGTGTTAAAAGCACAAAGTTAACATTAATGAAAGGCCCATGTAACTTGTAAGCATCTAAGATTACTGTTGTTATTGGTTTATAATTCCTATCGAGAAGAATTACTTTAGGACGGTCCCATGTAATGAATGTGCAGAGGTATACAACAAATGAAATTAATATCTACTGTTTTTTATTTGCAGGAAATGAAAGCACCAAACTGAATTAAACTTGAAACATGGATTTGGCTCCGTCACTGGAAGAAAGAGGGGGCACAGAAAGTTACATAGACTGGTAAGAGGAAAGAACTGGTTTATGATTGGAATAAATACTGCTGTTCCTTCCCCTGGTGTTGATGGGAATGCTAGTTTGCTTTAGAATGTTTTTATTGGGTGCTGGAAATAATAAAGTGAAGATAGTACAGTCTAATCCTCCCATTCGTGTCCTTCATAGAATTGAAACTTTCCTTCACAACAACTAGAACATATTATATTATAGGCCACTAGTGGCTTGCAAGGTTTTCGCATTAGCTGTAATGTGATGACTGTTATATATTACTAGAAATATCCATAGAGGTTCTGGGGATCTCGAGAACCACTGAATGCAATGAAATATTTTAGGATTTTTCGGTCACAAATAAAAAATGCACAAGTTAGGCCAGCAGACTTGAAAGTTTATTGTATTCACATGCAGGAATGAGTACTTTACAAACATACATTGTAATCATGGACTCAAGTCTATACATTCTTAAAAGACATGAATGGATGGATGGATGGAAATATTATTGGGAAGGCATGTTAAGTTGATATGTTTATTTATATTAGGATATACAGGTAAACTCTTTATTTAGCCACACAGAAGAAGACTGCTGTGGTAGTGGCATGTGCAAAGAGGGAACAACTTCATCTTGAAAGTTCATTAGTGGTCCCACAGTGGAAAACTGGCTTTAAGAGATTAATTTGGTAAACCTAGAGAAGGCCCCCTGCAGCATTGACAATTATAGGGAGAAGTTTGATCTTTAAAGTCCATTAGTAATCCCACTGTGGAAAACTTGATTGAAGATATGGTTCATCTAGCAAACCCAGAGAAGTCCCCATGCAGGGTTTACAATAATAAGGAGATGTATGATGGAATTTAAGTCAATTCTCTAGAATTCCACATTTATGAGTAGACTATTGGGAGTAATATTACTAGATGGTCTACTTCCACAACTCCCTGTCTTTATTGTGTACCTATTTACTCTGTATTGATGACTAGTTTTACCCCCAATCTTATACACCTTCGACATTTCTCAAGAAGCGTCTGTGAAAAAGAAATGGTCATGAACACATTTATGTTGAATCTTCTTTTGGGACATCATATTTGTATATACTTATATTAATAAAAGTTATTCAGTAGTGGAAGTTAAAACATATGTTGCTGTTCTCTACAATGACATTTTTGTTAGTATTGGATTACAAACGGAAAAGAAATGTAATTAAAAAGAAAACTTGAAAGCTTGGGCTGGTTTTGGACCAGTTATCTGAAGATTGAAGAAGTGGCAAAACTGCATCAGATATGAAGAGCTGAACAGTAATTTGAATTATGCTCTCTTATGGTAGTGATTTATTTATTGGGTAACAGCACTTTACCTAAAATACCAAATGAAACTAGTATTGGCAAAGCCAAAAGGTTTAGCACTGGCAAGCTGGTGTAGTGGTTATCGTTAGTTTTTACGGGAAGCAAATGCCTCCAAAATAAAAAGAAAAAAACGTTTTGCCATCTAAATATTGCCACCATACACTTGCAATAAAAATGTAATTTAAAAAACACATTCGCTTATCTGGCTGTTGTACGAGTGATTTAAAAAAAAAACAAGCCTTTCAATCGTGCCATGGATTCTATTTTTATTATTTAGGATGGAGACATGAATAAATGAACATCTGAAAAAGCACACAAATCGCAAGCCGGTACAATGTCACTAACAAATTTTATAACAACAACTTTTAAAAGGAAATGGAAAATGTATCAAGTGCAGACAAACTAAATAGAAGTCATTTAAAGATAGATAAATAAATAAATGAGCATTTTGCACCAGCTTTTTCACTTAAAAAGATAAGAGATTTTTTTTAGGCGGGATTGAACAATGTGACTTACAGGCCAGTCTTAAACAGATACATAGCTGTAACTACAGTTCTCCAGCGTAGCTACATTTTCTTAGGTTCACAAGCTAGATTTAATCCACGTCATTGAGGTTGGAGTTCAACAGTAATTTTATAACAGCAGTACAAAGCACAACATGCCCAAAAGTTCTTAAAGTGCAGCCACTCTAGTGCCATACTCATTATTAAAAAAGACCCAAACTACAGCCAATAGGGTTACAGTACTCTTACCCTCACTAATTCCAGAGGCGAATTCACCTCAGATTGCGAAAACTCAATTATAATGTTGAACCACCCTCCGAGGAGGAGGGAGGGCCGCATGTGAATCTATAAAAGACATCAATGATGGAGAACTGAAGCTATAAGTAACTTTTTTCTTCTCCAGCACAAATTCACATGCTTAATCAGAACAAAATCAGTATGACATATAGAGCATTGACAATTCGAAAATTTGTAATAATTAGTAAACAAAGTTGATGTTACAAAGATTTAATCTACACAGAAATATCCGACACTTAAGAAAAGTTTCATAAATGAGTTTTATGTGAATGCAACGGGATACCCTGGTTCACATGGACATAAGGGTTGCTCTTGTTTATGCTTAAATAATGCTACCACACCCAAGTTGTACTCCTGCATAAAGGTATGATTATTGCTCCACATCGGGTCTGCTTACAAAACGCTCTGGCGTAGCCACGCACAGGGCGGAGCACAGGGCGGGGGGGGGGGGGACACATGTTGACTACAGCAGTTTAAGGAGGTGTGTTGTAGGATCTTGATTTCTTTCTTTAACACTACCATCCTTCATTCAATTTTTAATCCTGATCATGGAACCTATGAATAAAGGCATGACCGGTATCCATGAGCCCGTTTTAACTTCACTATCCTGACTGCACTTTGTTCTATCACTTTACCTAGTCTTGGGTTAACACTTTTTGTTGTGATCACGTCGGTCAAGGCCTCATTAAAAGGCAGCAGAGGCTCGGCCGAGCTTGACTGCGGTTTAAGGACCTCAGTGAGGAGGTTAGTCCTCACGGCCGCGACGGGGAGCTCAAGGCCCAAGGCCTTGGCAGCCCTCATCAGCACCACACTATAAGTTGCCCCCTCCTCCGATGCCACGGAAGGAGGGGAGACAAAACCAGTGTCTGGAGAGGTGTCCAGGCCACTGGCCTCCCCAAGGTCTCCTGTCCAGTCCTCATGAGACTGACACTCCCTGGTCAGAGGGTCCTCAGACCCCTCCCAGTCCTCTTCATCACCCATCTCCTGAAATTCAGGGTTCTCATCCAATGGGGCCTGCTCGTAGAGAGAGAACTCTCCAACCGGCGTCTGGAGCGGCACCCATCGGGGCCGTCCCGACGCCAGAACAGGAACGAAGGTGGAACCGGGGACGGCGCCGCCCGAGGCCGGCGCCGGAGGAGACACCTGAGGGTCCGACGCCGGGGAGGTCGTCAGATCCACCGGCGACGAACCAGATCCCGAAGGAGGACCAGCGGCATCCCGCGGCGCCGGGCCCGAAGGCCCCGGCGGCGTCAGAACAACTGGACCCCTCGGCACCGGGCCCGAAGGCACCGGCGGCGTCGGGATAACGGGGACCTGCAGCGCCGGGCCCGAAGGCGTCGGGGCCAAAGCACCCGACTGGGTCGGGGCCGGAGCCGCCGACCCGCTAGGGCCCCCAGACGGGTCCGCTGGGCCCGAAGGCGCCGCGGAGCCCGTCGGAGGAGAGTTTCCTCATGGCCATGAGGAAGCGCTCGACCTCCTCCGGCGTCGCGTTCAGCCCAGGGACCGGAGGGTGTGGAGCTGCACGCAGCGCCCGTGACTCCGACGGAGCCGCGTGGGCGGTGTCCGAGGAGCGATGACGCCGCTTGGACTTCTTGTGCCTCTTACCTGACGACGACTTCGACCCGGAGGAGTGCGGCCTACTCTCGGAGCTGTGATGGCTCCGTGCCCGCGACCTGTCCCTCTACCTCCCATGGGATCGGGACCTCTCACGGCGCGGGGCCGACTGCCGGAGTTCGAGGCACCTACGGGACCGCTCCCGCCTGGCTTTCGAAGAGAGGGCCCGGCAGTCGGAGCAGGCCTTGTCGTCGTGGTCGACACCCAAACACGACAAACAGACGCGGTGAGGATCCGTGACCGACATCAGCCGGTCGCAATCGTCACATGGTTTGAAGCCGGGCATCCCTAAAGGCACCGTGTCGGAGTCGAGAGACTCGAAATAGGATCAAAAAGGATCAAAAAAGTTAGTCAAAAAGTGACTAGGGTTACTGCTTTTTCCAGATCTGCGCTTGCTGGCGCGGAAAAAAGAAGAACTGACGTCAGTACTCCGACGACGTCATCAGGGCGCCCACGACGCCGACGACGGACGCGGAGCCGCAGACGACGCCTACCGACGCGCAAGGGTACTGCTACGCAAAAGTTTCCGGATCCAGTCTGACGCCTGGGGATATTCTAAGGTAAGGAATCTAATACTAACGTGTCTCTTTCAGATTCCCCCATACTGTTTGAAAAAAGGTAACCCTAATATTCAGTAGCTATCCCTTTATTTCTGGGTGAGATAAAAGAAGAGAGTTAGAAACATAGGGTTATGCTTGCTGCTACACTCCAAATGTTTCTTAGATAATTTAATTTATATACTTCACTTTGCGTATATTTGTATTTTGTTTATACCATAGGTGAAGGCAAAGTAATCAAACCTGCGAGGTGTCTTTTTCCAAGGAAGTGCCCCTGCTCTCAGCAGTCGGCATGTAACCATGAAGTACTTTCACGTATCAAACAGGAGTAGCGCAACCAACCATGATGCAGATTGTCCTCTCTGCCTCAAAACCCGGAGACTGAAGCCCCCAGGTGGGGTCTGTATGCATCACTAAAATATAAACATATTGTGAGCGACACAGGCTTATTACACCCTCATAAAAAGAATAGGGTGATCAGGGTGTCCCACTGGGACAATTCTTTGGCCTTGTTGAATACCGCCGGTCTTCAGTACATCTATAAACAGCCTGTGCAATCATGCAAAAGTCAGATGCATCCTACTTTGAGGAATAATCCATATTATTCATGACTGAATAGGAATGATTACAGAGGTTGTGGATGCTTCTATATACAGAACGGTCAGTGGAGCCATGGTGCCTCTCGAGAACAAGATCATGCAACTGGTGAGCAGCTGCCCTGAAACCCTCCCGGCGAGGGATAAACTAACAGAAAAACACACATCATGGGAATTCTGGCAACATACTGACAAAAGTGACACAGAAAAAAAAGGGAGTATGAGCAAGCGGCCTTGAAACCTTTGACAGGTTTGATCCCCTCCAAGGATTCCTTCTTCCCTGCTACAAAGCAAGAAGGCCAGAGTACAGGGGCAAACCATCCCCAAATTCCAGACACCATAGATGGTGATGATTCCCAGGGGAATACAGATGGAGATGTAGGACTATCAAGGGCATGGTGCCCTTCATTAGAGCCTCTGGCACATGTCATGGAGATGGCCGATAGTGGGAAATACACTACTAGTACATCCAACATGCTATAGCCCAAGGGAGGCTTAGTCAGAGTAAGGTTCAACAAGGTTCAGACAGAATGCAGAGCTATTTGTTAGGGTGTAAAAATTGTTTCTGAGATATATCCAGAGACTGTCATCATAGACCAGCTTGCAGTCGACTAGGCAACTGATCAGGATGCCACTTACACATTTTATAACAGCAACTTTAAAAAGGTAATGGAAAATAAAGCACTGAAGTTCAGTAAAAACCTTCTAATCACTATCTCAGTGGATTACATTCCTATTGTTGGTTACAGCAGGGGGAGGAACAGCCGCTGGTCCATAAACTGTTGCAGCAAATACATTTTGTGTCTCTTCTGGCAAAATAGCAGATACTTGTCCAGGAAGGAACCATATGGTAACTTGGCTATGATCTTATGTCTTATATCTTGCAGAATGTGTTTTGGATGTCAAAGTCCTGAACATTACAGGTAGAGTATTTACCTCTGAAGGGGTTACTTTCAATATTTCCAGAAGGACATAGTCTAACTCTTGTCTTATCTCCTATTCTGCATTCAATGACACCCCATAACTGTGTGTAGTAAGGTGTGTTTAGGTTTATGAAAGTATGGCAGGAACTTCGCCTTTTTGATGAGAGACAATTGCTGATCTCAAACAGAAAACCATATAATGCAGTCTCGACTGCCACTATTGCAAGGAAATCGGTCATTCAAGATGCAGGGATCGACGGCAAAAACTTCGGTGCAGATTCAGCTAGAGGGGCTACGGCAACCAGGGCTTTTTCCTTGGGAGCTTGGTTAGAGGAAATCCTGAATACAGCCGATTGGCCTTCAGATTCCACCTTTTAGAGGTTTTACCTTCAACCAGTCAAATCGGCTGAATTGGTGGTGAGTAAGCTTTCTACAAGCCTAATCCTTGCCCCCGGGACGGACACAGAATATAAAATGTACTAGCCATCGTGAAGGAAAGTTTAAATTATTTTAATAAACACACTCAGATATCCACAGTGGAAAAGGCAGCAGTGTTAAAAGCACAAAGTTAACATTAATGAAAGGCCCATGTAACTTGTAAGCATCTAAGATTACTGTTGTTATTGGTTTATAATTCCTATCGAGAAGAATTACTTTAGGACGGTCCCATGTAATGAATGTGCAGAGGTATACAACAAATGAAATTAATATCTACTGTTTTTTATTTGCAGGAAATGAAAGCACCAAACTGAATTAAACTTGAAACATGGATTTGGCTCCGTCACTGGAAGAAAGAGGGGGCACAGAAAGTCACATAGACTGGTAAGAGGAAAGAACTGGTTTATGATTGGAATAAATACTGCTGTTCCTTCCCCTGGTGTTGATGGGAATGCTAGTTTGCTTTAGAATGTTTTTATTGGGTGCTGGAAATAATAAAGTGAAGATAGTACAGTCTAATCCTCCCATTCGTGTCCTTCATAGAATTGAAACTTTCCTTCACAACAACTAGAACATATTATATTATAGGCCACTAGTGGCTTGCAAGGTTTTCGCATTAGCTGTAATGTGATGACTGTTATATATTACTAGAAATATCCATAGAGGTTCTGGGGATCTCGAGAACCACTGAATGCAATGAAATATTTTAGGATTTTTCGGTCACAAATAAAAAATGCACAAGTTAGGCCAGCAGACTTGAAAGTTTATTGTATTCACATGCAGGAATGAGTACTTTACAAACATACATTGTAATCATGGACTCAAGTCTATACATTCTTAAAAGACATGAATGGATGGATGGATGGAAATATTATTGGGAAGGCATGTTAAGTTGATATGTTTATTTATATTAGGATATACAGGTAAACTCTTTATTTAGCCACACAGAAGAAGACTGCTGTGGTAGTGGCATGTGCAAAGAGGGAACAACTTCATCTTGAAAGTTCATTAGTGGTCCCACAGTGGAAAACTGGCTTTAAGAGATTAATTTGGTAAACCTAGAGAAGGCCCCCTGCAGCATTGACAATTATAGGGAGAAGTTTGATCTTTAAAGTCCATTAGTAATCCCACTGTGGAAAACTTGATTGAAGATATGGTTCATCTAGCAAACCCAGAGAAGTCCCCATGCAGGGTTTACAATAATAAGGAGATGTATGATGGAATTTAAGTCAATTCTCTAGAATTCCACATTTATGAGTAGACTATTGGGAGTAATATTACTAGATGGTCTACTTCCACAACTCCCTGTCTTTATTGTGTACCTATTTACTCTGTATTGATGACTAGTTTTACCCCCAATCTTATACACCTTCGACATTTCTCAAGAAGCGTCTGTGAAAAAGAAATGGTCATGAACACATTTATGTTGAATCTTCTTTTGGGACATCATATTTGTATATACTTATATTAATATAAGTTATTCAGTAGTGGAAGTTAAAACATATGTTGCTGTTCTCTACAATGACATTTTTGTTAGTATTGGATTACAAACGGAAAAGAAATGTAATTAAAAAGAAAACTTGAAAGCTTGGGCTGGTTTTGGACCAGTTATCTGAAGATTGAAGAAGTGGCAAAACTGCATCAGATATGAAGAGCTGAACAGTAATTTGAATTATGCTCTCTTATGGTAGTGATTTATTTATTGGGTAACAGCACTTTACCTAAAATACCAAATGAAACTAGTATTGGCAAAGCCAAAAGGTTTAGCACTGGCAAGCTGGTGTAGTGGTTATCGTTAGTTTTTACGGGAAGCAAATGCCTCCAAAATAAAAAGAAAAAAACGTTTTGCCATCTAAATATTGCCACCATACACTTGCAATAAAAATGTAATTTAAAAAACACATTCGCTTATCTGGCTGTTGTACGAGTGATTTAAAAAAAAAACAAGCCTTTCAATCGTGCCATGGATTCTATTTTTATTATTTAGGATGGAGACATGAATAAATGAACATCTGAAAAAGCACACAAATCGCAAGCCGGTACAATGTCACTAACAAATTTTATAACAACAACTTTTAAAAGGAAATGGAAAATGTATCAAGTGCAGACAAACTAAATAGAAGTCATTTAAAGATAGATAAATAAATAAATGAGCATTTTGCACCAGCTTTTTCACTTCAAAAGATAAGAGATTTTTTTTAGGCGGGATTGAACAATGTGACTTACAGGCCAGTCTTAAACAGATACATAGCTGTAACTACAGTTCTCCAGCGTAGCTACATTTTCTTAGGTTCACAAGCTAGATTTAATCCACGTCATTGAGGTTGGAGTTCAACAGTAATTTTATAACAGCAGTACAAAGCACAACATGCCCAAAAGTTCTTAAAGTGCAGCCACTCTAGTGCCATACTCATTATTAAAAAAGACCCAAACTACAGCCAATAGGGTTACAGTACTCTTACCCTCACTAATTCCAGAGGCGAATTCACCTCAGATTGCGAAAACTCAATTATAATGTTGAACCACCCTCCGAGGAGGAGGGAGGGCCGCATGTGAATCTATAAAAGACATCAATGATGGAGAACTGAAGCTATAAGTAACTTTTTTCTTCTCCAGCACAAATTCACATGCTTAATCAGAACAAAATCAGTATGACATATAGAGCATTGACAATTCGAAAATTTGTAATAATTAGTAAACAAAGTTGATGTTACAAAGATTTAATCTACACAGAAATATCCGACACTTAAGAAAAGTTTCATAAATGAGTTTTATGTGAATGCAACGGGATACCCTGGTTCACATGGACATAAGGGTTGCTCTTGTTTATGCTTAAATAATGCTACCACACCCAAGTTGTACTCCTGCATAAAGGTATGATTATTGCTCCACATCGGGTCTGCTTACAAAACGCTCTGGCGTAGCCACGCACAGGGCGGAGCACAGGGCGGGGGGGGGGGACACATGTTGACTACAGCAGTTTAAGGAGGTGTGTTGTAGGATCTTGATTTCTTTCTTTAACACTACCATCCTTCATTCAATTTTTAATCCTGATCTTGGAACCTATGAATAAAGGCATGACCGGTATCCATGAGCCCGTTTTAACTTCACTATCCTGACTGCACTTTGTTCTATCACTTTACCTAGTCTTGGGTTAACACTTTTTGTTGTGATCACGGTTTGTCACATCTGAGTTTGTCTCCGTTTTTGTGTTTTGTGTTCCCCCCCTCCCTATGCTCCGCCCTGTACGTGGCTACGCCAGGGCGTTTTGTAAGCAGACCCGATGATGAAGCATGTCACACACATGTGTGTGTGAGTGAGGGCAGTTTTCCAAAACACATAATTGTGCCACTGCTTTTTTCATCCTTCTCTTGGGGTCGTTCCCTCTCCACCCCTTTATGTGTGTATATGTGATACTAGGGGGTTTCGGGTGGTAGAGTAGTTTTTGACCCTCTCCCCTTTCCTGTGTGAGATAATGATTATTGCTCCACCATACTTCTGGATAGAATGTACCTGTTGACCCAATTTTATACTGGCAGCAGGTGTCTGTTGCGGCTAACCTTCTAGAAAGTCCTTGTTTTGATTCCTTGCTGTTTAATACAGCTCTGGCAATTATTTCACCTACTGCAATGTTGGTGCTTTGTCATACTACTTGCTAGTCTGCTTAAAGTATTAGAGCCAATATTCGAAAAGGAAAAAAGTTACTTACTTATAACTACAGCTCTCCAGCGCTGGTATCGTTCATAGAATTGCATTCAGCCCTTCCTCATCCTCAAGGAGAGGTTAGCCTCAACAGTATGATTCAGTTTTCACACTCCTGCTAGAAATCTGAGTTGACATGGCCTCTGGGACAGGTGAGGGCATTTTCACCTCTTTTGCTAAAGTTCGGATGGTTCCCAATGATGTGAATGAGGGGACAGCGTGGTGAGCCGAGCAGTCTCTTGGGAGCAAAAGAATTATACAGAGCCCTGTTGTGTACTAACTGTCAGCTGCTTGGTGTCTGAAACACAATATGAGTGAAGTCAGAGCAAGGTTGAACAAGGTCCAGATAGAAAGCAGAGCTATTTGTTCAGGTCAGACTTATCATAGACCTGCTTGCTGTGGACTAGGCAACTGATCAGGATTTTAGAAAAGTGAAATGTGAAGTGATATTTTGGGTGTGGACTAGTCAGAATAAGATATGTGCAAAGGTTGAAGCGATAATGATAGATCGACAACCACCTGTAGAAGAGGATCCTGCACTTTGTGTCCAAAGAAGAGGGTAGGGTAATATTAAAAGACATGCCGTAAGTGAGGCCATGGTAATCATTTGCTTAGCCGGGTGGTGCACTCTTACTTTTCCAAACTCGACTCAAGTTCAACCATGCCATCTCTGATATTCTCACCTTATGTTTCTCCTCAGCTGAGCAGGTTTCTGGAGCAGGTTATTTTGTGCTTCCTCAGCAGGTGAACCCTTACGTTGGTTCTGCACAGGATGCTCTTTCTGGTCGCTCTGGTTTGAGGTAGTTGAGTTTGAGCGCTTAGGTTCTCCATCTTCCCCAGATACAGCATCTTGGGATATCTCTGGAATGAAAACAGAGGGTGAGCTTTGAGCAGACTTCTGCACAATGTCAGCACACATTCAATGGAGTGTCTACTCGATTATATCAAAAGAAGACTCAGAAGAGACACTACTGCCCAGGAAGATACGAGGATGCCATTATAAGTTGAGACAAGTCACATATAAAAACAGAAGGATGTAGTTGACACACTGGCATTTACAGATGGAGGTTGGTATGACAAAGAAACTTGAGGCGTGACAAGAGATACTCCTTTAGGTTAATTTACACATGCCTCCACAGAGAAAAAGAGGGAAGGCTCCCATGAATGTGTGATATACTAGGCAACTATCCCAAACACCCTCACAATTTAGAGAAGATGTGCTGAGGATGACATCTTCACTAACCTAAGAGATGATTTTGCTAGGGCATTGAGGGCAGAGACCCCATTACATACATGGAATCCTGGCTTCAGTCTTTCACGCTGTGTAACAAACTCACTCCCTATTTCTCCATTGAAAGAGCGCACAGGGTGCCAGCGTGCTACCCTCCTTTGGGTTCGCTTCCTCGCCCCATGCTCGGAAAACTACTACACTTCCTAGACAGAGATCTCATACTGCAAGCTGCTAGCAAGAGTCACCCCATAACGGTGGGGGACAAACATGTTATGCTCTTTCCAGATTAATCCAGAGCAGTGCAGCGAAAGCGAGCGTCCTTCCTCGAGACAAAGACTGCTCCGGAGCCAGAATGTTTAATATTCACTGCTGTTCCCAGCGCGATTCAAAATCATCTACAAAGACACCGCAATATTCTTCACAGATCCACAAGATGCCAAAAACTGGATGGAACTGAACCTGCAACTCGATCTGCTACAGGGGAACACAAGAACACCTAGACTCAAGCTGTTCAAGCCTACGCGGCGCCGTACCCAGAAATTCTAAAGCCGCTCTGAAGTGCAGTCACTTCATAAATCGCTGACATCCCCAAACCTGGAACAGATCATAGCAGACCTCCGGAAGCCAATACAAGCAGCAGCGGAATTGGGGACGACTCTTTCCACATCGGACCATGAAGGTACTCTGCACATCTTCACGCCCGAAAAGGACCCGAATGACTCCAGTGACTCTGGCGAGAACTCCAGGACCCTGCCAAAGATCACACCGCAGACTGCGGACACACTCATCTGAAGCTCCTGTGAGATGGTAGCTATAAGGACTCCAGTCTGACTACAAACTACGAGACATTATATATGGAACCTGATCAGGACAGAGGTTGAATATATCTACAAGATGCCGACAACTTCTTGGAGGACCTTCATAGGTTGACCAAGGCCAATGTCAGATTCTCCCAGGATCTCTGTGTTTCACTGGACTTTTATATTAACAGGGGAGTACAGCAAGGATGTATTCTGGCCCCATTTTTGTTCAATTTATACATCAACAACCTTGATAGAGCTAGGAGAGCAACGGAGGTGGATTATCCATATGTCGGGTGCCGTGGTCTTCCCGTCCTTCTATATGCGGATGGCGCAGTCCTTCTTTCAAGAACTGCTAGAGGGTTGCAATCCTTGTTAGATGCTTTTACTGATTTTATGACGGACAAGGACCTATCCATCAATAACTCGAAATCTTATGTAATGCAGTTGGGGTCCCGTCCCAAAAAAAGTTTTCAATTTAGAGTTGGTCCTGCTAAAGTTCCCCGTACTAATGATTTTTCTTATCTCGGGGTCCTACTGGAGGACCAGTTAAAATGGGGGCCATTAGCGTGTAGGAAAAAGGGGATCTGGCTCGGGTGAACGCGGCCATATTTAATTTTGCTTTAAAACGAGAGAAAAGACCACTTGCAGCCATGCTGAAAATTTATCAAGCAAAAAATTGTGGCCACAGATACCTATGGAAGCAAAATTTGGGGTTATATCCCTGCGAATTCCCTTCAGGTGACTGAGAATACCTTCCTGAAGCGACTGTTCTGTTGTGTGTTCCTCGTGGTTTGTCTAACCTGGTGGCCCATGAGGAACTGGGGGTCCCCTTTCTAATTGACACCTTGGCATTACATCCACTTGTGTTTCGGCTGAAATGTTGGCCAAATAAGGCACTTACTTTGACCCATCTGATTTTAAAGGAGTGTATGTCCCTTGACAATGTGTCCTGAATACCATGGCATAAATACATTAAAAGTAGCCTTGAAGGGTTGGGATGGGCTGATTAATATTCCAACCCTGAATGTATCGTTAAGAAAGCTGTGAAGATATTTAGGGAATCTTTCCTCACACTAAGAAATTTGGAACGGGATGAGAGGGAACTACGGAAACTGAGTGTTCGTATTTTTTTAACGCTCAAAACGAGTCCATTAACTGAACCCTATCTTTTGGGGACCCTATCCACACATTAGCAGTTTTTATTGACTAGGTTCCGCTTGAATTTTTTTCACCTCCTGCTTGCTAGGCCAACCAAGAGGGTGCAGTAGAGGGCAATTGTTGGCACCCTGTGGCTGCGACGGTCAGTCTCCACAGGATTTGCTACATTTTGTATTTTTTGTACTTTTTATGCGATACCTCTTAGACATTTTTTAGTCCCCATTTTAAAGAGGATGAATTTTAACCAGGCTTGTCCTGCCTTCCTATGTCTGCAATTGTTGAAGGAGGACTGTATATATTTTTTATTGTTGTTTCTTTAAAATCCATTGTAAGAACTAGGGCTTGTTTAGATACTTGGGTATAGTTTGGGAATTTTTATGGACTCTCAGGGCGGTGAGGACCAGTTCACCTTTCACGTGTATCAACAATTTTCGGGGGATCTGGTTTGCCCAGGTTTTAGGCATTTTATTGTCCGTGAGCAAAATAGGAGGGGATGTTACTACAGTTTTATATAGCGCAAATCACCACGGTTCTCTAAGCGCTTTTAAAGAAAAAGGAACACAACAAATAGCCACCGGTAGACCGCCCGCGACCACACTGACGATTTAAAATATAGATGTTATCTTTTTAAACAAGTGGGTCTTTAACGCCTTTCTGAAGGACAATAGCACTGGCTCCCCTTGCAGGGTTGCAGGTAGCTCGTAACGGGCTTCTCTTTTTATATTATATAAGGCACGTTGTATTGAAATATGGATGTTATGTAACTTTTATGGTTTACTTTTGTGAAACTGAATAAAGTTGATTTGATTTGATGCTCGACACTGACGCTATAACAATGCTGACGGTGGAAAAATCGGGCCTCCCTAGACGAAGCACTCGCAATAATGGAGATCAAACATGTGATTCGCCACCATGCCAAAAACCAAAAACCAAAAACAGGGCCCCCGGCCACGACGGCTTCCCAATAGAATTCTACACTACGTTCTCCCAGCAACTAGTCCCACAGTTAGACACGGTCTTTAAGGCAGCGCTGGAGGCAAAGATGCTCCCCAAGACCATGTGTGAATCCACGCTAGTGACGTTTCCTAAACCGGACCAGGACCCACTGCTCAGGTCATTGTACCACCCCATCACCCTGCTGACCGCGGATTGCAAAATACTCTGGAAAATCTTAGCAGACAATCACAGAGGTGCTCCCCGTTTAGTACACCCAACCAATGTGGTTTCATACCCGGGAGGAACACCTCCCAAAATATACGTATGCGGTTTCAGATCCAGGACAGTGTGCGAGGTAGATTTCCAAATGCTGCATGCCTCGTGCTGGACCTCGAAAAAGCTTTTGATACTCTAACATGGCAGTACTTATTTGAGGTTCTGAAACGGGTGGGACTAGGGTTCCAATTCATAGCACACATCCATCTGCTGTACACCGGGTTGACCACGCGGGTTCGAATAGGCAGGCATATTACGCCCCCCATTTTGATAATGCGTGGAACGCACCGGGATGTCCCCTTTCCCTATTATTCGCACTTGCAATGGAGCCGCTGGCGAGAAGACTTAGGGGAAGAGGGTGAACTATGAGGTATGCCGCTCGAGGGACGTACACACACTGTGTCCCTATATGCAGATGACCTCCTCATTTAGGTCAGGGACATCACAGCAGACCTCACTTCTCTTTGGACTACACTCACAAAATTCAGGAAGGCATCAGGGTTAGGAGTAAACTGGGCCAAATACACTATCTACCCCTTACACCCTGATACACCACACTTGGAGATCAGGGTAGGGGACGCCACACTGTCCTGGAAGGGGTATGCCCCAAGATACTTGGGAATTAGACTATCACACACCTAAAGATCTCCTGGAGGGTAACCATTACAGGGCCGTACGAGGGTTAAAAACCCAAATCGATTTCTGGCGAACGCTACCCCTGGCCCCAATAGGAATGGTAGCACTATCAAAAATGATAATGGTGCCCCGGCTTCTTGATTACTTCGCAAATGTCCCTGTGATCTTCCCTCGACCCTTCTTTTGAGAGCTATACTCTTTACTGATCTCGCTGATCTGGGGGAAGGGCTGCCGGAGAGTGGCTTTGACAACACTGCAGCTGCCACAAGACAAGGGAAGGCTGGGAGCCCAGTCTTTCGAAGCCTACTTCCTTGCAGCTCAGCTGCAATGGCTCTCGCGTTGGACGGCAGGCCGACACCAAGAGGAAACTGAAGCACAGGTGGGAATTCTGGCAATTCCGGAGACAACTCGGATGCTCCTTCCAGGGACCAAACCCAACCCGGCACACCCCCTGCAGGTGAAGGTGGCCAGATCCTGTCTACTACGAACCCATCACCTCTCTAGAGCAGCACCCATGTACTCCCCTATGTTTCCGCAAGCAGGCCTCCCCAAGGGTAAGGGGCACTACAACTCGGGAGAATTGAGAGTGTGGACGGAGCAAGCGCTGACTGAGATAGAAGCCCTGTTCACCGATTGTCAGCTGACCTTGTTCATGGGGTTGACAGAAGAGAGTGGGCTCCCCGCCGGACAGTTCCTATTATACAGGCAAATGGTAGCCGGCTGCATGAAGAAGTGGGCTTTCACGAATGGGGAACCTAAAACACACCCGTCACTACATACGATCTTAAACATGGGAACAGGGAAACACCTCATCACTTGGATATCCAAATCGATTATGGAATTTACATGCATGCCGCTAACAAAGTTGCGACTTCAATGGGAGAGGGAATTCGGTCGGGCACTACACGATAAAGAATGGCTCACAGCATTAGAACACCACAAAAAAAGTGTCATGCAATCAGCGATTCAAAAATATCCAATTCAACATACTACACTGCGCATAACTCACGCCGGCACGGCTCAAGCGCTTCTTTCCTGCGACACAGTTTGACTGCCCCCGTTGCCGCACGCCTGCACCACATTAATTCATATGTTACGGACATGCCCCATACTGCAAGCCTTTTGGGCGAGAGTGCACGCCACACTGTTGACGCTCAGAGGCCTGACAGGACTTATCACTTGGGAGGCTAGTGTCCTAGGAATATTTAAATAACACAAACAGTGAAAGGTGTAGACCCGATTTGCAATACTAGCCATACTCCTTGCAATGTGAAGCATTACAATGCACAGGCGATCGCCAGGCGGTCCCCCAATAGCTGCATGGCGGGGGCGGTCAAGTAAAGGGGCGTTGCTGAGGAAGACGCCATCAGACAGGAGGAAGCACGCGGCACATGCAAAATCCCATATCCATGGAGTGGTTGATGCTCTTCCACAGCTTTACACAAGTACAAGACACCCCCACAGAGACCCCACAGGCCACGCAGGCGGCACCAGGTCCTGGCATGCCTCAGATCCCACAAGGACCTCTCGAGCAAAGCCACCCCCCTACTGCCCCAGGAACGCTATACTCACTCTGTTGAAGAATCACCTGTAGATATCGGACCTGCGAAGAGCAATGCCCTTATCCTCTGCCTCCTCTCCCTCAGTTCTGTCTCCCCAATTAGGTTCCACACCCTGATTGTTCCTTTCCGCCATCACACACTGACAGCAAAGGTACAACAGTTACACCAACAAACTAAACACTCCAAGGTTACCTGATATCCCCGAACAGGCACACATCTAAGCATACCCTATGCGAGAAGATCAGTGACTCCTCAGTAGACACAATGTTATCCGCCAAGTTAATGTGGACAATGAATGTTATGCAATGATTAAAGCGATCGACTGAAGTATACCCTGTATGGTAATTGTAAAATCCAATAAAAAGGTTTACAAAAAAAATATGAGAGATGATTTTGCTTTGCAATTGTGAGTGCCTGAAACCTTGGTGAATGAGAGAGTGTGAGAGACTGTTTTTCATGTGTGTGCAAATAATAAATCAACTCACTCCATGGATGAAACTGTCTGAACAGCAATGCTTTATGTAGTTGTTTCTGTATAATGCTAGAAATATGTGCATTTACTTAGGGAACTGTAATCAGACGTGTTGATAATAATTTGTCATTTATGGTTGTTGACCGTTTTTTGCTAACTTGTCTCTGAAAGACAGAGCAATAGAGCAACAAGTCCCATATCTGCATAAAGGCCCCATGTCAAGGGTGATAAAGGCAGCCAGCACTGGCTTATTAGCAAATCGCACATCTCAAGCAGATGCTTGCGGTGGACACTCGGAAATAAAAAAGCTAAACTTTAATTCCCAAAAGGCAGCTGAAACCTGGCTGAGCAGTCCATCTGTATCAGTGGTACCACACATTATAGAGGGCAACTTGGTAGATTCAGAGGACCCCTGACAATATTAGCTCTGAGGGATGTGCAGTCTTAAAGAAGAGTCCATTATCATGGGAAGGATGGCTAGAGAGATCAACAGTAGGTCACATACCAGGATCACCTGTTAAGTGTCAGTCATGTGACAGATTTACCTTTGAAAGTCTGGTGTGTCTGAGTAGGATTAATCGAGTCAGAGCAGTGAATTAACTATTAATAGTGCCGAGTACAGTCAGTCACGTGTCAGGGTCACTACTGACAGTCCTACTTGCGTGGGGCAGAATCAGTCTCCCGTCAATATTTCATCTGAAAGGACAAAAGAGCTCGGGGTATAGCCAAGTTAAATCTGAAGGACCCTCATAAGTCTCACCCCACCTCAAAACTACTACATCACATAATGAAAAAATATGTAAACAAAACTAAAACAGAATTATCAGTAAAGTCAAATTTGAAGTACCCTCATGCATGTACTATATACGACTGTACTGTATCCCATGATGAAAGCGAAATAATCATAAAAATGGAACAAATGGTAGTGGCGTAGCACATTTTCACAATGAAGTGATCTCTAGGCGTTACTGGTAGGTGGTGAATATTTACTGTTTCCCAGAAAAGGCTTAGTTGACAAGCTGGGATCTGAACATGTGATCATGGGGTCAAACACAGATCTTCCCTCAGTGGATGCACAAGCTCAATAAAACACCATCTCAGAATTAACAAAAAATGTTGACAGATTGAAAAAACTGTATCTAAAATAAATATATTACTCCTATCTTAACTTTATTTAGTCATTACAACTGTAGGTCTAATAGCAAATTGTCGAGTTTTCAATCAATGTACATATATAGCAAGGTGGAAGGAGGAAGAAATGGACAGAGTGTAAAACTCGTGAAGTCAGACAGGAAAAGGCTTTCAACATAATAAAATGCTTCCTTTAAATGTAGGGTGTTCCACACTGTTATGAGTAAAAGATAAGTTTTTTTATGCTAAGGAATAGAACAAGGCCTCTCCCTCAATGTCAGTGGAGGGATCGGAATACCCCCAGTGGGAAGAAAGCTGATGTGAGGGTTACTCAGTTACTCACTTGTTGATATATCACTCAAACTACGAAAAATATAAGTTTGTATCTGAAGATATACAGGGAAATGCAGAAACATCTCGTTTTCATAAACATTTAGAAATAAAAAAATTCAAATACCAACATTATCCATTATATTTTTGCTAATTATTCTGATTAATATTTGGATTTAAGATTATGGATTAGGCCCGGGAGAAAATTCCATTCTGCAGGTGCATTCTCGCCCGTACTCGTGTTATGCTCGTTATACAATATTCCCAAAATCGCTCCATTATTGGCAAAAAGCTTAAACTTTATTCAGAAAGGGTGGTTTTTGCTCATCCAGTTTAGAGAAAGTCACAATTATAGACATGCTCAGTTTGGGATTGCAGGGGTTAATAAAAAGTTAGGTATATCTGAGCTGTTAACCCTGCGGGATTACTGTGGTACAAAATTTTATTAAAACAAGGGTTAATAAAAGTTAGGTATATCTGAGCTGTTAACCATGTTGGATTACTGTGGTACACAAAAATGTAAAAAAAAACAGGGTCCTCTGATTGGCTGAAGGAGACATTTCTCCTGTTTTCCTTTTAGATACCGGGGTTCAGGTGTGGTGTGATCAATTTGGCTGGCCACAACCAAAAACAAAATGTTGCGCCCATCTTTACAGGACTCGGGGAGTTGTTGCCCATGTCCTAAAACTAAAAAAGAAAAAGAAAAGTATAAGAGGTAAGGTAGATATACTTTGACCCCCTAACACAGGGGAACCCTCTCCCCAGCTCCACCAGGCCACAAAACTAAAAATATTTTTCCCCCTTGAGTCACTAAATCTAGATTACTCTTCCGGTAGGTACCCTCCAGTGGTACCAGAGGAAAAAAAATGAGAATACATGAACAAAAATAAATAAACAAAAAATAAAATGTGGGTTGGGTACCTGTGGAGAGATCGGTGCCAGGAAGGGATTGGTCGTGGGGCCTGGGCAGAGCCCAGGTCCTGCATCCAAACCCTACTGTTTGGACCAAGGGCAGAAGGTTGTGCACACAGTGAGAGTTGGCTGTCCACAGGAGAGTTGGTTAATAGCAGGGGCGGTTGCACGTCCATGATAGGGTTAGGGAAGCCAGGTCCTGCAGCCAACCCTCACTGAGCATGGCTAACGGCAGTGCTGAGGAGACCACCCACAGTGGTGCGTTACCCACAGGGGGTTGGGAGCAGCTTGGAGGTGTGTGGCTGCTCTAAAGGGTTGAGTGGAGGTCGTGAACGGAGTTTAAGCCCCGTTACCCAACTCCCTGTTGTGTAGTGCCGGAGGGGTGGGCATGATGGGCTTGAGCCAGATGTCAGACCTTGCACTAAACTTTCCTCTGTGCACAGAAGACCATGCGCGGTTGGTCTCCCCGAGGAAGGTTGTGGACAGGGCAGCGAAGGGTAGGCCCGCGGTGAAATGGTTGGGCGTGGGAGAGTAGGGTCAGGGCCTGCTCACACGTTAGGCCCCGTTCTCCACCCATTCAGTGTGGAAAGTTGGGGTTGGTGCTTAATCGGGGGAGATAAAATGGGCAATTTTCTTTTTTTAATTTTAAATAATGTTGGCACTGGCAAGGAAGCTACCAAAGAAAATGTAGCAGAAAAGGGTATTTGCCAGTGTCGCAGGAATACCGGAGTTATCAAAAAATATTATCAAAAAAGATTGTATTAGAAATAACATTTAATCGTGAGAAAAGGGTATCTCTCACAAGAATCTTTGTGTTACTATGGTCTCTCACAAAAACCTTTGTGTTACTAGTAGTGTGTTGTCACCTACAGGTTGAACTAGGTATATTTATTTATGTTGTTTAAGAAGCTCCCGTTTCTTTCTGCTGTTAAATGCACTCCCATCTCTTCTAAAGATATCAAGCAAGTCAAAGCTGATGTTGTGATATATATGTACCCAATGACATTGTCTGGAAGAAATGCCAAAATACCTAAGTGATATGCGCCTGGGATTTCCTAATCTTTGGATACAATTTGTTGGACCATTGCCACTTTTACAATTGACATACGTTGGAATAGACAAAGTCAGTGAGAGGGAAGAGATTCATCAACTCTCCTAAGGTTTCCATCATCTGAATTAGGAGAGCTACCCCTGCGGTTGTGCTTAAATAATTTCCTTTGCAGCGTACTATCATGAGATCAGGGTGCTCGTAATTCAAAAATGCTTTCCAACACGGGGAGTAACTATTGTAATTTCATCCTTCTATGGCCAATCCAACTCATGTCCATTTTAGGAAACCATACATTTTGGTCCATGATGCAATTACTGACATGTTCACGTGCCCAAAAGACAAAGGAATGGACCACGATATAGCTGTGAACCAAGATGTTGGTATCACAGTGCAACAGAGAGGAGTCTGCAGCAGAATGAGATGTTTTTGGGAGAAGTATGTAATCTGGAGAAGGAAAATTGCTTCATGATTGGTTGCTGTTTCTGTACAATACAATACAACAGTAAGTTAGTGCCATTTCTTTAGTGAATTGTGACTAGAACATAGGAAGTTGTGAGTTTGCTACTATAAACTCATTAGCAGAACTAAAGGACTGCCAATTGTAACATTTAAAGATTTCAGTGGAGCACACTATGCTAGGTGAACTTCTGAACTGGAGACAAGCTTGTAATATAGTCTTACTTCCTTGTGTAGAAAAGCTGTACAGTAGCATGGAAGGGTTGACTAGGACTGTTGGGTGAATGCAAACCATTCTCTGCAATTTAATATGTGTGCGTTTCTACTGAAGCACAATTGCAATGTAAATGTCTCCAACTAGATATTGACGACTAAAGTTGGAAAAAATATAATGGTTCTGGAAAGAGGAAAAAAAAAAAAGAGTGAAGTTACTGTAAATATACATCAAATAACAAAGTAAACTAAAAAGGTAATCCTGTGCAGCTATCTGAACTGATTTCCAAGAATAAGTTACCTTGCGAGGCGCAGGACTACATTATATGGTTAATGCACTACTACATTGAGCTATGCTGACAAGTTTGGAAAAAAAATGTAAGTAGTGTTTTTGTGGTACCTTCTTGATAGGTACAGCAAGGTAGGTATAGGGACATTTGTCTCTTTGAATAGTGCAGATCATGCAAGGAAAGGATATAGTTATGTGTCATGATTTATTGGAACGATAATAGTTTGCAGAAAGCGGTCTCTTTATACTATACCAAAGTGAGGTATAGTGCGCAGAGAGTCCAGTGGATCCTCAGAGGGTTTACAGAGGCTAAAGTAGATAATACAAATGCTCTCTTTTGCGGTAGTGTGGGTTGAGCAGTTAGGCTTATCAAAGAGCTGCGTTCAGCATTTGTTGTACACACAGAGATAATAATAAGACACACACTCCATGAATAAATCCCAGAACAATTTATAAAAATATCACTATACTGGATTATATTCATTTTGCAGAACCACCGAACTTCGTCATAGGTAAATACGTTTCTGAATAGAAATACTTTTCAGTTTAAAAAATGGACACGGTGCAATTTTTAGACCATGCAATGTGAACCTATAGGAGTAAGAAAACATTCAGCATGCATAGGGAGAACATTGACTTAAAAGAACAGTCGTCGGAAGTTAAGGTCAGTATCGGGCAGGTTCAGTTCAGTATCGGGCAGGTGGTCATGTTCAGGGTGCAAGTACAAAGTCAGGCGCCCAATATAAATCAATGGGGATTGGGGACAATAAGACAGAGGCTGCTTACAGGTGAATAGCAGCGGTGGGGTGGGAGGTGAGGCTTAGTCTCCAGGGGTTGAAGCAAGCACTAAACGGGCTCAAAGCAGCACCAACACTACACCACCAGCGGCACAGGGGCAGCCAGGTGCAGGGTGCCACCACAGCCTTGGGTGCCCAAGGCAATGGAAGCAACCAAATCGAACAAGGGCTGCCAGCTCAGGCCTGGAGGCCAGTGGACAGAAACCTACAGCTGCAGAGGTAAGTTGCGATGCTCAGGGACTTAGGGACACCTTTTGTCCTCTTCACCAAGGCCAAAGACGGACAGGTGCAGGGGTGCTTTTTGTGGTCGGAAACAGCTTACAGGAGCAGATCGCAATTGGGGAGCACAAAGGCTGCAGGCGACATCAAGGAGTCTAGGAGGGGTCTGCTCACAGTGGACTCTGGCTCTGGACATTTATTATGCCCACCTCCTGTCAGAGAGGGACATAGAGGAAGTCCTGATTGGACCTTCACAGGCCCTGAAAAGTGCACTTCACCTCGCCTCCAGCACCTGAGGGGTGGATTTGGCAGAGGAGGCACGTCTCCTATTCTTTCTAGGTTTTCCCTCATGTCCTCCCACCAAATTGGGGGCGAGGACACGAAGGGGTCGAGGACAGGAAGGGGGCCTACTCCCACTAACAGAAGAGGCTGGGGTCGTATTATAAGGAGGCATGGCCTTTGAAGCTCCCAGCCATGGATGGCTCTTCCTGACCAGAGGGGAGGTGTAAACACCTCCACCCGGGAAATGCATTGTTCTCTGCCTCAGAGTGCACAGGCTATCTCCCCATGAGGTCAGAACACTGGAGGTAGCAAGCTGGCTCAGGCCAGTCAGTGACCAATCTAAGGATTTGTAGGATCAGGGGAACCCTCTAAGGAGTCCTCTGTGTGCACTTTTTAATAATTACACTGAAATCAGTGCAGGTTTATTATATTGAGATGTTCGATACCAAACATCCCATATTTCAGTGAAGTCATCATGGAGCTGGGAAACGCGTAATGACGAGTCTACAACCCATGTACTTATTATGGCTTCCCTGGTCACTTACGATATCCAGGAATCAACAAGGATATTGCAGGGGCATATCACTTGTGCAGATATGGCCTCCCAGGAGATATATAGTGCACCTTGTCATATCGCTAAGGCCTGCTAGAGGGGTGTCTTACCTATATCTCATGCAGTGTATATGGGCATGGCACACAAGGATGTGTCCCATGTCGACTTCAGTTTTGTCTGCATTAAGACACACAGGCTGCAGTGGCCATGTGCTTGGCGAGGAGTCCCTTAGGGTGGCACAATTTGTGCTGCAGCCCTTAAGAACCCTCTTTAACCACAAGGCCCTTGGCACTAGGACTACCTTTAATGAGGGACTTATAAGTGAGCTAAAGGGGTGCCAATTGTGGAAATAAAAGGTACAGTTTAGTGAAGCAGATCTGGCACAGGGGACCTGATTGGCAGGGACCTTGTGCACTTCCAGTCGAAACCACATTATTTTCCAGGCCAAAAAGTGGGGGCTAACCATGTCCAAAAGACGCACTTTCCTACAGGGTTTGACAGTGTAAACAACTGTAAAGGTTGAACTTCTCGAGGTGTGTGGGTGAGAACTGCAGTTAGTTGTAATGCACAACTGAAGATCAAATTGAAGTAACTCATCACTGGTTCGTAATACATCTGTTTCAAAACTCACAATTAAACAGTGCACACTATCATATATATTAAGGTGGGAAACTGAATTGTACGGCTTTTCTGCAGGCTGTAAGATAGCTTTAAAATTTCGGAAGTGGAGAGGTGTTAATTTTCCTCTATTGTCTCCTGAGAAAGAAATTGGTGCTAAACCTATGTGGAACCCTTTGGAAATACCCACCACAACTATTAATTATGAAGGCTGAATCTATATTTACCAAGGGATGAGAGTCGCCTTTTAAACACTACACAGAAAATTCACTTTGCACCTTACTCATCTGCTCAACTTTACTACAGTTTACATCTGAGGAAATGGAAACAACAGTTAAACCCCAGGGGAAGTATGTGTAATAATCCAGGAAAACATGCAAAATATAGTCTGAAAGTTGGGCAGAATACTATTGAAAATATTTTATTCTGTAGACAGCTGATGAGCTTTGAAAAATTCAAAAGAAGAGGAAAGTCAAGGCTAAAGGTTCTGCACCTGTCAGCAATACCCTATCTAGGCCTGGTCTATTATTGCATTTTAAGGTGCACAGGGGCCTGGAACACAACCTCCATATGTTCCAAAAATAAAAAGTGACACAAATGCCACTAGAACAATTTAAACAAGGGATGGCCCAGCATTCAGCTAGTAAGTCATGTAAATGGAACTTATTAATACTCAAAAATCAAATAATCAAATCTTCCCAAAAAGTAAAGAAACACTGATGGATTTTGATTTATTCTGGTTTTAATTCCTTAAAATTAATAAATCGCCAATACGTTTCGTCCTCATACGGACTTCTTCTGGGCTCATATATATTGTAAGTTCTTTATTTAGATATATTGTAAGTTCTTTATTTCGTTTTTAAAGGATTCTTTTACACGAACCGTTTGATTTTTTTGAACACCACAATATGCTACGAAATTCAATATTCGTTTTTTCCCCTTGCTTCCTAGTAAGGTATGGGGTGTGACGGACATACGAGGTAATGACCAAACGCATGCCACACAGAGTATGGTGATAAATGAAGTGAGTTGATGTAGCTGTACGACCTTGCTTTTGCAAACAAATTAAGTTTTCCTGTGGCTCCTTTCAGCTGCACATTTGATGGAAGGGGCACCAATCTGGCAAAGGATATATTTTATTCTTTTAGAGCACAGTGCTTTCTCACTAAGTTCACGCCCCACTCCATTTCCCTTAGTGCTCATTATCCTTAGAACATTTGTTTAAATCTTAGTGCAAAGTTAATACACACACCTAGGGAAAATGTAAGAGTTGTAAATGTTGAAGTTATTCCAAATTATGTCCTCTCTTTACATTGGTCGAAGGTTAATCAGACAGCTCTCTTGAATAAATTGGTAGTGAAACATAGGGAAGACTTCGATAACAGTTTGGCTGAAGTAACAATTCCCAAGGTTGTTGCAAATGCCTTATTTAAAACTTGCATTGCCAATCGTGAATGAAACCTTCCGGCCGCAAAGACGCCGTCATAAGGTGGCCAACAAAAAAATAACCCCGTACACAGCGCCGGCTGAGATTCAAGAAGGCTGGCTGGATTAACATAAATGCATGACTGCTGAGAAACCAAGTGTCCAGCGTCGCGGTTCAAATGGTATAGTTACAAGCTTTTTGTGCAGACAGCTTATGGTCCTGATGAGAACTCCATAACTTATTGCGAGTTCGAAACGCGTAAACCCATTTGTGTATCAAGCCATAAGATTACTGAAATGTTGTTACACTGACAAATTATATGGTCTATGGCATTTTGTGAATAGTGTATTCAAAGTGTAAATAATATTGTGGTGTGTATGGATGTGAGAGAAAGTATGATTGAGGTATGAAATCATTGTGAGTATGTATATGAATGGTTTTTTTTTTAAGAATTTCTGATTAAATGTTGTTGTATGCCTTGTATAGTTGGGTTTTTGAAATGTGAAAATTGGTGAAAATGTAACCAAAATAATGAATCAAAACTAAAGAGAAAAAATACATAGATTTATTCTGTCAACAAACAGTGTGGACACATATTGTTTAAATCATATGTTAAGTTAAATTGAATCAAGAAACAAGGAGAACAATATTGGCATGATTTTTTGATTGACAGTAGTCAGTGGCTTGGCCTTGCTGTTGGGAGCCCATACCCAGTAGTGGTTTTTTCATTGTTAAAACTCAACAAGGAGTCATCCCCATGCAAAGAAAAAGGAAGGGATATGTTAGAACTAGTTGTTTCTAGTAAATGCCATTGTTAACATCTACAGGGGGATCAAAGGCCATCTGCTGGATGGGAACTTCAGGGTACAGCAATCTAAGCAAGGGTGGTTTGATTCCCGCTGTTCTAAAGCACTTAAGAACCTTAAAGTCGCTCTTCTTAAAGTTCCCAGGTGTGTTTGTTAAGTGCCAACGTGGAACTTTAATTGTTCTGATCTATAAAAAACAGAGAGAGTCCTTCCTGTTACCGCCCAATCTCTTTACTTGAGTCCCTGGTTAAGGTTGTAGGCAGGATCATTTTGAAAAGGTTAGAGGAGTGGGCGGAAAGCAAAGATATATTATCAGACATCCAATATGATTTCCGCAATGGTCTTGGTGTGATTGAACAATGTCTAAATTTGAATTTGCCAATTGGTAAATACACACTGGGTAGGCAAGGTGTTAGACCTGACACCTTTTGGCGTGGTTCTTCCCCCATCTTTTTGCCTCTGACTCATGTGTTTTGATGCTGTGCTGGATTTCGTTTTTGCTGATTAAGATGCTTTGGACACTCTGCCACTGCTGCTCAGTGTCAGAGTGAAGTGCTCCCTCTGTAAATTGTGATATTAATTGAATATACCTGATTGGCATATTTGTATCACCATGGGGTCCTTAGTAAAGTGCACTGTGTGCGCCAGGGCTGGTGATGACAGATGCTACTAGTGGGCCTGCAGCGCAGATTGCGCCACCCACATGAGTAGCTTTAAAATAGTGACTCAGGCCTGCCAGCGCAGGGCCTGTGTGCAGTCAGTGGACTGCCCTGTCCCCCTGGCCAGTGTCTCCACTGGCTGGGCCTAACCCTTCCCTGTCTGTGCACATCAGCCACCCCTATGGAAGGCTCAAGGTACCCCCCTGGGCAGGGTGCAGTGTATAGCTAAGGTAGAGCATGTACTAGTGCAGGTCACATGCTCTGGTAGTGGGCAGCAGCCATTTTATGTGCTCACTGCTGTAAGGCTATCTTGCTCCATAGAGTAACATGGAGGAGGCTGGGCCCATGTGATACCAGCCTATCTTCCCATAGGAACAAGATGGGACATAAATGAAAGATATCCCTGAACTCAGAATTTAATGACACATCTTTTAGTGAAGGGTGTTTTTAAATCCTGTGTTGAAGAATAGCACTTTTAGAAAGTGGCTGTTCTCTTGTCTAAACCTTTCTGTGTGCCTGGGTTTGTGGAATGCTTGGGTGTGACAGGGGGGCTGCAGAGCCCCCGGAGGAGAGGGTCGGAGCCAGCCCGGGGATGAAAGGGCACATCTGCCTGCCTGGGAGGTGGGAGGAAGGAATCCTGATAAGTACTGGGCTGTGCCGGCCGCCTCCCCCATGCTAGCTCCCTCCTGATGGTCAACTGACACCTCTGGCCCTGAAGCTGACAGGGAGAAGAAAACCAGAGACACCTCAGTGCTCCGCAACCCCCAGAACTGGTTTAGACTGGACCCAGGGCCTCCATGCACAAAGACTTCAAAGGACTTCAAAGACATTGAGGGGTATAAGGAAAGGACCCCTGACTACAGAAGTCAGATTCTGAAATTCTACAAGCAAGAAGGAACCTCGGCTGGAAGGAGGACGGCTAGAGAACCAAAGGAAGATTGCCTTGCTGTGTGCTCCAAGGGCTGACCTGTTCTACTGTCTACCTGGAAGCTGAGGAGGAGAAAGGGACTTTGCTGTGTGCTGTGACCCTGCCTGCTTGCAACTGCCAAGACTTTGCTGTGTGCTGTGTCTACAATACTGAATCTCCAAGGGCCTGAGAAGAGCTGGCCTCCTGCTGGGAACCCAGGGTTAAAGGTTCCTAAAACTTTGCCAAGGACTGCTGAGAGATCGTGCTGTGGTCCGCTCCAACGTGTGATTATTACTTGCCAGCCGTGAGGATTAATCGCTGTGCTCTTCGGCACAGATTCAGGGGGTGAGGAGGGACCCGGAGTGGTTTTCGGCGTCCTACGCTCCCCCTGTTGATCCACAGGTGGAGAATCCGGCTGACCGTGATCAGCGGCCCCGAAAACCCCTTTGCCGCCAAATCACCACCGCGGCCCGGGGCCAGCAAACCCCCCGTAACCTGCTTCGAGGTCTGGGAGTTGCCGCGGCGAAGAACGAAGCCGCCGTGCTCCCATTGGTGAGGGAGCTGAGCCCCCTCACTAACGCCGCGACGGGATTGGCCCGTGCGGCGCAGCGTCATCGGTGGTGGTGGGCCGTGATTGGTTGACGGCCCCGCATCGTCAGAGCCGAGTCCCGGGAGCCGCTCTGCCATTGGCTGACTCCCGGGTACTGCAGGGGCTCGTCTGAAGGGCCGCGACCTGTTTGGTCTGCAGCGTGGAGCAGCCTTCAAGCCGCCGAAGAAGCCGTGATCTGGTGACCCCCCCCCCAGCGAGGAGCCGACCGCCGGAGCAGCGGCCTGACCTGTCCTCGCCGAGGGAGTGAGTCCGCGTGTGTTCCCCACCCCGGGCCGGTCGTCCCCCGAGGTGTGCTGCATCCCCCGCCGCTCGTTGGATTGTCGAGAGCGGGCGGGAGAGCACGAGGGGACCGGCCGGGGCAAGGAGCGAGTGTGCTCTACGGGGCGCGAGGCGCCTGAGACCATCCGGCGCACGTAGCAGCCCCGAACACCAGGAAAGGAGCCCCCTTCCCCCAGCATCCGGGTGAGACGCGCAGGAAGCGCTTAGAGTCCCTGACACCAGGGGCTCGTTGTAGGGGCCTATTTTTCTTTGACGCTGGCATTGTTTACCCTGCTCTTGGGAGAGCGCGTGATTAGGAATCAGTGGCCATATTGTTAACTACTGATTTAAGGGACTTGAGACTATACATGTTTTTTTGCATAAGAACTTCCTATTTACAAGCACCATTATTAAGATTAAGGGCAACCCGTAAAGATAAAAACGCAACAGCTTTCTAAAGAAGTGTTTATCATGCAACTGCTTTAATTACTTGCTGAAACTAGATAAAGTTAAATATTTTTATAAAATATACTTACCTGTGTGGTCTCAGTTTGTGGTGGATTGGGGATTATTGTTGTGTTAAGTGCAAATGTTATCCACATTGCCTCCGTTTAGCCTAGACTGCTCGCGCCATGCTACCTAGAGGGTGAGCAGGGGTTATCTCAGAGGGTTATTCCGTCGTCCTGACTGGAAGCCAGGGTCCCTACTTGGTCCAAGGTACTTACCTCTGCCAACCAGAGACCCCGGGTTCTAACAATGGTGGCTCGCGGTGCGGATTTTTGAACTAATAATTGCACTTGACCGGCAGTGATCTCTTGTACATCACTAGTCTAGTTTAGCGGCACAGGTTGCACAAGATTTTTTTTCTTTTTGGTGAAACCTTTTTAGTTGAAAAGGTTAGGAAGCATCATGTCTCGGAAAGCGCCAAGCGTGAATGGAGACGTGGAAGTGGAATTTGAAATTCAGGAGTTGTTAACCTAAAACAAGGAGCAACTGAGAAAAGTCTGCAAACAGCTTGAATGCCCAGTAAGGGGCGGCGCAAATAAGGAAGAGCTACGGACAGCTCTGAGGGCCTGGTGGGAGGCCAAACATGGTGACCCAGAGGTTACTACTGGAGAGGGAGACACACAAGAGAATGGGTTTTTGCCCAGTGAATTGCCAGTGAGGAAGCCAGGGTCTAGGACCGGCAGCGACCACTCCAGTAGGGTTATGTCTCCAGAGGAAATAGAGGAGAATCAGCGAGTTAGGGCCCATGAGATTGAGCTTTTGAAGCTCAGAGCGGAAGCCGATGAGAAGAGACTGCGCCTGGAAGTTGAGAAAGAGGCGCAGGAGAGAGCGGCGCAGGAGAGAAGACATACTCTTGCTTTGGAGGAAAAGAAGCTCCAATTGGCTCATGAAGGAGTTGGACTTCAAATATAAAGAGAGGGTGTCCAGTTCTAATGGTGGCAGCGCACAACCAGTACAGGCGGGTAAGGTATACATACCAAAGGATCTGGTACAGAATTATCAGAGGGGTGAGGATATTTATGCGTGGTTCAGAGCGTATGAACTTGCCTTAAAGATGAATGAGGTGCCTGAGAAGAATTGGGGAGCAGGACTGTGGAAGCATTTTGAGGCCTCTGGGAGGGATGTTTTGGCACCCTTAGCAGCAAAGGATGCTTTGTCCTACTCCGCCATGAAGGAGGCTTTGTGCCTCAGGTATGGGCTCACTGCTGAACAGTACCGCCAGAAGTTTAGGAACTTCAAGAAGCTTGATTCAAGTACTTGGGTGGAGTGTGTGAGTATGTACACGCGTGCACTGGAAGGTTGGATGAAGGGCAGCAAAGTTACTGATTATGTGGGGTTGTGTCACTTGATTAGTAGGGAGCACTTAAGTAGTTTATGTGTCCCAGAGCTGCGCCAGCATCTTTTGGATAGCAAGTTAACTGATCCCAGTGAGCTTGCTAAAGAGGCGGACCGGTGGACGAGCACCAGGGTCCACAAGGGGGTGGTAAGTACCCCAGCCAAAGGTGGACAGGGTCCCCAGCAGAAGAGTGGGGGGGACACGGGTAATCAAAAGGAGTCTTCTAAAGGGCCCCAAAGTAGTTCCCAGGAGAAGGTGTCTCAACCCCCCAAGCCTAAGAAGTCCTGGCCCCATAAGGGCCCGCAGGACAAAAAGACCCTTACTTGCTATTCATGCAGGGAGGTGGGGCACATTGCTCCAAGCTGTCCAAAGAAGAAATCAGCACCCACTGGTGCTCCAGCTCCAGCTCCAGCGTTGGCCAGTGTAGCTTTAGGAGGGGATTTGATTTCTAGTGGGGAGGAGGGGTTAGCATTGATGACCCTTGTCTCTCTAGGAGACCAAGAGATGGTCCAGGAAACCTTGCTGCCCCAAAATACTAAGAAATACGGGCAGAAGGTGACCATCAATGGACAGGTGGTGGAGGCTTTGAGAGACACAGGGGCCAGCGTGACATCTGTTAGGTGTCGGTGGGTGTCTGAAGAGCAAATTGTTCCCCAGGTACTCCGGCCTGTGGTGGCAGCTGACAGTTCAGTGCGCTACTGCAAGTTGGCGAAAGTTCCATTCGAATGGGGAGGAGTCTCCGGTATTCTGGAGATTGTTGTAAGTGATGCCTTGCCTGTAGATTGTCTATTAGGTAATGACCTGGAGAGCTCCCCATGGAAAGAGGTGGAGCACAGGACTCACTTGGAGATGTTGGGTTTGCCTGCGTGGATCTGTGTGTCCACCCGTGCAATGACAGCCAGAGAGGGCGGTCTAGCAGAACTGGAGCCTGGAACAATGGCCCAGGGACCTGCCAAGAGAGGAAGGGGTAGAGGGCGCGGGAGACCGGCCCCCACTGTTCCCACGGTCCAGGAGGAAGCAGACCCGGAAGGGGATGCCCTGGAACCTACAGGGGAGCAGGTGGCCGAACTAGGGGAATTGCCTGAGCTGTCCCAGTGGCAGCAAGAGGGTGGTCCCTCCAGGGAGGAATTCTGCCAGGCTCAGGAGTGCCCTTCTCTCATTGGTGTGCGGCAGCAGGCTGCAGACCAGGCCGCAGGCCTGGGGTCCAAGGAGCATTTGATCTACTGGGAGGATGACTTACTTTATAGTGAGCCTAAGTTCGCTGAGCCCGGGGCAGCCCGTGTGCTGGTGGTACCGGAGCGCTTCAGGAACTTCCTACTGGGTCTGGCTCATGACGTGCCTCTCGCAGGACATCTGGGGCAAGACAAGACCTATCACAGGCTTGTCACCCATTTCTACTGGCCCCAGATGAAGACACACGTCTCTGCCTTTTGTAAATCTTGCCAGACTTGTCAGGCCAGTGGCAAGAGTGGAGGGAAGCGCGTGGCCCCCCTCCAACCCTTTCCCGTGGTGAGCACCCCTTTCGAGCGGGTGGGCATTGACATCGTGGGGCCCCTGGATCCCAAGACAGCCCTAGGCAACAGGTTTGTCCTGGTCTTGGTGGACCATGCCACTCGGTACCCGGAAGCCCTTCCGCTCAGGACAGTCACCGCCCCAGTGGTGGGCCGTGCCCTGATGGGGATCTTTTCCCGGGTGGGATTTCCCAGGGAGGTCGTCTCAGACTGCGGGACAAACTTCATTTCTAAGTATATGAAGTCCCTGTGGAGTGAGTGTGGGGTGACATACAAATTCACCACTCCTTACCACCCTCAAGGAAATGGTTTGGTTGAGAGATTCAACCGCACATTGAAGGGCATGATTATGGGCCTGGAAGAGCCCATGAGGCGGAAATGGGATGTCTTGTTGCCATGCCTGTTTGCCTCAGAAATCCTTAGGGTTCAGTCCTTTTGAGTTGCTGTATGGCCACCCTGTCAGAGGGCCTCTGACTCTGGTGAAAGAGGGGTGGGAGAAATCCCGTGGGAAAACCCCTCAGGATGTGTTCAGCTATGTGCTGGCCATTCGCAACCAGACCAAGCGCTTCAGGAAGCTCGCTCAAGAGAACCTGGAGGCTAGCCAGGAGGAAATGAAGAGGTGGTATGACCAGAACACTTCTCTGGTTGAGTTCCAACCTGGTCAGAAAGTGTGGGTGATGGCGCCAGTGGAGCCTTGTGCGCTCCGTGACAAGTGGTCTGGGCCATATGAGGTGGTGGAGCGCAAAAGCGAGGTTACCTATTTGGTTAACCTGAAGACTCCCAGGCAGCCCCTGAGAGTGCTGCATGTGAACCGCCTCAAACCCCACTTTGAGAGGACGGAAGTGACGATGCTCCTGGCTACAGATGCTGGAGGGGAGGATAGTGATCCTCTCCCTGACCTCCTGGCAGTCAAGGAGCAAGATGGGTCAGTGGATGGTGTGGTCCTCTCCCCCACCCTGACTCCAGAGCAGCAGGAGGACTGTCGCCAAGTCTTGGGTCAGTTCGCCTCCCTGTTCTCCCTGACCCCAGGTGTCACCAAGTGGTGCGTCCACGACGTGGACACTGGAGACAGTCTGCCTGTGAAACAGAAGTTTTACAGAGTGGCTGACAAGGTCAGAGCCAGCATCAAGGAAGAGGTTTCCAAGATGTTGACGCTAGGGGTTATTGAACCCTCAAGCAGACCCTGGGCTAGCCCAGTGGTCTTAGTGCCTAAGAAAGCTGCTACCCCCGGTGGCACCCCAGAACTTCGGTTCTGCGTGGACTACCGTGGGCTCAATGCGGTCACAAAGACTGACGCGCACCCCATCCCCAGAGCGGATGAACTGGTGGATCGGTTGGGAGCGCACCCCATCCCCAGAGCGGATGAACTGGTGGATCGGTTGGGAGCTGCCCAGTACCTGAGTACTTTTGATTTGACTTCAGGGTACTGGCAGATTGCCTTAACTGACGGGGCAAAGGAGAGGTCAGCATTTTCGACACCAGAGGGGCACTTCCAGTTCCGTGTCATGCCCTTTGGGTTGAAAAATGCTCCCGCCACATTTCAGAGATTGGTCAACCAGGTACTGGCAGGGCTGGAGCAATTCAGCGCAGCCTACCTGGATGACATTGCTGTGTTCAGCTCCACTTGGGAGGAACACCTGCAACACCTCACTGAAGTGTTGAAGGCTCTGCAGAAGGCAGGCCTCACTATCAAGGCCAGTAAATGCCAGATAGGGCAGGGATCTGTGGTGTACTTGGGACACCAGGTGGGGAGCGGCCAGGTGGCGCCCCTACAGGCGAAGATTGATACCATTCTGGCTTGGGAACCCCCCAAGACCCAGACTGAGGTGAGAGCCTTTTTAGGTCTCACAGGGTATTACAGACGGTTTGTCAAAGGCTATGGCACCATCGTGGCCCCTTTGACAGAGCTGACATCTAGAAATCAGCCCAGGAAAGTGAATTGGACGGAGGCCTGTCAAACTGCTTTTGACACCCTCAAAACTGCCATGTGCACAGCACCGGTGCTTAAGGCACCTGACTTTTCCAGTGAGTTCATTGTGCAAACTGACGCTTCAGAGCAAGGCGTGGGAGCAGTGCTCTCACAGATCAATGAGGAGGGAGGAGATCAACCAGTGGCTTTCATTAGCCGGAGGCTAATCCCCAGGGAACAAAAATGGAGTGCCATTGAAAGAGAAGCTTTCGCTGTGGTCTGGGCTCTGAAGAAGCTGAGGCCCTACCTGTTTGGGACTCACTTCCGTGTTCAGACCGACCACAGGCCCCTCAGATGGTTAATGCAGATGAGGGGTGAGAATCCGAAATTGTTGAGGTGGTCCATTTCCCTACAGGGGATGGACTTTACGGTGGAGCACCGCCCTGGTACAGAACACGCCAATGCTGACGGTCTGTCCAGATTCTTCCGCCTTAGTGATGAGGACTCCCAAGAGGTTGGGTAGTTCTCCCCACTTTCAGCTGGAGGGGACACGTGTTAGACCTGACACCTTTTGGCGTGGTTCTTCCCCCATCTTTTTGCCTCTGACTCATGTGTTTTGATGCTGTGCTGGATTTCGTTTTTGCTGATTAAGATGCTTTGGACACTCTGCCACTGCTGCTCAGTGTCAGAGTGAAGTGCTCCCTCTGTAAATTGTGATATTTGTATCACCATGGGGTCCTTAGTAAAGTGCACTGTGTGTGCCAGGGCTGGTGATGACAGATGCTACTAGTGGGCCTGCAGCGCAGATTGCGCCACCCACATGAGTAGCTTTAAAATAGTGACTCAGGCCTGCCAGCGCAGGGCCTGTGTGCAGTCAGTGGACTGCCCTGTCCCCTGGCCAGTGTCTCCACTGGCTGGGCCTAACCCTTCCCTGTCTGTGCACATCAGCCACCCCTATGGAAGGCTCAAGGTACCCCCCTGGGCAGGGTGCAGTGTATAGCTAAGGTAGAGCATGTACTAGTGCAGGTCACATGCTCTGGTAGTGGGCAGCAGCCATTTTATGTGCTCACTGCTGTAAGGCTATCTTGCTCCATAGAGTAACATGGAGGAGGCTGGGCCCATGTGATACCAGCCTATCTTCCCATAGGAACAAGATGGGACATAAATGAAAGATATCCCTGAACTCAGAATTTAATGACACATCTTTTAGTGAAGGGTGTTTTTAAATCCTGTGTTGAAGAATAGCACTTTTAGAAAGTGGCTGTTCTCTTGTCTAAACCTTTCTGTGTGCCTGGGTTTGTGGAATGCTTGGGTGTGACAGGGGGGCTGCAGAGCCCCCGGAGGAGAGGGTCGGAGCCAGCCCGGGGATGAAAGGGCACATCTGCCTGCCTGGGAGGTGGGAGGAAGGAATGCCTGATAAGTACTGGGCTGTGCCGGCCGTCTCCCCCATGCTAGCTCCCTCCTGATGGTCAACTGACACCTCTGGCCCTGAAGCTGACAGGGAGAAGAAAACCAGAGACACCTCAGTGCTCCGCAACCCCCAGAACTGGTTTAGACTGGACCCAGGGCCTCCATGCACAAAGACTTCAAAGGACTTCAAAGACATTGAGGGGTATAAGGAAAGGACCCCTGACTACAGAAGTCAGATTCTGAAATTCTACAAGCAAGAAGGAACCTCGGCTGGAAGGAGGACGGCTAGAGAACCAAAGGAAGATTGCCTTGCTGTGTGCTCCAAGGGCTGACCTGTTCTACTGTCTACCTGGAAGCTGAGGAGGAGAAAGGGACTTTGCTGTGTGCTGTGACCCTGCCTGCTTGCAACTGCCAAGACTTTGCTGTGTGCTGTGTCTACAATACTGAATCTCCAAGGGCCTGAGAAGAGCTGGCCTCCTGCTGGGAACCCAGGGTTAAAGGTTCCTAAAACTTTGCCAAGGACTGCTGAGAGATCGTGCTGTGGTCCGCTCCAACGTGTGATTATTACTTGCTAGCCGTGAGGATTAATCGCTGTGCTCTTCGGCACAGATTCAGGGGGTGAGGAGGGACCCGGAGTGGTTTTCGGCGTCCTACGCTCCCCCTGTTGATCCACAGGTGGAGAATCCGGCTGACCGTGATCAGCGGCCCCGAAAACCCCTTTGCCGCCAAATCACCACCGCGGCCCGGGGCCAGCAAACCCCCCGTAACCTGCTTCGAGGTCTGGGAGTTGCCGCGGCGAAGAACGAAGCCGCCGTGCTCCCATTGGTGGAGGGAGCCGAGCCCCCTCACTAACGCCGCGACGGGATTGGCCCGTGCGGCGCATCGTCATCGGTGGTGGTGGTGGGCCGTGATTGGTTGACGGCCCCGCATCGTCAGAGCCGAGTCCCGGGAGCCGCTCTGCCATTGGCTGACTCCCGGGTACTGCAGGGGCTTGTCTGAAGGGCCGCGACCTGATTGGTCCGCAGCGTGGAGCAGCCTTCAAGCCGCCGAAGAAGCCGTGATCTGGTGACCCCCCCCCAGCGAGGAGCCGACCGCCGGAACAGCGGCCTGACCTGTCCTCGCCGAGGGAGTGAGTCCGCGTGTGTTCCCCACCCCAGGCCGGTCGTCCCCCGAGGTGTGCTGCATCCCCCACCGCTCGTTGGATTGTCGAGAGCGGGCGGGAGAGCACGAGGGGACCGGCCGGGGCAAGGAGCGAGTGTGCTCTACGGGGCGCGAGGCGCCTTAGACCATCCGGCGCACGTAGCAGCCCCGAACACCAGGAAAGGAGCCCCCTTCCCCCAGCATCCGGGTGAGACGCGCAGGAAGCGCTTAGAGTCCCTGACACCAGGGGCTCGTTGTAGGGGCCTATTTTTCTTTGACGCTGGCATTGTTTACCCTGCTCTTGGGAGAGCGCGTGATTAGGAATCAGTGGCCATATTGTTAACTACTGATTTAAGGGACTTGAGACTATACATGTTTTTTTGCATAAGAACTTCCTATTTACAAGCACCATTATTAAGATTAAGTGCAACCCGTAAAGATAAAAACGCAACAGCTTTCTAAAGAAGTGTTTATCATGCAACTGCTTTAATTACTTGCTGAAACTAGATAAAGTTATATATTTTTATAAAATATACTTACCTGTGTGGTCTCAGTTTGTGGTGGATTGGGGATTATTGTTGTGTTAAGTGCAAATGTTATCCACATTGCCTCTGTTTAGCCTAGACTGCTCGCGCCATGCTACCTAGAGGGTGAGCAGGGGTTATCTCAGAGGGTTATTCCGTCGCCCTGACTGGAAGCCAGGGTCCCTACTTGGTCCAAGGTACTTACCTCTGCCAACCAGAGACCCCGGGTTCTAACACAAGGCAATATGTTCCTGGCCTTTGCTGACTTCGAGCGCATTTGATTGGTTTAACCATGCTAAATTCTGGTCCATTTTTAGACGATGTAGGTGTAGAAACTTCGATAATCCCGTTCCTACAGGACTTGTATTCAGGAAGGAGAGCCAGAGTGTGGTACGGTCTCAAGGTAGAATGTACAGCACTATTAGCTGGATGGGGTGGGAGGCTGAGACAGATGCATCGCTGCCCCCTTTTTCATTCACTCTATATATCAATAACTTGGGACCATTTTTGGCCAAAAATTGCAAGGACATCCCTCAGATAGGTCAGCGTCCAGTCCCAGCCCTCTTATATGCGGACGATGATTGCTTATGGCCCGTACCCTTATTGGTTTGCAACGTCTATTGATCCCTTTTACCGAATTCATGCAGGAGATGGGCTTAATCACTATTTTGGATAAGAAATGTATTACGAAGTGTGGGAAGGGCACAGTGAGGTGTTGGGATTTATTTATGAACACCAAGCTAAACTGTGCTTCCCCTTTGTCTTATCTAGAGGGTTATGTTTTCACAGAGTGGGTCAAGGAAGGATGCAATCAATGCTAGGAAATTAAATTTTATAAAAATCAACTGCTGCCTTGCACACAAACTTGGTAATAAACTTGGTAATACACCAACCAAAGAAATGCTTACAATATATAAGGCCAAGTGTGTAACTACAGTACTTTATGAGGCTGAGCTTTTGGGCTCTTGCGATACTAATTCTCTCCAGAAAATGGAGAACTCTTTTTTTCTATTGTTACTGTCAGTACCCCAGAACTGTTCAACCAAAATTTGCCATTAAGAATTGGGGATGTCTTTTTTAGTTGACATATCACGGACCCACCCCTTTCTATTATGGCATAAGGTTTGGACTAGTGACAGCACAATTCTCAATCATAAGGCGATTGAGAACTACCTTAAACTGGCTGCTTTTCGACATATATCCTGGTAGAAATATATTAAACATATCTGTTGTGATTTGGGCACCCGGAATTTTTGCAGTGCCCCGAAATCTGCATAAGATGCGCCTCGCGTTGTTCGAGGAAGCCAAGATGTCGGTCGAATTGACTCAGCCGAGTGTACTTAGGAATCAATTGATTTTGACTACCCTTTCTTTTCAACAATATTTAAATGTATGTGCACAATACTCAACACAGGAATGTATTGGTCCACTTTAGACTGGATATTTTCCATCATCTAGGGACATTTCCTACCCTGAATGGTAAAAACCAAGCCAACTGCCCATGTGATAGCACTTCCCTACAAAGCACTTTGCACACCTAACTTTTGTATATTATTTAAGAACTTGAAAAAATGTTACATTATACCAATTTTATGCATCATGAATTTTAATCAATGTTGCCCGGCTTTTCTGTATTTGCAAACATAACTCTCTTTAGCGATTTGCTATTCTGTTGCAATGTATTTGTGTAAAGTTTTGCAGTGCAGCAAAAACAATGGTTTTATAGATTGCTTTTATGATATTTTTTATTGACTGGCTATTTTGTCGTAATATACCCATGTAAAGTTTTTATAAATCTGGAAAAGTTGGTTTTATAGATTGATTGTATTGTGGTTAAAAAAACATTGTTGTTTTATGATAAGTATGCTTTTATGATTTCTGTTGAAATCGAATAAAGTTGATTAGACTTGACAAAGAAAAAAGTCCTATTTGATAAAAGGAATTATTCTTCACTAGTGCACACATGAATTTACTTCAGGGGAAACCAAATGCATATTCCCAAATATACAGATTTCTATAGAAAGCTATCATTTTTGCATATTTTTTAAGATTCAGATATTGGAAACAGCAGAGGACAGAAAAAATATTTGTGTTTTTAATCTATTTGAAAGATTTTACTTTTAGGCACAAGCTTATCACTCGTCCCATACTGTAGGTTGAAGAAATTTGAACTTTAAAAAGATATATCCAGTTTCTTACAGAAAATAAAGCTATCTTTTTCTCAAAAAGAAATAAATGGATACGGATGGTGTCAATAAGTGAGAATTAAAACCCTCTTTCATTATTCTCTTGAACAATTTAGGACATGAGACTGTCACATTTTAATAAAAGATGTATTGAAAGGCCTTGACAAGATAACTAAATTAATTGCCAATTTGTTTACAATCTTACACATCAAGAGAATATAGGCTAGACATTTTTAATGGAAAGTACTAAAGATTATAATTACACCAATCGATAAAGGGTTTGGAATACTTATTAGGACTTAGAGAGATTATAACAAATTACATACCTTCAGTAAAGTTACATACCCTCACTAATGCTCTTTCTGGTAGATACTCTAACCACAGATTCCTCACCTTAGAATACTCCCAAAGTGAAAGGATCCGAAAACTCTTCTTTAGCAATGCTCCCACGCCCCAGAAGGTGAAGCGGTGTGGCTCTACGTGGACTACATGCTGCCCTGGAAGTGACAGAGTGGAGCCACAAATAAGCACCACTCTTGCATGCAGATGTCGGTGTTTTTATTTGTCCTTTTCTGTGCCTTCAAACACGGAGTGTATACAAATGTGGTACTTGCGTGCTGAGTACTCACTTGGGGACCTGTTGAGATGTTAAAAAGAGGTCTCTCCACAAAATAGGGAGGTAGGAGGACAGTGAGGAATGCGGGGTGGTTAAATAGGGAAAATGTCCTATAGAAACGTGTTCTCCTGTTCTATTCTTCTAACCTTCTAAAGCTTAAAACATCTTGGAGCAAGACAGCCTTGTGCATTTTCCGTTTGTTGCTATAAAAAGTGTAATTGGGGTTAATATTCCTGCCAAATTAACCTGGCCACACAGGGTGGACTTTGCATGTTTCATTTTTAGGACGTTAAAAGACACTAAACATTAGCCCGGGGGCATAGCTACTGCAGTACACGCTGTGCTCACGGTCGTGGAACTCACTGGCTGCCCTGGGCTTCGGCGCTAATGCTGCAGACAACCGGTTACATAAGCAAAAGAGAACACTTACATAACCCGCAAGCGGTCCCTCAGGAATGTAAAAAACACACAAGAGGGAGAACAAGCAGGGAGAGGGAAGAAAGCAGACCCGGATAAATGGTCTTTGAGAGAAAACCTACTGCTCTGGATGTATAAGCGAGCCTCTGCTGTCACCGCCGTCAGCAAGCCTGGGGTCTGCTTATATGTGTAGTTCTGTTTTGTGCATGAAGTATTGTAATTGCATTTATACAGCGCTGACTACCACTGTCAGGCACTAAAGCTTTAACGCCAGGTAGTATGCTGCTTCGGAAGGTTAGTACAGCGTGCTACTCGCCGAAACAGCGCTTCAACAACTCATCAGGGGTAGCAAGTGCTATATAAATGCAAACCTTTTCCCATCTTCTATCTCTCCGCTATCCTTCTCAATCCAAATAACGGACTAAAATCACTCAAATTACTTTTGTGTTTCACTAAACTAATTCACCACTAATCCTTTATGGGTTCAGGAGTGACAAGCTACTCAATGAAAAAGTGCTTTGCCGCCTCGGCCGGAGTAGTAAGCGCTACAGAAATGCAAATATAATACAATTATTGTTGGCTATGGGGATTATTCTTGTGCCCTAGGGCAAACCATTTCATGTATTCACGCCAGTTTCTTTTTCAATAGATTAAATTAACAGGAGTTTGGTGTGATCATTAGGTGGGTGCGTTTGTGAACTCATGCAGATAGATGGCTGGTGGGGGTCGTAGATGAGCTAGAACAAATGTATAGTTAGGATGCAGTAACAGGAGTTTCAATGGAGGAGATGTGACCTCGTAAATGAGCTGTGAGCAATCTGCAGAAATACAATAAGAGAAATTAAGGCAAACACGCATTTGATTTATGGCTTATATCATTTTATTAGTTTGCAAAGATCAAGCAGTAAAATAGCTGCCACCTACATCCACCAGCCGCTGGGGATCGTTCATTCAACTGAAGAGAAGAGTAGAGAAAGAAGAAAGTGGGAAAGAAGGGGGAGGTACGACGGTCTATTCCCAGTATGTATGTGAGGCGGGCCAGGTGTTTATCCTATATGGACAGTGGTCAGGGGGTTAGGTGATGTCTTATTCATGTGGGTGAGAGGGACTTGTGAGGCGGAGCACTTTGAGATACTTTGAGCAGGTGAGTTACTTGAATTCGTTTGACGAAAATTCTATGGTGGACCCCCAGGTTTTGTCAAACTTCGGGAGGGAGTGTGTGAGGCCTGCTGTAATCTTTTCCATACCCAGTAGTTCCCATTTCTTATATAGCCAGTCCAAGTGGGATGGTTTCTCCTCCGTGCCCCATCTGGCCAGTATGACTTGCTTGGCCGCACCTAGCGCTAGAGCTATCGCTCTACCTCGCTCGGATCTGAGGGGCTACATCAAAGCATTAGACAGTCCTAGAATTATGAATGTGGGGAGTTTTGGTAAATTCATGAGGTAGATTGTGTCTATGTCTCGAAGGACTACCTCCCAGTCCTGAATTTTTGGACATGACCAAATAATATGGGTGAGTGTGCCCAGCGGACCACACTTACGCCAACATTGTCCAGTCCCACCCGGTTTTCATTTAAATAGCCGTGCCAGCGTGTAGTACCAATAATGTGCAATCTTCAAAAACATTTCATTGCCCGCTGTACTGCAAGCAGATGCTCTGGCCCTGTGCACAATATCACTCCATTCCTTGGGCGAGAACTCATATTCCAATTCAGATTCCTACCTACGCTGTGCTGGGGATTTACTGGACTGTCTGGGGGTGTTTAGAAGGTTTAAATGTCCAACAGCAGCAGTTTGTCTGTTGTTCTAGTGATGTACCATTTCTCGAATTTTGTTCGTGGGTGGCTAGCATGGGGGCACACATGTGGCTAGGTAACTCAATGATGAAGAGCCAGTTACTGCCAATATTCCTCCCGAGGGACTCCATAGCGCTCGGTGAGGCTAGTGAATTCTATAACCCCAAGCTCAAACACATCCCCAATGCGTTTACAGTTGGCCTCTTGCCAGTGGAGAAAGCTATTTCCCTTGTGAGCCGGCAGAAAGTCAGGATTGCCTATAAATGGGGTCAGGGGAGACATCGGGGTCGACAAGCTGTATGGCACCTACACTCTGTCCCACACCGCCATGGCAGCCTTCAACACTGGAGACATATATACTCCGCAGGGACGATGCTTCAGTGGGAGCCACGGGACCTTCCAGATGTGCACGCCTGCTATCGAGTGGTCTATGAAGCACCAATGCTTCTCTGATTCCAATTTATACCATTCGAGCATGTATCTAAGTTGTTCCGCCTGAAAGTACCTCTCCAAACATGGGACCCCCAACTCCCCCGTCCTCCTGTTTAAGGAACGTCAGATGTCGGTCCATTCTAGGCTTCTTACCCCCCAGACAAAAAGGTACAGATGAGATGTTGCATTTGTACTAGCCTTTTGGGAGGAGGAGTAAGCGGTAGCGTCTGCTTCACATACAGTATCCGTGGGAGCGAGGTCATTTTGACGGCAGCTAATCTACCTAGCCAGGACAGGGTATGCTTCTTCCAGCCGATGAGTTCGCACCTAATCCCGGCCAGAAGGCTGGAGTAATTCACTTGTGCTATTTTGTTCATAGTGGGGAACACCTGAAAGCCCAAGTACTGGACTCTTTCCGCTTCCCATCTGAATGGGAACTGTGACGATAGAGCCAGTTGTTCCACATGAGAAAGGGTCAGGCTCAGGGCCTGTGTTTTATGGAGATTAACTTTAAAGCCAGATACTAGTCTGAATAACTCAATTTCCTCCAACAGGGAGGCCAGCGAGCTCTCTGGTTGTGTTATACAAGCATTGGCATAGCCAATAGGTCTCGCCTTTGGGGAGTTATAAGTGTTGAGACAGAGCAATTGGCTTTGTTAACATTTTTTATGTGTTGTAGAGCATTGTGAATGTTGTGCAGCATGTTGAAAATGTATACGTTATAATAAACAAAGTGTTATAAATATTTGTCACCTTATATCTAACCGAAAAAACATATACAACTTAAGTATTGTACTAAAAACCAAAATTCATACAAAACATGTGTTCTAGTTTATTCGTTTATGCAATGCTGGCAATTTTTCCTTGCTCGTTGTAATTATTTTTTGTTATAGTTTTCGTTAGGTGTGGGATACAAACAACGGGAGGGTGGATGTTGTGAAATAGTATTTTAATTAGATAGGAGTGCTGTGATGTACTTTTTTGAATCTCTGAGATTGTAATAAAGTTTTTGTGATGAGATAGGAGTAGTGGAGAGTTATTTGTGGAGAATAGATGTCAATTTTTTTATGCCAAACTGAAGTGGTGTGGAGTGATGCTGAGGTGGTTGAGAGTAGTGACGGAGGTGATGCTCAGGTGATCCGGAATGATATTGAGGTGGTGCTGAAGTGGTGGTGCGCTGGTTCAGAAGTGATGCTTATGTGATGCTGAATGATACATGGGTGGTAATGAGTGATGCTGAGGTGGTACTGAGTGATGCTGAGGTGGTGCTGAGTGATGTTGTGGTGTTGAGTTATGCTGATGTTGTGTAGCTGAACTGGTGCTTATGTGGGGCCAAGTTATGTTGTTTTTGTTCTGTGTTGAGGTGTTGCTGTATTGATGCTGAAGTGGTGCTGCATTGGTTCTGAATTGGTGCTGGTATGGGGCTGTGCAGGTGATGAGCTCGTGTTGCCCTGGTGGGGAGGCACTGATGGAGGTGGTGCTGTGCTAATGCTGAGATAGTGCTGTGTTGATAATGAGGTGTTGCTGCAGTGCATCGGAGGTAGTGCTGTGCTGATGGTGACTTGTTGCTGCATTGGTGGTGGTGGTGGTGCACTGATGAGGAGCGGTTACTGTGTTGATGCGAATATGGTTATGTGGTGACTACTGTGAAGTGGGGTGACAGGAAGCACTCACCACAGCTGTGTACTGCACAATGGGGGGAAAGGAAGCATGCACCGCAGCTGTGCACTATGCAGAGATGTCCAAGGTAGCACGCACCACAGCTGCGCAGAGATGTGAAAGGAAGCACACACCAGTGATGAAAAAATACGAATGTTAAAAGGTGCGGTCTATTTTGAAGCTGTGTACTGTGCAATGGGGGGGGAAAGGAAGCACGCACCACATCTGTGCATTGTGCAGAGATGTCAAAGGTAGCACGCACCACAGCTGCGCAGAGGTGTGAAAGGAAGCACGAACCACGGTGCTGAAAAAACACAAATGTTACATAAGACAGAGGACTGCAATTTGTAGGAGTCACATCATCCATATTGGTATGCAGCAGTTTGAGAGTGCTTGGTCTGGAGAAGCACAAACTCAGAATTTATAGTGTAACAACATGTTTGAAAGTAATCTTTAATAATAAGAATTGATTTATATCCAAATTAACCCATTTTGTAACATTAGGCTAATGAAAGACTGGGGGCAAAAATCATACCGCTTTAACTAAAGCCTTGCAGTTGCATACAGCTCTTTGCTAGCTGATAGCCCACTGTTCTCTATTAGGATTTTAACTTATAAATTACAAGCAACAAAAGGATCTTTCTGACAAAAGCAGTAACTCTCTGAACTATTTACATCATATACACTTATGTTATCTTTATGGTACAAGTGCTTTGCAGCAGGCATATTAACCCTCTGTGTTACTTTATGATAAGTCAAAAATTCCACTAGACAAATCTCTGCTCTCTCTCCAGGAGGAACATTAATCACCAGAGTTATCTTGACATTCTTATTGTTGCCTGAAAATTGCTGGAGTAAAGGAACGCTCTAGTAGGTGCTTTAAAATCCATAATATATTTGAAAACATGATGCCCCCCAGAAGTCAGTGCCCGGCGCAGTTGCACCGGTCGCACCACCCTGTATTTGTCTATTGTTTTCGTCCATGTGCTGGAAGAACATTTCAGTTCTACTCTTTTGATCCAATAATTTCTTGCTTTACTGCTACCTGTAACATGGGTTTCCTACCTTCTCTAGATCGTTGCGGTGTGCTCTTGGGCACTTCTGCTAATTAATCTGGGTTTTAGTGCCATAATCTGCAAAATTGTAGCCTACTTAAAATCAAGCTTACTCCATTAGTTAAGCACCATATGATAAAATCGGACAACTAGATTCTGAGCTGCAGGGCATTAATGGTCAGTACATTTATTGGGCTGCACTGGCCAAAATGCCATGTTCAGAATAAACAAATGCTATGGAACTGCGTATCCTGGTACGCCAAGCTTGCTTGGAATACCTCAGGCAGTATTTCCATGTTTTCTACGTTTTGGCACAGTGATAGTTTAGTGTCACTAAGCAGAAACATTTACCTTGGCATTACGAGAAAAATTCTCCAGGGCATAAGTAGCTGAAACATGTATATCCTTGTTTATCAACACAGTGCTTCTCTTCTGCGGCGCCTCCTCCATTTGAGCGGAGAAGCGCCAACCCACAGAGTTGAAAAACAAAATGGTAACAAAGTTTATTTATTACCCTTTTAATTTTCAGCAACCCGTTCCAAACTAATTGTCCGGACAAGATGGGGCCAGTGCTGCGAAGTGGGAGCAGCAGGGAGCTCCGCACTTTAAAATGCAAGGTCTCTTAGGCCGGCCGTCTTGGGTCGACCAGCCAGACATGCGCATTTTAAACTTCTCTAACCCAGTAGTCTGGGTTAGAGAAAGTGCAGACCTCCAATTCTTTTAGGAAAGCTGAGAGGGTAGTGCAGTTTCCTGCATCCGGAGCTTCCAAAAGACACCCAAGAGAGGAGGACGTCGCACTGCAAGTTTGGAAGGTAAGTGTATATATATTTTTTCGGGGTTCCCCCTGCCCGACCACCCTCAAAACATGCCAGCCACCACTGCTTCTCTGTGTATTTGCAAGGTGGATTGTCCATTCAGTGTGCGTATGACCCTGTGATTGTCCACATGCAGACAGATGCTTCGCCATTTTGGAGCAGGAGCCATTTCGTCTCCGAAGACGAGGGATGAAGCACTGGTTCCCACTGTTGGTCTGTGTCTATGGCAGTGGCCAGAAGTGATGACAGTGGCATGGGAGGGTCCAGGGATGGACAGAACCTTATATGCATTTGTGGTTGTTGGTAACACAGGTGCTCGCTTGGCCCGATGATGGTCCCGAGCTGTGCAGAGGTGGTTGATAAAGAAAAACACGCAAAAAGCAACAAAACAACAACAAAAAGCCCAGGCCAATTCCTGATTCCTTGCCCTGCTCATTTTTTTATTCATTTTATTTTTTCATTCTTATATAGCGCAAACTCGATCCGAAGGTACTGGGGCGCTTTACGTGAGCACCAGTTGCATCACACAAGGCCTTTTTTGGTAGGCACAGGGAGATTACGTGATTTTCCCAGAATCACAGGATGTTGAGCGGGCGCCAGACTTGAATCTGGCTCCCCAACTCCAAAGGCGGCAGTTCTGGCCGTTCTGCTACATCGTCGAGAGAGGTCGAGAGTGAGCCCGGCCGAAGGACACACAGTGCTGCATATACCAAGTGTCACTATGTAGGCACCCACTTCTGCGGCAGCCCGCTCACTGACGGACCGAGTGAGCTACACCACAGTGCGACCTAGCGCTCCTTCACCCCCTGCGCCTTCCTGCGCGGGCATCACCGGTGCCACCTCACGCCCAGGCCCCCGCAGCTGCCCTTTGATGTTTCCCACTGAGCTGGAAATGTACAGCATCTGCAGCGCACTTTGATGGTGTGTAATTATCGCACCAATGTGTAACCTGCGGGTCGGAGGTCAGCACGCTGGCCTGCTTTGTGCTGGAGAGAGCACGGATTTTAAACGGGGAGAAAACCACTGCAGGGACAGGCAGTAAAACAAGCAACAGAGGATGTGTGACTCTTAAACCTCGCCGCATGCTCCAAGGGTGAGGACGGGCAACGTCCATGCATGAAGCTTGAGTCACCATTAAAAGCACCACACCGCAGCTGTACGTAAGATCCACGCCCCATGCCCAGCCTCCTTGGACAGGCAGCATACCTCAGGCTGGTGTTTTTTATAGCCCACGGTCCCGTTGCGAACTCCCCCATGGCGCCGTTTGGTATGACGGTAGCCATATTAGCACATCAGGGTAGTATGTCTCAGAAAAAACAGAATCTATCTACACACACACCTTACGTCTAGTTCCACTGACTCTTAAATAGAAACTTTGGAACTGGGAAACCAAATTTGAGACTTGGAATGGACCCAACATTTGGTTGGGCCGGGCTGGGTAGTCTTAGAATCTCATGGCAATAGCACTAGGCAAGCATCAGCAAAGCTTTTTGCTTTGCCAATGAAAACTGTGCAGCATCAGCAAAAAAAAGGAAAAACATTTGCGCGCAAATGTCAGCGTACACGTCAAGAGGCTGCTCGAAGATGTAGAAGCTGTGACATTCCCTGTGCGCGTGCATGCATGATGACTCTTGGGCGCACATTCGTCACCACCCATGTGTGCATAGGGTATGACAAAGCCATCATTTATGTATTTACTTTTATTTACTGTTACAAGATGGTAGTTATAAACAGATGGCCCCTGCACTTGAAGTCCTGTG